>NC_140591.1:259049364-259687164 GCF_964204655.1 Triturus cristatus | reverse complement strand
AACGCCAATGGTTTGAATGCAATTGGTCTAGACAATAGCCTAATGTTCCATCTAAAGCTGGGCATTGTAGTATATCATTACGAGTTAAAAATAACAAACCAGTAAGTGTCCAGCATATTTCTAGATCGAGTTCTTGACGTAATATTATCTTGTAACGCATTAGTCTAGCCACAGATCATATTTAAAAACGTTTGAAGAAATTAATATAATCGACACGCGGTCGTGGGACAGGTAATAGATAAAAAGAGAGAAACAGTCAAGTACATTTCAGAGCTTACCTAATACAAACAAGTAAGTCAAACAACCTCTGTGTATATAGACGAGTAGAGCCCAAGTCCCAAGCCCCCAGAAAGTCTGATAAGCTTTCCTTTGCGGTCTACAATAAAAATAATATAAATATTAAATGTAGACAAGGACTCAAATAAAGTACAATTCTTCTATACAGGTAAGTATGCCCAAAATTAGGCTATATTGAACTTATCCCATCCAATGTAGCTCCCCGCTCGCATTCCAATCGTGTGTGGCGGCGTTTTAGGATTACTTCTGTATAAGCGAAAAACCGCGTCACCTATACGTGAATGGCGTAACAACGCACGTTCACGTAACTGTATCAGTATCCATTATTTCACCATTTTGGTAGTCCAAACAAGCTCAAGTAGGACTACAAAGAGACAGACACATGACGGGTTTCTAAACGGAGAAGATTTATGATAATAATGTTCACGGAATCACATTAAGGATTATAGAGACCCTTAGTAAGAAAGCATTATGGAAGTCACTTCCAAGTAGATAACGCTAGCTGAAACAGGGCAAAGTTAAAACCATTAACAAAAAATATCTTACAGGAGTGGAAAAGCCAAACTATCACAATGTTAACTGCTCCATCCATGTGTAGAACCAAGAAAAGCCCACCTCAAGGAGGAGTGGGGGCTTGGCGGTGCAGGAATCACCCGAGTCTACTCTTACCCTCCTTATATAATAAAGAGGACCCAGAAACCTTCATCTGCAGAGAGAACCACCTTTATTACAATAGCCCGGGCTATGGAACAGAGTCCCAAGCTAGTCAGAGACAACACCCAGGAGGCTGCTGCTTTACTCCACAGCGAACAAGCCTTATATACATTTTTACTCCACTCTTTTGGCATTCAGTCCATTGTTCAATTAGGGTGGTGTTTGCAGTTGATAACCTGATCAAGGCGATGTTTGTAGTTGATGACCTGATCAAGGCGGTGTTTGTAGTTGATGACCTGATCAAGACGGTGTTTGTAGTTGATGACCTGATCAAGGCTCGGCATTCAGACCATTGTTCAATCAGCTTGATCAAGGCTCGGCATTCAGATCATTGTTCAATCAGCTTGATCAAGGCTCGGTCAGTCAGACCATTGTCCAGATAACCTGATCAAGGTGTCAAGGATGTTTACCAAGCAGAAAGCAGAAGATGAAAAACAAGCTTGTTTACACAGGGCGTAGGTGTCTCATGGCTTTCTGTTGATGAATTGGCTAACTGCAAAGAACAGGGGGACTTGGGTATGCGATAGTTTTGAGCGTCAGCAGAAATGGAGGCTGTAGGCAGGGTTTTGTCACGAGATGGCAAGGAATGGAGGAATGTAAGGAAATTAACAGAACCTAGTAAAAACTAATTTTCTTCACATGCAGCAAACAGGAGACAATAGATCTATTTAGAGTGTCATAGTAGCCTAGAGAGCATAGTCATAGTCATACAAAAATCAAAAGGGCAAGGCCCAGGGAGGTGTGAAAAGAGCTCCCAAGGCAAGAAAAGGGCAACCCAGAGTAAAGTTCCATCCCAAACACCATTTATACGTAATAATATAGGGGGCTCAAGAAAACCTACTACGCATGCCCAGCTAACGAGCCAATCTATGGCACTAGAAAAAATATCAAAAAGCATAGACGAACTGCACAGGTACATAGAGAATGCACTGGGGAAATTAATTGAGAGAGTGGCAAACCTGGAAGGGATCACAATGGGCAAGTCCTGTATAAAAAACCAGGGGAATTCAATACATGCCCAGGAACAGACTTCCTCAACTGAGCTGACAAGCATGACTAATATGGCCATCCCTAACACAGTGACTAGGGGCAGTATCTCTGGACCCCCATCCCTGGAAATTACGCTGACATGGGTGTCCAAAATGTTATCACTGAGATAAACAAATTGGCGGGGGAGGAGAAAAGATATAAAAGTAGGCTAGGGCATAATGACAGGGATTCGAGGCCATTCCAGTAACCCCAAGCACATACTTGCCTTGAATTGCCACCGGAAGCTACACCATATGTGGTAATCCTGGCCAACGTCCCAGTATTAAGGTCACCGGAACCAGAAACATGGCTAGAACTCCGCAATAAATCCCTCCATTGGTTAGGAAGGCACACCGGCCTCACGGATGTGCTATTTAAGCATTTTAAAATGGCAAGACGGGTTGCGTGGGTGGGTAAAGAAAGAAAAGAGCTACAGGGTGACTGTGTCGTCCTGACGTTTAGTGACCCGAGATTAGTGCACGCAATATTAAATAGGCTAGAAAATGCTTTCCTTATTAACAATGCAACTAATGTGTTGCCATTAGGAGCTTTCTACCCACCATTCCCAGGCCCACATAGGTTAAACGGTAAACATTCTGATGTGGGCCCTGATGTCAGAAAACCCATAGGGGACCCCTATAAGGGACACCTGGGAGCTGCGGGTATCCCACTCTACAACCGTTTTGAACCCTTAACAGGAATGGAAGAATTAGACTGACCCCTTGCCATGCCAGAGAGTGAAGAGAATCAAGGGAAAATGGATATAACTGTGAAAAGTCGGAGATATGTATTTAATAAGGGACTCAAAACTAATTGTATGAATGTATTGGATCAATTCCCGCCGAAAAATACAAGTAATGTGGAGGATAGAGGCATAGCTCCTGCAAAATGCCAAAGTATAAATGGCCAAATCGATTTTACCATAACAGTCACCCAAAGGACAAATGAAGGAGAAGTGAGCAGTCGAAAACCTGGAAAAACTTGTAAAATATTAACTTGGAATATCGCTGGCCTAGCGACTTAAGTAAAAGATCCCCAGTGACTAACCTACATTTGCCTACAGGAAACATGGGCAATAGAGGAGATGCATATAATTGGCTTTCAAACATTTAATACCTCAGCGTGCATTAGCAAACAAGGTCGTAACAAAGGAGGACTATGTACTTATGTTTCCAACTCGGCCGGTGCCTCCCACGTGAAAGTTAGAGAGGTCAGCGTCTATTATCAGATCTTGTCTTTGAAGTTATGTGGGCAAAGGGATATAGATCTAATAAATCTATATAATAACATTCCTAAAGCGCAGCAAATGAACGTTTTATCGAACTTAGGTACATCCCTAAAAAATCTTGAAGAAAAATTGAAGAGAGACATGTATACCATTTGGATGGGTGATTTTAATTGCTCGTTGTGCCAATTTAGTGAACATACCCTCACATTTTTCACATACTTTTTTGGGAGACCTGTTGAATGATATAGCTTTTCAATTTGATCTTGGCTATGCGAATGAATCATGTTTGTCTCCCACATTGTTTCAACCAACTTACAATGGAAGGGGATGCAACTCAATCATTGATTTTGTCCTAATATCCAACAGGTACTCCCGTAATGTACTTTCCTGTAAGACTCTCAATCTCTTTATGAGTGATCATTATCCTATTTGTTTAGACCTTGTCCTAAATGGGCAGGTGAAAAAACATGATAGGAATTCGCAATACAACAGCGATATTCATCTTGCCAGCACGAACGGATATACGCTCAACTGGACAAAAGTGGATCCCGGGGCATTCCTCCTAGCCCTGATCAATAATAGTAGAGAGGATATAGTGACATGCCTTTCACAGGACAGGGATGATAGAGATATAATTAATTCTTTCCTTAACATCTCAGATGAGGCCAGGAAGCTGCTATCAAGACAAAAACAACATGGCCAGCAAACTCCCCAGGGGTGGTTTAACAAAGAATGCACGAAGGCTTATACCCATTTAAAAAAGGCCTTACATAATGTACCGAGGTGCAGGGATAAAATAATGCAGGCAAGATCTTTGTACCAGTCAGCGCAAAAAAAAACGCAGGGCAACATTAAAAAAGGAAGCATGGGCAGCCTTACATGAGGCCTGTATAAACAAAGATAATACCGGCTTCTGGAGAGCGGTTAATGCCCCTTTCTTCAATAACAGAGAGACAGACATTATAGATATGGCCATTAGTGGTGATATGTGGGTAGACTTCTTCTCAGGGCTTTATAGGGACGAGTCCGCAGATGGTAATATGACAGATATAGTCCCACTGAGAGTGGACGAAAATATTGATCGTTGGCCGTTCCCCCTAAAGATTAATATTACCCTTGAGGAAGTCATTAAGGCTATAACTGATAGCGCTTCGAGGAAAGCACCAGGGCCGGATGGCATTCCGGTGGATGCCTATAAATCTAATATAGGTTTATGGGCTCCTATTTTAACGAATGTATTAATTAGCTATACCCGTCATGGGTTAATCCCTACTTGGGCAGATGCCATTGTGATACCCATTTTCAAGAAAGGGAATAGAAATGAGCCGAAGTGTTACCGCCCGATATCTTTATTGGATGCTTTTATGAAAATAGCAGGTAGGGTTATTTTAAACGAGTTGGAGATCTGGGTCCAAGAGAGAAGTGTGTTATCAGCATTTCAATATGGTTTTCGACCAGGTCTAGGGACTATTGAACAGGGACTTAATTTGTCCCTGATAATCGATAAATATACAAAAGGGAAGAAGGGTAAACTTTTCCTCACCTTCGTGGACCTAAGCCCCGCTTTTGATTGCGTTAAACATGTTATGCTGTGGGACACTCTCAAAGACCAAGAGTTGGATCCTTCCTTGCTGTTGTTCATAAAGGAACTATATAGGGGGGCAGGCGCGAGGGTACGGTTTGGGAAACCGAGAGAATGCTCAACTAGGTTCCCCATAAAAAAGAGGGGTAACGCAGGGGTGTATTCTTGCCCCATTACTCTTCTCCCTCTACATAAATAACCTGGGGCAGTAGTTGAGGGAGTTCCAGCATGACTATCCAACCATCAAGGGCACTCCTGTTCCCATTCTATTATACGCAGACGATGCGGTTATAATGTCACGGACACAGCTGGGTTTGCAAAAGTCGGTCTCAAATTTTGTTGCTTATATGTCCGAGCGGGATTTAAAAGTTAATATCGCCAAGACATTCACCATGAGCTGTGGGACAAAATCGAGAAAGACATGTGATATTTTCATTGATGATAAAAAAATTGCAAGCACGGATACATTTTCATACCTAGGTCTAACCGTGGATAGGAGGGGCTCTTGGGTAGCAGCCACGAACAGTAGAAAGCTGACCCTGATGAGAGCCATAGAAGCTGTCAGTAATTTTGCAAAAAAACTAGGTGGAAGACCTGTCCCAGAGTTGTTGGCCATCTACAAATCTAAATGTATTTCAATAGGCACATATTGGGCAGGCATAAGGGGTATTGAACGTTCGGACCATATACAAAGCTGTGAAAACACTTTTTTGCGCTATTTACTGGCGGTCCCTAGTTCGAGAGCCACTTATTGTTGTCACAAGGAACTTGGCCTAGTATATATTTCTGACACTATAAAGATTACCCCTCTCCTTTTATGGCACAAGATATGGGTATCGGTCGAGACGGGCTTCAATAGGGACGTAATTATGGACTGTTAAGCTGGATGGGGTGGCAAATTTATCTTGGATTAGTTACATAAAGAACATGACACAGGACATAGGCCACCCTGAATATTTTTATAATCCCAGTAGCTTGGAATCCGTGTCCAGAAAATCCCTTAAGACACACTGCCTGAAATATCTAGAGAACAAACGCTGGCTTACTGAGAGAAAAAAGAAATCGTCATGGCTAATCATTTGATGTCCACTTGTATAGGCTTACAACCCTACCTAATAATGGTACAAAGTAGCTTCTCTCGTATGCTTTTGGCCCGTTTCCGCAGTGGGTCTTTTTTTAGGATGGTTACATTTCCTGATATTAATGATTGGACTAAATACCATCCTATACGCCTTTGTGATGACATTTCTAGATTGACTACAATGCATTGCACCTTATTTTGTAAATATTATGCTGTACCAAGGTATATCTTTTTATTGCCCATACTTAGAAGATGGAAGCTAAAACAATGTAGAATAGCTTTCTTAAGATTACAGATGCTAGAAAATGAATTTATTATCGTGGCTATCTATTCCTTTTTAAAAGTCGTTATAAGGTCTCGGAACACCATGTGAAGAAATCGTGAATATCTGGTGTTTCTGTACCCTCTTGTGTATATATATGGAGTATATTATGCATTCTTGTTTTTATATTAACTGTATTTTTATCATCGTGTTGATTGGAGAACTGTATTTGTGTCTAATGTGCCTTTATTACTGTGCTTTTATGATTTCATGATATAGAATCGAATAAAGCTATTTTGATTGATTGATTGAGAGTGTCATAGTATGACTGAGTATCAATGTATAGCAGTCCTCACTGGGACCAGAGGGTAGCAAAGTCTAAAGAGGGTATCATGCGAACCGGATACAACCCATATTCGTAATTCACATGGGGGGTGAACAAAAAAAAATTCAAACGAACGGACACATCCATGTAAGTTGTGCTATGTGAGAAAACGAGACGAAGCAGAGAGAATTTGTAAAACTGTCTCCGAAAAGAAGACCCATAGTCTCATGCGGCAGAATTCCCGCAATTTTCAAAGGCAGTGAGCAAAGAAAAAAGTTAAAGCAAACAAGCAGCCCCATACAAGTGGCAATTGTGAATAGAAGAAAAGGAAAATTGAGTTTAAGGTTGTCTCTAGTAAAATTATCCTATATTTTACAATATACTTACAATTCATTTCTATCAGAATTATGCAATGAACTTTAAGTTGACACATGTTTCAGAGATCAAATACTCAAAGATTGGAAACACAATTATAACAGATTTTCCTGGAGGAGCTGGTCTCATATATCAATAGTACAGAACCCAACCACAATAATGCAATTGGTTATAATCATTTGATAAAGACTCCTGACCATTCCAATTCCTGATAAGAGCTTAAGGGTAGATACATAAAATAATACAGTTAGCTTAATCTCTAAGGAATATAAACATGTCCTTATCGACGTTGTGACCTTTTTGTAACCCTGCCACCCCCCTCCCACTCCACCAGAACCCTAGAAATGGAGACAGTCCCCAACAGATGTAACATAACCTTTAACCCTTTTCCCACCCTTCTCTACAAAAGAAAAAACTACTGGTGTGGTTCACACGAGAGGGTGAGAGCTGCCAGCTCCAATACCCCTGTGATGTTACAAGGGGGACACCATTGCTTGTGTTTGCAATGCACATCTAAGCTTCCAGCAACATTATCCATTTGTAGTATAGAACACCACTTACTTCAGTGATTAATCTGCCACATGGAAACAGGCCACGGTGCTAGCAAGCCTGTAACCTGTACTAATATATATGCTATAATCTGCACCTTCAGCAGTAACCTATATACGCCCAGTAACCAATTTTATATATGTGCTCTAGCAACCCCTGCTTCTCAGAGTAGTGCACCAGTAGTATGTGCAGAGTCATTCCAATGCTTAAGTTCAAACAGGTAATCAGGTTCTGGACTACAATAATGCCAAATTTCTCTTTATTGTCCACATACATTCGAGTTCTTTTAAATATATCTGAACGTCTAGTGGGGAAATAATTACAGTTACTGTTATAACGCCATGCTTATTCACTCCACATCTGACATAGGTGCCTGGTCTTCCTGCCTGTCTCTCGGAGATTTCCTACGTGTGCTCTGCGACCCTTTCTGTTGGAGATACTTCAGTATGTCCTTAGGTTCATTGTAGATTTTTGATTTGCTGTCCTCAGTCACTTTGAGCCTGGCGGGATACAACATGGCATATTTAATGTTCAGATCTCGAAGCTTCCGTTTGGCCAAATAAAATTTCTTCCTCGCTACTTGGACAGATGGTGTAAAATCTGGGTACAGAGATATCTCCATGCCTGCATGCTTTAGAGTACCTAGTTCACGGGCTTTGCGGAGGGTGGCATCTCGGTCTCTGTAATTTAATATTTTGGCGATAATTGGCCGTGGCCTTGCGCCAGTCGGTGGAGGTGGGGCTAAGGATCTGTGCACCCTCTCTACTATGAAAACGTTCGAGAATGTGTCCCTCCCCATGAGGGTGATTTGCAACTGTTCCACGTATCGTTCCATTGGTCCTGTATTTGTTGTTTCTGCTATTCCCAGCAGGCATACTTTATTTCTTTGAGATCTCGCTTCCAATTCCTCTGCTTTTGCTGTTAACACCGCCAGTTGATTATCCATCTTCTCTTGTTTGGTTTCCAATTGGTTGTGGGCGTCGTCAGCTTCAGATATACGACGTTCAGCCAATCAATTCTCTCTGTATGTCGGTCCATACGTTCGGACATACTGTCCCTCCTGTAGGTTAGAGAGTCAATTTTGCCATCGATACTAGTGAGAGCTGCCTGTATCGTGGTAACCATGGCCTGCACATCGACACCTGTGACACTGCTGGTAGATGCTGTCGTTTGCGTGGTTGGCTGTTGATCATCGGTGGCGTTTTCGGTTGTTTTTTTGGATTGATCAAAGTTTAGCTTGGGCTGGTTTCTTTCCGGTTTTCCCATGTTTCTGGCCCGGTCCCTGTCTGGTAGTAGTTTCTGCAGAGCACCGGGTATATGCTGTACAGTTATTGCTGTTCAACGACCGCCATGCACTGCTGCCTCGATGGTGCTCCCGGGGGTTTATGCGTGCAGGGAGCGCTAGGCTTTAGAGCACCGCACGTCTGGTTGCCGTGTATTTATGGCACCTATCACCGCTAACTGAATTCCTGCTCGCATTTCCCCCGGCCGCAAGCCTCTCTAAGTGCGGGCATTATCTCCCACAGCAGTGACTGTGTCTCAGGTTGGTGCACTTGGGGGAATTCGTTGTGTCCGTGCTTACTCCGTCTTATCTGCAGAGCCCAATCAGTCGTGGTCGTCAATCTCCAGACTTAAGCGCCAACGGCCACAGCTCCTACACTCTACCTCCCAGCTCATGAGTAGCAGGCAGTTCGTGAGTTGGTTACTTGCTGCATTGGCTTCTGCTAGCACACAACTTTGGTTCCTATGCGGTGCGTTGTTGAGAGGCTGCAGTCTGGGGGAACCTCTTGTGTCTCAGAGGGCAGGTCAATTATGGTGCAGCATTGATCCCCCGTAGTTTCATTTAAGCCAAAGCCCTTTTATCGGCATGCTATTCTCTTATTTATTTATGGCCAACACCGTGGATTCCTTTGAAAGTGTCTCTTATTCTGCGAAGTTTCATGTACGTATGACGCTTTCCACTGGATAGCTGATCTGAGCAGTGGCGCTGGCTGCGGATCCAGGGTGTGGCAGCGGTGGATCGCTATATATGCGCCTTACCGTCTTATCCGTTTCTAACATCTCCTCCAACATTGCTAAGAGGAGCTCGGCGGGGTCGGCAGAGGTGTCACCGCAGGCGATGATTGCCTCGAGTCCCGAGCGGCAGCTCCCCGCTACAGACCCGATCGTCGCCTTGTCTTCGCCGGCGTGCGTGCTCTGCATCACAGCATAGTCCCACACTCTAATCCGATGCTCAGGTTTCATTTTTGCCAGACTAGGCCTTGGCTGCAGCAGGGCGCTTCACGCCAGCATCGGGGCTTATCAGAATCTTAAAGTAGCAAACTATGCGGGTCAGGATTGACCCCAGCATGTCTTGCCTTGGTTTTTGTCACTGGAGCCCTTCGTGCGCATAGTATTTGGCGTATTTTCTGGTGTCTGAGAGGAGCTCGCTTAAGATGCGCCCATCTCTCAGCTCGGCTAGTTCCGCCCCCCGCCTTAGATAAAGAGTTACTGGCACATGCATCAACGTAGGCTTTTGCAATTCCTTAATTGCGATTATTAAGGAATCGCAATTAAGGACTTAGCCTATGCATGTAGGAATCGCTATAAAAATAGCGATTCCTACACATTCCTTAATTGCGACTCGCAAATTGCGAGTCGCAATTAGGGAATGCTGTCCCATTCATTCCTATGGGCCTCCAGGCCCATAGGAATGAATTGGAGATTGCATGAGCAATTTGCGAGTACCAGTAGGTACTCGAAATTGCTCATGCAATTTCAAGGGTGCAAGGGTGTCAAAATGACACCCTTTTGCACCCCTGAAATTGATCTATGCACATATGTTGCACACACACGCCTTAAGGGCATGTGTGTGCGCAACATGAAACTTTGAAAAATGCACAAAAGTGCATTTTTCAAAGTTTTTGCAAATTACCATGGAGTTGAACTTCATGGTAATTTGCTCCCCCTATTAGCGAAATCGCAAATTTTTTTTACTTTAATGCATTGCATTTAAGGGATCTCAATTTGGGATTCCTTAAATACAATCGCAATTTAAGTAATCGCAATTTAGAGATTCCTTAAATTACGATTTTTGCATTTGGGATGATGCATCCCAAATGCAAAAATACCGGTCGCAAAGGGGCAGATTCTGAGAATCTGCCCGTTTGCGACCGGTTTTTCCTTTGATGCATGTGCCTGTTAGTCTCATAATCATGATCAGATGAAGACTTGTAACTTGACAAACAAGTCAATAATACCCAACACTGTGTAAAATAAATAATAAACAAAGAGTGGCTTTATCAAATAAAAAGTTAAACTACTGGCATATAGCAATTGCAAGGTAGTCAATCAATACAGCTCACTTGCTAGAGACGGCTAGACTCACCAGCACCTACTCTGCACAGACACAGCAGCCACCAATAATATCCAACTAGAAAGGAAATTCAAAAGAAAATTACTCACAAGACAACACAATACAGACAGAAGCTAAATATTGTGCTATTATTCCAGCATTTCCCCAAAAACGCATTCATGCAGGGCAATGAACTCATTTGGAGTAAACAGCTCCAAAACTGTTTTCTTACCAATCACTTGCAAATACGCAAACTGCAGATCTACCAGTACCGAAAACACAAGCCTGAGACACATCAAAGGAAAATATAACGATCACGAATGATGACAAGAAATAAAACAGTTAACATGATAAAACGCTATGAAGTTTACCAATCACCATTCAATTGTTAGCCACACACATAGTCAGCCAAACACAGTCCAGGCTCACCACCAAGCAAGCGCCACTTCTCACACACCGCCAGTCAAGCGCCAGTCCATGCACACCGCCAGTCAAGTATCACTTCACTTACACGCCCACCTAGTGCCAGTCCACGTACACCGCCAGCCAAGTCCTATTTCACATGCACCACCAGCCAAGCACCAATCCACAAACACCACCTGCCAAGTGCCAGTCCACACAGAATTCTAGCCACGCACTAGCCCACACACACACATGCAGTTCACACACAGAAATGTCCCTGGTGTCTAGTGGTTTTCTGCTCCCCATGGGGCAGATGGGCCAAACAAATATGGCCCATGGGGGGCAGAAATTGACAAAATATATGCCCCAGATAAGGTGAGCGACCCTTGCCAAAGTGTCTATTCCCCAACATATAGATAAATTAAATCCCTGGTGACTAGTGGCTTTCTGCCTAGCCCAAAAATATGGCCCCCACATCATCTATATTCTTTCGTGTGACACTTTTCTCATCACTTCCTCAATCATATGTCCCAAAGAAAGGACTTTCTGACAGTATTGCACTTTGCTCCGGGACACTTTGTGCTATTCCTCAACTGGAAGGTTTAAAAGAGAAACTGTATCCTGCTTACAGGCTTCTTGCGTATTGCTGCCACAAGTAAATCATCAATTAATTGAATTGGAAGGTATCTGCATGGTCTCAAGATTTTCTTTTCAAGATCATATTTAAGATCAACAGGCTATCTGTATACCCATGTTGAATTTGGCATCTTGTCAAAACTCTATTTCTAAACACAAATGAAAACAGAAATTGACTGTCTTCATGCAACGGAATAGAGAAGTTGGCCTGCCAGAAGTTCACAATGGTAAATCACTCGACAGAGCAAGTAATCTGAAATAATATTGTTGCTGGATTTGGGACCCCTGGACAACATGCAACAACTATGGGGCCTATTAGGATGGCGGGCGGAAAACCACCCCAACCGCCATGGATCCGGAAATCAACCGCCCGCCGGCACCGTGGAAAATCCGGTGTCCAAATTAGGATCAACCGCCAAAAACCACTGACCGCGGCAGAACAAGTCCAAGAAAAACCGCCTGTAGCGGGCAGAGATGGCCAAAACCCTCCACGATGGATGCATTCACAGCGGAAAACAAGCAAACTGCAGCCAGGACAGCGGAGACACCGCACAGAAAATTAGGATAAGCCCGATGCCCCCGTGGTACGTTCTGCAGTTTCCGACCGCCGCAGTCGCTAACAGTGATGAATGGGAGAGCCGGTGGAAGAGCTGCAGCACACCCACTGCTGCGGACGATCCGTGACAAATATGGCAGACCAAAGAAAAAACCCACAACAAGGCCACAAAGTGCACACAGCAAACTAGCCATGCCCCCCCAAACACAGAACACACCCCAATGACACAACCACATGGCAAATACAAAAATACAAATCCCAGGACAACCCACACAACACTGCTGACAGAAATAACCCATTTGGACACTCCCACATAGCTGAGTATAAAACCAGCCCATTCCCAGACCACAATCCTTTGCAACACTCCAGAAGAGAAGGGCTTGAACCATATCAGAAAGGAGAGGCAAAACATTACACCACACATACATCACCACCACCACTTCTTCCACACCTGCACCTCTGACCCCCTGCACATCACACACCATAGACATCACCCACTACACCACTCACACCCCTGCAACCACAACCCCTTTGCACATCACACACCAAGGTAACACATAAAATGACAAAATTCTCAGAGAGTGAGTTGAAGGTAATAGTAGATGAGATAATCAGAGTGGAATCACAACCGTTTGGTAGCCTGGTCCAACAGACACCATTAGCCACAAGAGCCCAAATGTGGGCAAGGATAGTCGAAAGGGTTAATGCAGTAGGGACCACCCCACGATCCAAAAATGAAATCGTGAAGTGGTGGCATGACCTGAAGAGGGTTGTCAAACTGAAGAGGAGCAGGAACCATGAGCTGACTCGGTGGACTGGCGGTGGACCTCCCATCCCACCAAAAACATTCACTGCATGGGAGGAGAAGGTGCTCTCCATACTGCATCCAGAGAGTCTCACAGGAGTAGCTGGGGGTGTGGAGGCTGGTAAGTACAAACAAATGGCTACCACCCCACTGATATATACTGGCTTGCACAACTACAAAGCTACACCTCCTAGGCACACGTACATTCATATGCACCACACACTTCCCAACACATGTCTCACAGATCCAACATTCACTCACTTGCATCCATCCCAAACTTAGCTAGCAAAATTACCATGGGGACATGTGCACAGGCAGCCAGCATCACAACTCCCACCATGCCCCCTGTCCCATCCCTGAGCATGATGTAGCACTCCACCCCCAACCCAAAAGCATTTGGAAGCCATGGTCCCACTACAAACAAACTAACAGGTAGGTAGCCATCTTGCCATGGAGGCTGTGTGGGGGTGGGAGGCCTGCACTACAACTCCAACCATGCCCCCTGTCCCACCCCTGAGCAGGATGGAGCACTCCACCCCAACTCAAAAGCATTTGGAAGCCATGGTCCCACTACAAACAAACTAACAGGTAGGTAACCATCTTGCCATGGAGGCTGTGTGGGGGTGGGAGGCCTGCACTACAACTCCCACCATGCCCCCTGTCCCATCCCTGAGCAGGATGGAGCACTCCACCCCAACTCAAAAGCATTTTGAAGCCATTGTCCCACTACAAACAAACTAACAGGTAGGTAGCCATCTTGCCATGGAGGCTGTGTGGGGGTGGGAGGCCTGCACTACAACTCCCACCATGCTCATTGTCCCACCCCTTAGCAGGATGGAGCACTCCACCCCAACCCAAAATCATTTGGAAGCCGTGGTCCTATTACAAACAAACTAACGGGTAGGTAGCCATCTTGCCATGGAGGCTGAGTGGGGGTGGGAGGCCTTCACTACAACTCCCACCATGCCCCCTGTCCCACCCCTGAGCAGGATGGAGCACTCCACCCCAACCCAAAAGCATTTGGAAGTCATGGTCCCACTACAAACACACTAACAGGTAGGTAGCCATCTTGCCATGGAGGCTGTGTGGGGGTGGGAGGCCTGCACTACAACTCCCACCATGCCCCCTGTCCCGCCCCTGAGCAGGATGGAGCACTCCACACCACCCAGAATCAGTTCCAAGCCATTGGCTCGCTACAAACAAATTAACAGGTAGGCAGACATCTTGCATGGGAGGTCTGTTTGGGGCTGGGATGCCAGAACAACAACTCACCCCAGGCCAACTCATCCCCCAGGCCATCCCGATGGAGCCTCCCCTCCAACCCAGATGCATGCAGAAGCTATGTTTCACCACAAACAAACTAACAGGTAGGTAGACATATCATGCTTGCAAGTCACACCCCTGAGCAGGATGCAAGCCTCCACCACACACACACAGAGATGTGTCAAGTCAAAGCCAAATGGGAAAACAGAACAGGTAAGTAGCCGGTGTTCGTAAAAAGCATGGTGCCACATGACAACACCAGCCTTCTCATTGCACACACATATACACAGATCCTATTGCCACTCACAGTGTGCACACAGCTAAGCCAATGAGACTATCACAGCAAACAAAGTGTGACACACCAATGCACATGTAGAAGAAAGTCTGGGCACAATCATGCACAGCACTGAATTCCATGTCTAAGTGCCATGGGGCCAGAGCAGCAAGGACCAAATGAGAAACAAGAAAGCATGCTTGGTGGTACAACTACAGATTTGCACATGACAAGACAAAGGTATGCAGGAGATGACAATGGCCAGTTCATGCCCAGATGTAACGTCTGACAGGAAAGAGTAAGCAAAAAATAGTCTTCACTGAAATTTTTAGTTGCGCTAGTCCCTAGATGGCAACATGTCCCTGTACTCACAAATTATGCACGTTGTGCATGGTAGGTATTGAAAACTCACATCATGGACAAGTAATGCATGTACCACAGCATCATGTCAGGAGGCACAGTAGTGCACATAGAAAAAAAATTGATGATTAGTCAACTGTGTGGTATACAAACAGTGAATGATGTACAGCTAGCACAAAGCTTTCGGGCTGCACTACAATGACCATCTCCCATCTGACCCACAGGTGACCAAGAACTCACTGCAGAGGAAAACACCAGCAACCTGCAGAGCTAGTCTCCCCCCCGGTACATGGACTCTCGGATGTTGACTCCCGGGATTCTCTGGACGATGGGCTGAAGGATGACAGTTCACCATCCTCCCCTGTGGCCACAGAGAGGGGTGAGTCCTCAGACCCCACTGGCCGTACAGCAGGGCCCCCCCTGCCAAACGATGAAGGGGCCGTCCTAATAAAACCCTGGCAGTAACTGGAGGCAAAGCACCTGCCAAACGTCGGTCACGAAGCCAGCCATGATGGCAAACCTTTTCACCACTGCATTGACTTTTTGGACTGTCCTTCCCCACACTGCCTTGTGAATGGCATCTGTCTGTTGGACTGGGTCACCACATCAATGTGGTGACTACTCAATTATCTCATTTACCACAACTGTCAACTCACTTGTCCACTAATCACCTCAATTTAAATGTTCACCCCCTCACATGTCACCATTGTAAATAAAAAATCGTTACACACATGTTGTTGTGTCTGTTCCATCTGTATTCCAGGATGTACAGTCTTCAACATGATTACAATGTGCCAGGAGTATGGAATGTATGTAGGCAAGGAGAGGTTGAAGACACCTAGGAAAACACAACAAAATAACATTCACTAGTCTGGGTGTGGCATCACAGACATCACACAACACCTACCATCAAGATAATCCAACATGTACACATCACAATGGGCAACAAGTGCTAACATACAAATCCTGTCGATGTACAAAACTACACTGTCCCAGAAGCATTGTCAGCCACCACTGAGTCAACAACCGTCTGCAGCCAGAAAGCCCAGATACACCTTCACAACAACAGCAACATCATCAGACAATGGATCCATTGTACATTGTCACTCACCTTCAAGTGAAGTAGCTGTTGATTCAGGTCAACACCTTCCTCCTCTCCACTGTCCTCATCACTGGACACGGGTTGGTGTGCAGGCAGGGGCCTTTGCTACTCATCATCATCCTGGATCAGGGGGATCTCCTTGAGAATGGCTAGGATGTGGAGCATGCAGCATGCCACTACAATCTGGCCCACCTTCCCGGGCGAGTACATCAGTGCACCTCCGGTCTTGTCCAGGCAGCGGAAACGTGACTTCAGCAGACCAAAAGTACGCTCCACCACACGACATGACCTCCCATGGGCATCATTGTAGCGGACATCAGCTGGTGTCCTGTTATTCCGCAGTGGGCTCAGCAACCACAGACAGTTGGGATATGCAGAGTCACCTATGTGTGACAAACACAGATACACATTGCAATGTTGCTGGGTCAGAGGACAGCATGTCACACACAGAGCACGCTACTTGACTAGGCATACTCACCCATAATCCATGCACGCTCAGGAAGCAGATTAGCCATCAGCTGTGGTATAATGCTGTTCCGCAGGATGTATGAGTCATGGGCCGAGCCTGGAAATTTGGCACACACGTGCGAGATGATCATATGTGCCTGGCACACCACCTGCACATTTATGGAGTGGAAATGTTTCTGATTCCTGTAGATGTGCTCACATGCCTGTGGTGGTACAAGCCCAACATGGGTGCAATCAATGGCACCAACAAAATGGGGGATGTGTCCAAGGGGATAAAAATCTCCCTTCACAGCAGCCAATAAATGCGCCCTAGGGAAATGGATATATGTGTCCTTGAAGATCATTATAGCGGACTGAACATCACGCAGCACCATGCTGAACATAGGTTGTGACATCCCACCTGCTCTGGACACCGTGTGCTGGAATGATCCAGTGGCAAAAAAAATGCAGGGCCGCTGTCACCTTAGAGGTGGGGGTGAAAGCTGTTGGATATGTTCGGCGAGGCTGCAGGTGGGGCTCCAACTGAGCACAAAGGGTCTGTAGCCAGATGGACTTTCCAGATGACCTCCTCGTTCTCCATGTCTGCCAACACTGTGAAGGGACGATGCAGATTTGGTCTCCTCCTAGTTGAGATGAAAGTAGACACATGTCAATGCAATACATCATGAGATGGGCACAGCCTCTCACGTTTTGGCGGACACAACGCCAACAATGACTGTCATCAACATTGTGTTACAGACCAGCTGACATGTAGGGACTCCTTCAGCTACACTAATCGTACACCTGTCAAATGACACAGAGAAAGTACCTCCAAATCATGCTCGCCATATGAGAATGCACATAGGGATATGCCCACATTCACCATGGGCCTGAAATGGGAGTATATCATCCAGCATTTGTGTAAAAATGCAACACCACTGTCTCACACCCAGCTGCTGCACCTGACACACCTTCAGGCGTTAGTCGAACCTGGCGCACATCAACAAAACAATGACCACAGGCTGAGCGTACATGACGAGTGTGTGCATGGTCAAACACAAGTGAACAGGCACATATGGACAATCTTCATCTTGAAAAACATCGCTGTGATTTTCACTGCACTTTTACACAGTGACATGGGCACACATTGGGAAGTCCATAACACCACTGTCCTGTGTAGGGCTGGGCGTAGTTCGCGAAGTAGCACTTCGCGAAGCTACGCAAAGTGAAGTTCGCACTACGCGAGCTACGCGTAGCACTTCGCGAACTGCGTAGTACATTGTTCGCACTGTGCCAGATGTCGTTATCAATGATTGCACAGTGCGGACAAGCAACCGGCACTGTGCAATCATTGAAAATGGCATCTTGCACAGTGCGAGCTGTAGTTTTCTGCTGCTCGAGTAGATTTTTACTCGAGCTTCAGCTTTCTCAACGCGAACTGGTAGTTTCTCATCGCGAGCGGTCGCGAGCATACGCGACCACTCGCAATGAGAAACCTGACCTCCTCGCGTTGGGAATCTCGCCGGGAGGTTTATTTTCCATGCTCGCGTTCGCCAACTTGAAGTTGCTGATGGCGAACAAGGAAAAAGTCTCGCGGTCGCCAACTTGACGTTGAGGACCGCGAGCAAGCAAAAAATGACCGCAGCACTACGCAACACTACGCAACACTACGCTACGCGTGTTCGCACTGTGCTACGTGCAGTTCGCGTAGTGCGAAGTAGTGCGAACTACGCAAACTACGCGAGCGTAGTGTAGTGCTTTGCCCAGGCTTAGTGTACAGGCCTATCAATATCACAAAAGCAATGTGAGGGAGTACATGCCAATCTAAGAAATCACATACACAAACATGGCATGTGTAGTCAGCAGTGGGGTACATGGCACATCGTCATTGTGTGCACAATGACGTGCCACCAACCATGTGGCCACTGTGCATTGTTGATGACTGCCAGATGGCCATTGACACAGCATGATGTGTCCATTGGTGCTGTCACAGTCATCCTCCACCCAAATCCCGGTCACCAATGTCACTATATGGCACCCAAATCGTGGTAGCTACCGCCTGGCCCCTGTGGTGTGTCACCGCCAATGCCCAGGAAACAATTGTGGTAGTGATAGGCATATACAGATGGTGAAATGGCTGTTGGCATGCTCCGCCACCCAAATCCCGGTCACCCATGTCACCCACATCGTGGTAGCTACCGCCTGGCACCAGCGGTGTGTCACCGCCAATGCCAAGGAAACAATTGCAGTAGTGATAGGCATATACACATGGTGAAATGGTGGTTGGCATGCTCTGCCACCCAAATCCCGGTCACCCATGTCACTATATGGCACCCAAATCACGGTAGCTACTAACTGGCCCCTGCGTTATGTCACCGCAAATGCCCAAGACACAATCGCGGTAGTGATAGAAATATAAGTGTTGGCAAATGGGGGTTGGCATGCTCCGCCACTCAAATCCTGGTCACCTATATTACTGTATGGCACCCAAATTGCGGTAGCTACTGCCTGGCCCCTGTGGTGGGTCACCGCCAATGCCCAGGACACAATAGCGGTAGTGATAGAAATATATGTGTTGGCAAATGGCAGTTGGCATGCTCCGCCACCCAAATCCCGGTCACCCATGTCACTGTATGGCACCCAAATCGGGTAGCTACCGCCTGGCCCCTGTGGTGTGTCACCGCCAATTCCCAGGAAACAATCGCGGTAGTGATAGGCATATTCAGATGGTGAAATGGCTGTTGGCATGCTCCGCCGCCTAAATCCCGGTCACCCATGTCACTGAAATCGCGATAGCTACCGCCTGGCACCAGCGGTGTGTCACCGCCAATGCCAAGGAAACAATTGCGGTAGTGATTGGCATATACACATGGTGAAATGCGGTTGGCATGCTCTGCCACCCAAATCCCGGTCACTCATGTCACTGTATGGCACCCAAATCACGATAGCTACTGCCTGGCCCCTGTGTTGCTTCACCGCCAATGCCCAGGACACAATGGCAGTAGTGATAGAAATATATGTGTTGGCAAATGGTGGTTGGCATGCTCCGCCACCCAAATCCTGGTCACCCATGTCACTGTATGGCACCCAAATTGTGGTAGCTACTGCCTGGCCCCTGTGATGTGTCACCGCCAATGCCCAGGACACAATAGCGGTAGTGATAGAAATATATGTGTTGGCAAATGGGGGTTGGCATGCTCCGCCACCCAAATCCTGGTCACCTATATTACTGTATGGCACCCAAATTGCGGTAGCTACTGCCTGGCCCCTGTGGTGGGTCACCGCCAATGCCCAGGACACAATAGCGGTAGTGATAGAAATATATGTGTTGGCAAATGGCAGTTGGCATGCTCCGCCACCCAAATCCCGGTCACCCATGTCACTGTATGGCACCCAAATCGGGTAGCTACCGCCTGGCCCCTGTGGTGTGTCACCGCCAATTCCCGGGAAACAATCGCGGTAGTGATAGGCATATTCAGATGGTGAAATGGCTGTTGGCATGCTCCGCCGCCTAAATCCCGGTCACCCATGTCACTGAAATCGCGATAGCTACCGCCTGGCACCAGCGGTGTGTCACCGCCAATGCCAAGGAAACAATTGCGGTAGTGATTGGCATATACACATGGTGAAATGCGGTTGGCATGCTCTGCCACCCAAATCCCGGTCACTCATGTCACTGTATGGCACCCAAATCACGATAGCTACTGCCTGGCCCCTGTGTTGCTTCACCGCCAATGCCCAGGACACAATGGCAGTAGTGATAGAAATATATGTGTTGGCAAATGGTGGTTGGCATGCTCCGCCACCCAAATCCTGGTCACCCATGTCACTGTATGGCACCCAAATTGTGGTAGCTACTGCCTGGCCCCTGTGATGTGTCACCGCCAATGCCCAGGACACAATAGCGGTAGTGATAGAAATATATGTGTTGTCAAATGGCGTTTGGCATGCTCCGCCACCCAAATCCCGGTCACCCATGTCACTGTATGGCACCCAAATCGCGGTAGCTACCGCCTGCCCCTTTGATGTGTCACCGCCATGGACCATGCCCTTATAGCCAATGGGAACTGCAATCGCGGTGGCCTGATGCCATTTTGAAAATCGCGGTAGGAATGCTCCGCCACTGCGGGTCCAGTCATTGGATGCAATTGAAAGATGAACCACCGCGGTAGCGCCTGCCTGGCCCCTGCGGTGTGTCACCGCCGTGGACCATGCCCTTACAGCCAATGGGATCCGCAATCGTGGTAGCATGATGCAATTTTGAAAATCGTGGTAGGCGTGATCTGCCGGTCATTGGATGCATTTGAAAAAGGCTGACCTGGAACACCAATTGCAGCAGCTTAGAACCACTGAAACAACACCAGGGAGCTATATATGTGTGGGAGAGAGCCCCACATTTCCACTGCTCACAGAACCTGCTGCCTGAGACCCCTCACCTGCTGCTGCCTCCAAGGACTATCTGCCTGAGACCCCTCACCTGCTGCTGCCTCCAGGGACTGCTGCCTGAGACCCCTCACCACCCACTGCCGCTGCTGCTGTCTCATGTCCACAGTGATGGCAAGGACTGTGAAGATTTGTGCCAGTCCCATCACAAGTGAGGAGCTGGTGGTCCTGGTGGACGAGGTGTTCACACAGTACCCAAGGCTATATGTTGCCCCAAAATGTCATGGTAAGACTTCAACAGTGGGGGTGAGAGTGCAGGGGGGCACACATGTAGTCGGTCTGATGCAGTATGTGCCTGAGAGTGTGGGGTTGTGTCATGCACTGCCTAACATGCTGTTTCCTAGGGTGAAGGGGGGTGTACCCTACTCCACAAGTTTCCCTGCCTGCACATCAAGATTGGAGGGACAAGTGTTGCCTTGTCAGGCATACAGTGACAAAGCAAATTGGTAATGCTGGAGTCAGAACAGTGATTGCTTGTGTGAATGGCTGTGTGTGTCCCTGTTGTCCATCTCAGTGTGAACCCACGTGGCCTGCACAGTCACCGCCCAATCTTACAAGGACACATCACTAAATGTACAGAGTGTTACATGTGTGTTTTTTGCAAGACTCTCCATCAATGAGCCATATCAGCCCTGTAGATTGCACATGACAGGCCCTGTGAGAAGGGAATGGGTTTGTGAGATCATGTCCCACAATGTGACATTCATGACACAGTGAGCTATTCACAGGGCAAGGTCGTTGAGGCCTGCGCAGTGTTGGACACAGTGAGTCTCCCCCCAAACACATGTCGGTATGTGATGTATGTCTTTCTCTACCTAGAAATGGACAGTAGATGTGGGCAGACTACACATGGCTTTCTGTGCTGGCATCCTGCTTGCATATGAGATGCGCAGGTACTGTGTCCCCCCTCACACCTGTATGCATTTACATGTGCTTCTTATATGCAGATGTACCATGTGATATGAATTCCTGTCTCTGCAAGACATATCTGTGGAATTGGGATGAATCAGTTTCATGACACTGTGTCACTGATGTTTTCTCCCTCTTGTCTCCCATGCCTGCAGCTCAAAGTACACCAGCGTAAGGCCATGTGGAGGGCCATTGCGAGCAAGGTGCGGGCTCTGGGTGTCTCAAACTGACGGCGCACCCACTGCCACAAGAGGTGGGATGACATCTCATGGCTGGCAAAGAACGTTGCGGAGATGACACTGAGGCTGCTCCCTCACATTGGCAGGTTGGCACGGCGCAGAATGACACCACTAATGTGCCGCATCTTGGCCGTGATACAGACTGAGCTGGATGTGCGATTGAAGGAGCATCAGCAGCAAAGTAGGAGTGAGTATTCTGGGAAGGGTGACGTTGGCTGTGTGTGGCTGCATGTGTACACAGCCTGTGCCAGTGCTGGGCTATGTGATGTTGTTAGTGTGATGCAGTGGCTTGTAATTGGCCTCGGTGCTGGGTACAGCTGCCATGCATTTGTCCTACCTGTACTTCCTAAGGGAATTCGAGTACTGGCCATTTCAATAGCATTCTGGGTCGTGGGCTTCAGGTCTGAGCTATTTGTGTTACTGTTTGAAAGGAGCCAAATGCAGGACGTTGTGCTGTGTGGTCATCACATGGCTCACTTATGCCTGGTTTTCTTGTTTACACGCACCGTTTAAGTAACAAAAGTGTGTTTGCACAATGTTATTGCACTGGGTGGCGTGCAACATGTAGATTTAGTCATCTTCAGTGTTGCTTTGCTTGCATATGTTTGTTCTGTTGCTGCCACTGAACTGACCCTACATCTCTCCCTCATGCAGCATCTCCCGTGGTCACGGAGGGACCAGGGACGGACCCCAGTGGTGGGGAAACAAGCACAACAGCTGCACAGGAGCCAAGTGACACAGATGTGACCAGCGCCTCAGAGGGGGACAGGAGTCTGCTGGAGGAATCAAAGCCAGAGACGCAAAGTTCAACGTCATCTGCTGCCAGCGGTGATGCATCCATGTTGGTGAGCACAGGGAACGGGGACTCTGCATCATCTTCCACCACACAGCGAACAGTAACCACCCTTAAAGCCACTTCCTCTGGTGCTTCCCGTATTTGCACCAGTACCCAGGCACCGCTGCCCCTGTCCCCCCTGCTGCCATCAGTGCTGAGTCTGTGGACCTTTTGCTCCAGCTGTGTGTAGGCCAGACAGCTCTCCTCTACGCATTCATAGACCACGACAAAAAATTGGCTCAGGTGGTTGCTTTCATGGAGGGCATACATTCAGACATGGGTGGGCTACACCGGACTGTCCAGTCTTTGTCCTCCGCATTGACGGCAGCCCTTCAACTGGCACAATCTCGTAGTCCAGCTCCAGTCCCTTTGCCCACCCCCATGCCAGTGGCCACGTCTGATGACAGTGACCATGCTCCACAGACCTCAAGGTCATGATACAGCACACGTAGCACACAGCAGCAGCAGCAGCAGCCCAAGTGGTCCAGGGCGCAGACACCATCCCCACAGAAAACCAAAGCCACCCCAGAGCGCAAAGACAAAAGCCCGTCAGGCAACACCAGGGGCCATAAAGCAGACCTCAGGGTCACATGCCTCAGAGCCATCCCCAGCCAAGGACTCTCCTGTCCCAAAAGCGTCTCGCAAAGACAAGCAGACAATTTCCGTGCCCACTGAGAAGGTGGTGCCTGCCAAGGGTACACATAAGAAGTGCTCCAAGGCAGATTCACCCACTACCTTGACTCCCATTCCAAGCCCAGTGGAGCAGGGAAAGGAGGGCACTGTAAGGGGAACACCTGGTAGACAGGGGATGGATGGGCAAAGGTAAGGCCATGCAAAGCGTACCGCTGGATCCAGCACGTCCCTAGAGGGAGAGCCAGCATCTGTACCTGATGCAGCCTTGGTGTTGAGTGTGCCTGCTGTGTCCACAGCACTTACCATTGATCCAAAGTCAGGCAAGCCATTTGAAATCCCCAAGTAGTGGAAAGGCACCCCTCCACAATCTCCCACCCACACTGTGTCTCACTTCTGCATGACTCCACCTCCACCTGCCATTACACCACCTGGTCCATGCAGCCCTCCAGCTTGCCAAGCCACTGATAGCTCTACCTCAGCTGGGCCTCTCTCCCCCAGTCAAGTGCTCCAACTGTGCCCGACACAGCCAGCTCCCAGTCCGACTGACAGCCAAGTCTGAATGTTAGTCACCCTCACACACCTGTCTTTCCCACAGCTGGGGCTGTACTGTCCATCGTGACACCCCTGACTGTGTTGCTGACCATGGCAGGGTACAGTTGCACACATTCCCTGTGCAGCTTCTCATGGACTCACTCTGCACTTTGTCCTGCCCACTGGCCTTGTCGTTCATTACTGTGTGCCCCCTGCCTGTGCAGCTTCTCATGGACTCACTCTGCACTTTGTCCTGCCCACTGGCCTTGTCGTTCACTGCTGTGTGTCCCCAGCCTGCGCAGCTTCTGATGGACTCACTCTGCACTTTGTCCTGCCCACTGGCCTTGTTGCTCCTGGTTGTGTTGAACTATTCCCTGTGCAGCTTCTCATGTACCTCATCTGCACCTTGGACTGGCCACTGGCCTTGCTGTTTGCCCCTTGCCTGTGCAGCTTCTCATGTACCTCATCTGCACCTTGGTCTGGCCACTGGCCTTTCTGTTTGCCCCTTGCCTGTGCAGCTTCTCGTGTACCTCATCTGCACCTTGGACTGGCCACTGGCCTTGCTGTTTTCTCCTTGCCTGTGCAGCTTCTCATGGACAAGCTCTGCATTTTGTAGAACTGAGTCACAAGAAAAAAGTAAAACAAAGGTGAAAAAAAGAAAAGGGGGCAGGGTAGAAACTCCCTGACCCCAAGGCGTGCTCAGGGGGTCCCACAAGGACACCCAGGGCCAAAAAAAAGGATACATTAAAAAGATTTTGGTGAAATTCGCACTGGGGTCGCGAATCCTGCCAAATTTGTTTAAAAAAATGAAGCGCGGGCTCTCACGCTTCATTTAATTGAGGCCCCCGGGTGGGCCTGGTCCCGGGGGCATTGCCAACAAATATTACCGGGGCCGGTGGGTGCCCCGGCAGCCCTGGGGACCACCACCTCCCTGGGGCTATGTGTGTAATATGCGGGAGGGCACGAGGCCCTCCCGCAGCCCCGGAGACTGCCACCCCACAGGGCTTGTTTAATTTGTGGGGGGCCTCCAAGGCCCCCCAAGCCCCAGGGACTGCCACCCCCAGGGCTTTTCTGAAATATTCACGGGGAACACAGCCCCCCCGCAGCCCCGGGGACTGCCAACCCCTGGGGATTTTATTTAAAAACATTATTAAACCTGTGTGAGGGCTCGAGCCCCCCCACACGCCACGGGGACCGCCACCTCCCTGGGGCACTAAAAATGTAAAATGGGGGGGTTCGTTATGGAACCCCGAGCCCTGGGGACCACCACCTCCCCAGGGCTATTTTCACGAAGGGAGGGGGGCCATGCGGCCCCCCTCCAGGAGCCTTCGATAGCCCTGGGGGGTGGCGCCACCCCCCAGGGCCGACTCCTGCAGTGTTCCAGGGTGCCCACCCCCTGGGACACTGCTGTTTGCTATGGCAGGGCAGGAGCCGTGCGGCTCCCGCTGTGTCATAGCAAACTTGCTTTGGATTTTGGATGCGAGAGCAGGGAAACCTGCTCTCTCTTTCAAAATCCAAAGCAGATTGCTTTTCCACACGAAGAGCTGCATGTCATGTGTGCAAAATCAATTCCGGCTCCAGTAGGACGCGGGGAGCTGGCGGGACTGTGGAGGCATTGGGGCGCCCCCCACAGTCCCCAACGGATATGGCCGGCCCTGGGGAATGGGGTCCCTGGGCCTAGAAGTAGCCAAAAAAATAAAGGCCGGTCCCGGGGGATGGGGTCCCCGGGGCTAATAGAGGCCTCAGGAGGTGGGCCACACAGCCCCCCTCGTTAAAAAATGCAATATATGTGGCCATGCTTTGGGGGATGGAGTCTCCAGGCCGGAATTGGCCACGGGAGGGGGGACCCATGCGTGCCCTCTTCCCGTTCGGAGTTATTTATTTATATATTTTTTAAAAGGGGTCAGGCCCTGGGGGATGGGGTCCCCAGGGCCCAAAAAAGGAAAAAGAAGGGGGTCCACACAGCCCCCTTCTAAAAAAAAAAAAAAAAGACCGGCATCGTACCGGAGGCCCCTCCCACTCCCAGCAACCCTCTGCAAACGCGCCCTGTGGCACGTTTTAAGTTGGGGCATTAATTCCCCTTCAATACTGGGGGTCCCTGGGGGCCAACTAGCCCACCAGGTACCTTCAGTATGCGCCACAGGGCTGCCTTGCAGAGAGATGGTCCGAGGCCACACTCCTTTTTAAACCTTTCTTCAATGCAGCTCTGTGGCGCTTAGTGGAGGTACCTGGTGGGCTAGTTGGGCCCCAGGGACTCTCAGGACTCAAGGGGATTTAATCCCCCAATTTACAACACACCAGGATGGGCGTTTTCATAGTGGTGCAGGGAGGGGGCATGGCCTGATTTGAGAAGTGTGCAAAGGCACCCTGTGGCGCATTTTAAGTTGGAGGATTAAGTCCCCTACAATCCTAAGGGTCCTTGGGGGCCAACTAGCCCGCCAGGTACCTCCAGTAAGTGCCAGGGAGCTGCGTTGCAGAGTGGTGGTCCAAGGCCATGCCCCCTTTTTATACTATTCTGCAACGTAGCTCTGTGGTGCTTACTGGAGGTAGCTGGTGGGCTAGTTGGCCCTCAGGGACCCTCAGGATTCAAGGAGACTTAATCAACCAACTTAAAACGTGCCACAGGGCGCGTTTGCACACTTGTCACATCAGGCATTGCCCCCCTCCCTGCACCACAGTGTAAACATGCCCTGTGGCGCGTTTTAAGTTGGGGGATTAATTCCCCTTCAATCCTGAGGGTCCCTGGGGGCCAACTAGTCCACCAGGTACCTCTTGTAAATGCCACAGGGCTGTGTTGCAGAGAGGTGGTCCAAGGCCACGCCCCTTTTTACACCACTCTGTAAATGTGGCTTCTGGTGCACTGCTGGTGTGGCGATGAGATCCTCTTGTGTCATGAGGACCTCAAGACACAAGTGGACTTCATCCTCTGAGCAGCAGTGCGCCAGAAGCCGCATTTGCAGCGTGGTGTAAAAAGGGGCGTGGTCTCAGAACACCTCTCTGAAACGCAGGTCTGTGGCACTTACTGGATGTACTTGGTGGGCTACTTGGCCACCAGGGACCTTCTGGATTCAAGGGGACTTAAGAGGGATGTCATAGTTAGAAATTAGCATTTTTAAAAAAAATGAAATTCACCGAAAAAAACATAGGTTTCAGGTACGTTATAGTTAGAAATTTGCATTTAAAAAATCTTAGAAATTCACTGAAAAAAACATAGGTTTCAGGTACGTTATAGTTAGCTGGACATTTCACTCTTACAAAAACCATAGAAATGTGTCTGTCATAGTTAGATCAGCTAACTATAACCCACGCACCCGCGATGCACTGCTTATGACGTCCCATATTACATCATTCATGACATGATCAGTGACATCACTGATGACATCCCTGATGACATCTCAAATGACATCACTGATGACATCATCCACATGAAAATCTGATGCACCTCCTCACACTCTAATATAACCTTTGATACATCCACTGTAAAATACAGACTACCATTTTCTAAATCATTGACACACCAATACCAGTTACTACATACACACTCACTGATTCCTAGGTCTACACACACATCCACTCATTCATCCATACAATCACTCATAAATGCAGTCACTCATCAATACAACACTATCATATGCACTCATAGACCTATACATACACTCACACACCGCCACTCATCCATGCAGTTACTCACACACCTAGTCAGTCATGCAAAGAATCACGCACACTCCCATTTACTCACCTATACAATTATACACACACCACCTCACGTATTCATACAGATACTAACGCATACTTACTCTCTTATATAATCACTGATATAAGTACACACTCATCCATACAGCCACTTTCACAATCACTGACTATCATGTAGAGTCATTTATATACTTCAACTCTCACATACACTGCCTTTTACATATGTAGTTACTTGGACATGTACCATGGAGACATCCATACAGTGACCAACATACCCATAAACACACTCACTCACCTATACAGCTGTTTCCACATGCACTCTTGAACCCTCACACCCAGTAAATCAGCCACTCACACATCTATGCACAGAGTCACACACCTCCCATCCCCCCACACACACACTCAGTCTCCCATACAAATACGCAGACATCCAATCAACAACCTATATAGACACTCATGCAGCTACTGACCAACCCATGCAGCAGCTTACACAACAACAGACAGACTGATATAGACATTCACACAGTTTAGTCACTAACCCAGGCATTCAGTAAGACACATGTAATCACTCACTATACAGTCAGTCACACACCTACTAAATCCTCCATCCACACACTTATACACCCACTCATTCTTCAATACACCTTAGAATATATATAAAACATATTTAAACTTTACAGATACACACAGTCACTGGATTATGTCATCAGTGATGTCATCAGTGATGTCATTTGAGATATCATTAGCGATGTCATCAGTTATGTCACTGACCATGTCATGAATGATGTAATATGTGACGTCATGAGCAGTGCATTGTGGGAGCACGAGTTATAGTTAGCTGAACTAACTATAACGGTGGAATTTCTATGGTTTTGTAAGAGTGAAATGTCCAGCTAACTATAACGTCCCTGAAACCTATGTTTTTTTCAGTGAATATATATATATATATATATATATGATATATATGATATTAGTGACATAATTATTGTTGTTTCAATATGCTTGTCATTTACATTATTAGTATAGGATGTCAATATTTTGTGGTCAATATTTTGGTGTCGATAATTTTGTAGAACAATATTAGTGACATTGATATTCTGTCAGTAAACCGTACTGCACATTCCTCTTTCCCTGTGACACAGGGCAGCGCAGCATGGTGACTTGTTTTGCTGCCCTGCGCCAAAATTTCAGAAATATGCCCCCCAGTCTGGTAGGACTGTCTTTGATGCACATTTGAGCATCATTTATGGAATTTTGGCGTAAGGCAGCGCAGCATGGCGCCTTGCTGTGCTGCCCTAAACCAAAGAGAAAGGGCAGGAATGCACAGTATTTGAGCAATACCGTGCAGTTGTTTCATTTCTGCTTGCGCTGGTACTGATTTGGCAGCCTAACGCCAACAAAGGCCCCCTTGCACCATGGTCCTCCGTTGTAGGCAGGATTGTTTTTGTGCACGAAGGGGCTCATTCCTGCATGAAAACAATCCTACTAGGCATTTTCCTCTAACATGTTTCTCCTCATTTCACCTCACCTCAGGAGGCGTATCGATATGACGCTTCCCCAGATTTACATTTCTTTGTAAATCTGGGACCGCAACACCCATGGAATGCCTCGTGGGTTCAGAGTAAGGTGACGTAGCGATTGGCACTCTGTTGCCTTAATCATGATTTTGAGTCCACTCAGGGTGGCTTTGTGTGACTTCATAAAGCTTTATGAGTGCCCTGTGTCATGCATGTGCCACTTTATGTCTTGCAAAAGTCACGCAGGTCTCTCATAAAGAAGCCGCTTTCCTTGTTCTTTTTAGTTGAAACTTTTACACCATATGCACATGTCCTTTAAACAGCATAGGCAGATCTTCAGAGAAAAATCACATGGATTCCTACAAAGATTATTTTTGTTTCAAAAGTAAGAATGTGGAAACTCGAATGACACTCTATAAATGTAATGAGCGGCGTTTTGGAATGACTAAGTCTGTTTCATCCTGTTTAGAAACTGGATGAGTCAGCGCTTGATTAGCCCTCTGCAGAAAGAATCAGATAATCCACAAAAGTTACAAATATTGTGCTATAATATGGTTTATGTGCATTATATGGTTTGCAAAAATATGTGAGGATTCTGAAATCGTTCTCTTGTAACTACATTCATCTGCCGTTCTCGATGTCTACAAGTATAATTAGAACATTGGAATGTTGGGAGCTCCATTGTAGACAATGGAGTACTCCATGGTTCTACGGGCCGGTAAGGGCCCGCAGAGCAACATTCCAATGTTTTACAAAGGCCTCCAGGAGCTCAGAGGCCTTTGTTTTATTTGTTAGAACATTCTGCCCTCTAGTGGCAGAATGTTCTAATAATCTTATAGCCCTTCGTAGCAGGGCTATATCGGCAATTAAAGTCCCGGTCCCTTGTTAAAGTCCCTCACCTTCGGCTCGGGCCTTTAACGTGGGAGCAGGCCTTTAATAGCCGGTACAGCCCGGTACGGCGGGCTATAAGGCTATATTATTTCATTTCTTGGAACATACATTCACATAGTACATTGTGTCAGGTGATTATAGAAAACGTGCACAAGAGTATTAGCAATGATGTAGTCAATGGTGAATAATAACTTTCCATTCTGTGTTACAGTACTCCTTGCCAGCTGTTACCTTTCCAACACCCCTTGTTCTCAGCAGCTCATTTTAATACAATGGACAATCTGATTTGACATGATAATTGGAGCCTGAAGACGGCTTTTTTATCATCAGATCAATCATAAGGCATTGTGAACCTCACACAACCTCCAAATATATTTCCACTGTGTGCTAGTGTCTATGCATAATGGCAACACTACTTGCAGCATCACTTGTGTCAACAACATGCTTGCTTTGTAAAATGATGGATGTCAATTTCATAGTGTGAACGAACTTGCCTGCACTGCAATGACTGGAGTTTTCACTTTCCATTCTTTGCAATGGATGCCAAAATTTACAAAAAGAGCATCCTGCACCATATATTGACTCATCTAATGCTGTGCCAGTGGTACATCCTTCCTTTCAATGCGATAGCAGAAATCCATACATTGTGACTGACACCTTCAATACAGCAATGGTTTTTGGATAGTAAGTTTGAGAAATACATTGAGAAAACCCAATGGTTGAGAAGGGCTGACCTTTGGCAGGTTACATGGATAGATTGCATTATGCCCCTGAGAGAGCTAAAGCTGCCTTTAGCCAGGTCGAATCACACATTAAATATTAAAATTTGGAACTGCAGTGTTTTCAGTGATAAGCTAAACAAGAATCCTCGAGGCATACTTAAAACTAAATTTATTTTTTAATGTTTGAGTTTATTTTGCTTAATCTTGTTCAACATCTATTTCGAAAAATTTTGGTTAGTTATTATCTTTACAACACGATAACTTCATCGCTTTTATTTATTTGTACATCTTGCACAAGGAAGAACGGGAAAGATATGATTGATGTGACGGTGCCGGATACCTTTCAAAAGATGTACACACAAATGCATCAAGATAGCGGAGTCATTACGTTACTGGGAAATAAAAATAGTTCATATGTGACAAATAGCTCTCAGGTTATATGAGACGTTCAATTGACACCAAATGGCTATGTGCACAATTGCTGACTCAACATTTTACTGAAAAATGGAAGTAAGAAACACCTTTCCCGCCATTTATGTCTTTAATCTTAGGTGTGACTGTCCTCTACATTTTGCTGACTGTACAGGAAGCAAGCTATAAACTAGAACTTTGATGGTAATATAGAGATAGATATTTTATACACCTCTTAACTACATATTCTGCAAAAAAGTCTGATGCTGGCCGTTCTAGACAATATGTAAGGCACGGACAGTCCACAAGATATTAAGCACATATGAGTGGTCAAAAAGCACATAAATTGCATTTAATTTCCCCATACTAATTGTATTGTATCCTAAACACAAAGATTACGATTGAATAACAATAAGATGCCGAACTTTGATACCAATGGACAGTGGTATCAACATGGGACTTAGGGTTGATGTATTAATGATTGGTTGCAAGAATGAGTTCACAATTTGCAACCAGTAAAGAATTCACCAAACAGACCTTTGTACTAATAGGTTGATTTGCTGAATTCCGATTTGTAGTCGGCTATAATCTGAAAAATCGGACGTAGGACACAAATTCGTCTCATTCCGATTGGTGGCAATCACAAAGATGGTGGCCTCCTTGGGTCATTAAAACACCATGGGGGATAATCACAATGAAGTGGCGGTGAGAGGGGTTAGCCACCTTGGCTTAACGGCTCTCACTGCCACTTCGGAAACACGAGGCTGCACCCTATCAGGGGCGGCTCTAGGCTCATGGTGGCCCTGTGCAGGGAGCGCAGGTAGGGGGCCCCGGAAGAGGGGGTCCGGGCAGGGCGGAGCTCAGGAAGGTGTTTTAATAAAACGTCCAGAAAAGGCGTTAGATGACCAGTAACATGGTAACAGAAAAACGACGTTTACTTTTTGAGTGCTCATCACTTGGATACTTTGTTTTAGAATCTGGGTCTCTGGAGGGACCCCTTTCAACAAGAAAAACACGTTGCGCGTCCGTAAGAGAGTTCGGCCACAAAGTAGGATCCCTCCAATCACATAAATCATATTCAGAACATGGGTCTGTAAGATGGTCTTGCTCCTTGGCTTCCTTTTCAATACCAGCATCATCCGTCTGTAAACTCTGAACCTCCTTCAGAATGCCAGATGTTGATGGACCGATGAATGATGTTTCAGTTTCTCTGTCTGAGGGTCTTTTGTAATAATCCTCATCCTGAGTTGGTAATTGCTGCATGTTTGTATCAATTTCAGAGTCACCTTGTTCATTTTCATTGGTCTGCTCATGAGTATCATTCGGCTCATGGATATCATCATTTTTTTGTTCTTCTTTATGGTCGTCAGCGCCTGTTTTACCTAGTGCATCAGCAGTACTCTGGCCAGAGAATTCTCCATCTTTAGGTTTCCCTTGGGTGATAAAGTTCAGGATTGCTCCTTCCTGTGACACTACGAAAGCCTGCTGAGCCACCTTTCTCTTTCGTTTCGAATAACCAGATTTGTGTACTCAAATTCTCTTCATTTTGCTTGCAATACAGCGGGCGAGGCTAGCAGTGGGTAGGGAAAAAAAGAAGACAATCAGCAGTGGCGGCTGCTGAAAGATTTTGATGTGTCATTTTTATTTTCTTGCAAAAACAACAGTTTATGGACAGAATGCAGAACAATGTCATACATTCACCCCAGTACAGAGATCTGGGCCTAAATCCATCGTTTTTTTGCTCACCACACCACCCCAGTTCAGACATGGCCATATGCAAATCAGCCTTGACCCTGTGCCTCATGGGAACAGTCCAGCCCGAACTGCCAAGCCATGTCTTCCCTGGACTACACAATGAAGGACCAGCATACCTTAATGAACGAGTGAATTTCCACCAACCTACCAGGAAAATATGTTCCAGAACCATCTCCCTAGCAGCCACCCAATGCAGCCGCTGATAAAACAGTGGAGGCCGCTACTTCTCCCACCTGGCAGTGAAGACCTGAAAACCCTCCCCCTGCACCTCAGAGCCTCACCATCGCTCCAGCAGTTCAGGAAGGACCACAAGACCTTGCTGTTCAACCAACAAGCAGCATGATCCAGCAGCATGAATCCCACACCGCCTCGAGACCCTTATGTGTGAAGCAGCTGAGCTTTACAAACCCTGACTGATTGATAGTAATTACCCTTCCCACTACATGTATGACACATTGTGAGGACTAGCCACATATGGAAGGTTTATTTGAAGAGTGTTATAAAACTATAGGGTAGATCATGTGACTTGGCATACAAGGTCTGTTTTCTCAGTCCACTGAGAACAGTAGAGCCTGGAGAATAGTTCATGTTCTATTTGGGAAGTGACTTTAGCAGGAAGAGAGTAAGCTACCTTGAAATCATGGCACACAGAGACCTGTCTCAGTACGTCACTAACTGATCCTGAAGACAGCCTACAGGTAACCAAAGATTCGTCCACTTTACCACATTGTCAAAAGACAAAATACAATATATTTAATTAAGGTTTCTTGTATAGTGCCATATTCCAGCAACCAGTTCTGTTCGCTTTCAGAGCACCTATTAAACAAGGATTAATTACAGTGAGTCCTAAGGCTATGAAAAGGCACTAGAGGTTCACTGAAGCAAAATTAATGTGCAAGGAACATCCAGTCAGGAGACCACTTTCAAGCAGACGTACGAATCACTAGCACAGCGTATCAACGACCCCATGGACCGTGGCATAAGCAAGGAAAATGGCCCCTTTGGCTGCTGCCCAGGAAGTAAAATATAGCAATTATCAGGGTTCAATGGGCCCCTGAGGGTTTTGGGTCTCAGTACCACTGTACTTGCTGAACCAATGGTAACTATGCCCCTAGTATGGACAGAGAAGGCTGCTTCACCAATTGCAAACTGAGGACTAGTTAAACTAGTTTTCTCTGCTAGTCACATGACAAGCACTGGAATGTAACTAAAGAAATGATCAAGAAGCCAGTCTCCTACCAAGGTCTCTGCAAAAGGGCATTAGAATGAGTTAACATGGGTAGGCACTGCCATCCTATTCCAGGCGTCCATCCATAGGTGCTTGCATTTCATGTCTGCCTCAACACCATATAAACAGACATAACCAAATGCCAAGTACATTCGAACACTCGATGTTTTAAAAGATTTGTGCAGGCCGATCCACTAATTAGATCTCAAGTATCAGCTTCATACTCTGTTTTCATGATTGTTGATAAGTAATTGTAATCATTTTAATGAATCCTTAACATTACGTCTAACACCTCGTACCCTGCTCTCCTCTTCCCCCCAATACGACCGTGCCTCCCAAGTTACACCTCCAAAAGTCACCATGCCTCCCCTCAGCCACAAGTAAACACCGCCCCTGCACTCCTGACTCACTCTTCCCTCAATATACAGCGCCGATCTGTACCACTCCCTACCCCTGGCGCACGGTGACCACCTCTCCGACCCGCGCCCTCTCAGAGATGAATCGCGAGAGAGAGGCTCTCTCTCACGATTCATCATGCCCTCCCTTCCCATGACCACCAGAATACCTCCAGCTCGCCACCTCACATGGCTTACCTCCACCCAGACGCAAAGCATACACCATCTACAATAACATCCTCACCCAACCTTCCCCACGCCCCCGGCTCCTCACCCCCTCGGGCTGGGATACATTCCTACGCCTGATCTGCCCTCCTCCCCAGGGCTCCCCACACCCTCGTCCAATGGCTCACCTTCCTTCGGGTTCACTCTGCAGTGGCACATGCTGACCTCCTCACTCCCCCTCCCCATGCCCTGACCCTCGGGCTGCTCACCTCGCAGCTGGCACCAAAGGTTGCACACTGGCATGCTATCCTCTGCTAGGCGGCCTTTCTTGCCCAGGGTCTCTAGGCGCGCCTGTGCATGGCCTCGGCCGGTCTCGGTGCTGCTCGCTGCACGCCGGGCACGGGTGCTGCCACCCCTCCTGCCGCCAGTGATGTGTGGTGCTTCTGTAACCCCTTCGCTGCAGGACTCACGGGCACTGCGCATGCGCGCGCATGCGAGCCTCCGGAGGTGCCAGATCTGGACTATTAAAACAAGCTCGATTCTCCTGGAAAAAAAGTTCTAAACAAGCACAAGACCTACCAGAAGAGCCCGAAACAAGGCCGACCCCACACAAAGACGAGACTGGGTTAGAAAGGAAAAGAGTATAAGAACAACCATTCAGCGTGCATCACATTGGATTTAGCACGCCTCAGTCGTTCATGCGCCAAATCCCTGCCAGGGGCCGCCACGAATATGTATTGTATCCGATTCCTCGTGGTGGCCCCTGGGGTTTGGTGGCCCTGTGCAGGTGCACAGCTTGCACATGCCTAAGGCCGCCCCTGACCCTATTCTCTAGAATCTTGTGCAGCCTGGCGTTTCCCCCTGCGATGGCGCTAAGTTTTACGACTTAGCGCCAAAGCAGGCACCCTTGCACGAGAGTGCAAGGGTGTCTGTGTGCAGGGAGGGTTGTTTATGTACAGGAAGGTGCCCCTTCCTGCACATAAACAATGCTAAACTACCATTTTGGAACTTACATGTGTGCTGCTTCATGCAGAACACATCAAAGTTACAAAATGGCATTTTTTAAAAGGTTTGTTCATGTACAGGAAGGGACACCTTCCTGTACATGAACAAACCATGACATTTTGCTTTTTCCATGGAAAAAGCAAAAACGAGGAGAAATAATGCATTTGTCCTCGTTTCGCATCCTTAAGACCAGGATTTTTCAGGTCTTAAATTCGTTGTTGCCACCTATTATCGCCGCCCTTGATAATAGGCGGCAGCGTCGATCACAATGGGTGTTGCGGTGGAACGCCCACCACAACACCCACTGCACACCCCTTTCATGCTAAATTTGGCATGAAAGGGGCATTACTCTCAAGGCAGAGTTAATCCACTTAGCACCTTAAGTGGGTTAATGCTACCTTGAGAATAAGGCGCTGACCTTATCGCCACAGGAACTTCATAAAAAGTGACGTTCCTGTGGCGATAGGGGCTTGAGAATATGCCCCCATGTCTGTTATCGCCCTTCAATAAATACAACTTTTTTTAAACTGCAGCACACTTTCTTAAAGAAAACAATGATACGTTTAAAAAGAAACGTTTTTTATTTTTAAAAGTTTTGTTTCAGGGTTGACAGTGGCCCTATCCCTTGTGTGAATGCTTACCACCTCCTTGCAGGAGTTGATCATTTTTCACTGTTTTTCAATTGGATTTAGGCTGCAAATCACAGACAAATATTGTGCAGAATTGCTATTTCAAAGAGACGCATGCATACAACATGCCAGTTTCAAATAGCTATTCTGTATGGAGTCAGAAAGCCATTTAGGAGTTGTTAAACACTTACTGATTCTTAAAAAAGCTTTTTGTGGTTGCAAGCAGGTGTTCGGACTGTTTGCAGCTGTAAAAAGGTCTTTGATGCCGAAGGATAGGGCTGGTAGCATAACAACTCAACAAAATGAATTGACCAAGATTAACTGGAGTTTAATAATGTTCATAGCACAATACCTCGAAAGATAGGACATAATCCATTTATCAACCAGCAACCACCAGGAAATAAACTGTTTATCAATTGCCAATTATCTCTGTTCCTTTAAACCAACAGCATAGTGGATTTCTCACATTTTGTTTTCTGTGCCACCCAAAGCACGGAATCCATTCTCCTTTTGGTGTTGGAACACGTTGAACAAACTTTGGACAGTGGAGGCACAGCTGCCCATATCTTGTTCGACCTATTGGCAGTTTTCAACACCATATCTCATCACATCCTTTTCCAGAGTTTAACAGAAATAGGTGTTGCCAGGCATCCCTTGCTTGGTTCTCCAATTTTCTCACAAATAGGTCCAGTCATTATTAGCCTATACCTACACATTAGATTTTTCAACTTCATTGACAATGAACCCAGGCACAGATTTATCAATATTTGACACAGAGCAACACATCAAGACAATTTCCTGGAATGTGCCATATTAAGTAATAAAAGGCACATTCCTGCTCTCTATCTGTGCTGGTGCAGTGCAGAAATGCAATCCTGCCTGCAGCGGAGGCTCCCTTGCACTATGACGCAAGAGTGATTACACTGGCGCTAGGCAGCACACAGTGTCTTTGGTTCTGCTAATCTTGTAACATTTTTTATTGCTTTTGCCCTTCTTGCTAGGTCTTGCTTTGTAAGACCGAACTCAAGGTGGATGTGTGCTGGAGATGAATTCTGGGGTAGGTTGAACACTCACATGAAGGTGTTGATCTGCATTTTATTCACTTTTGCCATGCCCAGCCCCCTTATTGCCACACTATATAATTGATGTTTGGTATTAACTTGGGGGTGATGACTGAAAAGATGGCCCGTCCAATTGTTTTTCCAAGATGGTAAAGGAGTGGATTAGTGGGAACCCCTTCTTCTCAATGTATTGTTTTTTGCTGTGCAAAGGTTCCTCTTGAATCGAGGTACAGCCCCAGATGTTTATAGATAGTTACTGACTTCAGATGGGCATCGAGGTGGCGAGTCCAGATCAGTTGTAGACGGACATTGTTTTGGTCACATTTTAGTCCAGGTGGTTGATTCTTAGGGTGCATAGAGTTCAAGGGTGTTCAGTGATCTCTGTACTCCTACTTTGTTTATACTAAACAGCACAATCTCATCTGCATATTATAGGTGGGTATGGCAAATGGGGCACAAGGTGTGGGGAAGAATTTTCCTGAACGAGAGCAAGTAAGAGGTCTGCAATAAAAAGAATAAAAAGGAGGACATGCAACCCTGCATTAATCCTCAGCAAGTTGGAGTCTTTCTGGATATATTCGTTCCATCTCCAGGTTTCTGAATACATTTAGTGGAATGCTCTTAGCAGCCTGTTGGGTAGACCCTACTTCTTCATCCTATTTCACAATAGCCCCCTGTTTACACAGTCAAATGTGACTTTAAAATGTATAAAGCCGAGGTATCGTTTATCTTGAATTGCTTACATTGATCGATCAGGAAGGCAGATGCTAATATGTTTGTTGTGGTACCAACACCTTTTCTAAAACTAGTCTTGTTTAGTGGGATAATGGCTCAGTCATTTAATGCCATGTGCTTGCACCCTTTCACAGGTGACAGTGGGGGCACAAAGTTAAGTTATCATGCTCCCACTGGGCGTCGGTAGCAAAATCTAATGCATGGGGGAGTCAGTCTCTCATTCCATATATTCTTTTACTCAACAAAAATACCTCTGGTGTCTAGAGAACATCGCTGACCCCATAGGGTAGATTAAGGGTAAACCCCAAAATCTGCCCTAAGAGAGAGCTACCATGGGTTCTGGCGCTTGTAGATGAGGACAAAGGCCTCTTTTTCATGGATGTACAATCGGCTTCCAGAAGTTGATTCAGTGGTCGTTGAATATGATCAAGGATTTCATCAGACATGCATGCTTAACTGGAGCAACGCTGTGCTATTCTCGGTACACGGGGAGAAGTGGGAAACATCAAAGGGCTACCATGTTTAGGACAATAACGAATAGGTTAAATGCTCACCTGAAATATGAGTTGTATGGGAATAAACTGTCTTTAGGATAGCACAGGTATCTTAGCTCTTTACGTTTTTTCGATCAGAAAAAGGAACATGTGATGATAGTTTGAATACTGGAATTAATATCAGCCATGGGCAGTTTCTTAATTTCTGCAGTGGCTGAACCCCACTGCTTTATTTTGGCTCAGGTTCCAATACCAACATAGAGCAACCTCATGCAAATCAGTCTAAGTCCTTGCTCCAAATTGGGAATTGTGGAACCTAGTTTGGATCCGCAGACCTGATGATGGAACATTAGCCTTGTAAATCTGTGCAACTATTCCGAGACCTCACAACTCGTGGAGATCAATGGCTGGATGAACTTGCTGCCTCAGAGTTTCTGCATCTTTTGAATATGTAACATGAATGCCTTTGATGTATATGGACAAACCGCAAATAGACATACTGAAGGCCACTTGGGCAGAATTAGCAATGTAGAATCAAGCTGCTTTCGTTGTTAGGTGAAAAGGAGGACTGGCAATAGAAGCCCTACACCAAGCAGTCGAGGGAGGGGACATCTTAGGATAAATATAGGAATTTCAGGGTGACTCGAATAATTGAATTGGGATAAAAACTCGTGCATTAGGGTATATAATCACAGAAGGACCACACACAGTGATTGAAACTACATAAACCAGAATAGTGTAGAATACTTTCAAATGAGACATAAGCCTAAGAAACGTGCAAGTAATTAAGGGGCATATCAACAAGGGCTTTATCTCTGCTTTTTTGGCTTTAAAAGCCAAAAAAGGAGATTTAAAACTAGCGCCCTATCAACAACAGGGTGCTAACATGCAAATTTGCATGTTAGCACCCTTTTACTCTATGCTTCCCCTTGCATCTCTAATGAGATGCAAAGGGGGCGTTCCAGAGTAAAATAATAGCGACATTTCTCCTATTATCAAGAATGTCGCTAACCCTGTTAGAGACAAAAAAAGCAGCGCTAACCGCGGTTAACGCTGCTTTTTTACGTCTGGTATTTTTCAGACTTAGCCATGATATCCTATGGAAGGAGGATATCATGGCTAAGTTTGCCTGTCCCTATCAACAAGGTAACGTGAGATTATCGCTGGGTTTCCAGCGATAATCTCGCGTTAGCCTGTTAGCGTGAGGATTTTTATCGCTATTGAGATAAGCGTTGCTAATAGCACGCTATCTCTGCGATAAAAATCCACGCTAGCCGGCGATAATTATCCTAGCGCTAAGTGCGCTTAGCGATAATTATCGCTGGTTGTTGTTAATATGCCCCTTAGTAGGCACATATTCTGAAAGGGAGAATGTAGAAACAGATTTGTATTTGCATAAAAGACTGTTTGCACCAAAGACTAAAGTCCTGGGAAAGAGATTTGGAAACTGTGGACGGTGCAGTTTGAAGGCAAGCTCGTAAATGACCATTAATGCAAGGCAAATTACAATATGGCTAAATAACGCAAATACACGATTTTATAAAAGGACTACATTTGTTTAAAGACGTTTCTGGCATAGGTGGATGAAACTTGCCTCACAATGGTTTAAATTGTAAAGGTGTAAATATTTCTGAAACGTAACCTCAACATTAAAAGAAAACATAACCCACAGATAAGTAGACCTGGTTAAGGAAAATTAAGCAAAACGAAATATAAAACAACAGGGGCTGTTATGAAAAATTTTACGAAATAAGTGTCACCGGGAAGTAGAATTCGTATTTGTGTATTAATGACCCTTTCAATCTGTTCTCTATCGGAAACTTTGTTCAGTCCTATATGAACTGGGTAGGTACACGCAGAGTAATAATATTATACACCGATGTGGTATAAGTAGCCTTTATGCACTGGATTCTTTTGCAGTTACATCTTAATCAAGTATGATACTACTGAATACTGTTTCCCTTCATGGACACAAACTAATTAGAATGTATGATAACATAAACTAAAACAGCGAAGTGGATAAGCTATTGGCTCTTGAATTTGTAAAGCTATTCCTTTCTTAGTCCTTTAATTTTGGTAAAACAAATTGTCACAATAGAAGAGAGGTTTTGTGTAGACTGGTGGGCTTGTGGACTTCTTAGAGGCTACCATTGCCCCTAGATGACTCCCAGTTATGCCAAAATTAGGTCATAATTTCTTCCTCCATCTTTTAGATTTCTATGAAATAGGTCTTGGCTGGTCTGCAGGTCCCCGGTGTTGCCTAACATTTTCTGTTTGAGTACTATATGTGAAGACAATTTGGTACACCTCAGGAAAGTGCTTTGGAGGCTGTAGATATGAATACATTTCCACCACATAGGTAAGCTACTTTTGAGTTGTGTTCATCCTCAGTGACCGAAATCAGAATTACCGTCTAGTGCCGAATATGGATATTACTAACATTACTCGACATCTTGCATTACTACATTACAAACGTTTCCACCATGGCAAGTAATGCCATCCAATCTGCACTAGGATGGCAGCTGGTGAAGGACTATGCTGAGTGACAAGGCAGAAGTCGCAGGAAAATATGTGTTTCAGTGATGCCTCCTCAATTGAATCAATCGGGAAACATATCAGATGGCACCAAAGTGTTGGTTGTTAGATTAATTAGAGAAGAGCACAACTTGACAGTGAGGAAAAATCCTCCACCAGCGTCTGAAATGGGTATATTTTTAGAATAAAACTAGTTAAGACTCTGGAGGTGGTTATGATTTTTGCTAAATGAATGTAAGTAATAGGAAATCCCTTGAGCCAGTTACGTCTTGGAGACTGTGCAACCTATATGAGGAATCTCTGGTCCACTTTGTCTGTATTTGTCCAAGTAACGCACGTCACACTTTACTAAAACCACTTTTTTTAAAGTATGGCACCCGCACTTGGAACTCATTTTTAAACATAAAAATTCCAATGGAACTGGCAAGGCTAGTCAAAATTGCAGGTCATTAACAGAAAGACAAGCCCATACTGATGAACACTGATGTAATTTATCTGTCATGGTATATGAACCAATAGCTTTAACAGTTCGATTCTCGAAATATTTTAATTGCGTTAGTATGAAATTAATCAAATGAATTGAAATGTTGACATTTTTAGTAAATAATATGTAAAGCATTGATATGATAAATTGTGTATGGCTTTGTAACAATTTGTATTAATTGCGACAAATAAATAATAAAAAGACAACCATTCATGTAAGTAATATATCCATGTTACAAAATATGTAAAACATTCAGTAGCCTCATGGTAACTTTCTATAGATTTATGTATGAGGTAGTCTTTAGTGAGTCACTGAAAACACACATACAATATATCTGTAACATGGATATATTACTTGTACTGATCCAACAAAATTCCTGCTTTTTTCCAAATATTCCGACATTTTTGTATTTGCCAGATTTTCTAACATTTTAGAAAAAGCTGGTAATTAGGAAAATGAGTTGGAAATTGACTAATAAGTCAGCGTTAGCTGAAGCTTTTTTTTAGCAACGGTTTGATATTTTCTAGTTTGCAGAGAGATGACACAATCCCTGTACTAGAGAAGTTATTTAACAGTGCATTAGGAACAGCAATGTCTATGATGAACATCCTAGGAAGACATGGATTTACCGGGGATCCTGCCTTGCGATTTTTAATTGCCCATTCAGTTTGCAGAAGGCTAAGATCCTTAATACTTGACAGAAAAGTATTCTTTTTGACATTGTAACTGAAGGGAGATCTCACTTTATATTTTTGATCCCTCATGTCAAAGCCCACAAGTAGGTTTTTCACTTTATCCTCAAAGAAGTCTGAAAGGTTATGACAAAGTTCTATTGAATTTTTAACCCTAATATTATAGGCATTGGCTGCAAAAAGAGATTTGCCACATGAAAGACCCCGCCCATGGCTCATTCTTTGATTTTTTAAATCTCCAAAGTGAATAAATTTGATAGGACAATTTAATTGCTTTCGGGTAGGATTTAAGAGCGGGTTTATATATGATTTTATCTAGCATCTGACAATTTTTTCTCCATTTCAGTTCGAGATTTTTCCAACCCTAGCTCCATAGAAAACCAGGGCACCCTATCACTTTTCCAGTGTGTAGTCCACTAGACAGGAGGGGCTAATTTACTCATGGTATTGTCCAGCCATGAAGATATGGCTTGCGCATCAACTTGCATGTCAACTGTTAAAATAGGATTGGAGATATGTTCATCATGGATTACATCCAGGTCATGTATTTGATTCCACATCCGAATAATGTAGCTAACATCAGTTTTATCTTCTGAATTCATTTTAATATCTTCCCAGCTCAAATTTATAAACCGAGAGTCAATCCAAGACAATTCAGCTAATTGTTTTATTTTTAAATTATGTTGATTATAGTAGATAAGGTCTCATATATGAACAGCTAGATGTGTAGGTTCTTGGGCTAAACCCTTAAAGTTTAATGCCAGGAATGCATCCAGAAGAGATTGAGCATTGGTATTGTTCAAAATATCTAGGTGAATTTTGCAGTTACCCAGCACTGTAAAGGTAGTAAATTGAACAGTGTTAAGCACTGATTCAACAAAATTGGTGGATGGACCCGTCCTCTATCTTATCTGAAGTTGGTAAAACATCAATCAATGGTTGTGAGGTGAATATGTTTGGCTCATCAAAATGTAATCTTGACCTGGCATGAGCTAGCATATCCCCCAACTACTAGATCTGACCATATATTAGTAGACTCCCCATCACTCTATAGACTTTTCTGGTCATGACCCCCCTATCTATCAACTAATTTGTTGGGACACCCTTGATTTTCACTGCTGGCAAAATTGCCTATGGGACTGGGTTTGGGACCTTAGTGGGCATGGTCAGGGGAGAAAGAGCAGAAGGAAGGGGAGGGAGAGCATAACAAGAAGGAGAAAAGAGAAATTGTATTAGATACTCTTGACTGTGTTTACAGCAATGCTTCTTCACATGTCCACGTTTATGAGTCACATTAGCAATGGATCTAGTAAACTCAAACTGTGTCTCTCCTAGTTTCTCCCTTGGTCCATCACTGTTACAGACTCATAGGACTCTACCTATTAAATAGTCACCAGGATGTGACTATATGCATCTATCTTCTAGTCCACATAGGGCCCTTGAGCATTCATTCCCCCAAACATTTGCCTTGCATGTTGCACTCAATCTGTAGGGTGTCTTACCTCTCAAGTGTGTACACTTGTTATAGGATGCCCTTGAAGTCTGCAGAAAATTGGTTCAGTACAGAGTCCTTTGCTCTGATATCTACAAGACCCTACTAGAATAGGATCTCTTCAGTCAGTGTGTTCTTCTCTATAATGTCACCTCTGCTACTATTGATGAGACTGTTGAGGGCATCTTCAAACCACAACTGATAGAGCTCAGGTCCAATGTAGCTACGTAAAATACAGCCAGGGCCATGCATGGACAATGCCTCTGACTACTTTAGAATGTCAGAAACTTTGTATATGAAAAATGAAAGGGGCTGAAGAAAGGATCAATTAGAGTGCTATATTTTCTCATAATGTACTATAAAATAACAGTCTTTCTTTAGAAACTTGGTGCTGCTTTGTGAGATAAAGGTAGAATTAAGAATTCATTGAGAAGCACAGTGTCGGACATAGCTGCAGTCTCACAGTGTGTAGGCAAGCTTAATTGCAATTTAACTCGAATTAATGTAACTATGTGCTATGGTTAAAAGAGAGAACATTATAGAAGATGCTGTATGAATGCAGAGGGAATTGGAAGCCACATGCTCGATGGACTCCTGTATTACAGAAGTGGCTGCAAATGTTTTCCTGACAACTTCTGTAATTCTCATTGCACATACATTTCAGGCAAGTGAATCTAAAGAGATGTTCCCGAATTTGCATGAGAGTGTGACTCTATTCATATGAGGGAGATAGAGTGGGGTTTCTTGAATATCAATCCCTTAGTCAAATCATTAAAGATAACCCCTGATTGTTCATATTGACCTTTGCTGTCAACTTGAATTCTAAGAAAGGAGCTAACACCAGTAATGCATTTCAAATGCAGTGAAATCAATGTGGCTCCATGGGAATGACCGAGAGATGATGTCAAACCCTAAAGGGTTTTTGTTAACAATTTAGTCCAGATTACAAGTTAAATCAGTCAGAAAAACGGAAGGAAAAATATTGTAAGAGCATACAGAGGAAAAAGATGTAAATCACATACAGCAAGCAACATATCAATCAAGCACGTTCAATAAAGGATCTTCCCTATTCTAAATAAAGTATTCAAAGTGGAAAGGGGAAATTCTATGAGAAAGTTGTTAGCAGCAGATGAACCAAATTTGAGGTTCAAGGGAAAAAGTGTAAGTGCTCATGCATGAAGCTGAACACTCTGGGGGTGTGAAATCACCAGAGTTGAGAAAAAGTATTCTCTCAGTGAAACTAAGGATAAGGTCCGGTCTACTATTCTAAAGAGCACACATTTAAAGCATGAAACGAAAATTCCAGCAGGCTTCTCCATTTCAGTGGCCACCAAATGAACCAATATAAAGACAGTGTTCTCTGGGAGCAAGTAGTTCCCATAGTTTCTCAGCTCTCAACAAATTAGTAATCATCTGGGCGATCTTGGATACAACATCAGTCAAGCCTGCCTAGCATAGGAAGATCTCTCCCACTATCTCAGTTACCATATTCAAGGCCAACTTCTAATTAAGGGTCACTTACCTACTAATCTAATACAATACAATAAACAATGAGCCTATTCTAACTTAATGACCGTGATTACAAGGCACCTGCAGAGGAGAGAAATGAAATGAAATTCATGTCACTCCAGCCTGTTTACATGTTAAGCTAACATTCATCAAAATGAATTCCAAACAAGTACAGTTAGCTTGAGTAAATATAATGATTGCATTTCAAGTATATGTATGGCCTTCAGTAAAAATAACTACAGCCACCTACTGATGATTAATTAGTACAATGCACATAAATAATATGATGATTGCATCATTTGTATATAACGTACAAGTGCATGAGGCACTCAAATTAAGATGGACCAATTGTCCCTCTAATAGCTAGAAACCACAGAAATCAAATCATTCTTCTGAGACTGCTTCAAGGTCTTGCTATCATTAACATCTTAAGCCTTGACTTTCTATTTTTTTCATCTAATCATTGGCCTTACAATGTTTCTCTTCTAACTCAACTACATCCCTTTTTCTCTTTATTTCTTTTCTTCAACAACCACTTTCTTTGATCCCTTATGGTTAAACCTCTAGAACATACCATATATTCTTTAAAACACCCTCTTTCCCCTTATTGAATGGTGGTAAATTTTTCCCTCCCATCTCTAGCTCATGGATAAACTGCTTCTCTATAGGACTCTTGGCACATGGCAAATTCAATCTATGGGCATGAGCAGTGTCAATATTATAAGGGGTAAAAAGAAATACCAAGCTGGATCCATTTCATCCACCTTAGGATGAGGATGTATGCGATTATTAAGGAGAAATTCAGAAAGTAGTAAATCATAATTCCAAAAATAATATTTAAAGCATACCTGTCTATATAAAAGATTGAGCAGAATACTACATGTGATGCCATATGAAAGAGGAAGAATATGATGATAGGTAACTCCCTCAGCTACTGAAGCAGCTAAGTGAGCGCTCACGTAGCAGTCCTTTGTCTCCATTGTATGTGTGCACTCGTGTAGCAATATAGAAAACACATTTGTAGAAAAGACTTCCTCTCAAGCATATAGGTGGAAAATCTTAATGTTAAAACCATGTGGACCTAACAAGACTATTGTAAGTGTACACATACCTCTACATTCATACCTTTAGAATAGAATAGCAGCAAGCAGGCTTATACATTTGGCAACATTTCTACTTGTGTAAATAGCTAAACTAATTTCAACACAATGACAATGGCTTTATGTACAGCAATCTTTGTGAGCTATCCAAAGTCCTACTCCCCATTCTTTTAGAATGACAACCCTATTCTCCTACTGGAGCCTTGGCCCTAGGGAATCTTGTGATCAATTCAGGAAATCAAATACTTGTGTGGGCATAAATCATGGAGGCTCAGTTTGCACAATTCCCTGATCACCCTAATCACAGTTGATCTGATCAAGTTGAAAATAAACATAGTAAGTCCACTCAGGGAAAGAGTACTGCTAACAAGACACTTGCTCTTTCTTTTCAATCTCCTGAGTACCAACTGTTTGCCCTCACTGTCTTCTCAGTGACAGTTTGTGGAATGCGTTCAACAGATAAGCTCAGACTCAGCCTCTCTCAGCCCCTTGGCCACTCTTTTCTCCCACAGGCCCTCCTGGCCACAATACTAGGTCCTTCTCCAGGATCTGCATAATCAATCACCTGCGCATGAGGATTATTCACTGTGATTACTATGATTCAGTCACCTTAGACTAAGAGCTTGCCCCAGTTAGACTTTGATTTACTTCTGGAATTTGGACTCAAGGCTGACTCTGAAATTCTTGTGTGCTCACTTCAGACCACTCTGCTCCTTCGGGGTAATCACAAGGTTGCAGATCAGTGGTTGGATTCACCACCTCTTTGGTTGGACTTGTCACTCCATGATTATGGGAGGTGTGCAATAAGTTCAGCAGTTTACCACACTTGACTGTTGTGTGGGTGACCAGGATGACTTTGTAAGGGCCTTTCCAGTGGACCTCCAGGGACTACTTTCAAACATGCTTTATGACAAGAAACCAGTCCCCTGCACTCAGATTGTGGCACAGTCCCTGTTGAAGGAGGACAGTGACAGCATCAACACCACGAGGAAAGCATCAGGCCACTTCAAAATGGTAGCTGCATACACTTTTAACAGTTGGGACTTCAGCATCCAATTTGCCTGCTCGGCAATGCCTGAAGCCTTGAGCTGGTAACACCAGTGTAGTCTTTATTCCACCCGCAGAGTGACATTCTTCTTATTAAAATAGGTCCATTGGTCTGTCGCCAGAGAAACTGGAAATCCAAACCTTCATATCAGTTTATGCAACAACAGTTTGGCTACAGTGAGACTGTCATTCTTACTATTAGGGTATGCTTCAGCCCAATGAAATGCACACTATAAACATGAGATATCTCAGCCTGTTACTAAGGGTGGGCGTAGTTCGCGAAGTAGCACTTCGCGAAGCTACGCAAAGTGAAGTTCGCACTACGCGAGCTACGCGTAGCACTTCGCGAACTGCGTAGTAACATGTTCGCACTGTGCAAGATGTTGTTTTCAATGATTGCACAGTGCGGACAAGCAACCGGCACTGTGCAATCATTGAAAATGGCATCTTGCACAGTGCGAGCTGTAGTTTTCTGCTCCTCGAGTAGATTTTTACTCGAGCAGCAGCTTTCTCAACGCAAACTGGTAGTTTCTCATCGCGAGCGGTCGCGAGCATACGCGACCCCTCGCAATGAGAAACCTGACCTCCTCGCGTTGGGAATCTCGCCGGGAGGTTTATTTTCCATGCTCGCGATCGGCAACTTGATGTTGCTGATCGCGAACAAGGAAAAAGTCTCGCCGGGATGTCATTTTGCTTGCTCGCGGTCGCCAACTTGACGTTGAGGACCGCGAGCAAGCAAAAAATGACCGCAGCACTACGCAACACTACGCTACGCGTGTTCGCACTGTGCTACGTGCAGTTCGCGTAGTGCGAAGTAGCACGAACTTCGCAAACTACGCAAGCGTAGCGTAGTGCTTCGCCCAGGCTTACCTGTTACACACAGGCATTTTGATCGAATCCAACTGTATTCTGCTGAAGGGACCTCCTGATCTCCATATGTGACTCATTACTTGGATACCTCTCCCCAAATGTATCTGCTGGCACACAATAAATCTGACATAAATTCTCACACTTGATCCTGAACTGTGGTGAAGCCGGTTCCGTTTACACAACCTTAACATTGTATCCCCTCCTGTCTGTTTTGGACAAAGAAATTGTCTAGCCATTGGAAACAACAAACTGTCTTGTAACCCAGGCCTTCCATCTACTGAAACCCAAATCTCGTCCTTATTCTTCACACATCCTGCTCTAGCCTCACCCTCCTGTACAACCTCTGGCACTTCTTCCTGAAACCTCTTAACTTCTTCCCAATAATACCCAAAAGCACAGTACTTGGCTACATTGCGGGCATACCTATTATCAGATGTCCCATAAACATTTCCACTCCAATGTGCTGCACACTTCATGATGGCAATCTCTTGGGCATCTGCAATGCCTCAAGAAGTTTCATGACATAGTCCCCATTTCAGATTGGACACCCTGATGACATCATAAATCCTATTTGTGACCACAACTGTCCAAAATCATTGACAACACCAAAGCCATATTGACTATCAGTGGAAATGGTAACTTTCATTTGGTCCAAAAACACAGCAAGCTCTACTAAGAGTAACTAATTCAGCGACTTGACAGAAGTTATGTCACAGTTCCAGGAGACTTCGGCCAGGCACTGAACTGTTCAAACAGCATAGGTGTCTCTCAAATTTCCCACATCATCACTCAAGCAGGAGCCGTCCACAAACAATGCATATATGGGCTCTGGAAGTGGTTCATCTTTAATATTGGGTCTTGGTTTGGCGCACAATTCTGTGATATCAGGACAGTCCTTCTAAATTTCCCCACCTCACTTCTGTAGGGGTAATCTGCTTATAGTTAGTCAGTCTATTGTTGCTCAAGTGTTGTGCCTTAGTATGGGTAAGCAATATTTCTACACAGTATGGCACCATCACTGTAAGGGGACAGCCCATAACTATATTCTCACTGTGCTCGAGACATGGTGACACCAACCACTGCAACTGCTTTGCGGCAGCCGGGCAATTCTGCAGCCAGATGGGTGAGTACAACAGAAAGCTTTGTGACACGTCTTCTGGAACCACCATGCATTTGAGTAGGCATTGAGAGTGCACAGCCCTCTCTCTGATTGCAAAATATCACAAATCCTTTACTGTAATCTGGCATTCTCAGAGCTGCACCACAACAGATATTTTCTTTCATCTCTACAAAGGCACCCATGCTGTCCTTGTCCCATGGTATCAGATCAGACACATCTATGTGTGTCAACCTCTGTAAGGGTTTAACCAATATGGAAGAGTTGAGAATCCACTAATGACATTAGCTCACCATTCTTAGAAACACAGTGACTTTTCTTTGCTTTTCTTTGGGATCATTTTCAAAATAGCAGAGATTTTCTGTTGCAAAACCTTCCTTGCTCCCTTCTCAATGTGATGTCCTAAATACAGGACATCTTTCTGACAGTACTACATTTTACTTAGGAACACCTGGTGTCTCTTCCAGGCCAAATGGCAATGGTGTCTTGTCTGCATGCTTCTTGCAACATCAACGCTATCCGCAGATCATCAATGTACTGCACAAGAATTGGGTTACATAGTAGTTTCAGAGACTCCAAATTCCTTCTTCAAGGTATTGATTAAAGATTAATGGACTTTTAATATACCCTTCTAGAATTCAACACCATGCCAAAGTTCTATTTTGGAATCAAAACACAAAGAGAAACTGACTCTCTTCATGCAGCAGAATTAAAAAGAACTCTTGACACAGACCAATCACTGTAAACCACTCAGCTTCACAAGGTATCTGAAGCAAAATCAAAGCGAGATTGTATACCATAGGACAACACGGAACAACAATGTTAATAATCTTTCACAGGCCCTGCACAATGCAGTACCTGCAATTTCGTTTCTGCAGGCCCATGATATGGGAAGTACATGAACTCCCAATAATCTCTTTCAATATTCCCAGCTGTATCATGGGCTCATTCACAGGGGCAATTCCAGCTATAATTGCGGGTGCGAGATTATACGGTGGAGTTCAGGGATATTCAGTGTTAGGTTTAACAGTAATTTACACAGATTCTACACCTTCAATAAGTTAGATACCTTTACTAGAGAAATCCCAGGCTTCAAGCTTCACAGTGTCTTTCATATTAGGGGTACGTCTTCCACAGACCCAGGTTGAACAGTTATTCCCTTTTTAGCTATTTTAAGTTCAACATCTTCATCATGAGTCTGGAATTCAACACACTCAAGTGTACAATAAATTGTGCAGTTTTACTTGCACAATAAATTGAGCCCTAACAAATTGACTGGACTAGAATCACAAATGGATGGTCTTCTGCAAAGGAACCTATCATAACTGAGACCTTTCTGACACAGGGTTAATAATCCGTTTATCCACAACACCTACAACTTGAATCTATTTTCCCAAGAAGGGTAGGTTTTGAAACTTTTGCTGTTCTAGCAGTGGAACAGGTAGTGGGTGTCTATTAGAAAGGACACTGGGTGGCCATTCACCTCACCTTCTATCAATGGACTACTCGTGTATCCTTTTACGACTGCACCAAGCACACAATCTTCCCCCATCAGGCACTCTCATTGTGATTGATCAGGAGAGTAACTATCAGAAGCATCAAAAATGGGAAACTGTTGGTAAGTGGATTGATTTGTTCTAATTAACTCTCAGAACCTGGGTCACATTGAACCCTGGTTGACCCATATTCTGCTGGGGCATTGATGCTTGGGAACTTGCATCACTGGTGCCTGTGGTATGTTGGGTTTCTGGGATCTCTACATTGGTATGTTTTGCATCTGCATAGGATTTACTCTTTGAATTTGGCCATCCCCAGACATTCTGTTGGAGTTCAATCGATGCTTCCGGTGACCCAATTTATTACAATAATGACATGGGTTGGACTACTTCAACGTTGCCAAAACTATCCCTGTACTTGGATCAATGTGCACACCACAACCATTACCTTATGGAACACCACTTCCACTGTGCATCAAATGTCTTCCACCCTTGTATCCACCAAAATTTCCCACATACTGTCTATTCTGAAATCTCTACTGTGCAAGCCTAGTTTGGGTCAACATTAACTTTCCTTTAAGTCTTTTCTGTTTAATTTCTTGGTTATCACTACTATACTATGCATATCAAAGTATTTCATCCAAAGGCTTACTTTACCAATAAATCACATTCTGTTGAATATTAGGGTAATCTCTGGAAGTAACCCAAGAACATGCTGTGACACAAAATTGATCATATCACCCCTTTCTGGGTAATCAACACCTCTATATTGACTAAGCACTTGCATCAAACGCTAATTATAAGCATGTGCTGACTCATTAGCCAATCAATTTCCTTTAGTGAGACCTTTCCTTTCAAATATTTATTAACCGATTATGCTTCACCATCACAATAGGGGATCAATTAATAAATCAATCAATCAGGGTTTGTAAAGCACTGCTACTCCCCTGTGAAGGTCTCAATGTGTGGGGGGTTGAGATCCGTCTGAGCGCCGGGGTTCAGTCAAACAGCCAGGTCTTGAGATCCTTTCTGAATTGGGTCAGAAACGGGGATTGTCTGAGGTGAAGAGGCAGGGTGTTCCAAGTCTTGGTGGCAAGGTAGGAGAAGGATCTTCCTCTGGCTCTAGTCTTGTGGATCCGTGGGACGCTGGGTGGCAAGGGCCAGCTGGGATGAGCTAAGGTGTCTGGTAGGTATGTGGAATGAGAACCAGTGATTTAGGTATTCTGGTCCTGCATTGTGGAGGGCTCCGTAGGTGTGCATGAGGAGCTTGAAAGTGATTCTTGTTTTGATAGGGAGCCAGTGGGGTTCTCAGAGGTGGTCAGTGATACAGCTTCAGTGGGGGATGTCCATGACCAGTCTGGCTGTGGCATTTTAAATGTTCTGTAGTCTCCTAAACTGCCTAAAGAGTTTCTAGGTGACACCAGAGTAGAGTGCATTGCCATAGTAAAGTCTGCTGCTGATGAGTGCATGGGTGACAGTTTTTCTGGATTCTGTGGGGTTTCATCTGAATGTCTTTCAAAGCAAGCAAAGCATGTGGAAGCATAATGAGAAGAGGGCGTTGATTTGGCAGTTCATTTTGAGCAAGGAGTCCAGTATGATGCTGCGATATCGTGCATGGCCCTTGGGGTGAGGCAGGGTTTACATTGTTGAGGGCTACCAGGAAGTGTCCCAAGCTGATGGTGTGGGTCCCATTATGAGGACTTTGGTCTTGTCTGAGTTGAGTTTGAAGCAACTGTTTTTCATCCAGGTGTCAACGGCCTTCATCCCGCTGTGGAAATTGTTTCTTGCGGTTGTGTATTAGTTGGTGAGTAAGAAGATCAGTTGGGCCGCGAGAGGGTCTTGTAGATGCATTCATCCCAGCCACTCTCTGAGGTTCACAAAATATAATGAGGATCACTCTGCGGTCTGCCGAAGTGAAGCTTTGATCTACGGATTAGGATTCTGCCCTGAACAATGTAGCTCATTCCCGTTTTTGCTCCCTAAAGAATCCAGCCGGACTGTGTATTACACTTCCTTATAGGTTTCCAAGTGGTACCCTGCACCACTTCTACTGACAGGCTGTCCTCCCTCGTCCTGAAGAAGACCCGTTGTGACTCTGTTGCAATCACGTACAATCCTGGGTCGAAACGCCGACGTATCCCGACAATCCATACCCTGCTTTCTCCATCCCACACAAAATAAAAGAATGTATAAGAGACGGATTGGAAATTTATATGTTTAGGGACGCATGTCCATTGATTTCAACATTTTATGTACTGTTTTGTATAGCACTGTACATAGTATCTTCACTCAAAACACCTTGTTACTTCTAGATCACTTATTCACTTATAAGTCCCTCTTCTCCTTTTTTAATTATAAGTATTTTCTCATGACAGCCATAACGTTTTGTGAAAAATCGTAAAAACAAAAAGCAAAAGATTACAATAAACTAACTTTGATTGACTTCATCAATGTGTGTTTCCTTATTATTTCTTTATGTTTATTGTTTGAAATGTAAAGAAATTGTTTGCCCGACAGAACCAGTTGTAGTATACTCTCTGAGGTTCAGCATTTGGCCACTGTATTATCATCTTACATACAACCCGCAAATCCTTACATCATAAAAAGTGTTCAAACCTTCCCACAACACTTGAAATTTTCACAAATGGTTTAACCTGAGTGCACCACAAATTGGGACTCTCCCTCAATTTTGGCAACTAATTTGTAAATGTAGCAAGATCACCTTGACTCCAGGGCATATGCCCATGTCCCCCTCCATTTACCTCCCTCAAAATGTAAGTCTTAGCCATATCTCAATTTGGGGCTGCTAGGGGTATCTGTATTGTTCCCCCAAGCTTCTTCCTTTTTCTTCTTTTTTTCCCTTTTTCGGGCTTATCTGTCCCTTAGTTTATCTAGGCTACTCCAACTCTGTATGCAACTGAACAATTCCTTAACATACAACTTCATCCTAGAAATCCTTATGTTCACAATTGCTTCGTCATTTAGTTGAGCTCGAAAGCTCCTCTGTCAAGTTTTACTTCTAGAAAGGTCTTCATCATATTTGTTTGCCAATTTGGTTAATTGCCCATGTGCTTCCACCTCATAGTGGGTAACATTTTTGCTCAAATATATAAGTTAATTCTCCTGATACTGGTTCACATGGTTAAGGTAATGGTTTCCCCTAATGAGGTCCTCTAACTGTACCCTCAATCTTGAAATGTCTAGGGGTATCAAACTTGACTTAACCATAGGTTTGTTTTTGGCCTCCTTGGGCTCCCCACTTTCTGGGGATTCCCCAAACAATCAGGTCTCACTCCGAAATTCAAGAATCCTGTAGCTCCTTAGGCAACGGGGGTTATAAACAATAGGCTCCCACATTGTCCTAAAGGACTTGAACCTGGTTGGGACTCCAAATTGAAACTTGTGAATTCTGTGCTGTGGGAGCAATAACAGTAGCAGGCATTCCAGCTGCCATTCTGGAAACTACAGATATGGGGGCCACAGCTATTGGGCAGTTACAGTGGGAACATTCAGCATCTGGGTCATTATAACAGGGGTCCCAACTGCAAGGATCGATAGAACTGGGACAGTAGAAATGGGGATAATGCTAACATTAGCTGCTGGTGCCAGAACAGTAACAATTGAGGCTGTCAGAGAAGGTCCTCCTATCTGAGTTACATCTTGGTCAACAGAAGCAGTAACACCACTACCATTTTCAATAACACTGCCTTCCCCAGCAGGTTGGACAACATTATATGGCAGTGGTCTGGAGGACAGTAGGTGCTCTAAGAAATCATCACTACAATCACCATCAGCGTCAGACTTATCCTGCATCTTATTATCTTTCTCCCCCTGAGATTTCTTCTTCTTGGGTTTTTCATTTGTCAGTACCGGACAACCTAGCTTTCTCAATTATATCCATTCTCCATATTTGCTGTTCTGCATTCCATTTATCATCAAGACAACTACAAGCTGCGCTTTGTGCCCTATTCCGGCACTTTCCATGTCCTCCGCATGTGCAGCATGCTGTCAAGCATTCAAAGATTCATATTGTGCTGGCCTGGGAAGAGGTTGTGATTCATAAAGCACCTGTCTCACATTTTTGATTATAAATATTATTAAAGGTACCATACCTGGAAAACGGCAAGGATCCTTCCTTCTCAGTGATCTTGTTCCAATGTTTAAGCCAAATACATGTGTGGAGTCTGATCTCTATTGCAATGTCAAACTCCACACATGAATTTGGCTCAAACAATGGAACGAGATACCTAACATACCTTCTGGTGGAGATTCCTTGCGCTCTCAGACAGGAACTCATCAAATTGTTTAGCCCTCTAACATATTTCATATTTACAGTAATTTCCAACAATTTAAGAGTAAACAGTGAATACAGATGGTGGTTTCTATCTTATAACAATATAATGTATAGCAGTACTAATATCCAATCTCAGCATGGCACTTTCCACAAGGATCTGATGATGCAACAACCATTACCAACATGGCTCCTTATGAAGTGGATCACAGCACCTTGCAGCAGCTCTCCCTCCTTTCCAATTTCCTTCATGCAGCATAAGGTTTACAAAAGCACCAAAGCAAGCACTAATAACAAATAGCTCTTGTCTGATCTACTAAAAAAAATCTATTTTATGACTTAGTCAAGCAGGTTATACAGGGAATAATACTTTCCAATGTTAGCACACACACACACAAGTATATTTTGGCCAGTGGGAAATCACAATGAATAATGTGGTTTCTCCTCTGCACAACAGGATCAACCAAGACCAATAAATATTAATACTCTCACAACAAACAGCTACAGTTCCCTTTCTTAATTGTGCGGCCAATGTTTTCTCATAGATCAACACTACAAACCTTATCAGACAGGTTAAATCACAATGTACTTCTTATCTATTCTGGGATCTTGGACTGCCACAAGCACAATAACAATGTCAACTGCTCAACATTAAGTTCATATGCCTTCATACAATTAGGCTCAGTACATCGCTACAACGCAAAACATACTATATTGACACTTCACCACAAGCTTGGCATAAACAAATTGAGATGCGCCACCCCATTTATACTCACTCCTCAGCCACTAAAATTGACTTCACAACCCCCGAAACACCACTGATCTTCCAAATTGGGCCATGCATTTTATGGGCATTGCCAGAATTTGGGCATGCTCTACATCTTTTTCTGTTACATCTGCATTGTTGCTGTTTACACTTCAGTGACAAACCGTACTCATTGCGTGATTCTCATTCTCTTAGTAAAACCATCAAAGAGTATCCCCCGTTGATCATATGGACATTTGCTTGTCGACTTGAAGTGTAAATAGAAAGTAGCTAACATGAGCAATGCCTTTCAAATACAGAGAAACCAATGTAGCGGCACAAGAATGACAGAGAGGATGATGTCTGAAGTGAACCTTAAGGGTGTTATTAACAATTTAAGGCAGCTTACAAGTTAAATCAGTGATCACAATTGAAGCAAACATATTGTAAAGGCGTACATATTTCATTGATCACGCTGTCTGTCTGACTTTGTATACTATGTGTAAAAGATGCAAAATAGGATCACATACAGCGAGCACAATATTAGCCAAGCAAGTTTCATGATGGAACTTCCCTATTCTAAACAAAGTATTGAAAGGGGTAAATTCTGTGAGGAAGGTTACAGCAACGGATGAGCCAAGTTTCGGATTCTAGGGAAAAAGTGTGAGTGCTCAAGCATAAAGCTCAAAACTCTGGGCAGGTTAAATCAGCAGACTCTCGGTGATGGTCAGGAGAGGGTCTGGTCTACTATTCGAAATCTCACGCAATTAAAGCTTGAAAGAATGATTCTAGAAGGCTTCTCCAATTCAATTCCACCAAACCAACCAATCCAAAGACAGACTTCTGTGGGAGTAGGTAGACTCCTTCGTTTCCTAGCTCTCAACAAGGGAGCAGTCATCTGTGCGACCTTGGATGTAACATCATTCTAGTCTGCCTGGTGCAGGCGGATCTCTCCCACTGCCTCAGTCTCCATATCCAAAGTCAACTTCTAATAAAGGGTCAGTTGCCTACCAATCTAATACAATACACTATGAGCCTATTCTAACTTAACAAAGGCCATGATAAGACACCTGCAAAGGAGAGTAGAAATGAAGACACTGTCAAGACATTTCATAAAATTCTATTCATGATACTGGAGCAAGGTTACATGTTAAGCTATCTTTCATCAAAATGGATTCCAAACAAGTGCAGTCAGCATGAGTAAATATAATGATTACATTTCGAGTATATGTGTAGCCTTTAATTAAAAATAAATGTAGCCATCTACTATTGATTAATTAGTACTATGCTCACCTATCCACATGATTATCGTATCATGTGTATATAACATGCAGGTGCATAAGGCACTAAAATTATGCTGGACTAAGGGAATGGCTTCCCCTTTGCACTAGTAACATATTACAGCTGCAGGCATGCAGGCAAAGCTGCTCCTGAGAGATGCACTATCCGTGCCCGACCTATGAAATACTACACTTGCTCCAAACAGGTGATGGAGAGGAGTGTTCTAGAGACACTGCAGGGACTGCCATATGGGGGACAGTCTCGGACTGCATTCTCAAGCAGAGATCACTGACGCCTCCTAAGTAATTCTAGCTCCACCTGCAGCAAAAGACAAAGTAGTGTTTCACACTGCTAATCCACTTTAAACTACTTTGGTTTTTCCAAGGCATGCACCTACTTTGAGAGTTATCTCGTGTTCTGGAGCGAGCATGTATTTTCTGGAATCGGGCACACTGTAGCAGACTCTGCCGGGCACGCAAATAAAAGTGAATGCCAGCACACGGCAGGAAATGCCCCTTAGAAGTGAAATTGGGCAGCAGGTGTTGACATCTTTAGAAGAGCTTTCAAGTCCACAAGAAGGAAAGCCAAAAAAAAAAATAGATACATACTTTAAAGATAGTAATGAATCAAGTCTCCCGTCCCCCAAATCTAGGGCCACATTCTTTACAGAACAGACGCTGTGGCGGCATGTACTGAAGTTGCCACATAAATATTCAGAAATAATCAACCAAAATAATAAGTAGAGGCTAAAATACCGATTAATGGAAGGAGTGACAGACTGCGCCCCTTCATACGTTCTAACTCCTCCGAGGAACATGAGAATACTGAAAAGTCAAACGCATTCATTTAACAGCAATCATCCAAGCTGTTTCGCTATCTCATCGTCTGACCTTTATGCAACTGCTAAGATGAATTATAGGCATATTATGACCGTGACTATCTGTATGCCCCGGTTTCCCAGTGCTTAGTTTCTTGTGTGTATTTATTATAGACTCTTCCAAAGCAGAACTTATTTAGCGACAAATTGATTTTCCGGTAGGCTTTGGTGAGACGGGTTCCTTGTCTCCCTTCTGCTCAAAAACACTGGGTCATCACTCTCAGTGACTGAAATGGATATACGGAAATTAGATGCGGTGCTCAAGGACATTAGCATCAGAGAGCTGAGTTTGTTTGGTGTCCTGATTGTACTGCATATTTGTAACTTCTGCAAGGCACAGTCATATTTTGCAAGCATGCTTGCATTAAAAGCTGAAAGGGTAGCACCACAGTTCAGTTGTTTTGTTCTATAACATCATTGATAATATCACTGTAAAATCTGAAATTAAATCATTGATGACAGCACTGCATGGCGGGGGCACGAGTTATAGATGCTTCAGGGAAGGAGAGAACTATAACTGGTGAATTGCAGTGTCTTTTTTTGATGTTTAAAACGCTCTATTTACACTGACAATTTCCCCTACCTATAATGTTAACCTTAGGTTTTTCAGCCAGAGAGCGAGCTGGTATTAACAGAAGGAGGAAAAAAATTGAAGATGCTGAAAACCGTAATGTATAGGCACAATAAGTCTTAAAAACAATCTGTTACTCAATTTCAGTGAATATCAGAGGGACTATAAGGCAGAAAAGTGAAAAAACATAAGAAATTAAATGTAGGATACGGCCCCATGGAGTTATGGCAACAAGCAAGAGTTAATACAAAGGCTTACCTATGAGTTTGAAGGCGTCGGTGTGATTGCCTTGCTAGTGGTTATCAGACAATTGTGCAGTAGAGAAGTATGAACAAGCACTTGCAATGCAATAGGTCACGCATATACGAGAGTTTGAGCTATTGGCATTGTAAATGCCAATGTGTTAGACCTGGCATCTTTGGTGTGGTTTCCCCTGACTTCTTGCCTCTACCTCCTGTATTTTTGACGCTGTTCTGGATTTCGTTTTTGCTGGTTTAGATGCTTTGGGCACTTTGCCACTGCTGATCGGTGTCAAAGTGCAAGTGCTCCCTAGGTAAATTGTTATATTGATTGGTTATCCATGATTGGTATATTTGTTTCACCTGTTAGCCCCTAGTAAAGTGCACTGAGTGTGCCAGGGCTGGTGATTCAAATGCTACTAGTGGGCCTGCAGCACTGATTGTGCCACCCAGAGGAGCAGCCCTAAAATGGTGTCACAGGCCTGCCACCGCAGTGCCTGGGTGCAGTTGCTAACTGCCATGCTGACCTGACCAGTGTCCACACTGGCCAGGCCTAACCCTTCCCTTTCTGTACACATTGGACACCCCTATGGAAGGCCCTAGGTACCCCCCTGGGCAGGGTGCAGTGTATGTGAAAGGTAGAGCATGTACTGGTGTAGGTGACATGCTCTGGTAGTGAATTACAGCCATTTTCATTTTTCACTATTGAAAGGCTATCTTGCCCATAGGCTATAATGGGGAATGCTGAGTATAATGTTTATCTGCTTATCTTCCCATAGGAGCAAGATAGAAAATTAAAGTTTAGAATGCCTGAACTCCGAATGATAAAATAAATCTTTTAGTGAAGTTGGTTTTAACATTCTGTGTTTGAAAATACCACTTCTAGAAAGTAGGCATTTTCTTGTCTAACCATTCAAACCTGCCTCTGCTAGGTTGTGTATTTCTTGACTGGAGTTTGAGTGACAGGGGCTGGGGAATTCCAGGGGGCTGGGGAATTCCCGGAGACAGGGTGAGTCAGCACAGAGCTGAATAGAGAGATCTCCATGTAGATGGGTGGGAGGAGTTGCACCTGGGACCTGAATAGGACAGTGCCTGCCCCCCACAGTGCTGGCTCCACCCCCTGTGGTGTGTCTGATGTCTCTGCCCTGCACTGTGAAAGGAGAGAAGGAATAATGTCAACAAAGTGCTCCAGGGCTGTGCTTTCCCTCCACAATGCTGGCTCCACCTCCTGTGGGGCGTCTGATGTTTCTGCCCTGCACTGTGAAAGTAAATAAGGAGTCATGTAAACAGAATGCTCCAGAACTGGTTTGGACTGGGCAAAGGCCCCTCTGCCCTCAGTGGACAAAGGATTTGGGGGTATAAATATTGGGACCCTGATCCCAAGAAATGAGATCATCCTGGAATCAAGAAGGAACCTCTGCCAAGGAGAAAGCTGGAAGACTGAAGAAGAAGGACTGACCTGTTGTAAGGCTGACCTGCAGTTGCCTTGCTGCCAAGGAGAGGGGAAGGACTTTGCTGTGTGCTGTGTCCCCTGGCTTGAAGGAATCTCCAAGGGCCTGAGTAGAGCTCGCCTCCTGTTAAGAAGTCCCAGGAACAAAAGGACTTCGCCCCCAGCTTCCCCCTGAACTCTGCTGTGTGAGTATTGCCCTTCCTAGAGTGCTTGATCCAATTGTGGGGCCTCTGGAAGTTGTGCCTGCTGTTGGGCAGCTGACCAAGAGAAAAAGAAGAAAAAGATCTGCAACTTTTTCACGCACCGCCGGCTTAGCGAGAAAATTTCCGTCGCCGCGAAGATTGTCGCAGCGTCTGTCGCTGCTGCAACGTCAACGCCGTGTTCGTCTTTGGAGCGCATCGCCCCCGAAGCGGGAAGATTCCCGTCGCTGCCAGCATCATCGCAGAGCCTGCCGCAGCTGAGTGAGTTCGTCGCACCGCTCGTTAGCGGGCTGCATTTTATCACTGCGAACATCGTCGCAGAGCCATCGAAGATCGTCGCATTGTGGCTTTGCGAGTAAATTTCTACCGGAGAAGCAACGCCTTGGAATCCATACAAGTATTGCCTCACTCCCCATACAGACCAGATTTGTCGCACACGCCCGCTGCGTGCAGCGGGGTTGTCGCATCACCTCCCCAGGGTCTCAGCACAGACGCTGTTGCTTGTTTTTCAACGCCTGAGCGCCGCTAGGATCTTTTATCGCATCCCCAGGTACTGTTGACTAAAATCGACGCTAATGTGGATTATTTTGTCGCTAAGCTAAGAACTCTTTTGAAACCATATTCTTGAACTGTGTATGTTGGATGTTTGTCGTTTTGGTCTTGTGTAGTTTATATAAAAGTACTTTATTTATCTACACTGGTGTGGAGTCCATTTGTGGTGTTTTCACTGTGTTACTGTGAGTGTTGGTACAAATGCTTTACACATTGCCTTTGATAAGCCTGTCTGCTCGTGCCAAGCTACCAAGGGGGTGAGCAGGGGTTATCTAAAGAGTGTATCCCCCTTACCCTGACTAGAAGCAAGGGTCCCTATTTGGACAGTGGTACCTACCCCTGCCATCTAGAGACACCCAGATCTAACACAATGCTTTTTATTTATGTGTTGTTTTTAAAAAAGATAAATAGAAGGCATTGCCATTTACTATGCCAATAGCTTAAGCTCTCGCAAATGCAAGACCTACTGCATTACGTATGCATTTGTGTTATACATTTTTTTTTAAAGCGTTAGGAGGGAGCGTGTCCTGCCTGCAACAGCAGGCAGGACAAAGCTATTTGAGAAAATAGTGTTCGGATGCTGGAATTAAGGTCTACCGCGTAACAACACTCATAACAGGGGGTGTTGCCATGGAAGGTAACAAAATGAGACAAGGCAGTACTAAGGAGGGACTGCTAAGTCTATTGACCAATGAACAGCTACAGTTTATAGTGGACAATGACACAAGCCAATGAAAAATATGGGCAGAGAGTGGGCGGGGCTTCAAGTCCCTACCCGAACACAGCATGCCTCACAGAGCAGTGCATGACCTGCCCAGGCTCGACCTAAAAAGAATGTAAATTTCAAGATCAAGTATGGCAAAACCTGGGCATTTAGTCGTCATCTCTAAAAACATGTTCTTCAAGGCTCAAAGTTTTTTCAAATGTTGGGGTGGCGCATTACGTGGAACATTAAGTACCCATGATGGTTAGGTGCTCAACTCGGTACCAACTTTAAATAGTTGGCAAATGATGCCAACCAACAGCACAGAGAAAAGGCAATGGACAACTGTTCTGCCTTGTGCAACATGATAAATATCAACATCCTATGGCACTCACACACGCATACACACAAACATACTACACATACACACAATAACAATACTAACAAAATACACACACAACTCCAATTCACCCACATAGCCAGACAAACACACACTCACACACACACACAATGCTCACACTACAAAGACTCACAACAAGATCAGACACGTATTGATCACACTTAACTAATAAAAACCATCAAAATATTTACCAGTGGCGGCTACCTCGCAACAGGGGTGGTGAGTGGATTAAAATAAATTAACCTACCTTCTCCCCCGCATGCCTCTCCCGCCACCGTATGCCTCTCCTCCGTCATCGGTCACCTGGAAGCAGTGGAAGCACCCAAGCTTCCAGACTCTCCCAGCCAATCACGATGCTGCAGGAGCAGCATCGTGATTGGTCTGAGCATCCTGTTTGGATGCTCAGGTAGTGTCTGAGAGCCTGGGCATGTTCTCCACGGGGCTGTGCAACACAGCCCAATGGAGAACATGCCAAGTGCACATGATGGTTTGGCCAGCCCTAGAAGGGCTGGCCAAACCATCATGTGCACTGAGAGGAGTGAAAACCAATCCTCCCCATCTCTGGCATCACAGAGACCAACCCCGCCCGACTCCCGCATAGAATAATAAAATAATCTTAATGTCCTGTTAGTATCATTTTATTTTAATTTTTTGCACTGCTGAAATAGAAGTGAGACGACGCTCCTATGCCTTAGTGGAGGAGCCGCCACTGATATATACTACACTGAAATAACTGACCTTCAGTGACCATACACAATGGCATTAAACCACTTTTACTCCAGTCAACAATATATCCTAGAACCCTACGGAAAGTGTGCCTAGACTTTCAAAAAGGTGATTTGAAGCCCTACAGATGCAGATTGTGCTATATGTAAATGTGAGTAACATTTGCATTTTGTATTTTATTTCTACTACTGAGCCACTCTCCTGTTAGGACCACACAAATTAAACTGAGACTGGACCATTTGACACTAACTAAAGCATTCATTTTACATGTCAGAAAGTTGTCCACTCTTCAAAAACTGCCTCTTGCCTTAGAGACATTCTTTGAAGAATACTGTCTTGCGGTGATTGACTGTACCTATTCACCACAGAAGGAGAATGCTGCCTACAGCAGCCATCAGACTTGGGTAGGTGCAAATGCTACACACCTCCAAGGGTCAATGTAACTCTTAGAGATGGCTGCTTCCCCCGTTAAGGCATCCCGGGCACTGTTTGGGGTTGCATAAATACTTTGAAGTAGTTTTGAACGACTGTTTCATGACAACACGACCACGAAACTGACTAAGTTCATGTAACAGGGTGTATGTCTTCCTTTGACCCCTGTTTATCTATACACATTTTACATTTTCCTGTCGGTCCTGAAGAAACGCCAAAGATCCAGTAGGGCGTGAAACATGTCGACCCCATGACCTTTTACACTACTCACTTTGTACAGTTAATTACCCCAAGTACTCCAAGGATCATTGCTCAGCCCCACGCTCTTCAACATCTACATGGCACCCCTGCCGCCATCAGACAGCATGGGCTCAGCATTGTATCCTATGCCGACGACACCCAGCTCATCCTCTCACTCACGAAGAATCCCGAAGACTCCAGACTCTGCTTCCAGGAAGGAATGAAGAACGTGGCAGCCTGGATGAAAGACAGCTATTTGAAACTCAACTCAGAGAAGACCGAGGTCCTCATCCTCAGACCCTGCACCTCCGCCTGGGACAACACCTGGTGGCCCTTCACCCTTGGGAACCCACCCACCCCTACAGAGCACGCACAAAACCTCGGCATTATCCACGACTCCTCCATCGCCATGAACCGCCAGATAAACGCCGTCGCGTCCACTAGTTTCAACTGCCTGCGCATCCTCCGTAAGACCTTCAAATGGATCCCCCCGACTGCAAAAGGACCGTCACCCACATGCTCATAAACAGCAGACTGGACTACTGCAAAGCCCTATACGCCAGAATCAAAAGAACTCTTCTACACAAACTCCAAACCATCCAGAATGCTGCCACCAGACTCGTCCTCGGGACACCGCATCACGAACACATGACCCAACACCTACGAGACCTCCACTGGCTCCCCGTCGAGAAGAGGGTCACCTTCAAACTCCTCACCCACGCTTATAAATCCCTCTATAATATCGGACCCAAATACCTCAATGAGAGAGTATCCTTCCTGGTACGCAAGAGGAACCTCCGCTCCGCTGACCTGGCCCTGGCAGAGGTCCCTCGCATCCGCAGAAACAGCACTTGTGGGAGAGCCTTCTCCTACATCGCAGCCAAGACCAGGAACGAGCTCCCTGTGAACATCTAACACTCCCTGACCCTGCACACGTTCAGGTAGGACCTCAAGACCTGGCTCTTTGACTGATCCGGAGACGCTCCCCCCCCAGCGCCTAGCGTGCTTTATAAACCCCTGATTGATTGAATTTATATACTATGGTGTTAATTGATCCGAGCTGTGTCATTTTACATTGCTGACATTATAAAGCTAGAGTTTTTATTAACTACGGAATAAAATTGATTAAAACAAGCCAAGTAAAAAGATGTTCCACAAACACAGTAAATATAACCAGAACAGCATTGAGCATAATTTAATGTGCACGTGGCATCCTGCAGGCAACTGCCCTGTGTGGTGAGGCCAGGGTGACATTTGTAGTGATAATAATAATTATAACAACATAGCAATCATAAAACGCATAGCGCTTTTTGCCATACTTGTGCCGTTTATAAGCGCAGTAAACAACAAATGCTATTGGCCAGTAAAAGGGGCTGGTGATGAGTGTGACGTGTCCATCTTACGTAAAATACTCTACGTGTCATTTATTCTGCGAGGCGCCTCGTACAATAAATGACATGTAGGGTATTGCACTTAATGGTCTGTTAAGTCATTAGGGCTCGCTTGACCCAGCGCATGCGCTGGTCTGGCGAGACTTATTGAGAGGGCTCCAAAAAGTGCTATCAGGCCAGCATAAAGCTACAGTGCATGTGCGCGGGCACGCGCGCCGCGCTTGACCACATTACTTTCACTTTCGCGGCCGCACGGCCGCTTTGATGTTTGATCACAATCGCGATCACTTCCACTTTCGCGGCCGCAAGGCCGCTTGTTTGGCTGAGCTTTCAAGTCGCTACTTTTAGTTCCTTCTGCAATACCATTACCTACATCTCAACAAATGTAACCAATAACTGGGTCATTCAACCGAAAGAGTTATTTGTGGAAGAAGATTAAAAAGGCCGAGGTTTAGCACATCATGCAAACCCTGTGATTGATGTTTTTGTGTAAATAATAAAACATCCTTGTCTCCCATCTCATCTGCTGCTTGTCCTGGACCCTCATTCACGTCACTCTAATACCACTAACTTACGAACCTTTGAAACTTTTTCACCGCTGACTTCTTCCATATCCGCTGAAGTCACCAATTTAAGTTCTGGGCCCTTGACACTGGTGTCCTGCCATTGCTTATTGTCTTCCGTACCTCCTCGTCAGGGCAGGACTATAAGCCAAGGTCGGACTTGGTAAAAAAATTCTCCTCTTTATTTATAATTCTGTTTTCTATATTGGCATACTTCTTTTATGGTGCCTGTGTACCTTTGCTGTACTTTGTGAAATGATTTCTGTCAAAAGTGTATTTCCAGCGGGTTCGAGTGCAACAAAGTCACTACCCAACTTTGTTTTTTCACATTTTCCGTTTCCTGTAGTAATGAGTTTCATTTGTAAAGTGAAGTGCTGACTTTGATATTTAGTAAATCCTTTGTTACCAAGAGTTGTTGGAGCGTAGCAGCGCTAACAAGAGCTCTAGTTTTTTTCCATCAGAAGTTGTCATTTTTTCTCCTGCTCCCGTTCTGCAGGCATCAATCACTGTGCTCAGGGTGTCCAGGAAAGATAACCGTTTATCCAGGTTCCAACTGCGAGCACAACATTGTGTTCACTCCCAACGTGACAAATTTACCTTAATTCGTAAAGAGCCACTGATATGACATGACATGACGCTACGTATAAAATTAATGATTGCAAGATACCAACTTGTAGCTCTGTATATTTACGGGTCAATTTTAAGTTTGGCTGGCGGCCCTCCACGAGGGCCACCCACTATGAGCAGTTATTCCCCACCTGCCTTTTGGGGATCTCAATAATGAAAGTGCATGTGCTTTTAAGTAACAACCCCTCACCTCGAAAGGCATATGGATTAGGTTTTTCCCTGGTTTACTGTTGTATCTTAATTCCCTTAAGTGCATTCCCCTCTTAGCTGGTCAGCCAGAATGAATGTGATGGATGCATGGAATGTTGGAATGCCTGATGAGAGAGAGAGTGGAATGTTGGTGTGCCTGCTTGCGTGGAGAGAGTGACAGTTGGAGAGAGTGGGCTGAGCAGCAACCATGCTGCTCCTGGTGGGGCCATCATCATCTTGACTAATATTATCATCTATTGAACTACCTTGTACCATCTAGTGACCGACTAATAAACCTCTACTTAAATATATACTTCAAGGCTACGTCTGGAATTTACTACTATTTATCCTTTTCTACATTGGCGACGATCTGGAAGAAACCCTGCGTGACAAGACTACTGAAGGTGAAGAAATTTACATTTATCCAGGATTTTATTGGTACATGAAACTACGTAAAGCAAAGCAACTTTTAAAAGAAAGCAAGGAAAAGAACGCCCTCGCAGGTCCCACCAGTGTCCTTCACCATCTGGACAGCCTACCCAGGGCGCTTCACATTCCTTTTTTATATTTCAGAAGGAACGGATTTATTCTTCAATGGAATATAGATACAGCATTAGTAAATATATGATAAAGACTGGCTAAATTTCAATATCCTGGAAAATGATTCACGATCTTTAAACTACTGGCTTCAGCAGAGTCTAACAGTGTGTACAAACATTTGGAGATGCTCTCATTTGCAACTCTTAGAGGCTGTTACGGCAAACTGGATTATCTTTTGGTGTGTAGAGAGTACTGTCCACTCTGAAGTTTGTTGTCAGTCATATATTATTGGAAGACATCGTTCATCTTTACTCTTGTAGAGCTGCAATTATCACCATGGATGTGGATTTGGCATTGAATAGCTTATCTATAGTGTTTGGAAGCGAGTGCTCTCTGACGGACATGACAAGCTCTATCTACCATCACCTGCTTATATTTTTCAACTGACATTATAGCATTCAGATTGGACAGGTGTCGTGTGTCTGGAGTCAAGGGCAAGTATGGAACCATACCTAGGACATGGGTGAGTTTTTGTCCGTGTTAGTTTTCAAACTTTGAGCCTTATTGGGGGTGTGAGCCGTTGGCAACGCGCGTTGCTGTTTGCCATTTGAAAATGTTGCGCGTGGATTGCTCAGCGCGCTCGAGCTCACCTGCATTCCCTCGTGAAGCGTCTCTGCTTCCATGCCTGTCGGAGCTGCTCCTTGTCGCCTGTGTGCATGGACGTACTGTGAGCCATCCAGCACTGCGTCATGAAGTGTGCCGCCATATTGCGTTTCCACCAGAGCCAGGAGCATTAGCCGCGCTGTCTTCTGCTGTTCATTCAGCGGTGCTCCTTCTGCAAACCACGCTTGTTTTTCTTTTTGGAGAACAATAAAGTTTTTTTTTATGGAAAAACATCAGGACACTGTATCCTGCTAACCCTTCAAGTGCTTGTATGCTCAGATGTTCGGTGGGAATCGAGTAGCGCGGATTAATGAACAGTCGCACTGGTGAAAAAAAAAAAAACCTTTTGAACTGATCTGATCTAAACATTTTTCAATAAGGAAACAGAGAGCCAACCATTGAAGCACACACAGTAATACAAACGCTGAATGTTTCCAGTCTGGATGATTTGGTACAATTGCAGAGAAGTACCTTTAAAAGTGGAACTACGGAGACAACTTTATTTGTTTTAGTTTATTGTGTTTCAATGGACAGTGTTTCTTGACATGTGTTTTGCACTGTGGTTACTTTATAAGTTTTATGCTTTCTTTATGTGTAATGTATGCTTCATTAGTTATTTCACAATGTTAGTGACATCGCACAGTAGTGAGTTTTTCACTCTTCATAATATTTATATTATGGTTGCGGTTGATACTTCATAGAGAGTTACGCTTTGCCTTATTTGTTTTTGCGGTTGATACTTCATAGAGAGTTACGCTTTGCCTTATTTGTTTTTCCTGATGTGATGTAGATACTTTCGGGGTATCTGGCATTTTCTTTAGGGTATTTGTTGTTTAGGAGCTGGTCTTCTTACACAAGTTTCATTCTTCGGTGGGGGTGGTGCGCACACCCTTCACACTGATTTCACCCTATAAGTCTTTGGTGCCTAGCAGTAGTGTTACTCTTGCATTACCCTTTAGATTGTTATCTATCAGTGATTACTTGCGCTGTGGGCTGTGTACCCATCTTTGGTGAAAAAATGCGCAATGGGCAGTATACCCACATTTTCTTTAGTAATAAGTAATGGGCAGTGTACTCCTTTTTAGCTAAGTTAAAACGTGTAGTGGGCAGTGTACCCATCTTTAACTAAAATGCGCAATGGGCAGTGTACCCATCTTCGTTTGTAATGCGCAATGGGCATGTACCCACTCTTTAGTTTATTATACTCAGAGGTGCTTTAATGTTTTAGTACATGAGGCGTGCAAAAGAGGATGAGTGTATAGGTATTTAGATCTCTCGGGGCTCTTATTTAATGTATTAGTATATTAGGTGTGCTAAACATCTCCCGGGGTTCTTCACTCTCCTAGTCCTGCACTATTTCCTCCATGGTGCTGTGTGTAGAAATGTAGTTGGGGTGTCAGACCTTTTTTTTTTTTTCTTTTCCCCAGCTGTCAGTTACGCTACCGCTTTGCACTTCTTTTTACCCTCTTTATTTGTTCTGCTTTCTCTAATCTCTGTTATTATCTACTTATATTCTGTTTTTCACTTTAATCACACTTGAATGTTTTACATGCAAGGTTCCAACCTGTTCTATTGTTTTTTCCAAGGGAAGGGGAAGTGCTATGTGTATGTTTTGAACTTAAATCCTTGCTAACTACCACTCTTCTTTCATTCTTGTTGCTTTTGTGCTATTTACTCATCCCTTACTTCTATCTCACTGCATTTTCATATTTATTCTTCTTATTTATTGTGTGAGATGTTACATGCATACCTATCCTTATTTTTGCTGCAATGTCGCAATTATTGTTGTTTATTGTTGCCAAGGGAAGGGGATATGTTGTATCTTAATTCCCTTAAGTGCATTCCCCTCTTAGCTGCTCAGCCAGAATGAATGTGATGGATGCGTGGAATGTTGGAATGCCTGATGAGAGAGAGAGTGGAATGTTGGTGTGCCTGCTTGCGTGGAGAGAGTGACAGTTGGAGAGAGTGGGCTTAGCAGCAACCATGCTGCTCCTGGTGGGGCCATCATCATCTTGACTAATATTATCATCTATTGAACTACCTTGTACCATCTAGTGACCGACTAATAAACCTCTACTTAAATATATACTTCAAGGCTACGTCTGGAATTTACTACTATTTATCATTTCTACATTTACATCACTGTAAATCTGGGGCAGCATCAAATTGAATGGGTGTTGCAGGGGAAATCCCACCGCAACACCCATGGAATGTCTCCCAGGTGCAGAGTAGGACAACACAGAAATTTGCGCTGCGTCACCTTACTTATGATTTATGAGACCACTCAAAGCCATGCAGGGTGGCTTTGCATGCCTTCATAAATCTTTATAAGAGCCCTGCGCTATGCATGTACCACTTTATGTGGTGCAAAGTGATGCAGGGCTCTCATAGATAAGCCCCGAAATGTCCCTGAGGTCCATGGAGTTTTCATTCTGCATGACAGGGGCTTTTGGCATTTTTAGGTCGAGCCTACAAAGCACTTGCGCTGTCTGGAAGATCTTTTGTATATACTTTGTGGGATCTGGAGATCAGCACTGAGATCGAACACTGAGAAGCGCCAACAATCTTCTTCTCATACCCCCCTACTCAAAAAAATCGCCTCAAAGTCCCGCTCCTTTTCTGGCAAGGCCCCAACCATTTGGAACGCCCTCCCCAAAGACCTTTGATGCAACCCCTCCTATTCCAGCTTCAAAAGATACCTTAAAATTCCTTTTCTCACTAAATTTTGGGGAAATTAAATCCCTGATCTCCTTTCTGACTACTTTCCCTCCTCCTTCCTTAGTCAACTCCGCCTACCCCCACATTCACCCACCCACCTCCTGACACCCTCCTCACCTCCATCCCCTCATTATACCCCCTCCACTGTCCACTGAGTCCACCTTGGCATACTGTAAAATTACTATTTATGAGAACATTCTGGTTCTTTCAATTTGTTTTCTATTTATCCTATATGTACTTTTGCTCTGTATGTACCCTAAATTGTTCCCTTTATTATGTTCGACCACATGTATAGCTTGTTTCGTTCAAATGCTATGATTGTTTTTCTTGTGTATTTCCATAGCTGATGTAAAGCGCTCTGATGCCCCCGGGTGGAGCTAGCGCTATATAAAACCTTCAAAATAAATAAATAAATAATTCCTAGGACCGGTCTTTGCTTAGGGATTTTTTATTTCTGTTCAACTGCCTCTATTTAACTGTCTTGATAGAAAACGACCAGTTGCGGCCAGCAAAATACCAGAATTGCTTTCTACTTTTAGGGACTTTCTTTTTTAAATATTTCTGGCAACTGCCTCTATTTAACTTTCATGATAGAAAACGACCAGCAGAGGTCAGTAAAATATCAGAATCACTTTAGGATTACCTAAATTCCAGGCCATAGAAACTTGTATTCAATGAGCACCTGTAAACATGAATATTTTTTTCAAATCTTGTATATTCAGTGATATGACCACCGAAAGGGGCTGATTGTATATTAAAAACAGAGCTTTGAACAATACAATTTCCTGCTGATAGGCAGTATTTCTATCCATGTGTTCCCATACCTGGCATGTGACGCAGTTTGGTACTTACTTTCCCTTTATGTTAAAGAACAGCAGATGTTTCAGCATCTAGGCCAGTGGTTCCCATACTTTTTTGACCCATGGCTCCCATGACACGTTGGCCATTGCCCGTGGCTCCCCACTGTTACTTTTTTTGGAGGGTGGAGTGGATGTAAGCCTGGCCTCGGGAGTGCTTGCATTTTTCTCCCTGAAAATAATTGGGATGAAGCAGATGAAGGTATTATAATCATATACGCAGGGTGTTTCGTATTACTAAGGCGTCGTCTCTAATAAAATATTCCCAGTTCCACTTCTTTGCCCATGCCGTTTTTAGAGTACCCTCTCAAACTTTTTTTATCCCGCTTACAGTGCTAGATAACACCCCTATGCATGTAGGCCCCAGTGCCAAAGTGTTTCTGTGCTTGAAGAATATTTGCATGCACTTCCATTTCTACCCATGTCATACGTGCCAACACACCTGTCTCAGCAGGGTGACTCATGATTGATCAAACCACATAAAGCTTTATTTTTGCTGTCTCCTCCCTAAAATTGCCTCCAAATCAATTCAAATAAAATAAATTCCTCTGATCTTTTTTTTAAATGTCCCTCTTTCTTGCTTCAAAATGTTGCCACTATGCCATATATTGTGTTTTACTTCCCTGTGCTGAAGGAGAGAGCAGGCCTGTCTGGAAATGTGTGTGTACTGAAAGAAATGTGTACTGAAAGTACCTACGATTTAAGTACAAATGTCAATACTTGATAGACAGGTTAAATGTACTTTCCAGATAACTTGCAATGGTGTAAAACGCATTTGGAATAAAACGAAACTATTAACGAGTCTAACAAAATAAACCAGGTATCTTCTGCTTACTTTGGTAGTGTTGGAAAGTGGGGATCCAGTGAGATATGGGGGTCATCTCCCTCGACATGCCATCAACTAAGCACTACATTTACAGCTTTATGTATATCACTTACAAATCATCAACATCATGTGTTTAAGTCTAATCAGTTTAAATGAAGCCAACAGACCCTTCAACATTAAATGCATTAAAGTGCTTGGTGTGCGGCTCCCCTGGCTAGGTTTGACGGCTCCCCCGGGAGCCACGGCGCACAGTTTGGGAACCACTGATCTAGGCTAATGTGCTGCATAGCTAAATACATATACGGTCCCAAAGGCGAGACCGATTGCATTGCAAATGCTTGTTTTTTCATCTCTTCCGGTTTCGCCAAATAAAGAACCCGCAGAAGATTGTTTTGCCCAGGATCACATAGTTCAGCCAAGCATTGGAGCAGGGACTGGAACCCTGTTTTCTTGACTCCATTCAATACTCGGACAAATCCGCACCATTAGTGGGAAAAAATGAAGAGGAGCCGGTGGGATGAAAGCATCGGCAATGCGGTTAGTCGAAACTCGGGGGAGACGCCGGGGCCCAAATCGATTTTTATACAAATAAACGATACATGATTTAGCTGCGACTGTCCGGGCTGTGTACCTGGTGGCTGGCACTTCTGGTTAGAAAAAAACTAACTTTTCTCGCCAGTTACAAAGTGAGTAGCATACTTCTGCAAGTGACATTCTATAAATGTTTCTAAACTTTCCGATATTTGACAAACTTCCCTGCGTCAGGATGTTTAACCGACTTTCAGATGAGAAGGCAGCTCTTCGGGACGGGGCAGCATGATTTAAAGGGCGTGCTCAAAATGCGAATAACACACCACAGCTAATAATCGAACGCACATGTGCTAACAGCATCTGCACCCCTCTGCCTTATACGGGATACCAGGTTAATGCCTTTGCTAGCTTATAAGGGGACCACCACGCATGCGCATGAAACCTTCGCCTGTTTCAATCGCTGTCCAAATACTCTTTATTTCAGTTGTATCTCATTTATTTAAAAAAATGAAATAGGCGTGTTATTTATGTAACGCAATGATTGTGTACATATTTACCAAGGTACTCGCAGAAAGTATTTTGAATAGTTAGTTATATCAGGATTAGGGATGTATGTTTCTGATCTAAAGATGGGAACTATGTCCCCTTTTATAGTATCAATTTTCTTTGTTTTAATTTTGTGCTTTTTAATAGCTGACAATTATCAGATGTCTTTGTTTCGCGTCACTGTGAGTACTTCTGCTTTGCTATATTGTACAAAAATAAAAATATTTGAGTTTTGTGATACAAATATAAATCTCAGTGTAACATTAAGAAGCCTGAAGTTGAAAACACATTTCATTTGTAAGTTTCTGAAGCTCGGATAACAGAAGTGCCTCGAAGTATCTTTGAGAATATGCTACATTTAAAAAATATGCGCTGTGACTGACAGAAAAATTCCCAGAAAAATAAATGACTAAAAACATTTTTTTTACAAATATATTTGTTGAATTTTGGAAGGACAAACAGGGCACAGTAGGAAATATGTTAAAAAACAGGGTTAAACAATCAGCCCCATGGTATAATGAGGAGTTAAAGATGCATAAGAAAAGCTGTAAACAGGCATAAAGAAAGTGGAGGAAACTCTACGCGGAAAAGGATAAAATAGCTTTGAAAGTAGCACTGGGCATGTACAAAGGTACAATCACCAAGGCAAAAGCCGAGTACTGTGCAAAAATTATTCTGAAAGCGCCTAATAGTGCCAAAACTAGATTTAAAATAATGAACGATCTCTCCAAACCGGACTGTGTTAAAAATAAGATTGTTGCTACCCAAGACCTATGTGACGGCCTAGCAGTATTTTATGAAGAGAAGATCACTAAAATTATTGGTGGTCTGGTGGTAAATAAGGAGACTTGGATGGAGGGTGGAAATGGGTCTCCTGAACCTTTGACAACAGGGAAGCAACAAGAGGGAGTAGACAAAGAAGAACTGGCTACTCTTGATCATTTCCAGATCCCTACAGAGGAGGATTTTAATAAATTAGCTCTAAGTGTCTCCTTTGGGTCGCCAATGGACCCTCTCCCGCATAGGCTATGGAGTGAATTTAAGGAAGAGCTATTTCCTCAGCGCCACCTAATCTGTTGTCAATCATTGAACAGTTGAATAGTCCTGGGCTGCTGGAAGCAGGCAATGGTGACACCTTTATTGAAGAAAACCATGCTTGATCCCCTGTGCACATCCAACTACAGACACATTTCCCTGCTGCCCTATCCAGTAAAAATCTTGGAAGGGTCAGTTAGCAAGACCCTCTCACAATTTCTAGAAGACAATCACATGCTAGATGAGGTACAATTTGGGTTTCGGCCGGCTCATGGAATGGAAACGGCCTTAGTGACAGTTCTAGATGAACTTAGAATGCGAGCTGACACAGGTCAACCGGTTATACTAGTGTCACTAGATATGTCAGCCGCATTGGATACGGTCAACTACAACATCCTCCTAAGCAGACTTATGGATGTTAAGGGAATGGCACTAAATTGGTTTACATCGTATTTATCAGGCAGACAACAGGCAGTGGCCATACCTTCCTTTCTATCTAAATATACTCTAATCCCGCATGGTGTTCCTCAGGGATCTGCAATCAGTCCGATTTTGTGCAATATATACCTGTGCCCACTTATTATTAAATCTTATGGAATTAAATTAGTGAACTATACAGATGACACACAACTTCTTTTCTCAATGGAAGGGAATCAAGCGGTACCGCTTGACGGATTCCATGAGTGTATGCGAAGAACTGCAAAATGGCTAAAGGATAACTCCCTACAATTTAATGGAGAAAGGACAGAAATTGTATACTGTACAGAGAACAAAATATTTCGTCCACTCCCAGCCGATTTCTGGCCCACCCCTACAGAAAAACCTCTAATTCCATCCAAGACAGTGCCCAACCTGGGGGTGATGTTTGACTATAGACTACAGTTAGACTCCCAAGTGAAAAAAACAGTTGGCACTTGTCTATCTTTGATCAGAGCTCAACGGAAAATACTTCAGTTGTTGCCAACTTCCACCAGGGCACAAGTGGTGAGAGGTGTTATCCTTAGGCGGCTAGACTATTGTAACGCTCTGCTACTTGGAGCACCAAATTCTCTGATAAAGAAACCTCAGAGAATTCAAACAATAGCTGCCAAGTTAACTTTAAAGAGACAAAGTAGGTCTTCTGCCTCCCTATCCCTGAAAGATCTCCATTGGCTACCGATTATGCAAAGAATACAGTTTAAGTCACTTTGCATTGTCTTCAAGGCAGCACATGGAATGGGAGCTAGACCACTACAGAGCAAATTTACCTGGTACACTCCATCCAGAAACCTCCTCTCCTCATCAGCAAAGTTGATAGGCACATCCAGATTTAAAAAGACCAGGATCGGAGGCAGGGCATTTAGTTCTGCAGCTTCGCGCTGTAGAATGAACTCCCGGTTGAACTTAGACAAATAACAGATTTGTTGTACTTTAGGAAAAGGCTTAAAACTGGGCACTTCCCCAGGGTATAGTGGAGCCCAGCCATAGCACTGATTACTTTCGTCTGGTATGGTTGTTTATGTGCACGGTGGAATGCATGGTAATCTCAGCGCCAGGAAACCCGTTGGGCGATAGTGCGCTATACAAGACCGGCTTAGATTACATTACATTACATATAATCATAGAAATACACTTTAAAAAAAAAAAAACTTAGCAGTCGAAGGGTGAAATGAATACATTATTCGACGCAAGGGGCAGCTTCGTATGTTCTTAGAAATGTCGAGTACACAACGTTGCTGCCTTTCTAAAAAGCTAATGGTTTAAATGTAACGTTTTATGGCAGTGCCTATGCCCCATACACTGTAAACAGGTGCTTTACAGACAAATGACCATGGACTGAGCCCCCACTTGAAAAGCGGTTGTTCATCGCCCTGAACTGGGAGCTGGGTGTCTGCCCCACCTTTGGTGGAATTTCTGTCCCCCACCCCCATCGTCCCCGGTTCTACGATCGTCAATGAACAATATCTGGGATGGAAATGTGGTTAAAGGGCGAATTTGCCGCCTTTGACCGAGAAAGCGAATATTCTAGTCCCAGCTTCCCTAGTTTACCAATTTGGTGATCCTGGGCAAATCGCTTGTATATCGATTCCTTTATCTGTCTGTATCTCTAGAGGGGGCTTCTGCTGCCAGACTGTGACAGCACTCACTGCTGAAGACGAAGAACATGCACACTGAACTCGAGGAAAGGGTCTGCATTCTTTCTTCCGTGGAAAGCACCCCCTTGATTAAACAAGCATTTGCAATGCAATAGGTCTCCAATTTATGCGAGACCTATTGCATTGCAAATGGTGCAACTTGGCATCACAGAAAACGGGAGGGGGGAGAAGGCACGGAAAAGGGGGGGAGGAGGGGAAAAGGCACAGACAACAGGGGAGGGGGAGAGGAGAAGGCATGCACAACGGGAGGGAGGGCGGGGAAAAGAAGGCACGACAACGGGAGCTGCAGCGGGCTGCGGCTCCAAAAAGAAATGAGTATACGCCTGTGTAACAACCAAGTAAAGGGGCCAGAAGCCATGGGAGGATAGAAATGACACCATGGCCAACATAAGGAGGGACTAACAAGCCTCATAATGATTCAGACAACAGCATTTACTAAGGACAAACACACAAGCCAATGAAAATTAATGGCCGGGGGAGTGGGCGAAGCTTCTCTCCATACTCAACTACCCCAGCTCTTCGCAGAGCAGTGCTTGCACGCTGGCTCATGCTCGACCTAAAAATAGGAAGAGGAAGGGAGGCGGGAGGCAACTGTGTCACACCAAAGTGTGTATGGAAAGAAATGCCCCTGTGTTTATGGTCACCCACAAGTGTTTGGAATGATGCTGCTGGTTCATTGACTAAAAGTACACTGAGGCCTGGTAACAAGACCTCAGTTGCCAGTGCCCTGACCTAAACTGTGTCTGTCGAATTGGCGTATATTGGATTGACATGAACTAGCTTACTTAGAAGTCCCTAGTATATGGTACCCAGAGCAAGTAAGTTATAGGGTCACTCCAGAGATTGCAGCGCTTGCTGTGCCACCTTGGGTGTGTCTCACATAAAACCTACCTCCCAGTCTGCCATTGAATACTGGATGAGCAGTTTTTAACCGCTAGCCCAACTTTGCCACTGCCAAAAGGGGCAAAGCCAAGCCTCCACTGGCAGTATGAGTAAGTGGCCCCCTTGGCAGGCGTATCGAGCCTTAAGGCAGGATGCAGCACATTTCCCGGACAGAACTTTTATTTCCATGTTCTGACAATAAAAACGTGAAACTATTGTTTTTACTGTGGAAATACTTGGTCACCCATTGGCAAGTATAGTGTTACACACTGACCCCTTCAGCTGTGCTAATTCATGAATGGTGCAACCAAAGTTAATACTCCAAGGTATCAACCAATTTGTGACATTCAGCCTGATTGGATTCTCCTGTAGAAATTAATGTAACATGTTGTAGTGTGCAACTACCACAAAATTGCAACATTGCTGTCTTCAATCTCCTGTGCTGTTAACTATTACACAAGGAGTTTTAACCAGAGACAGCTTTCTGTCCTCCTAGGGAGATATGCTAATGACTCCTAGGGAAGAACGCAAAAGGACAGGCACTAGAGAGAAGGTGTTACCTCACTTCTGTAGGAAACCACATGAATATTGACCTAAAAGGTGACCTCAAAGCAGAAGCCCTCTTTGAAGAACAAATGGTGAACCTTGGGAGAAGGGCAGCTCCATTAATTAGGCAGACTAACTGGCACCAGAGAAGGAGTGGGTAAATCAGACCAGTTTTTCAGGGGCATGTAACCCCATTGGTAGCCATACCTCTGGGTTCGGATATGGAGCTCCAAACACTGAGAGAGATGTCCTGCCATGTTGGAAGTGGTCAGAATGATGCATCTTGGAATAGCCAGATGTCACACTTTGCCGGAAGTGGTCATCAGGTGTGAGGGAACCTGTGAGCCCATTGACTACCAACAACATCCTACCCTAAGAGCATTTTCTGGGCATAAAAGGGTACACCTGGCACCCTAAACTCAGATCTTGTCTGGACTGGAAGAAGGACTGACAAAGGGCTGCCCTACGGCACCGTGGAACATGCAAAAGAGGCTGCACTGGCATGGACTGCACCATCTGAACCTGGTGGCTATCAAATGAGATGAGATTGTGTCTGTTGTGTCCTGCTCATGGAGAAGTCATCTCTGAAGCCCAGCCAAAGCAAGAGACTCCAAGGGTCAGTTGGTTGACCTCCTGTTGGCAGCACATGGCCACAACAGCGGAAGAAGCTGGCAGGGGCGAGTTGGTAGCGGACAAGGAACTAATGCACAAAATTGAATGCATGTTAGATGAACCCGGGAGTGTAATTGGAGTGAAGCTTGGGCTCCCATAAGGGGAGTTACTATCCAAGGAAAGATTTCACTCTGACTGCGATGCCTGGAAACTGGTAGTCTAGTTGCAACTGGACTTTAGCCTGGACCGAGAGGACTTCGAGAGATATCAACCCCTGTGGCCAGGATTGCCTCATCCAACCTGTGGACTGAGCAGTAGGCATCAGAAAGACCTGTATCAACCACACCGCATGTACACCATCTTCAGGAACCTGTATCACTTGCATAAGGACCACTTCCATAGAAACCTATAGCAAAGGATAAAAGTGCCTGGAACTTCCTTAAGACTGCTGCTACCTGTGAGGTAACTGTTTCTGTGGACCTTGTTGGCCCCCCTTACTGGCTCCTAATTGCCATTGGTTGCCCAAAGTAACCATAAGTAACTACATTGATACTTACCTTAGTTTTTCTAGATAACGTTTCTAAGGTCAAATTTGTTGAGCTTGCCAATGCTTACTTGCAGTTAAATGAAAAAGTGCTTACTTACTGTACCTTGCAAATTCTATATCTACCGACCCCTCTGGTTGATCTTTTTGGTTGTGGTGTAAAAAATGCATAAAAATACAGTCTATTTTTTGATTGATTTGATTTTCTTGAGTGTCTCGTGAATTTACTCATCAATTTCTTTGGTGCTGTTTAAATGCTTTACACTTGTTCCTTTGTGTAAGCCTTGCAGCTCAGAGCGACAGCTGCCCAGGGTTGAGCCTGGGTATTTAACAAATTAAAGCTACTGGTCCTAAAAGGTTGGTAAGTTTCTTACACTGTGATTTTGCACAGCCAACCATATAATGACCTCATTTTCTCACAGTGCATGCCTTGAGTTTGTGAGTGTTATGCAAAAGATTGCGGAAGGGGCAGCCACCTCGATAAAAGAAGCAGTCTAGAGTGTTCTGCATTCATATAGCTCATTATCTAAAATGAATTATGAGAAATGCAAATCCGTAATTTAGTCCTACTTTTTGGATGTTAGGACGCATTTCATAGTAAACCAAGTGCATGGAAAACACAGGTGGCACAAGCAATATCTCTTCACGTTCTGGTCGTTTGTGCTGTTTCAGTACGCTTGTCGTAAAATTTAATAGTAACGTAAAATTCCCAAAATTACCCATATTTTACCGGTGTCATTTGAATTTCACCCAAGTCTTAATCTGACCTGACCTAACGTCAAATGTTAAGGTGGGTATTCCTCAACTCAGCACCCCTTTTGCGGTAGAGAGAATGAGAATAACCATACACTCCCTACAGTATTTTCTCAACTGCTAATTTAAGTTTCAGAACTATAGAGGAATACACTCAAGGTCATATCTCGGTAATATCTAGATCATAAATATTTCAGCCATATGTACTCAGCCATGACCATGGATTCAAAAAGATTCTACAGGCCTTTAAAGAGCAAATTGAGGCTCGCTCATGTCAGTACTTCTTTAAACAATGTGGAGAAGGAGCCTCCCTCCTCATGGACACTTCTCATGCATTTTCATTATCAATTTGGCTTCCTGCATTATGGTAATAGAAATGCCCCATTTAGAACTTGAAGCCCTGTTCAGCTTTTCACTATCTTATTTATTCTGTAAACATTCCAAGAAAGTATTTTGATCCAAGCTACAATGATAGTCTTTTCTCAGTATGTGGATTTGGAACTGAGATTCTAGCCTCCCCTTTGTATATGTTCAAACCATTCAGCTGAGGGTTGCTGAAATGAGTCCAAATGCTTCAATTTATCTGACATAAGGTTGGATATGTGGCTTAGCATCTGGACCTTCTAACTTTGGAACCTAGGGAGACAGGTTTGATCCTACAATCGGCTCTTGTCTCAGCAGGAAACAACCTTTACAACACAGTCATTACATTGCACTACCTTTACAACGCAGTCATTATATCGCAACATCCTTTACATCGCATGTCATTACAACGCAGCCATTACATTGCATGTCACTACAATGCATGTCATTACAACGCATGTCACTACAACGCTGACATTAAATAGCAAGTCATTACAATGCATACCATTACAACACATAGAACCCTTAAACTAGCCAACACTTACCATACTGTTGCGCTCACTGGAGTTAGAATAGTAATTTTTACCCCTACACTATCCAACACTTACCCTACTGTTGCACTCACTGGAGTTAGAATAGTAATTTTTACCCCTACACTATCCAACACTTACCCTACTGTTGCACTCACTTGAGTTAGAATAGTAATTATTACCCCTACACTATCCAACACTTACCTTAAATGTGATGTAATGGTATACGTTGTAACGGTATGGGTTATATTGTTATAATGCGATGTATTGGAATGCGTTGTAAAGGTGGTTTCTAAAAATGCGATGTAATGGCATGCGATGTAAAAGAATGCATTGTAAAGGATGTTGCGTTGTAAAAATTGCGTTGTAAAGACATGCGTTGTAAATGTATGCATGGCAACGTCATACATTCGTCTCAGCATGTGGTTATGAGCAAATCATTACATCTTCCTGTGCCTATATGTGCAAAATGTATCTGCCATTGTAATCAATTCCTAGCCTTCACAGGCTTATCATCATATTTGAATCATTAGCACATAGAGATTTCCTTTGGGTAAGGCTTCTATCTGCTATGTCTGCAAATATATCAGAAAGATGGTCTGAGCTGTAAACAGAGAAAGAAAGAAATATTTGTGGAGCAGGAAATATTTCAGAATCTATTTCCTTTTTCCCTCTAAAAGCCTTGTTATTATTACCATGGGATAACACATCTGGATTCCCCACAATGGCTGATTGCTTCTTTTAAGTAACCCACATTTTTCAATGGTAACCTCTAACTTTGCCATCTGAGATCCTCTCCTTAACATTGGTAGCCATATCTCTGGACTTCACCTGTGTCATTGTGAGTGCCACTGTCTGGTCCAAGTCTGAAAAATGTCTAATTTGGCTATTTGCTCCACTTATGACTCCCATGTAATTAACCATTTTGATACAGTGTCTGTGTTGCGAAACCTCTTTGGATTAGATCATTCATGTGCTTACTCATCTTTATGTCATTTGCCTGCTTTGGGGTTCCATAAACCGATAGCGCCACTGGTGTCATACCTTTGTATGGTCAAGTTCTTGGTGACTTGGGATATGCCTATGAAACACAAAGTGGATACTCTATCCCATGTATTATTAATTTTCATTACTGTTAAGATTCTTGCAACTTCTGCTCACTACTGCCTAACATGTTTGTTTTCCTATTGATAGAGCTGCATGAAATTCATACTCATGATAGAATTCATCTCATGTTGATAAAATGTTGTGCATTTCTACAGGCAAATTTACTTTATTTGCATAGTATTTGTAAGGTGACCTGGACAAACAATTGTAGATGGTCAGTGATGTGCTATGTAGTGGAGCATAAGGCTCCAAACAAATCCTAACTCATTAATATGTGTAAGAAAAAGAAGGCTACTGGTTAAGAGGGATGAAACCCTGCTTAAGCAGGAACCACAAATCTTGTCAGAGTAAAAACACAAGCAAACTCTAAATTAGGGCTTCCGAAGAGACAGTGAGGCTTGCAATGCTTATATTAATCCATATTTGTAAAGCGCAAACATATCATCCCTGAAGGTTTCAAGGCGCTGGAGGAAGTCTTACATTGTTGCAGAGACTGCCTTCAATGAGAGGTGTGTGACTCAAGACCCTGCATCAGGGAGCTGCAAGGTAGATGTGGAGTCCTTGAGTTGGAAGAATACTCACAGCAGAGGCGATGTATCAGTTCTGCTTGGGGTGCTGGATCCACAGATGGCTGGTAGAGCACCTTCAGACCCACTTCCAAGTGTCCAGGACTGGGGTGGCGCCACTTGGCAGGGACAGGACTCACAGTTGCAGAGTCCAGGTCCTGGTTAGCCCTTAGAATCACTATAGTGGTCCTGGTGTCAGGTTACATGTCCAGTCCTTCCCACCCAGGCAAGGGGGAAGCAGGCAGCAGGTCAGCACAGCAGGCAACAGTTCTTCAGGGCGGTAGTCCAGCAGACTGGCAGACTTTTCAGCAGTGCAGCAGTCCTTCTTCCTGGTAATCTTCCACAGGTCCAGAAATGCCCTGAAGAGTTGGTGTCTGAGGTCCAATAATTATACCTGGTACCTCCTTTGAAGTGAGAGAAGCTTCTACAGATTTTCCTTTGACGTGCACAGGCTTCTAGCCTCTCCTGCCCTGGCTCCAACCTAACTACAGGGGTATGCAGTTCAGAGTTTGAAGGCCATACACATTCTATTCAGATATAAGTGGGGCTGCACCTAACTCCACCGTCCCATCCTGGCAATGATGGCCCATCCAAGCCTAAGTAAGCTCTCTTTTGTGTGTGGCTGTCTAGGAGAAGTACACAAAGACCAACTGCCAATTACATCCAGTCATTTGACCCAGAGAGGCTGCAAGCACTAGCTGGCTAAGGCAGAAAAATGCTAACTTTCTAAAAGTGGCATTTTCATAATTGAAATTGAAATTCTGACATTACCATAAAAGATGATTTTTCATTACAGTTCCAAAGACGCCAGACATAAACTATTTGCCTATTTCCATTTTGAAGTTGCAGCTTTTAAAAGGTATTAAATTAAGGTAGCTCCAATGTTGTGCTATAGGAGAAGCAGTCCTTGCAGTAGTGAAAAACAAGTTTTAGAGGCACTACCAGGATGTGTAAAACTTGAAACTACATGTACTATTTTTCTAATACTTTGCACCCTTAGCAGTTGGCTGTTTAGCGGCTACCTTAGGGGTGATGTATATGTATTAAAAAGGCACATTTGAGCCTGACATTATATGTATTTGTATTGCGCACACCTGATAATATATGACTTTGAGACACTGTTCAATGTAGTGTACCAATGTGCCTATTTAGCGTGCTGGTCAGGGACATGTGACTGCCTAAAACACGTATGATACTGCTGCTGCTGCAAGTGTCACTTGTAATCTGGCCGTACAGCTGGAGAATCTATCAATCATTAATTTCATACAAAATAAAACAATACCACAATAAATGTGTTGAACAATATCTGCTTTACTCTATTTTAATGTGACAATTCATCCATAATTTATGTCTTGTGCAAATAGAAAAGGCTACTCCAGGCCTCCTGTCTTCAAATCCAGGTACTCCTGCACCCCCTACAACCTGCTTCTTCCCTACCTGCCCGCACCTTGCCTCACCCACAGGCCCTCTTGTTGTTTCCCCCCAGGCATGGTCTTCTGGTCCCACACTCCGGACTTTCTCCTGACCAGGTTCTAAATTCAGCCAACGGTTATCCTGACATCCAGTCTCAGTCCAATGAAATCTGCCCTCTGGACCATTTTCTCTGCCACCTTCTACGCGATTTACTCGACCAATCTACAAGTATAACGACTATACCAGCGTTTATCCTTTCCCACAAGTAAATCAATTTCCTTGTCACCTTTGTTTCTCATACCTCTTGATCTGGCATTAGAGAGCTCTCCCCTTTTTTCACTGCAGAGACAGCCAGGACCCTCCAAATCTCGTTCTTCGTCCGACTGGACCCTTAACTACCACCACAGGTAGCTTTCTTCTTCATGTGTCCCCCTGGAAATGACCTCTTCTTTGTTACTTTTGGGCCTCATTCTTGTTCTTCTTAACTTTATACAGCACCCTACTGATTAAAGTAACCTGGTCCTGATGATGACCTGGATTCATACAGGTCAAATCGGAGTCGACCACTCAGCGTAACCTCAGACATTACTGTGATCAACCCAAGCCAAACCTGCCTTGTACATAATCACCATAGTGTTGTTGACATCAAAGTCTCCTGTGTTATTACTTTTGTTGCACCGTCCACGCTGTTTTTTCACCTTATTGTGTCACTGCACTGTTCACTGTCACAAGCTTTTCAGCTCCTGAGCGCAGAGCTGAGCCTGGGTAAGGGAAGGGAAGGAACTAACTAACTAACTAACTAACTAGTTTGAACCTGGAGTCCTGATATCGCCGAGAGCCTGGTCCGCGACGGGGAAGTTGCTGGTGCCCTGCCCTCCCTCGCTCACCTAGGAGTTCCGTTGGTGTTCTGCTGTGTCTAACCTGCCGTTGCTGTTGCCGCTGTGCCATCTTGCGGCCCCGGTGAGAGGAGACTACAGCTCCCAGGCGCCCTAGCGCCCCATCGACGTCACCGAAGCGCCCGGAGGCGCTCAAAAGAAAGCCGCTCCCTCGGTGGAGCGGGAAGTTTGAACCTGGAGTCCTGATATCGCCGAGAGCCTGGTCCGCGACGGGGAAGTTGCTGGTGCCCTGCCCTCCCTCGCTCACCTAGGAGTTCCGTTGGTGTTCCGCTGTGTCTAACCTGCCGTTGCTGTTGCCGCTGTGCCATCTTGCGGCCCCGGTGAGAGGAGACTACAGCTCCCAGGCGCCCTAGCGCCCCATCGACGTCACCGAAGCGCCCGGAGGCGCTCAAAAGAAAGCCGCTCCCTCGGTGGAGCGGGAAGTTTGAACCTGGAGTCCTGATATCGCCGAGAGCCTGGTCCGCGACGGGGAAGTTGCTGGTGCCCTGCCCTCCCTCGCTCACCTAGGAGTTCCGTTGGTGTTCCGCTGTGTCTAACCTGCCGTTGCTGTTGCCGCTGTGCCATCTTGCGGCCCCGGTGAGAGGAGACTACAGCTCCCAGGCGCCCTAGCGCCCCATCGACGTCACCGAAGCGCCCGGAGGCGCTCAAAAGAAAGCCGCTCTCTCCGCGTCGCGGGACACGCGCGGGCGGGCGCCGGACGAAGCCCGGACAAAGGGCGGGCCGTCTGAGGCCGTCAGGGGCCAAAGGAGGCTGGGCTGGGTCACCCCTCTTGCTCCTTCATCACGCCCCTGACTGGTACGTTAACATTGCTGCTTGATTGACTCGGTGTAGTGCATTACAACAGACTGTTTGATTACATTTCACGCTGTGACTATCTCGTTTACTTAGTAGCTATGGCAATGTCCACACGCTCGGGCAGGGGAAGCACATTGGGAGGGGGTTCTGTAAGTGGCACTCTTGACCACTTTATCATTCGTGCCTGCTCTGTACTAGAGAAAGAAATTGCAATCACAGAGCGGCGCCTCTCCCTGGACGCTATAAAAGATAAACGCTCCTCAATGGGCGCATTTGCGCTAGCTGCTTCACCCGCACAAGCCAACACCCAAGTGGTTGACACTTCAACAGGGAACTTACCATGCCTACCGATGAGTGTGGATACAAATTCTCCTGGTCCTAGTGATCCTGCCCCCGTGACATTGCTGGACCTTTCATACTCTCCCCTGTTAGTTGCTTCCCAAGTTACACCTAATACTGCTAATACTGTCACTTCATCTCTTGTAACCCTTGTGACTACTGAGCCATCCACTGTAGTGGACCCAAAAATCGTTCCAAACAAAAGGAAAAGAGCGGGTAGTGGTAACAGGGAGGATCAACCAAAAGCTCCTAAGAAAAGTAAAAGTAAATCACGTATTGGCATGGGTAAGAAAGTGGGTCAAACAGCTCCACCAACACCCCATCAGCTTAGGATAAGATCATCCCCTGTTCATCCGGCCAACCCAGCCACTGATACTTTTGCAGAGCAATTTTTCCAACAATCTGCATCCCAAAATGACCTTGACCCTCATCTTGTACTGATTGGTCAACTTGAAAAAACTATTAAATCTTTGCTACTTCCTATGATGGAAAGAGTAAAATTATTGTCTGAGAGGCTCGAGAGATTTGAGCAGGCCTCTCTTGACAACTTCTTTTCTCTTAAGTCCCTAATCAAGTTGTATTCAAAGTTAGGTCAGGACCATGATACCATTGTTGACCCTTCTTTAATTACCTCTAACGAATCTATACCTCAAGTTGCCTTGTCGAAACCAAATGTTGTCTCTAATTTAGGCCCAAAGAATGGAGTTATCCCACCAGACTTAAGGCCTTCAATACCTACATCATCCTCGGGTAGCTCTCCTTCAAATAAAAAATCAGCCTCTGGCTCGACTGGTAGCCGTCCAATTTCCAGGGTATTGGGATACATTGCTGAATCTGCTCAGAATCCCTCAAAATCATCCACCAATGAATCCATACAAATTCAATCTAAAGTCCTCCCCACTGGCTTTGAACAGTCCTTACCTTGTGTTAATCTTCCACCGGAGTGCCTACCCTATGTTGCCATTTTGACTGGAGTTCCGTACCCTAAAGCTGCCAAGCCAGAATCTTACATCGAACTACATAACAAAACAATACACTGGCTGAATATTAATAGGCCACTCCCAAAACACTTGGATGGGCAGGTTCTTCATGTCAGAAGGGTAGCCTGGGTGGGCAACAAATTGAAAAATACGCCTGGCGATTGTGTCATCATAAATTTCAGGGACCCCCGGGTCACAAGATTAATTTGTAACCACCAACAATCCACTATGAGTGGTATAAGAAGTCTAGATTTAAACCACTTCTACTCTGATACTGTTTACCCTCATTATTCGCATTCTTCTTTTTTCCAATCATCTTACGATGGTTATTCCAAGGGAGTTGTAAACACCAATGAAAAGGCTTTTCCTACTTCTGCCCCCAGCAGATATCATGATACTTATAGCTGCTACGAGCATTATTGACATGGAACCCCAGCAGTGGTAGATATTCCTCCTGCCGTTGGAATCAATGTCAACTCAAAAGATCTTGAAGTAGTTATTGACCTTGATAGGGATCCCCTCCAAACCGATTCAAGTCCTCATGCTCAGCAGCACTGTTCCCATCATACTTTAATCTTCCAGGATACTAATCACCTTCTATTGCCTTCTTCTCTCACCCCAACCCTGGTTACTCCTAATTATTCCAACTCACCTGCACTGCAAGACACAACTACTATTTTTCCTACTCTTAGGATCATAAATTGGAATGTAGCTGGCCTTGCCAACAAATTAGACCTCCCATATTGGAACTCCTTTATAACGACTTATAGTATTTGTATTTTCCAGGAGACTTGGGCAACAGAGCCGCATCATATGATTGGCTATACCACTTTTTGCATACCGGCTACTCCACCCTTGACAGGAAGAGGACGTCCCTCGGGCGGCCTGTTGATTTGGGTTAGTACTTCACTTGGGTGCACCATTAGGCAGGCCCATATTGCCTCCCCTGATATATTAAGACTTACCCTCAAGGGAGCCCAGGGAAACAAGTCTCTTGATATTTTTAATATTTATGCAAGGGGCCTCAGTGGAGGAGCTTTGTCACCTACACTTGTACTCCTGGAGGGTGAACTACGAAAGTGCCATCATGCATCCTACGTCCTGGTAGCAGGAGACTTTAATTGCTCCTTCGAGCCCCTAGCCTCAGTAGATCTTCCTGATCTGCTTGAGGATGACGCTAAACGTGGCATTCCGTCACTAACGTTGCCTCCTATCAAGAGATGGACTAAGTCCGTTGTATTCCTGAACACCATGTCCTTGGAGTTTGGCTTAAGGGCGGCCAATGGTAGAACACCCTCTGACCCCCAGGGTGCGCACACCTACAACAGGCCTAATCACACCTCAAGGATCGATTATATATTTCTCGACCTTAAACTCTGGATATTCATGGTGGACATGGAAAAAATTCCCTCTCACGATAGCGACCATAACCAGCTATCTCTTTGTATTAAACCACCATGGGTAGATCCACATGGGTCCTTGTCCCTTCCAGCAGTTAGTTCTCTACAAACCTCTGAGGTTTATCCTGCCAACTGTGAGAGGCGTCTTAAATGGCGCAAAGTCATGCTGGATGATGGTAAGGTTGAACTAATAAGGTCAATCTTATATACTTCACAAGTTGAGTTGGCTCAAACAAATATCCATCAGGTTGCCCTTGACAGGGCTCCCTCTGTCTTTCAAGACACCATTCTCAAACTGGGAAACATATTTCGAATACACAACAAGGGTGGTCCACCGAAGGGAGGGTTTAAACCTATCCCCAAGAATGGTTGGTACACGCAAAGTTGCAGAATTAAGAAATCTGCTTTAATAGTGGCCCTAAAAAGTGGGATTGCATCTGCGATTCAGAAAGCTAGGAAAGATTATAAGACTTCTGTCTCTAATGCCAAAAAGTCCTGGGAGGAGCAGTACTGGCAGACCCTGAGGGAGGCTTCCCTTAAGCGCAACCCTGGTGCCTTTTGGGACACAATTAGATTAAAGAATAGACCAGTCCATGAACTATTGACATACAATATCACTGGTATAGCATGGTACGAGCATTTTTATAAATTATATTCCACCGGTGCTGAGAATGTGGAGAAGCTTTTTCCCGAGGGGGCATTCCCCCTCGTGGACGCTCTGAATATTGACCCCTTCTCGGAAAGAGAGGTTCATAGTGCTATCCAGTCCATTATCCCGCAGAAAGCAGCTGGCCCGTACGGCATTCCCGGTGATGTTCTTAAGCTTGATCCATCTAACTGGGGGAAGCTACTCTCTACCCTTATTAATGCCATCATAAATGGCGCCCCGGTCCCCGAATCTTGGAAGGGGGCCGAGGTCGTTCCCATTTTCAAAAAGGGTGCTCGTGACGATCCAGCTAATTACCGGCCAATTAGCCTGATCGACTCCTCCCAGAAGGTCATCGGGAAAGTGATATTGGAGAGGATACTAACTTGGGTGGAGGATAATGGCATCCTCTCTGATTATCAAGCAGGCTTTAGGGCCGGAACAGGCACTATAGAACAGGTCTTTAGATTGTTTCTTATCTATTGGAAGGTCGTCCTTCTCGGAAAGGGCAGTCTCTATCTAGCCTTTATAGATTTAAAAACAGCATTTGACCTTGTTCCCCGAGATACTCTTTGGCGGGTCCTGACCAATATGAACATCCCTTCCTATCTGTTGGCCCTGCTAGTAAAACTCCATGATGGTAATTATGCCCAAGTACGTTGGGGTTCCCAGGGTCAGAAAACCGAGAGAATCCCAGTAAACAGGGGCGTCCGCCAGGGATGTGTTCTCGCTCCCACCCTTTTTTCACTTTATGTGAATGGGGTGGTGGATCACCTGCGGGAAGTTCCTGCTGATGCACCTTCCCTGGCGGGCGAACGTGTTCCAACTCTCCTGTTTGCTGACGATACTCTCCTTTTGTCTAAGACACCCATGGGCTTGCAAACTCTTCTTGACAGCTTTCAATCTTTCTGCAACGACAGAGGCCTTATTATTAATACCACCAAAACAAAATACCTAATTTTGAATCCTCCGAAAAAATTAGGTCGGCCTCCAGTCTTAAATGCAGTCCCTCTCGAAAGGGTCAAAGAGTTTGATTATTTGGGCATCCGCATTACAGATACTATGCGCTGGAAATCCCATTTACAAAAGATGCTCTTAACCCATAAGAGGGTCACTGGTGCCCTTCTCAGAGAACATCGTTCCTCCTCAACTAGGCCAATATCTCCAGCACTGGATATATACAAGGCAAAGGGCGTGAGCTCGGCACTTTACGGTGCTGAACTATGGGGCTCAAATAATATTGAGGAACTTGCTAAATCCGATTCCAGTTTCTATAAGGAACTGATGGCACTTCCACAGAGTACACCTATAGTGCCTTTATTGTCGGACTTAGGGTGCCATGCGCTGATAGACCTGGCAAAAGTACGCCCTTTACTTCTCTGGGCACGGCTCTGGCGGACCCCGGAACTAACTAAGTATGCGGAGGGCTTGTCCGAGATACTTTCTATGCCTTCTTGGAATAAAATTAAATGGCTGAAAGATGTAAAGACCCTTCTCTACGACCTTGGTCTTAAAGATGCTTGGATAAACAGAACTTCGCCCCCGAAAGCTGAGTTGAAGAAAATCTACTGGAGTTGGGTTATAGGTAAAAGGAATTCTAGTTCCCAATTTGGTAGATGTATCACTGAGTTCCTTCTTCTCAAAGATGTAGTTCGCTTTGAGCCTTATCTCGATATTATTCAGAAGCCATATGACCGAGCCCTTTATTTCAAATTTAGGGTAGGTACCCTCCCGGTGCGCGAGCTGACTGCTCGCTGGAAATTTCCCTCTCAAACTTCACCTTTTTGTCCCTTCTGTGAAACCAAAATTGAATCTATTGCACACGTGCTCTTTGCATGCCCAGAATATAAATTCCGAAGATCATATTGGCTTAAACCTCTATGCAGAAGCTTGGGCACACGTGACCACCTTATAGCGCTGCGTATTCTCAAATCAGACACGCGATCTATGTACGCTTGCGCTTTATCAAAATTTCTAAGGTGGGCCTGGCTCTTAAGAACTAAAGCTCTTGCAGTTCTTGGCTAAGTAGCCTGACAGTTTATTTTACTTGCCTGCGTATGTATTTTATATTGTCTTATTTATAATGTTTACATGTTTTTTATAGAAAATTTTGTAGATCTTGGGAATATGATGAGTTTATATGATTCTTATATTGGTGCCACATGTTTGTACATTTTATATTTGTATGTGCTTTTTAAGATATTTTTTATCGAAATAAAGCTTATTTCAATTCAATTCATTCACTGTCACAAGCACGATGAGTGCACACCTACTTTTGGGTTACTTTTGCATACATTGTATTGTAGTGCTGATATAACTACTTGCAAATAAGAATTTACCTTCTCCTCACACAAGCTTGTGGTCTCCCTTCCTTCCTCTCCTGTTGATTGAATTCTTTTCATGTATTTGCCCTCTAAATGACCACTGGTTGAGACGTTGTTCCTTGTTCCTCGCAGGCCCACTTGTAGCGTTTAATTTAGAGGTCCTGAGTACATGTAGCACCACTTTACTAAGCACTTTTAAGTAAATTAAATATGCCAATTGGGGACAAGCCAATGTTACTATGCTTTAAGGAGTGAGCACTCACACTTTAGCTCTGGTAAGCAGTGGCAGAGTCCAACGATCAACAAAAATGAGATCAGAGAAAAATTGAGGAGTAAGGCAAAATGTCTGGGGGAAAACGACACTTAGACTGATAGATCTAGCAACATTCATTAGGCTGCATATCTGCATCTTTGTGAACGTGTCAAAATGCCTTCACCTCGCTTTTAAAAAGTAGTGGTAGTTTAATTCCTATTCGATATAGGTAAAGAAACTTCAATGGCAAACAATTTGTCCTGTCATTAAAGTGATATCCATTGAACACTCAGCGGTCTATATCTTTCCCTCCCTGACAAAAGGATGACTCCAGTAAATTCAAAGGTGTCCCTCACATATAAGTTCAACTGTGCAAAGGGGCAAGCGCAAAACATTCTAGAAACTGCTGAAGCCGTTGCAAACCATAGATACATTTCCTTGCAAGTTTCAAAGAAAGAAGTGCTTCTTTATCACACCTTCTCACAGTTGGCCCTGAGAATAGCAAAAAAATTTGTAGCTTGCAATGTCAAAGTGTCCCTCTTTGTTTTTTTTTCTTCTCTTGAAAGCCTACTCCTTTGTACAAAATAATTTTTGCAACAGAGAAAACCCTTTGGTACACTGGGCCCTTTGTTATACTTTTTGCTTTAAAAAAATGCATGTTTGACCTCTCGATTTTAGTAACGATTTCAAATTGACTTTGCATTTCTATCACCACTCAACTTGGAGGCAATGTGTAAAAGTAAGAAAGTGAAAGCACAGTAATTTAGAAAATCGACAAACAGAGAAAATTTTCATAAATAAACTAAGACCAAAATGAAAAAATCCAATCAGTAGAACCGGAGATATAAAATGCAAAGATTTTAGTAAATATAGTGCGAAGAAGCACAAAATGCCAGTAGTGGATGTATGGTTGCACTAGACCGTGACAAAATCAAAAGTTCAGGCCGACCATTATGGATCGTGGGTCAGCTACAGGGACCCAGCTAGGCCCACTGAGCAAGAGTACCTTAAATCCTGGTTGTGAAGAGTTGTGGAGTCCAATGCCAAGGATGCGTTGTGCAGCTAAGGTGATGTGAGGTCCTGGTCAGAGATGAGTTTCACAGTGTTGTTTTGAGCAGCTGTGAGGCTGCAATGCAAGCTCCTGCATTGTGGTGAAGGAGGCCGTCAATAAGGGTGTTTCCAAAGCGAAGTCCTTCTTCCCGGAGGCTACAGGCACCAGCAGGTTCTGAACAAGCCACAGGGCTTGCGATGTGGAGTCCTGTGCCGTTTTCGAGGCTGTCATCAACGAGAGGCTTGCAAAGTAAGAGCTTGAATCAGGGTTGCATCGCAAAGTGGCTGTTCCAATGGGGCTGTGATACAAAGCCCTTGTGTTGGGAAAGTCCACCCAACAGAGACTATGTGTCAGTTCTGCTGGGTTGCGCCGCAGAGCAGAGGAGATGTGTCAGTTCTGCTGGACCCACAGATGGGCTGGCAGAGCACCTTAAGGCTCACTCACAAGGGTCCAGTAGTAGGACTAGGACTCACAGATAGCAGACTCAAGTTGTTGGATTTAAGGTTGTTGGAGCCTTCTCTCCCTGAAGCTCTAGTCATGAGGCCAGCCACCTATCCCTGTCAGTGACTCTGAGGTCCTAGGTTCAACATATGCAGGTCTAGTCATTCTCATCCATGCAAGAGGGCAGCTGGCATCAGAACAGCACAGCAAAGAAGCAGTCCTTCTGAGCAGCAGTCCCACAGTGTCAATCCTTTCAGCAGCACAGCAGTCCTTCTTCTGGCAGAGGCCACAGGTCCAGAAGTGAACCGAAGAGTTGGGGTCTGAGGTGTAATATTTATTAAGCCTGGGCAAAGCACTATGCTAAGCTTGCGTAGTTTGCGAAGGTTGCGCTACTTCGCACTACGCAAATGGCACGTACAACAGTGCAAACACGCGTAGCGTAGTGCAGCAGTCATTTTTTGCTTGCTCGCGGTCCTCAGCGTCAAGTTGGCGACCGCGAGCAAGCAAAATGACATCCCGGAGAGACTTTTTCCTCGTTCGCGATCATCAACATCAAGTTGCCGATCGCAAGCGTGGAAAATAAACCTCCCGGCGAGCTTCTCAACGCGGGGAGGTCAGGTTTCTCATTGCGAGTGGTTGTGTATGCTCACGACCGCTCGCGATGAGAAACTACCAGTCCGCGTTGAGAAAGCTGCCGTTCGAGTAGAAATCTACTCGAGCAGCAGAAAATGACCGCTTGCACTGTGCAAGATTCAGTTTGCACTGATTGCACAGTGCGAACAGCATCTGGCACATTGCACTACGCAGTTTGCGTAGCTACGCGTAACTCGCGTAGTGCGAAGTGCACTTCGCGTAGCTACGCGTAGCGCTACTTCGCAAACTATGCCCAGGATTACCTGGTGCCCACTATGAAGGGTTTCAAGAGGTTCCGACCCCACTGAGGTGTCAGGTATATCATTCCTCCCTGTCCTGGGCTCAGCTTGTTTGGGGTCATAAAATACTAGTGGCAATCCATTTGTGAGAGTGCTCAGTCTGTCCCTTTGTGATGCACAAGTGTGGTAGGGGATAGATCCTTCAATTAATCAATCAGGAAATTTTAAAGCGTGCTACTCACCCATGTGTGTCTCAAGGTACTCAGGAGGAGGGGTGCAGCTCCGGTTTATCCGAAAAGCCAGGTCTTGAGGCTTTTCCTGAAGGTGTGCAGAGTAGGGGAACGTCTGATGTTGACTGAGCTTGTTCCATGCCTTGGCAGCGATGTTGGAGAAAGCTCTTACACCTGCTCTGGTTCTGTGGAAGCGCAGGGTCTTGGCTAGAGTGAGGTCAGCTGAGCAGAGGTTTCTTTTGGGTACGTGGGTACGTGGAAAAAGACTCTTTGGTCCGAGGTTGTATAGTGATTTGTAGGCATGGGTGAGTACCCTGAAGGTTAGTCTCTTCCTCTCTTCTTGACAGGGAGCCAGTGGAGGTCTTGCTTGTGATGGGCCATGTGTTCATGTCGTAGGGTGCCGAGAATGAGTCTGACCATGCTGTCTGGATGGTCTGGAGTTTGTGTAGCAGGGATTTGTTGATTCAAATATAGAGGGGGCTTTTCCGTAGTCGAGTCTGCTGGCTATGAGTGCATGGTTGATAGTCTTTCTGGCTTCGGGTGGGATCTACTTGAAGGTATTGCGGAGGATGCGGAGGGAGATGAAACAGGTGGAGGTGACAGCATTAATCAGGGGAGTCATGGTGAGGAGGAGCCGAGGATGATGCTGAGGTCCCGGGCATGGACAGTAGGGGTGGGTGGGTTTCCGAGGGCAGGGGGCCACCAGGTGTTGTCCCCCCTCATTAACTAAGAGTGTTCCATCCTGCCAACACCTATCTTCTATTTGTCTCACTGAGAGCAATATCCAAAGACCAACCACTGGCTACACCTAGTCATGGAACCCAGGACCAGGCTGTAGGCACCAAATGGTTAGGACAAGAAAATGGCAACTTTCTCAAGGTAGTATTTTCAGAATTGTGATTACAAATTTGACTTTACCACTAAGGATGGCTTTTAATTACAATTCTGTAGATACCCAACTCAACTTGTCGACCTGGTCCTAATTGGAAGCTACAGCTTATTAAATGTAACAAAGCAACTCCACAGTTATCCTATGAGAGAGGTAAGCCGTGCAGTTGTGAAAGAGGATTTTACGAGATTTTTCGGGACATGTAGAACCTAAAGGTACATCTACTACTTTTTAAATACACCACACCCTGCACTCTGGGCTGTTCATGTCCTACCCTAGGGGTGGCTTATATGCATTAAAAAGGAAGGTTTTGGCCTAGCAAATGGTTTATTTTGGCAGGTCAAAACAGCAGTACTGCTCATACAGGCTGAAATGGCAGGCCTGGGATGTGTTTAAAAGGCTACTTAAGTGGGAGGCACAATCAGCGCTGCAGGCCAATTAGTAGTATTTCATTTACAGTCCCTGGGTACATGCAGTACCACTTTACTAGGGACTTGCAAGTAAATTAATTGTGCCAAGTGCATGCAAGCCAATTCTATAATGTTTTAAGGAGAGAACACAAGCACATTACCAATGCTTAGCAGTGGTAAAGTGTGCAGAGTCCTAAAGACAGCAAAAACTAAGTCAGCAAAACAGGAGTCATAAAAAATGGCATCAAAGTTAGGGGAGAACCACGCCAAAGATACCAGGTTTGACACGTGTTCCCCCAGCAGAAAGTGGCAAGAACTGCCCAACCTCCTAGGAGTTCTCATTCTTGAGGTGGTAGAACCTATGTAGACCATCAGCACTGGGCTGGTCTTTTTCAGGGCTGTGTTCCACTGTCAAGTCCATTTCCTGGAGGGAAATAGCCCACCTCAAAAGTTTGAGATTCTCACCCCTCATCTGAGTGGTTTGTGGTCTGTCTGAACCCAGAAGTGAGCATTAAAGAGCTATGGTCTCAATTTTGTCAGCTCTCAAACCACTGGCAAGACTTCTCTTTCTATTGCACTTGGCCTCGGTTTGCCTGGGAAGTAACCTCCTACTGATGAAGGCTACAGACTTATCCAGGCCATCTTCATTTAGCAGTGAGAGCACGGCCCCTATGCCATGCTCTGAGGCATCTGTCTGCGAAATAAATTGACTAGAGAAGACGAGGTCCTTGAGCACGAATGCTGTACACACAGCCTTCTCCAGGGAGTCAACGGTGTTCTGGCATGCCTCTAACTGGATCACCTGCCTGGTATTTTTCTTGGAGGTCAGTTCTTTCAATGCGGAAATAAGGGTGCCATGCTCCTTGACAAATCCCCTGTAGTAACCGGTGGGGCCCAGGAAGGTCTGGGTCTATGGGGGTTCCAAAGCCATAATGGTTTGGATTTTGGCCTGGAGGGGCTGCACCTTGCCGACTGCCACTTGGTGCGATCACAGCTCTCTATTGGTGTGTGGCTACAGCCTGTTTGAATCATTGAACAAGTATACCAGAAGAAATATTGGTCCTTGGAATCAATAAAACAATATCTGGAACTCATCATATATTTGAACGTTCCTTTATCCAAAAGCCCTGAAGAAGATATTTTTTTCCGCAAAACGTGGGTTTGCTTGGCTCTTTTCATGTTTTGTCAATGAAGATGTAGTATCAAGGTTGATGTTTGAAAAGAATGACGAAGATTTTCTGTGAATATTTCAATCACGGACCAAATAACAATAATAATTGATGTCTCATAGATAAATTGCTATTGTAACTTGTGTTTTTTTCAGTACATGACCTATGATATATTGTTCCCTGAGGGGAAAACAGGGATATGAGATGCAGCGCCGGGTAATTTTCTCATTTGTCCTAAAAAAAATTACAACTCTATATAAATTTTTAATAGTAATTCAAATATGAATTTTATAATTTAATTTTAAATATGTATATAAATGTTTGTAGTTTAGATTAGTATGTTTTTAGATAACATTTTAATTATTTTATATTAAAAAAGCATATGTGAATATGGTGTATTGATTGTGTATGTAATATTTTTATTTTGTAATATTTTGCGTAAAACGTTTTATTTTGAACCAACACCTATTTTAAATAGACTCAGATAGGAGTGTAAATACTATATGTCAACCCTTTAATATCCGATGCCTTCTCCAATTACTTTATATTGAATTGGAATAGTAAATTTCAACCCTTTAGTGTCCAACACCTTCTCGCAATATGGATAGATTGGAGTGGTAATTGAAAATCTCAATCCTTAGGTATTCACCACCATCCCCATATTGGTTGGCATTGGAGTGGGATCAGTAAATGTCAACACTTTAGTGTAGAGCACCTTACCCCAATATGGTTAGATTGAAGTGGGAATAGTAAATGTCACCCCATTAGTGTCCAACATCGTCCCAAAATTCTTTAAAATGAAGTGGGTATAGTAATTTTAAACCCTTTAGTGTCCAACACATTTCCACAATATTGTTAGATTAGAGAGGGAATAGTATATTTCACCCCTATAGTATCCAACACCTTACACAAGTTGGTTAACATTGGAGTCGGAATAGTAAATGTCACCCTTTTAGTGTCAAACACTTTCCCCAAATTGGTTTAGATTGGATTGAGAACAGTAAATTTCACCCTTTTAATGTCTAACGCATTTCTCAAATTGGTTTAGATTGAAGTAGGAAAAGTAAATGTTACCCCTTTAGTGTCCATCACCTTCTCCAAATTGGTTTAGATTGGATTGGGAATAGTAAATATAACCCCTTTAGTGCTCAATGCCTTCCCCAAATTTGTTTAGATTGAAGTGGGGGTAGTAAACTTAAACCTTTTAGTGTCCAACACCTTCCTTTAATATGGTTAGATTGGGGTGGGAATGGTAATTTCCCCCCTTTACTATCCAACACCTTCTCCCAGTATTGCTATATTGGAGTGGGAATACTAAATGTCACCCCTTTAGTGTCCAAAGCCTTCCCCAATATGGTAATATTGGAGTGTGAATAGTAAATGTCACCCCTTTTAGTGTCTAACAGATTCTCCCAGAATGGTTAGATTCGAGTGGTAATAGAAAATCTAACCCCTTTATTGTCCAGCATCTTCCCCAGATTGGTTGACATCGGAGTGGGAATACTTAAAGTCACTCCTTTAGTGTCAAATACCTTCCCACAATATGGTTAGATTGGAGTGGGATTAGTAAATGTCACCCTTTTAGTGTCCAACATCTTCCCCAAATTGCTTTAGAATGGAGTGAGAATAAAGATTTTAAACCCTTTAGTGTCAATCACCTTCCTCCAATATGGTTAGATTAGAAACAGTATATTCCACCTCTTTGGTGTCCATCACCTTTCCCAAAGTGGTTTAGATTGGAGTGGGAATAGTAAATATCACCCCTTTGGTGTCCAACACCTTTCCTCAAATTGGTTTAGATTTGAGTGGGAATGGTAAATGTCACCCCTTTAGTGTCTAACACCTTCTCCCAGTATGGTCAGATTTGAGTTGTAATAGAAAATCTGACCCCTTTATTATCCAGCACCTTCCCCAGATTGGTGGACAATGGAGTGGGAATACTTAAAGCCACCCCTTTAGTGTCCAACATCTTCCACAAAGTGCTTTAGAATGGAGCGGGGATAGTTACTTTAAAACCTTTAGTGTCAATCACCTTCCCCCAATATGGTTAGAGTGGAGTGGAAATAGTATATTCCACTGCTTTTATGTCCAACACTTTTCCCAAAGTCGTTTAGATTGGATCGGGAATAGTAAATATCACCCCTTTGATGTCCAACACCTTTCCTCAAATTGGTTTAGATTTGAGTGGAAATGGTACATGTCACCCCTTTAGTGTTCAACGCTCTGCCCCAAATTGATTTCGATTGGAGTGGAATTAGTAATTTTAAACCTTAAAATGTCCAACACTTTCTCCCAATATAGATTAGAGTAGGAATTGTATATTTCATCCCTTTAGTTTCAAACGCCTTCCCCAAATTGTTTTTGATTGGAGTGATAATAGTCAGTGTCACACTTTAGTGTCCAACACCTTTCCCCAAATTGGTTTAGAATGGAGTGGGAATAGTAAATGCCACCCCTTTAGTGTCCAACGCACTCCCCAAATTGGTTTAGATTGGAGTGAAAATAGTAAATGTCATCCCTTTATTGACCAACAACCTTGCCCGAATATGGTGAGATTAGAGTGGGAATAGTAAAAGTCATCCCTTTAGTGTCCAACACCTTCCCCAAGCAGGTTTGTAATGGAGTGGGAATAGAAAATGTTATTCTTTAGAGGAAAATGTATCAAGGCCTTTGCATTAGCATTGGGTCACGTAGTGTGTAGCTAGTGTGATGCAAGCAGTAAGTCATATTTAAGAAGCAAAGCAGGTTTCCAAATGTGTAACTTTTTAGAATTGCATGGTGCAAAAATGGCACTGAATCCATCTAGGTCAGAAAGAATTAATCTATGCAATGTAGGTGTTCGCATTCAAAATTCGACTTAAACGCAATCCAGGGGTATTTAACAGTACATCACTGCGTTACACATCATAGAGTAGCACAACTCATTGCTAGAAATTCATCAGATTTGCAGCTCTTTGGCAACCCAGGTGTAGGAAATGACCCAGTGGCTTTAGTAGAAATTCCTCACCAACACAGTATACTCTGGCAAGCTCAACTATGTCATGGAGGTTGTTATACTGCAACTGGGACTAGCTAGAAGACAACCACAGAGGCAGAGAAGAAGGAAGGAGCATGTTTTCCATCAGCACATATCCCTCATTCAACTCAGGAAGGAGGAGGTCTTACAGCTTTACAGACAGAAGAGGGAGCCCATCATAGAATTGTTGGAGAAAACAGTGCCAAGTCCCTACCCAGCAACTGCAAGCACCAATGCCATTCCACCACATGTAAAACGGATGTCTGTGCTATACAAGTTGGCCTCAGGATCCTTCCAAATCACATCGGGCAGATTGGCAGGCATTTCACAGGAAAGCATTTTCTGCCTTTCTCCCATCTGTGTTGGATGCCATCACAAAACTCACACCCAGTACCTTCTCTTCCCAAAAACTGCCCAACACCAATTGGACACCAAACAATGCTTCTGCAACATTGTTCGATCCCTCATGTGCTTGATGCTATTTTATGCACACGTGCAATTTGTGCCCACTGCAGCCACATTGCATCTGTACAGAAACTGTAAGCGCAATTACTCCATAAACATCTAGGCAATAGTTGACCATCCTAGAATGTTCATCAATGTATTGCAAAAATTCCAGGAAGTGCACATGGTTCATACATTTTCCACCACAGTTTCATCAATGATCAATTTCAGAATGGCAGAGATGGGAATGGCCTATTCTTTGGTAAGGAAATTAGAATAATTGTATATACCAACAAATAGGTTGCAAGATATAACATAATAGCCATCTCTGCGTTTGTGTATGGCTCTTGTGTCATGTCCATATAGTGGTAGCGTCTTACTCTAACACATAGCTAATGATGTCCAAGTGTATGATATCCCCACTGATTCTGACATGGAAGTAGGAAAATCCCACAGTGACAAGTATTTTGTCATTTCACACTCTGTGAGTGGTCAGAACCACGTCTTCAATGTCGAACACATCAATTGACAAATCGTTTGGCCCATTATTATTATCAGTATAAGAAGGAAGGTTAAAGATTAGACACGTTTGAGATGTGTATAGATGTAATGGTGTGTCAACTCTGGAATAGTTATAAATGTTTATTGAACACATCTTGTGATTCTAAGTATACTTGTCACAAATGACAGTATATGTGTAGGTTGATTAAAGTATCGGGAGCACTAATGGAAAAAGAACATCTAAATTCCATCAATTTCATGCATTGACAGTGTGGTATTAAGTCTTGTATAAATATGTACTCAAGTAACATATGTTTCACCTAAAGATCAAAGTGCAGCTAATTCCCAGACGTTCCAACATTCAAGGTCCAGTAATACACATAGCTAATAGGCCACAGTGACATACTTTAGTAATGTGATAGATGAATTTGTTAAGGCTTTAAATTGGCTACATACCCTGCATCTCAGTCCATCAATGTAATACTGACACAATCAATACATAGGCTCTGAAAAATATAATACACTAGAAAAATAACCTATCAGAAATCTAAGAGAAGTTAGATATCACAATGGACTTACAATCAAACCTTTGAACTGTCTTATGCTAAATAAATGGTGTAAGAATAAAGGTATTATAAGTAGAGATATATGTTCAACATACTTGTGTAACACAATGTTTAACAGTTCCTAAGACACAATAGTTAAAAGATAAAGAAATGTGTACGAATAGTACTGTATACATAGCACACATAGTTAGTTATGTCAATGTACAAATCATTAAATGTTGGCTTTCTCCACTTTTCAGATGACCAACGATATGGTTTTCAGGCATGCCTTATCACCCCATATCAAAATTCCCAGACAGATGGCCTGAAAAAATGTAATACTGCTCTGAGCAAAACAGGAATGTTGACGAGTGCATGTTTGGGGTCGTACAGTCCCGTTTCAGATGACTCGACAAATCAGGTGGTAGACTATTGGACTCACCTCATATGGTCTGTTAGATAAGTTTAGTCTGGGCAATATTGCATAGCATCTGTCAGAAGACAGATGTGCCATGGGACTATGAGTGTGCAATCCCACCTGAATATGAAGAGGATGATGAATTGGAAGCAGATCTTGAGAACACAATTGCAGGTCATGTGTGACATGATCAAATAATGGCTAATTCTTTCCCTAATAACATTAAATGATGGTAATAAAGACAGAAAATAAACCTATCATCCAATAAATATATTTTTTGAACCCATCCATTGTGTGGTGTTTGTGTGAATGTCAAGGTGTATATATTGTCACTCACATCTTCTCAACTAGATGTAGAACTCAACAAGTATGAAGTTTATAATCTGAGCTGTTAATAAACATGGGGGCATATCTCAAACAAAGAAAAACTCAACGCAGAAAGCTAATGTAATACCATTGCACTGCATGAAAGGAAGAGTGCAGAATTGCCCCATATTTAGATAGATATAGGGCATTCCTCTCCTCCCACTCTTAAGCAGTGCAGTGCAGCACAGCAAGCTGTCTTTCTGTGTTCTGCTGCATGAAAGTGTGTTAAATGTGGCCCTCAGGTTATGATGGATCACAATTCTCCCAATAAGTCAGTCCTTGAAGCAATCTTCAAATTGATGTGTGTTGCAGATATGGACTAGCATGCAGAGTGGCAGCACTTTGCTGCAACAAATGTTGCAGCACATATGATCACAGATAAAGGTAGACATCTGTCATGGCCTAAGGCATAGCCTCAGGAATTTGTGGGGATCCACAAAAAGCACAATTGTAGCTCCTTCCCAGGCATGATTGATGATTGATGTAAGGTCTACATTTACCCACACTTGATCTAATACACATTTACCATGCCTTGCATAGCAATGCAAGAAGGATCACAAGCCCGTACCAAAACATACTAAACTGTTGAAGCAGCAATGTGCAGCATTTTTCTAAATAGTAAGACAAGGGAGCTGTGACACTAAATCCCATTCGGTACCCTTCCAAATGACATCGTAATCGGCCGCATAGTGCTGTTTGTGGATTTTGTATATATTTAGATGCATTTCTTTTTTCATGAGCTGGTATTTTTGTGTTTTTGTATGCTGTTTTAGTAGTGTATCACTTTGCTATCTTAAACTGTCTTATGTTAGTTATGTTTTGATGATTAGCTGTTATTTATATGTATTTCTGGGAATGTAATATGATTTGTGGGTGGGTTTTTAAAATGTATTTTACATGTTTTTGTCTGCAAATGTATCAGGATTGGTTTCTAAAAAACACACTTTCTTTAACTTTGATTTCCTTTTTGGGGGGTTTCCTGGAGTATTTCCTTTTTTTAAAACACTTTTTCGTTTTTTTTATGGAACCTAGATACTTTGGATTGCTTCGAGGAATTTCTATTGGATTTGTTATATTTTTGCATTTTTGGGAGGATTTGTGAACATTATTCACCTCATTCTTGGTGTATTACATGGAGACAGAGAAAGGTCTGCAGCAACAGAACCTTAAGTTTTATTTCTTCTATTTATTTTGGGTTGCAAATATGATATATTGTTTATGTCAAATTTTTGTAATTGCTATGTGGAATTGTTTGGATTATGTGTTCTAATTATTTTATGTGAGGGTTACATGTAAAACATAATAATCTAAATATAATTTTATTATATCAGTCTTTATTAACAATGGCATTTTAAATAATTGTTTGACTGATCTAGAGTTTATCATAGTTTTTGAGGACTTTGGGGGGTAACATTTATTTTGTAATATGCTTTTGGCTATGACTTCTAAGTAGTCTACTCCTTTGTTATTTATGAAGAGTTTGACTTTAAATTGTAGCATGTCGCACATTCTTTTGGTTTGTTTGCTATGTTTAGGGTCAATTTGGCTAGCAGATTGCTCCATTCATAGTTCTTAGCAGCTTTGCTATTATTGTAATGCTTCCATAAATTTGTATAGTGCAGGTTGAGTTCTACCTAGTGTGGATTGAAAGAAGTTGTGCCATCCTTCTACTGCTTTGTGGCTTCCTGTGCCAAGGCGCTGTCTTAGACATTCCACCATGATATTTGGAATTTGGGTTGGCTTCTGTGTCCAGAGCGATCCATTCTGCCAAACCAGGTGTCTGCGAAATACTCCATTAGGGACTAGGTTTGTACTCATTTTGTTGGTAGAAAGGGTTTTCTATTAGTAAATTGTTTTGGTTGGCTACTTCTGTGACAGGGACTTAGGTTAGTGCTATAATTGTTATAATTTCAAAGGCAAATTGACTATTAGTGGATTATTCTACACTGCAGAATTTTGGAGGTGTCTCCATATATGTTGATTAAAATTATTTTTAGAATGTTTTGAATCATCATTTGCTCATCATCATTTGTAGTAGTTATCTGTTTTATGTTTTATATGGTTTAAGAGCTTGTAGTAAGTATTACTTTGTTTATTTGTTTGTAGGGTATTTATAAAAGAGAAATTTGTGTTTTGATGTTCACCATGTATGGTGCATATCTTAGTGAATGGTCTTGGGACACATTTGGAAGGTTCCATCCAATATCTAGGTTTGACATTGGCTACGTTTTATTAAGTTGTCTTCTGTAGAGAATATCAGGATTTGTTTCTCATTATTTAGATTGTCATGCAAAAGGAAAGGTTCCTTATTATGTGAAATTGTTAAATGTTCAGGTATGTGTATGTCTTTGTATCTTATTGAGGCAGGAGGGGTATCACTGGTGGCTTTTTAAAAGGGTGCAATTAAATATTTTAAAGTGGGTATTGGTGAGAGATGGTCTGTTATGTGTTTGAGGACACTAGGTAGTATAGCTTTGAGAATTTTGCTTGTGGGTTCCTGGGAGCAAGTGCTTGACTCTCTTGCAATATCTCTCTTACTTCTATTTCTGTCACATGTGAGGGTGGCTGTGCTCTCTTGCATGAAATACAACATCATATTTTGTAGTTGCTCTTCCATAGCATGCATTAGAATAATATTTACTACATTTCCTGTTCATGATTTCAGATGATGTACTTTCTTGTCTGTAGGTGTAGCCATTGTGATTTAGTAACTACTTTCCTTTCTATGAAGTGATACATTTGGAAGTCACTTTCATTGTATCTGAAAGTAGTGTAATGGTATACAAATATCTCTCGCATATTAACTTTAAAAATACAGCTACTTTAATTTTATATAATTACATGTATGTTCTGTTGAGATGTTTGTCCTGTTTTGCTGCTTTTCCATTGAGATGTTCAAATGTGGAGCAGGTGCTTTCTTTTCTGTTGGATAAAAATACATGCAAATTTTATTTTAGATGCTGCTTTTTGGTAGTGCATAGAGGTTCAGGTCAGAGGTTTGTTTTCGTTCGCTATTTGGATGAGTTTATAATTTGCTATTTATTTAAGTATAGTTACCTTCTTGCATGTTTTTGCGGATTCGTGATAGATGTTATTTTCTGGCAATTTATTGGTTTTCAAGTCATAGATTTTTTTTTTAGGCCCTCTATGTAAAAAGATTAAAGTTGGAGAGTGTGTTAATATTTATTTGCTATTTTACATTTTTAATTGAATGAAAGTTGCGTTTTAGTTTATATATCTGTATTATTTACTTGGTTAGGTAGTTGTTAAGATGTATATATTTCTTCTTTGATGGTTTGTTGATAGAATCTGGCAAAGATTCCTCATCTAGCAGTGTTTGTTGCTTTTGAAGTATTTCTCCCAATCAAAGATGTGTTTATTTAGACCAATGGCCTTTAAACAGTACAAAATTAAAATATAGTACAAATACATATATAGTAGTAATTTCCATCTAGTAAGACCATAAATAAATTGCTCCGATAAAACCTATATTTCAATAAAATCGGTAAACAATTCTTAAAAAATACACCACACCTCTACTTGTTTTCAATAAACACTGCATTAACTGCCCTCATAAATCTACCAATAGCACATGCTATTTCTAAGAAACGCATCTCAGTTAAAAATTCTGTGGCATGCCCTCGAGTCATAATTCCATATTTCAAGAATATTGGGTGTATCCATTGTCTCTGCTGTTGTCTGAGTTTTAAGAAATCAACAAAATATGCAACATATCACATTTGGGGGTCGATTCCGATCCATTAAAAATTATTTCCGTACGACTCGAATCCGTATTTTTTTCCGTACGAATCGTACAAGTCACGTCCGACCCGTGAAGTACGATTCGCATGGGAAAAAGTACGTACGGATCGGCCCGCTCCGTACGAATCGTAGCGGGAAAAGTTGTACGAGACGTACCCAGACACTTTTCCGTACGATTCGTAAAATGACAGTCCGAGCGTGCAAGTACGATCCGGACCGGCTATCCGATTTACGAATCGTACGGAAAATGGCCCGTACACGTGGAATGACTCTACCCGCTACGAAGCGAAGTTTGTAGTACTCATAGCCCGGGAAAAGCTGATTCCCGGGGTACGAGTCATACAGGCCCCCCCGTATGTACGCACCATACTCCCACCCCCGTATGTACGCATACGGGGGCGGTGCGTACATACAGGGGTGGGAGTACGGTGCGTACATACGGGGGTTGGGGGTACGGTGCGTACATACGGGGTGGGAGGACGGTGCGTACATACGGGGTGGGAGTATGGTGAGTAGATACGGGGGTGGGAGTACGGTGCGTACATACGGGGGTGGGGGACGGTGCGTACATACGGGGGTGGGGGTACGGTGCATACATACGGGGGGTGGGATTACGGTGCGTACATACGGGGGTGGGGGTACGGTGCATACATACAGGGGGTGGGGGGGCCTGTATGACTCGTACCCCTGGGGAATCAGCTTTTACGGCTGTTTTTGGCTACCGTAAATAAAGAGCCGTACGGAGTGCCGTAGGGACGGATCGTACTAGCTGGGCTGTAAAACGCTGCTTACATCCGTACGGACGGTGCGTACAGGCTGTTCCGGAGATGATTTGTACGTTCTTTTTACCCGTACAGTCTTTTGTACGATTCGTACGGAAATCGGCTTTCTGTACGAATCGTACTTCCTGGGTTGTACGGACAGTTTACCGGGTACGAGTCGTATGGAGAAAACGCTCCGTACGACGATTCGTAGGGCCTTTTTACCGGATCGGATTCGCCCCCTTGGTGTTTAATCCACAGACACAATTCCCGCCTATGCCAATAATTTTTGCTTTTGCCATATTACTTATCTTACAGGGGTTAAGACCAATTCCTACTCTCAGCACTTCGTTCCTTAACAACGGACTTGGTAAAGTGTCCACGTATGGGTAACTCCCTTTATAGAGCCAAGCATTTAACATAAAATCTACAGATTTTTCTCTCTTAGATATTGGTAGTCATTTTCATAGGACAATTCTTTGCCTAACGCTTTTAGCTCACTCTTGGAAATATCAATATGTAAGGACTGCAGAAGCTGCTGAACTTTCATAGCCGTGCAGACGGCGGGCAGGTTAGCCCTAGCCTTTTTTGTCTATTTTAATTCACTGTGCACTATTTCACTCTTGCACAACTGAGAATTTTTTGTCCATCTTCCCCATTCAGTTTCCCCCAGAATCTTATTAGGGCTTTTGCGGCCAACATATTCCATGAGATTATGTCAGTTTCCAATGTTATTGTTTGATTATAGCAGAACTGGGGAGTGACAGTAAATACTTCCAACATTTTCCCTCCTCAGCATCCCACCTGTCTTTTCAGCTAATACATAGCAATTCAGCTGAATATAGGAGTAGCGGGGGTTCATTGCTTCATAGGCTTTTTGCACCGGTCTGCATGACATATCTCCAAAGGACTTGAAGTATTAAGTTGTTTAAATTAGTGTGCCTTTTATATTGTTGATTTAATTCTTTGTTTGAATTTATTATTTAAAGTTGCCTATATCTTTATTTTATTGGTTGGTTTAGTATAGTTCCTCTATGGTAAACGATTATTTCGGCTTTATTTTTGCTGTATGATATACAATTTGATATTTTTAGACATACATTTGTTTATACATATATATGTTTATTAATATTTAGGTGGATGTTTAAATGTTTGTAGTTGATGTTATTTTTGGGGGGTCTCTTTCTTTACATTTTAGATATATAGATTTTTTGGGCGAATTATAAATATTTTGTTGATTTAATATATTTTTATTTAACTCAAATATGTGTATAACAAGTTTTGGGTTTATTTCAAGTAACTGTTGTATGTGAAAACTGTTTTATTTATTAATTTATTAATGATTATTTAATGAGTCTGGTGATGATATCTTAGCCCTTATTGTGTAAATCAATATTTTTGACATGGTATATGTTCATTTAAAGATAACAATATTTTTATTTCCAATATCTTTTTTCTGATATAGGCAAAAATCGATATATTTTTAAGACCAATATTTGTGTTATCGAAAATTGTTTTTTTTTTATATAGTTATGTAGGGAAGCAATATTTGAGATTATTATTTCATATCTGATAGTTTTGTGTAGGCCTGGGTGGTGAACTCCACTCTGTTCGCGGAGTTTGCTGATTTTTCTGCATTTGGCACTCCGCGGAGCTCACGGAGTGCAGAAAACTCCGCTCCGCGTAGTGCAGTGGAGTTTTATCCCCCTTCGCGAACTGTAAGTTGGAGAGGGCGAGCTGCCGCTCAGGTAGAATTTCTACTGTAGGTCCAGGAAGACCAGAGTGAGTGGCAGCTCGTACTGCAGTCCGCAACTTGCGGAACTCCGCTGACGTTTTTTGTCACATGCAAAAACAACAATTGATGAACAGAATGCAGAACAATGTCATACATTCACCCCAGTACAGAGATCTGGGCCTAAATCCATAGTTTTTTTGCTCACCATGCCGTTCCAGTTTGAACCCAGCCATATGCAAATCAGTCTTGACCCTGTGCCTCAAGGGAACAGTCCAGCCCGAACTGCCAAGCCAGGTCCTCCCCGGACTGGAAACAAGCATCCTAGGACCGGTTTCGGGGTTTTGGGGGTGTCGCCCCGAGTGGGAAGGGTATGCCCAGACGTGGGTCCCTTGCTCTCCATGCCACTGGAATCAAGCTATCCTTGCTGAAGAGGGGTGAAACCCCGAAACCGGTCCTAGGATGCTTGTTTCCAGTCCAGGGAGGATCTGGCTTGACAGTTTGGGCCGGACTGTTCCCATGAGGCACAGGGTCAAGACTGATTTGCATACGGCTGGGTTCAAACTGGAACGGCATGGTGAGCAAAAAAATGATGGATTTAGGCCCAGATCTCTGCACTGGGGTGAATGTATGACATTGTTCTGCATTCTGTCCATCAATTGTTGTTTTTGACGTTTTTTGTCACTTCACGAAGTTCAATGTAAGCTCCACAAACTACGCCAAGGCCTGGTTTTGTGTTGTTATTTTATGCATCAATATTATGGCAGTGGGGGGAGGAGCCTAGCGCGCAACTAAGATGGCCGCGTAGGTGCGAGGCTCCCGAGGACCTCCGCGACCTCCTACGAATATCCTGACATTATCCTGCCCTGGATGAGGGGACTAGGTTGGTGAACCTGAGCTGAGGTGGCACCCGTTTCCCGCTTCCGAATCGGACCTCGGACACCGGAGTGAGCACCGATTGAAGTGTGCGGCCTTCCCCTCACCGGACCCCGGATTTGCGCAGTGGGGTGATCCAGGGACAAAGTGAACAACAGCGGCAGGCAGGGCCTGGCGACTCGCGTGCCCCGCACTTTCACTTTCACTTTCGCACCACCTTATTGTCTCTGCAAGGTTGGGTCGTGGAGCCCTTGGTGTTGGTGTGGTGTGGCCTTGCTGGGAGACCCTGCCTGCCTGCCGGCTGTGTCCACCCCGCTGCCCCGAGGGGGCCCCCCCGGAGCCTGTGTCTGCTTTCCTGCCCTATACGGCGTGGCTGGTGCGACTGGGAGACTGGCGGCCATGGCCACGAAACAAGATGGAGACCGGGTAAAGACCAAATCGACCCGGCGCGGTGCCGTCCATCAGGCCAACAGTATGGACCGCTACACCCTCCAGAAGGGATCGCCCGATGGACCTCGCAAGCCCCCTGAGAGTCCTACTGATGCCCCAGACCTGCCCGCAGATTTGACTCTGCGAGATGTTATGGGCGCCATTGCCGAGATGAAGGCCTCGGTGGGCCAGCGGTTTGATACACTGGCGCAGAAGATTGACTCGGTCCTTGTGGATGTTGGCCTGGTGAGGGCCGATCTTTCCAAAACCAATGACCGAGTAGATTCTTTGGCCCACACCGCATCGGGCCTCACAACAGATGTGGCGGCCTTGCAAACGGAGGTGCGCCGGCTTAGTCGGGCGACGGCGCTAATGGATCGGCGCCTGGAGGACTCCGAGAGTCGGGCACGGAGGAACAACATCTGCATTATCGGGGTGCCCGAGGGACGCGAGGAGGCGGCGGCGGATCTTTTTGTGGAGGACCTGATTGCTACCCATCTCCAGCCACGGGGGCTGAGCAAGTTCTTCGCTGTGGAGAGGGCTCACAGGGTTCCCGGGGGTCGGCCTAATGTCGGAGCCCCTCCGAGACCTCTCATCGCCCGGATTTTCAATTTTCGGGATAGAGACGCTATCCTGCAAACCTCAAGACTGCATGGACCGGTCAAGCTAGACAATATGGAGGTTAATTTCTATCCTGATTTCACTCCAGCGGTCCAGAAGCAGAGACTGAGCTTCCTAGGTGTCAAACGCCGTCTTCGGGACCTAAACCTCAAGTATGCCATGCTTTTCCCGGCCAAGTTGCGTGTGGAGGTGGATGGTCGCACACATTTCTTTGATCGTCCCAAGGCGGCCGGGGACTGGCTGGATACTCTGCCCGGAGATCATGATCGGGGGGCTGGGGGGGTCGGCGGGGGGTGACGGCACGCTGGATCAGGACTGAGGGTCTCATAATGGGCCTCACTCTGGACGAAAATGATGCCACTTTTAATTCTGCGTCAGTTTTTTGTAAGTTCCCCTCCTATGGAGGTTGTGTTGGGTCTCTTGGGGGTTCTCCCTCCTCCTCTAGGGGGCTTAGTTAGTCTAACTATATATGGGGCGACAGGCACACTGCACGTTGGGGGGGCTGTTTGGGCTCATGCAGGGGTGCAGGGAGGGGGGAGTTCTGTTGGGGTGGGTGGGTTGGGATGGGGTGTTGTTCGTTCTTACCACAAGGCAAACGTATTATTGTGTTGGTTTTAAAGTGCTCTCCGGGGTACGAATGATGGCTCTTGTATATGATGGGGGTAGGGAACTAACTTTGTTATCCTGGAATGTGAATGGACTGGGGGACAGGATCAAACGGGGTGTGGTCCTGCAATTTTTGAAGCGAATCTCGCCTGATGTAGTCTTTCTGCAGGAGACACACCTCATTGGTAACTCCTTCTGCGCCATGAATCGGCGTGGATATCGCCTAGTGGCTCACTCGGGCTTTACGTCCGGCTCACGGGGTGTGGGCATCATGGTGAAGAACTCGCTCCCGTTGGAGATTGATGAGGTGCTCCATGATGATAGGGGACGCTATACGGTCTTGGTGGGAAGACTAGAGGGCAAAGTGGTTGTCTTTGTGTCAATATACATCCCGCCGGGGCTGCAGTCGACCACCTTTGCGGACCTTGGGCGCCTTCTCCTTGGCCTTCCGGGGGGGCTTTTGGTTGTGGGGGGGGATTTCAATGCGGTGGTATCTGGATCTTTGGATCGTCACCCCCCTAGGGACCTCCCCCGGGCACAGGCGTGGCTCCCCGGCCTCTTAGATACATTTGGATTAGTGGACTGCTGGCGTTTAAAACACCCCGCGCAGTTACAGTATACTTTCCACTCGGGAGCCCATGGTAGTCTCTCACGACTAGACTATGTCCTTGTCCCGGCGGCCTATGTTGGGAGGGTGGGAGAGGTACGCCATTTGCCACGGGGTATTTCGGACCACTCCCCGCTCCTACTGCACTTTGATGTCTTTCCGAGGGGTGAGGGTAGGGTGGTCCCAATCAATCCTTGGTACCTGCGCGACCCCTCCATTCGCGCTGCATTGATTAAATCCCTTCAGCGATATTTTGATGAAAATGTGGGGTCTGTGCCTTCAGCCATACCGCTATGGGAGGCCTTCAAGACGGTACTCCGAGGAGAGGCCCTATCCCTCATTTCCCATGCCCGGAGGCGCGAGCGGGAGGAGGTGACCCGGATGGAGGCTGAAATAGCCGAGTTGGAGGGGAATCTAGAAGGTGGGGTGACGGATGCTGCATTACATGTCCTCCAACTCAAGCAGGCGGCCTACAGGGCCCTCGTCACGGAGGCGGCTAGGGGCCTCACTAGAGAGCAACAGGGGCGTTTGTATGATGTGGGTGATAAGGCTGGTAAGCTTATAGCGTGGTTGGACAAAAAAGAGAGAGCGAATCGTGTGGTCCCGCAGATTGAGAAAACGGATGGTGTGTGCGTGACCGAACCAGAAGAAATTGTCTCCTGCTTTGCGGATTATTTCCATGGGGTGTATTCCCCGGTGTCTTCCTGCTCGGAAGAGGATTCCCTCGCCCTGCTCAGTGATATCGCGCTGCCCTCCCTTTCTGGGGAGGACAGGGTGTCGTTGGACGCCGCTCCCACCTCCGACGAGATCGCCCTCGCCATACGCTCGGTCGCTTCCGGCAAGGCCATGGGTCCGAATGGTCTCCCTATCGAGTTGTACAAGTTACGACCGGATACGCTGGCACCCCACCTCCGGGCTATGTTCCTGGCGGCACACTCGGTGGGCTCCTTCCCGCCGGACCAGCGTCTGGCTACAATCGTGGTCATCCACAAGGAGGGGAGACCTCGGAACCGGGTTACATCCTATCGGCCCATCTCGCTGCTGAATGCGGAGCCCAAGATTCTCGCTAAGGTACTGGCCAATCGGCTGGTCGGCGTGGTGGGCGATTTGGTTCATCAGGACCAGTCTGGCTTTATTCCTCATCGCAACACGCCCCTTAATCTGCGGCGTTTGCACGGTGTGCTCGCACGTGCCCCGTTTATACGGGAGCCGGCCATTTTGGCATCCTTAGACGCCACCATGGCGTTTGACACGCTTGAATGGCCATATATCTGGGCGATGCTTGCGAAGTTTGGATTTGGCCCAGGGTTCATCAGTTGGGTCAAATTGCTGTATTCGGGCCCATTGGCGCAGGTGGTGGTGAACGGAAGAGTATCGGCTCCGTTTGAGCTGGGCCGAGGCACTCGACAGGGCTGCCCCTTATCGCCGCTCCTTTTTGCACTTGCCTTGGAGCCCCTGGCGGAGTGGCTGCGGTGGGAGCCTTCCATCCGTGGTCTCCGCTGGACCCCCGAGTATGAGGACCGTGTATCCTTATACGCTGATGACATCCTCTTGTACCTAGCTTCCCCACGTAAATCACTCATAGTACTAGTTGATGTTCTGCATTCATTCGGTCGTAACTCCGGTCTGGTCATCAACTGGGCTAAATCGTGTGTGTACGTTCTCTCTGGGGAGGCTCCTATCCTCCCGCGGGGCTGTCCGATCCAGGTCGCCCGCAGGGATTTAGGTACCTGGGTGTCTTCATTACTCTGGACCCGGAGGCTCGGTATGATCGGAACTTGCTTCCCCCCCTCCAGCGTCTGAAAGAGGATGTCGCGCGCTGGCGGCGTTTGCCGCTCTCGCCGCTCGGCCGGGCGGCATTGTTTAAAATGATGTCGTTGCCGCGTTTCCTATACGCGTTACAGAACACGATGGACCTTGTCCCGGCGCGCTACTTCCGAGAAGTGGAGAGTTTGCAGCGCCGCCTGTTCTGGGACGGGAGGCCACGTATTGCCCTGGCTAAGCTGACGCTCCCCTGGTATGATGGGGGGATTGCCCTCCCGGATATTAAACGGTATTATTGGGCCTCCCAGCTAGCCGCAATTAATCAGGGCCTATATGGGCCAGCCTTAAACCCTGCGTTTGAAATGGATAGGATGCTACTTCCAGGTGGTGACTAAAATCGAGCGCTCTACTCTAGCGCGCCCGACGCTCGCCTGACGGGCCCCACGCGTGTCATGGTGCAAGTGTGGCACACGGCTAATGCTGCAATGGGGTGGAAGGACCGTTTGACCCGGGCGTCACCACTATACGCATCTGAGCGGTTGGGCTCCTTGTGGACCTCGAAGGGCTTTGAGAAATGGGATTTAATAGGCATCAGCAGAGTGGGGGATCTCTGGACGAGGGGAGGATTTAAAACGTTCGAGATGCTGCAGACAGAATTTCAGTTGCAGGGCAGCGAGTACTTTCGGTACTTGCAGGTCCGGCATGCGCTGGGCTCCGTCTTTCCGGACGTCGCCTCCATCCCGGAGTGCTCCCCCCTGGAGGATAGAGTGCTGGACGGACACGTCCCTGACAGCACAATATCACTGATCTATAAAAAACTAATCAACGATCGCTCAGACTTGCTGACTGCCCTTCGTGAGGCTTGGGTGGCCGATGGGCTGGAGCTGGACGACGAGGACTGGATCTCCGCGGTGGCCTCCCCGAAAGAGGTGGCCATACCGGCTCGCCTTCGTTTCGTCCAGCTCAAGATACTCCACAGGGTCTATATGACGGGGCCAAAGCTCCTGCGTATGGGCTATGCTGAGGACGGTTTGTGTAAGCGTGGGTGTGGTGCGCTGGGGACCTTTTTGCATATCCTTTGGGAGTGCCCACAGGTGGAGGGATTCTGGCGAGGTGTGCATGAGGTGCTGCGAGTGGTCACGCATGTGGCGCTGTTGCCCGAAGCGAGGAGATGCCTGTTGAATGTGTGGGAGCCTACCGACTACTCGGTGCCGCAGACGTGGTGGGTGACTCTGGGATATATGGTTGCCAAGCGTGATATTGCCCAGCTGTGGGGATCCCAGAGCACCCCGACAGTCTCGGCCTGGAAGGAGCATATGGACTGGTGCATGTTTCGGGAAAAGGTGGTGTATGTGGCGAGAGGTAAGCCTGCGACATGGGTGAAAGTGTGGGGCCCCTGGAACGCCTACCGCGGGGGAATCTGTGCTCCACCCCTACTGCCTGATCCATCGCCGGCCCCGTCCCCTTAGCCAACTCATCCCCCCGGTACCTGGGCATCGGGTGTCCCCAATCCTAGTTCTGATCTCTCCCCCCCTTCTTGAGACTCCTATAGATGGCTAGATTCCCCCTCTAGGGGAGCACGTGTTGCTATTTCGATTGAGGATTGCCTTGTGGGTTTGTTTGTGTTTGCTGTGCTTTAAATTTAAAATGGAACCGTATGATGGGGTCTGCATAATGTGACACGCAACGATGTTATCTCCTGTAAAAGCTCGGCAGCGGCACCACGTGTTTTACAAATGTATACCGTATGCTCCTTATATTGCTAGCGGCCGGCCGGAAGGTTGTAGGGCCATACTTGTACAATTTTTTTGAGTCCTGTAATAAACGGTTTAAAAAAAAAAAAATAATAATAAAAAAATATTATGGCAGTGATCCACAGCCACACTTATTGGCCAGTAGGAAATTCAACCAGAGTGGCCTTCTGGTCATTCCACTGTTGCATGACCTCCTGGCTGGCTTCTAGATTCTGTTAGGCCTTCTTCCAGAAGACCTTCATCTGCGTATGTTGTGTTAACATGTAGCTGACCACATTCTGGGGGGCTTTCCTGGGAGCTTGCTTCCAACCCGCCTTTACCAGACTGAGAGTCCCTCATACAGGGTGCCCTTACAGAAGCTCAAAGCATCCAACCCCCTTCTGTGCAACCTTCTTGAATGCAAACAACAGGGATGGCCTCCTCAAGTGTTCTGATCATACCTTTCAGGGTCTTGTTGAATCCCTACACAAGCCCATTAGTTTGGGGATGGCAGGGTATGGAAAACGTATAGATTACCCCACACTCCTTTAACATAGACTTCATGTTGGCAGACATGTAGTTGGTATCAGGTCAGAATACTACCTCCTTGGGGAATCCTACACAGGTAAATATCCCCATCAGTGCCCTGGCCACTGCGGGTGCAGTCAGTGTTCTCAGAGGAATAGCCTCTAAGTAAGGGGTGGCATGGTCTACCAAGACCAGGATGAAACTGTTGTCCTGGGTTGTGTTGTGGCCTAGAGGCCCAATGATGTTGATGCCCACCATTTCAAACGGAGTGGGAATGTCAGCATATGGTTTGTTTGCCATAAGTTGGCAGGGTATGCTCAGACGTTGAGTCCCTTGCTCACTTTGCCACTGGATTCAAGCAAGCCTGGCTGAAGACGGCTGAAATGCCAGAAACCGGTCCTAGGAAGCTTGTTTCCGGTCCAGGGAAGGCATGGTTTGGCAGTTCGGACTGGACTGTTCCCATGAGGCACAGGGTCAGACTGATTTGCATATGGCCATGTCTGAACTGGGGTGGCAGAGTGGGCTAAAGAACGGTGATGGATTAAACCCAGATCTGTTGACTGGGTGTGAGTGTTTGATTGGCTCTGATGCTCCGTCCATCACCACCCCCTTTTGTTCCGCATTGTTCACCATAAGTTGGCAGGGTATGCTCAGACGTTGAGTCCCTTGCTCACTTTGCCACTGGATTCAAGCAAGCCTGGCTGAAGACGGCTGAAATGCCAGAAACTGGTCCTAGGAAGCTTGTTTCCGGTCCAGGGAAGGCAAGGTTTGGCAGTTCGGGCTGGACTGTTCCCATGAGGCACAGGGTCAGACTGATTTGCATATGGCCATGTCTGAACTGGGGTGGCAGAGTGGGCTAAAGAACGGTGATGGAATAAACCCAGATCTGTTGACTGGGTGTGAGTGTTTGATTGGTTCTGATGCTCCGTCCATCACCACCCCCTTTTGTTCCGCCTTGTTCGCCATAAGTTGGCAGGGTATGCTCAGACGTTGAGTCCCTTGCTCACTTTACCACTGGATTCAAGCAAGCCTGGCTGAAGACGGCTGAAATGCCAGAAACCGGTCCTAGGAAGCTTGTTTCCGGTCCAGGGAAGGCATGGTTTGGCAGTTCGGGCTGGACTGTTCCCATGAGGCACAGGGTCAGACTGATTTGCATATGGCCATGTCTGAACTGGGGTGGCAGAGTGGGCTAAAGAACGGTGATGGATTAAACCCAGATCTGTTGACTGGGTGTGAGTGTTTGATTGGTTCTGATGCTCCGTCCATCACCACCCCCTTTTGTTCCGCTTTGTTCGCCATAAGTTGGCAGGGTATGTTCAGACGTTGAGTCCCTTGCTCACTTTGCCACTGGATTCTAGCAAGCCTGGCTGAAGAAGGCTGAAATGCCAGAAACCGGTCCTAGGAAGCTTGTTTCCGGTCCAGGGAAGGCATGGTCTGGCAGTTCGGGCTGGACTGTTCCCATGAGGCACAGGGTCAGACTGATTTGCATATGGCCATGTCTGAACTGGGGTGGCAGAGTGGGCTAAAGAACGGTGATGGATTAAACCCAGATCTGTTGACTGGGTGTGAGTGTTTGATTGGTTCTGATGCTCCGTCCATCACCACCCCCTTTTGTTCCGCTTACAGAAGCTCAAAGCATCCAACCCCCTTCTGTGCAACCTTCTTGATTGCAAACAACAGGGATGGCCTCCTCAAGTGCTCTGATAGTCTCATGATCATACCTTTCAGGGTCTTGTTGAATCCCTACACAAGTCCATTAGTTTGGGGATGGCAGGGTATGGAAAACTTATAGATTACCCCACACTCCTTCAACATAGACTTCATGTTTGCAGACATGTAGTTGGTATCAGGTCAGAATACTACCTCCTTGGGGAATCCTACACAGGTAAATATCCCCATCAGTGCCCTGGCCACTGCGGGTGCAGTCAGTGTTCTCAGAGGAATAGTCTCTAAGTAAGGGGTGACATGGTCTACCAAGACCAGGATGAAACTGTTGTCCTGGGTTGTGTTGTGGCCTAGAGGCCCAATGATGTTGATGCCCACCATTTCAAATGGAGTGGGAATGTCAGCATATGGTTGCAGGGGAGCCTTCTACTTCCGTCCTTCCAGATTGGGCATGACCAGCAGAATGCATCTGAGGTCATCCTCATTCAGGGCAAATAGAAGTTGGTGACATGACTTTCAAAGGTGTTGTCTTACCCTGGATGACCTGCCCGAGGAACACCATGATTCAGCTTGAGGAACGTGGGACCCACCCCACTCAAAGGCAACCAGAGTCACTGAATAGTGACTTTAATGGTTGCCAGGTACAATAACCTTCTAGAATTCATTGGGGACTGCCCGCTCTGAGTTCACCAGATGACATCTGACATATGTCATGCTGGCTCCAGTGTCTCTCAGAGCCTCCACACTCTGCCCATTGATGGTGGCCCACTGCCTAAACGTCTTAGTGTTACTAGGCATGTGGGACCTTGGCACATCTCTCAGTCACCCTGGGACACTAGGGTAACCTCTGCCTTACCCCACACTATCTGAGGTAATCTCCTCCCCAAACGCTACACTTGTCATCCCCAGTGTCTGCCCACCAGTGGGGAGCTTGCAACACATGGAATCCCCTTCAAAATATCCAACCTGTTGGCACTCATAGCCGGGTGGATATTTGGAGTCCTGAACTGTGGAACTATTTTGCGGACCTTTAGAGTACTCTTTGATTTTATGTTTGCCTCCTTATTCTGGTGGGGACCCCACCCATCCTTGTGGTTATTCCTCCAGATACCTCCTTGTAGACCTTGGTGCTAAGCTAGTGGTCCGCCTCCTTAGGAAGCTAGGGTCTGTGAGCTTACAATCAATCAGGTGTTGGCACTGATCTTTAAAACAAAGACTAAACTTTTGCTCTCTAGCAATCAAATTGTACTGCCCCTGGTAATCCTTTGCTTCACTGCCCTTCTCCCAACCACCCAGTGCCTTACGAAAGGAATTTACACAATCCACCCAGGACTGATGGGCCACCCTCTGGCTGTCCCTAAACTTCTGCCTGCACTTTTGAGAGGTGAGTCCATACTTTTTGACAAGGGTTTTCTTCATGGGGGATACCTCATTATGTCCCCCTTCTCTATGGCCAGTAGGGAATCCCTACCTTCACAAGGGATATGCTTCCAGAGGTTAGCTCCCTCAATCCTCCTTATGCATCCTATAAAAAGCTACCTCATAATCTTTAAAACATTTGTCAATGTCATCCCCCACAACAAATTCAGACACCAGACCTTTTGGAATGTGGGCCCTCTTGTCCCCAGAGGGCAAAACAGGTACTCTGCCAGCAACATAGCTGTCTGGCTTTGAGGTCCATCTCTCTGAGGCTCCTTTCATGAGCCAGTTGCTCTAAGGCCTGTTTCTCCTTCATGACATGTTTAATTTCCTCTATCCTGAGTTTGGCTATCTCAAGCCTGAACTCCCTTTCTGCGTTTCTGTTTACCAGCTCCTCTGAGGATAGGCCTTGAGAAAACACACTGTCCCTGTTCTGGCAGTAAGCTCCAACTCAGGAGGCAGGTCAACCTCCCCCCCCCCCCCCCAGCAGGCTGCTGCCTCTCAGGAGTGGTATCTAGGTCCTCTCCTTGCCTTTCCATGTAAAAATTTCCATCTGTTGCTGTAACCAGAGAATGGTGGACTTCGGCCCAGATGCTCAGCGCCTTTAGGAGCTCAATTTTTCTGGTATCACGCTTGGCTGGAAGACCCCTCTCCTTGCAGAACTCCTTCAGCTGGGTCACTTTGTAGGTCTCTATGCTGGACAGCTCAAACCCCATCTCTGCAGGTGTGGTTGCAGGCACAACAGTCAAGTCGAAGGAGGATGAATTTTGAAGAAGAAAAGGACAATCCTGGAGAAATTTAAAACTTAAATTGGTCTCAGATTATTTTTCTGGGAATTTCAGTGTATCACAGAATTACTGTATGACACTGCACAAACACAAGCCTCAACCCTCACCTCTGATTACCAGTGTAAGAGAATGGGTTACTGGTTGAGGAGGGGTAAAACCCTACTCAAGCAGGAACACCAATCCTTGTCAGGGTGAGGCACAAGCAAAACCCAAATTAACCTGTGCTCAACCTTCAGGTAGCTTGACACAGAGCAGTCAGGCTTAACTTAGAGGCAATGTGTAAAGTATTTGTGCAACACTTCAGTAGAAACAGAGATGTGAAATGTTAAAATTTAAGTGCAAATAGCAACAAAATTTACAAAGCGCAACTGTGGATATCTGGTCGTGCCAGACCGGGACATAGTCACAAGTTCAGGGAGAGTGTGATGGAGCATGGGCCAGCTATATGTACCCTGTTAGGCCAGCTGAACAAGAATATCTTAAATCCTGGTTGCAGAGCATTGCGAGCTTCCATGCTGCGAATGCGTTGCACAGACGAGGCAATGCGTGGTCCAGGTCAGAGATGCATTATGCAGCATCAGTTCCAGGAAGCTGAAAAGCTGTGATGGGAAGTCCTGCATCATCGTCGAGGAGGCTGTCAATGAGGGAAGCTTGTGATGTGAAGTCCTGTGTTGAGGATGTGTTGCGCAAAGGCTTATTCCCAGGTGTGAGCAGGAAAATAAATTAACATTTCCTGGGAGGTTCTATGTGCAACAGACTTACCTGAACCCTCTTCTCCTTCCCCACAGCCCAGTGCCCATTTCTTGACCTCACCCGAACCATCGGCTGAACCGGAGGACTCCGGTCACAGGACCCACTCAGAGCCAATCAGGGAACAATGTGGTTGTCTTAAGGACCATCTTCCGGAATCAGAAAAGGAGGAAAGAGGTACGAATCTGGAAGTAGAGTGTCGGCAACGGAAATTGACCTGGTTCCTTTCTCGGAGCTGGAAGAGAGGAAGGTCCCGATGTTTCATCAACCCAAGCTCCATAGCTGCTGGAGGTCAGACCGCGAACACCAGTCCTGACAACAGCTGCAGAGAGAAAACCAGCGACTTCTCAGAATGGAGTTCTGCAGATAATTTAAGTGACTGACAATAAATCCACATAAAAAAATCTTTAGACTTTGTACTAGGTACCTGCACCCGACACAGGACACACACTACTCACTCAGAATTATGTTATCAAATTATTAACCCTATGAGAGTGAAAATGGATCCTGAATCAGTCATCATGATACCTGGAAGTTCTGATACATCTATTTAACAATAAGGTATCTTACCAAAGCCTGACCCTACCTGCAAATCATCACTATTGACACATTTCTTTGCCACAGAATCCACATGCACACTTAAACCCACACTACCCTCAATCAATCAGATTTTCCCTCACTGTCCAATGACATTTCAACTGAGTTTATATTCTTAGATGGAGTCTTTCCCGAATAAGAGCCACATGCTTTGGTGAAATGCTCCTTTTTTACATTTGGCACAAAGTTTCTCAAATTGCAAACTGCTTGGAGCATTACCCGAATGAGTCCTGCTACCACACTTGTAACATTCCAAATTTAGTTTTAACATAATTTTTCTTTCCTTTTGTTTTTAACTATTTCAACCTTCTGCAACGCATGTACCCATGCATGTAAATTCATTTGCTTCTTATAAAGGAGGTAGATTCTTTGCAACTAGCAATTTCAATAGCTTTATCCAAAGTCAAGTTCTCTGTGGTTATTACCTTTTCGTGAATCTTCTAATGTTTCATTTATTACACCAGTTATCTATTATCATTTAATCTTCAACTGTTTTATACTCACAAGAAAGTGTTGAGATCCTTACAGCACCCACATAACATTCTATAGACTCATCAGGTAATTCATGGCTCAAATAAAATGTGTGCCTTTTCATTATAACATCTTTATTTTTTCTTACAAATGGCATCTAGCAATTTAATAGCTATGGCATAGTCACTAAGAGAATCACCTTCACCCATAATCAATAACACAGACAAGTGTCTTAAAATGTTCCTGCCTTCAGAACCTATAGAATGATGTAATATGCCATATATTTTCTTTTGAGTGATCACGTCACCCTCAATAGCCTCCAAATAGGCTTCAAATCCTACCTCCCATTGTTCCCATTCAAATTTCGGAGTACCAGGTGTACCTAAAAATGCAAGAGGTACAACTATGCCTTGCTGAACACTGGAGACAAGAGATTATTAACAAGAAAATCTGTGTGCCAGGTGCTTCTTCTTTGTGGGGACCCCCAGCAACTGCGAGCCCAGATTCTGTTGTTTCACAGTTGAGCATGACTGCACCACTCCTAGGCTTGCCCACTGCTGCTGCATCACTGGAGTGTTATCATACTATAGGGGTTCTGATTAGGAGGAATTTTTACCATCCACGGTACCACTCCACAACACTAAACTCACAAAGAAGGTAACCGGATGGTCTATCTACTTATCTCACAGAATTGTGTTATATATGTGAGGGTACAGACAGCTGCATTTGTTAAGGCGACAACCCTCACTCACCCTAAGGTGACATGCTTCATCATTGGGTTCCCTTTTACACACTGCGACCACAAGGTGCACAGTGTGGGCTAAAACTCTCCCTCAATGTAGGTACGAGTGAGAGGCAGAGTGCACAAATACATTCAAAAAATGGGTTAAAACTATCTCCTGGATGAACAAAGATAACTTTTAATAGTGTCCCCAGTGGATAGATCTAAAATCAGCTAAGTGAAAATTAGGGATACAGATGTTCCATATTTAACTAAGGTCAACATGTTTCTGCCTGTTAGACCGTCTGGTTCTTGGCATTCTTCAGGACCAAACTCCTAGTCACTCTGCTTCTGTTGTGAAAAAACATAAAAGATAAAAATACCATAATCAAATTATATGGCAATAACCCGTGGTACCAGCTGCAGTCCGGTCCATTGTCTGTAAGGAGATATATAAACCGAGTCAAAAACAAAATAATTGCCCCATTGTTTGCAGCCCAACACACCAGTGTCCACACCACTTCACTGCACACATGAGAAAATCATTTCGCATTCTTAAGTAGTTATAAGTAGTCTCAACAAGATAGAACTACTTGTCTACCTCCTCCTTCAAAGGAATCCTTTAATAGCAGGTCTCAGCAATCTAAAGGTATACAAATTATAGTGGTCCACAATTAAAAACACAGAATCCTACTTAAAACCTAAAATCCGCCTACATTATTATGTTGTGTTTGTCCCTTTACTCTCATCTATGTGGTAAACAACAACTTATGCAGGGTGCCTCCAACATCCTCAACATCTAGATGCAGTACTGATCAGTATTTCACAAACATGAGCGTATATTACTTGTCAAACCTATATTCAACAGGCACTAGTAACTGCTAAATAAGTATGTTGACAAGCTACATCTAACAGTAGGAGACTCGAGTCTTGCGTGAAAACGCTCTCCGGGTTCTCAATTTACTCTAATGTGGCAGGACTAGTGTATACTGAGCAGTTATAATATGCTCAAGATGTAAATTGACGTCGCTGAATATCAAGCCGGGCGGTGAACTCTCTTCTGCGGTGTCATTGTCTCACTGAAAAAAATCAGCACTTATACTAACGTCAGCTGACGTAGTTCCCTAGCCTAAGTGCGACTCCTCGAAATATGCGATATCAGCATCTCACAGAAATTATCCGCACTGGAACTAACGTCAGCCGACGTAATTCACTTGCATGTGTACGACTACTCAGAATCACACCAGCAGTAAAGCCCCAAATTTCCTTACCTAATTAACTGTATCCTACCTCTTTCAAAAAGGCCAAAAGGGGGAACAATGATCTCAGGCACTTGATTTTAAAATGCTCCGTGACACTGGAAGTGCAAATACCATATCCGGTTCACGGGATTATTGGGAATTGTAGTGCACAGCCTGGAAAGTATATCCAGAGCCATGGAGATGAAGAAAACCAGCCGCCGAATTCACTAAGGACACAGATGACTTAGAAGAAAGACTACAGATGTAATGATATCTACATGGTAATATCGCCAATGGGACATCTATCTACACATGTGATATGCATATTTCACCAATTAAGGCACCTATGATTAATATATTTTTTCTTTACGATTTAATATATTTTTTCCATCTCAGCGGGAATGTATTAATCATAAATAAGTTCATAAGCAATAAATGTGATATTACTATAAGTATTCTGGTGTCGTATATGCTGCATCTGTAATCTCATGTGTGTGGCACCTCAGATGTTCTACTATAGATGTTAAAGCGAGCACTATGGAATGTCTTCACTGAGTCCTGTAAAATGACTCTTAGTACGGAACACCCATCGTTGTTCATGCCGAAAGAGGACTCTTTCTAAAGGGTCCATATTAATATCATATCTGGGTTTATCAATAACTACCCACGACAAATCGTCTTCTGAATGAGCCATTTCAATATAATGTCTGATCATGCATGTGTTAGACTTCTTACATCTAAGTGCACTACGCTGTTCTACAATTATGTGTTTTGCTTTCCATGTGGTCATCCCAATATATTTCCTTGAACAGGGACATGCAATCATTTAGATCACTCCACTCGTGTGTTTGCAGGGATTCTGCACATATACAGAACTATGCGCAGGAAACCAGGACCTTAGTGTGTAGTGGTGTACCAAATGTCCACCTCGGTACCCAGATTCCCCTATCCAACTAGCTATGCTGTCTCATTCGTTCTCTGTACTACAGCGAAGCTACCAATGATTAGACATCCTAGAACATTTTACTCCCTCCTCTCTTAGGATACGTGGGAACAAGAACACTCTTTCGTTCAAACTCTCGTACTTGTCCACAACATGAGTAAATAGAGTCAAAGTATAGTTTAAAATGTTTATTTTAACTAATGTGCTCTATAATGCAATACACGAGCCAGTACTAGCAGCAAAATGCATAGGATCAAACAAAACAGCATAGTTATAATTCCATATAGAAGAAAAGGGGAAATCATATTATAATGATAGTGGAAACAGGACTATAGCGCCTTGCCACCCTACCCGTGCTAGAAGCTAATTTATTACATTTATAGAAGACCTCCAGGCTTTGTCAGGGGACCCCACACCTCCGAGTTCAGATGCAGGAATTTACATCTCCGGACAAGACCAGCTCTTCTATCCTGGAAAGTGTTTTCTCCAAGTGTGTTAACATGCATGCACAACAATATTAAAAGCACCAGATTTCCAGGATTGCAGCTGTGTTCTATGGTATTGCTAGGGACATGAGACTGACCAAAGCGATTCAACAGAGCTCATTGTTTTTTTACCTTGAACACGCCGTGCAGACAAAGAGCAGAGTGTTCAACCAAATACATGAAATACAGACAGTTCTCATGTGAAAGCAAGCAAGCAAAGTGTTTACAAGAGATGGGCCATGTAGCAACATGAGCAAATGCGGCAAAATGGCTTCCAACTTCTGCTAACTTAGCAATGTCTGTAGGTGTGTCATTATCCTCACTACACGTGTTGCAATTGGTGTGATTATTCAATCGCCAGGGCGTCTCAAGACCCATATCCAGTTGTGTGGTGTGTTGAGTAAATGGACACATGGAAAATGACCTATCACTGGAGATGCTCCCCATAGTGTTGAATGCCTACCCTGTGTCTGTCTCCCTCTTGGTCTAGTGTGTACTAACACATCGTGAAGATTGTTACTACGCTTCAGGGCAAACAGTGGTCTTTCCAGGGATAGTGTTCCTGTATTCAAAATGTGCCAACTCGTATTAATGGCTTTTTTGATGTTATCCGTCAGATTACTGAAAGTAGTGACACGTACCAATCTGTTGCTTTTGGTTTTTTCATTTGACTCCAGGAGCACCTCCCTGTTATTATTCTGTGCTCTCTTAGATGCTCCATGTACTAGATGGTCAGGGTACTGTCTAGCTAGTAGTTCATCACTCACATTTTTTACATGTTATTTATATTTTGCTAGCTCTGTACAATTTCTACGCAGCCTCGGGAATTGTCCTACCGGAAGATTGTTGAGTAAGGCATGCGGATGAAAACTATGATAACAGTGAGTTACGCACCGTAGGTTTATGGTACAATTATGTATAAATTCTGCCGTCTTTTGTATAAAGCAAGAGATCCAGAAACGAAACGGCTGTAGCACTTGCTTCACCAGTGACTTTCAAATTCGCATCGCATGCATTCAACCAGTTAGAAAAGGCATCGAGAGACATCTGGTCACCTTCCCAGATGACCAAGATGTCGTCTATGTATCGTCTCCAAAGTTTCAATCTGTGTTGGTAGGGGTTTGCGGCAGAGTATATATATTTTTATTCAAATCGTGCATGTACAAATTGGCTATGCTCGGTGCACAGCTACTCCCCATTGAAGTTCCGGTTGTTTGCCAGTATAGATTCCCTTCGAAGCAAAATACATTTTCTTTTAATGCCATCCTGGCATAACGCATAATGAAGGAATTGGGTGTTTGATCTTGACGGGGGTAACGTTTCAAAAGATGATGTATGGTGGTCACAGTGTGTAAGAGGCAACCCAATGATGAAGCATGTCACCTTAGGGTGAGTGAGGGTTCTCGTTTTAACAAATGCAGTTGTCTGTTCCCTCACATATATAACACAATTCTGTGAGATCAGTAGATAGACCATCCGGTTACCTTCTTTGTGAGTTTAGCATTCCTGGAGTGCCCAGACAGCCAGTGTCTGTCCCCACTCCAGGACCCTGGGGCCCACACTTGCCTTGGTCTCACAGACCCTTCGCCACTCCCTCCCTTCATCACTTTAGTCCAGGCAGGACTGTAGGCACCTCAGTAGGTCCCTCTCAGCTCAAGTTAGGCCCAGGAGCAGAATCCAGTCTTTCTCTGGGTTACAGCAATGGCAAGCACAGCAGTAGCCCAATCACCCTAATGCCATTAGGTATCTGACATCACAGTCAGCAGGATGGTGGCCCTTGGAGTCTTGAGGCTGCAGCTCAAAGGGGATATATTGCATTTTAAGTGGTCCAGCCATGAGAGCTCTAGTAGCTCTAGTAGCAACCTGCCATCCTTCTTTGGGTTTTAAGTGGGCTTGGTCCCACCAGCTCTTAGACCCCGTAGTAATTAAAAACAGACATTGAAGTTGGATCCCCTAGTCATGTCCTTAACTGTACCAGCAAAACATGCATCTTTTTCAGAACAATGAACTTCAAAAACTTTAAGGAAATCCATGGCAGTGATTTAGTTCCTGTTTATATTTCATGTTTTACCTATTCTTGCCGTCCCTGTAATTTTTTCATGTATCATTTTACTCTTGTATAGTGCATACTTTGAACTAAGTCACCTCCAGGTATTTATAAATGGCCACGATTGAGAGCTCTGGAGTTGAGGATGAAGCCAGTGCAAGTTTTTTACAGTTCCTGACATTGGGTCAAAACGATGCTCAGAATACATGGTCACCCAATCTGAGACTTCTGCAGAAAGCATAGAGCAATGGTCACCGTTTCAAGTTGCAATTGTGATTCTTTGCAAGCGCTTGTGAAGGAGGTACACAGTTGTCAAAATATTGACAAAGCAAAAGTGAAAGAAAATGCAGTGCTTAGAGGTGAGTGGGTTCATTGTGGTTTTAGGATGTGCTGAAGTGAAAGATGCAGAAAAGTGCATTCAGGCGAGAGCAGAAAGATGGACTTTTGAGAAAAGAAACAAGTTATAAGATGTGAAAATTTACAAGATGTTTAAAAGGGTGTACATGTGTAACATAGTGTGAATATAACGAGATGCTATTTAACCGCATCGCTGCTCATGACGGAACCACTCCGTCATGAGCCACGGGCGCCGTGTGCTTATGACGGAGTGGTTCCGTCATGCTGCGGCCGTTGGCAGCCGCTCCACTCACGCGGCGCTGATTCCCCGCCTGTGCGGGCGAATAGCGCGAGTGGGCGGAGTCGTGACGGAACCACTCCGTCATGAGCACAGGGCGCCCGTGGCTCATGACGGAGTGGTTCCGTCACGAGCATGGCGGCGCCGCGCTGCCCCCAAAACTCCCCAGGGGTTAACAGTCTCACAATTCCAGAAATGCACCATTTTCAATACCATTTACAACAAAACCATTGTTATTGCTCATTTATCTTAAACAGCTAGCAACCATTGACAAGGCCAGTAGTCCTGGCTTGTTGTAGATGTATTTCAGCTGTGTTATAGATCTGGATGCAATACCAGAAAGATCAGAGGAACCCAAATACCGGTCAGATGCACACTATGGCAAACACAGAAACTGGGTGTCTGAGTTTAAACCACACCCTCCATTACATAGACCACCCACCTTTCAGAGATCCTCCGCAGACACGTTTCCTTCCCACCGAAGCCCTGGCTGCAGACTGCCGCTATCTGCTGTGACTCATCACTCGATCATTATTCATTCGCCCAGTGACTCATGCATTCATTTACCCAGCCAACATACCACAAACACACGTGTCAATCAACGAAGAGGAACTTTCAGTGGTAGACTAGACCTATTGGCTATATTATGTTATCAGATGTGTACAGTACCTTAACCATTAATAGGGCATCCTGGCACATTAGTGTAATGCGGTCCTTTATGTTTGAATAATCGGAGGCATAACCTTGAACATAAATGTTGGCTTTACCCACAGTTGTATGAATTCTTGATTAAGCCCTCTTAGACGATCAGAAAGGTCTGCTTTAATCCACTCCATGCAAATGTGATACTCGAAGGACACAGCAGAATCCATTGTTCTCTATGCACGGGGGTTCATCGCCAGTCATTAGGAAATCCATTATTTAGGTTCACAGGACAAGTGAGAAAGTTCATTTTAATTTCAACAAATTAACAAATATTCCACTGAAATATATTACTAACTGCAGGGAACTTTGATCATCTTAAAGTTCTTATCTCAACTAATGGAATTCACTGAGTAAGACTATGGTATGTTAATTAAAGATGTGTTTGGCTTGCACTGCACTTCACCGTGACTCTTAGACCTTTAACTACTTAATCATGTGCGCTCATTTACCATCAAAGTGCAAGCTCGGTTTGATATTCTAGAGTATGAAAATATCTCTTAATTCGATAAAGCTTAAGCTATATCTTCATCAAACTCGTTGCTCAGAAATCATTATTAAAAAGGACAAACGATACACAGCTAAGTTTAAAATGTTATTCTCTTGGAATTTTCTATTGGATATGTCTTATAAACCGGCATCCATGCCAACATCAAAAGTCATCTTGGACCAATCGACCATGACAGTTAATACAGTGATTGACTGGCCGAATCAGTGCGATAGCAAGAAGGGTGCGGGGGTGGCGGTCTGCCCTGGGTGGCACAAGTTTTGGGGCCTCCCCTTCCTGCTCTTACCAGGGGCCGTCACGGGGCAGCAAACGCAGGAATCCCCAGAAGCCCCACCCCCCTCGCTCTTACACGCGCCACGACAGGTGGCAGCAAACCAGGGACCGCCATGGGCGGCCAAAGAACTTGCTACGCCACTGGCGGGAAATCAACATCAAAGGGATAGGTAAGAACCTAGAGGGCTCTGTTGTAATGCGGAGGGACCTTTGTCTACCTGTTCATGAAGACTCATAAACATTTCCATAAAGACCAACAGGCACGCAGGGTCAGAGTGGGAACCAAAAGCAGCCCTATCCACTTTTTTCAGAACAGCCCCCATTAAATGTTGAGCAAGTGAGGACGCTGAGCATGCACGACTGCTGCCCCCACATTATGTGGAGCAAATGAGCACATCCAGCAAGCCTGACTGCTGCGGAAGAAGGAGGTGGAGAGGTGGGGGAGAGACGGGGCAGAGGAATTCTCCCTCGTGCTGACTTTTTTTTTTTTTTTAAATGGTGGATTTTACAACACACTTTTTCATTGTGGAATTTTGTCCAATCAATGAGTCGATGGATGAAAACTGGAAACATGGCTGTGTGGCTCAATGAATGAATACTCGGTTGGCTGAGGAGTTTGTGCATAAATTAATTCAAGAAAGGATAAAACTTAATAAAGACATTTAGCAAAATTGAGTAAACCACCCAATGCTCTGACCAAGGGTGGGGGCTCTGGTTTCCGTTTTAGGTCGGAATTAAAACATCACCCTACTCAAACATGCACATGCATAGCCCAGATTATGTACTGGAAACTCCCTGGGGCTGCTCATGTACTTCCTCTGCATACACCAGGCAGACCAAAAGCTGGAAGAAGCGCGCCTAGGAACCCAGTCACCCTATAACACTGCAAAAAAAAAAGCCACAGGCAGTACAAACACGTCTGGTCAGGTCAGGCCATGCAACTTCACAAGGCTTATCCTTTAGCATCCATCTACACATACTTTTTTTTATTTATTTTGAGGGTTTTATATAGCTCGAACAAGACCCTTGCGGGTGTCAGAGCACTCTACAAGGTAAATGTCGAAGACACATAGGCATATAGAGTCATATAACATCTCAGTTCCTTTAATCTTTCCATCCTACTCCTTCCAGGTGGATTTTAATCTAACTACATGGAAAGGGTGGAACAATTAAAAACACACACATATCCTAATCACAGGAAGCACAGCAGAGATTTTACAGGATCATAAAGCGGTGCTGTCTGTCTGTCTGTTTACAGATACCTTACAGATTTGGACAGCTGGTGGGTTACCCTGTTTTATGAATTAGGGTTTCAGCCAGCGGTAGTTATTACGGCATAGACATCTGCTGTAAATATATATATATTCAGTTCCACTACAAAAATATTTAGCATTTTCAAGAAGAAAAAAACACAAAGGGGCATATTCACAAGGAGCTATCGCCGAATTAAGAGGCACTTTATCGCAGCCAAAGTTGTTATAAATTTACCCCCCATTCACAAGCTGGTGCTCATAGCCCACAGCACCAGTTTACCCGCGATAGCAGCCGCAAAAAACATCGCCACAAAGGCCCCCCGCAACTATTGCTAATGAGATGCAGAGTGGGCGTTCCTGTGCCAAAAACCGCGACATCACACCTCAACATTCTCAACGACCGGCCAGATCTGCGATAAAAACACAAAACAGGTGATAAGGCGCGTTAGCACCAGGAAATCTACACCTGCTCTGACCTGGTGTAAAGTCGGATGGCAGCCTGCACCACAAAAGGGAGCACAGCCCAGGGCCACATCGGAAGGGCAACAGATTCCATGGAGCTACCCATCATGCGGCCCGGACACCCAAGAGGGCCACAACACCCACCGCCACCACCCCCAGAACCACCCCTCCCTGGCACCCCCGACCAAAGACATGCCACATCAGCCACACCTAAACGTGTACAAAATAATACGCCTGACGTCGCACAATCACAACTGGTGACATGCATGATGTGTCAACACAGAAATGAGCAGCACACATTCACTTTTGAAGCAACAAATGAAACTTTATTAAAATTAACACTGAAATGAAATGAAGACACATGGTCGCTCCCCTCGGGACAATCCGTAGGTACCAGCCTGCAAGACAAAAAACATGATTAGAATGTGTCCTGCGACCATCAAAGGACAGAGAGAGCGAAGGATGTTGAGAAGAAGAGAGGGAGAGAGAGAGAGAGAGAGACGAAAAGAGGGAGAGAGAGAGAGAGAGAGAGAGAGAGAAGAGAGGGAGAGAGAGAGTGCCGCTGCTGCGCACCCAGGCCACACTGCTCACCTGCTGCCACCGGTGTGTCTCCAACCATGTGCCGGTATGTATTGCAGTTCACCAGGTCACACATCTGAGTCAGAGCCGTCAGCTGAAACAGAGTCCAGATACATGACTGGCACAGTACACACATCTGCACAGGACATCATCACCTGCCCGCCCATGCACACCCAGGCAGAGGCACCCCAACTCCTCCTGCCACCCATCGGAGCATGCCCGCCCATGCACACCCAGGCCTCACTGCTCGCCTTCTGCCACCGGCGCGTAGACAGGAGGTCCCACCATGTGCCGCTGCAAGTCACAAGCCCAGGGCCTGTTGATATGGCACCCTCCACACCATGCAGCCATGCCCCGCAGGCCAACAGGTCTCACGTTTAGTGCTGGGTCTTGATTACTCCATGGCAGAGGACATACCAGTGTACCCGGCACCGCAGGCTGCACACCTGCTCAGCCCAAAGGATGCCACTAACTCTGGGATCCCGTAAGCGACACCACATGGCAGTAGACCCGCGCTGCCCGCTGGCTCTGGTCTACACTGTGGTACAGCAGGGCACACTAAACCTGAGCTGTCCGGACAGCCAGGACGGGGCATCATCGCATGCTGCACACCTGCTCAGCAGCTTAAGGTGCCACTGACTCAGTGCACCCAAAGTCACCGTCCCGTGGCGGGGTGCGTGTGCCGTCCACAAGGCCTCAGATGCCACTAACCCTGTGCAACCCCAGTCTGCGCCACGTGGCGGTAGGCCCATGCCGTCCGCCAGGCCTCGGATGCCACCAACCCTGTGCGCAGCAACTCATGGGCCCTTTATGAATGAGTAGCGTGGAGCGGCCGTCAACCAGTCACCACCGGAAGGGGGGAATGTGACTTCGTGCGCCCCTTATGTTGGCGGAGTCACATGGCCAGTGACGCCTGTGCCAGATGGGTGTGGTATGTGTGCAAACCTGCCCTCAGGGAGTGGCGGTGACATGCTGACGACTAGACCAGTGACCTGCACACCACCAGCGGGTACGTCTGCGATTGGTAGCAATGATGGCCCCCCGTCAGTGCATCATCGGAGTGGTCTGGTCTGCCATACACCGGACAAGCGCAGGGCTTGCCAGAATGACTTGTGGGCTTGGGGCGTGGTCCAGTCCATGTCCAGACAAGGAAGTGACTGATGCGTGTGTCCCTGTTGTAGTGTTCACGGGACCAGGTACACAAAATGCAATGTCGCACCCTTTGACTCGCATCCCACAGGATGAACATCATTGACGCAAGGGAAGGCACTGTCCCCACATTCATCCAGACATCCATACCTGAGTAATGTAAGACATGACACAGCAGTGCGTCACTGGATGTTTATTTGCACATCCAGTGCAGTTATGCAGCTGGAGCGGTACAGAGCAATGGCGAGCACACTGCACAATATGGGCCCATGGAGGGCCAGCCAAAGTCCATCCGGGAATGACATGTACTGCGGAAGAGGAAGGGTACAGTCCACAGTCCGTCCGCCGTGTCATTGGTCATCGAACAGGATGTGGCAGTCCATGTCGCTGTCCAAGGTGAGTGCATCGGAGTGTATCGGGGGTCAGTGGAAGGTCATGAGGTCATGTGCGGCACCAAGCAGAAACAGGCCAGGTGGTGGAAATGAATGCTAGTGCCTCCTGATCACAAACCCATCCATGTCCTCATCCCCGGATGTGTGCTCTGCCCCACCTGTGGGTGTAGCAGTACCGGCTGCGGCACTGTGTGCCACTGACACATCAGGTTTCTGAGTGGATACGCCTGCCGCACTGGGAGGCACTGACACACCAGGGGGTGGGGATGTGAATGGTGTGGGAGCAGCAGCATTCATCAGCGCCACGCCTTGTGGTGGCAATGCCATGATGGAGGTCTGCAGGGCATGATTGATCCCAGCTACATTTCGATGATGTGCAGCGATGGCTGCCATCCTTTCCGCCTCCATCGCACCAAGTCCTCCATGAGCTTTCACATGTGTTCCAGCTCACGGCTGGCATCGCTGGTGCCCCTCTGAGCAGACAGCTGTTCTTCTCTCTGCGTCATGACTCCAGTGATGTCAGTCGGGGCTTGTTGGAGACCATGGGGCGGACATAGACACCCAAGGATGGCGTCCAGTTTGGCAGCCATGAGTTCGAACCCCACCCGCACCTGCTCAGCCGTCTCCCTCTGGCCCTCCAGCACACGGCGTTGGAAGGCCATTTGTTGTTCCTGAGGGACTTGGGGGGGTGCTGGGGCTGTGGGTGCCTCCTGCTGGGTGTATTGGCTGGTGGGTGGGGTCTCATCGATGTAGCTGGGCTGCCCTGATCCTGGAGGTGAGTGGCGGATAAGGTCAATGATGTCTTGGATGGTTTGGGTGTCAATGCTGGTGTTGTCCTCCTCGTCATCAGTGGAGTGGCTGGGACTGCTCTGCAGGAGGTGTTGACGATGCCCCTGCGATGTGAAGGGGAGATGGTGTATTACAATGTGTCCACATGTATGTAGCCGCATGGTACAGGTTGACATTTAGACAGCATGGCATTGTACATTGTGACAGTCTGTGGGTCTGGGCGAGGAGCCAGGGTCATTGTGGGTGTGTACTGTGCCCTGCTTGATTGTGCATGTGTGCCATCGTGCTCCTCTCCACCCATCCCCCCAGTACCTTGTGGTCACTCACCCTGTTGCGGTTGTGTTGTGTCCTGTTGAGCAGTGTCCGGTCCTCCGACTCCGGCCACAACATCCACACTGATGACTGTCAACACCAGCTCCTCCATGTCATCCACCATGAGCTGTGGCGCTGGGCCCCCACCTCCAGTCTGCGTTGCTGCCTTCTGGTTGGCGGAGAGTTTCTCCTTGGTCTTCCGCTTGATGACATTGCATCGCCTCTTGACCTCGCCCATTGTCCGCTTGTGCTCTCTGACGGCATTCACCTTGTCGACGATGTCCTGCCATTGTGCAGTTTTGGTGCCCAGTGACACGTTGGAGGTGACGAAAAGTTGTTGATGGTGTTCCATCACCTCCGTGACTATAATCCTGTTCGCTTGCGGACTGAACTTCGTCTTCCTAGTCTTCTTGTCCTTGCCCTTCCCTGTCCCCGATGTCCCGGGCTGGTCGTTCGGGGTGCTTGTGGGGTTGCGCTCGTCCTCTGCGCCTGCTCCGGCTGTCTCCATGGTGCTGGGTGTAGGTCACTTTTTGTGTGGGTGTTTTTCCTACTTTTATGGTGATTTTTTCAGCCTGCCAGGTGTGTGTTGCAGGCCTGGCACTGCTTATCGCTGATTTCCTCATTGCGCTTTGGCCCACCGTGTGTTTTTTGGTGTTGTGGTTTGTGGTTTTATCTCCGTCGCGGTGGTTTACCGCGGACATTGTCCACGGTTTCGGCAGACTATCGCTTGCTACTGCTTTGTTGTGAATTCCACGTTGTCACGGGATTATTTTCCCACGATAGGCTGCGATATTGAAAGTTGTGTTACGCTACTCTTGCGGTAGTTATCACACATTCTTGTGAATATACCCCAAAGTTTTATTGCAGAGAAATACCAGTTTTTCATTTTTAGTAAATACATGGTAGCTTAGCAAACATCAATTTATTACACTCCCTAAGTACTCAGTCAGCATAACGGGCATTAAGAAAGTAAGTGCTCAGCTGTATTATTGGCTCACATGGACATATTCTGCCTTGTTTGCAAGTGTATCTCAATCACAAGCCATGGATGTCAACAAAAGGTCAATGATCAATACTATGATGTTGGGGCCTGCAATATGCCAAAGATGGCCTGTGTGAATAAATGCCCACTGTATGTAACCATTACCAACGTTATGCCTCTCAGTTATGTCATATTTCTCCAACGGTGAACGGTGCTGAAAAATGGCATTGATAGCACCTTGCTTCACACTTAAAAGCACTCCTTTTAGGAGGGCATCGTGTTACTAGGTTTGGAAACTGTGATTCAAAAGACGCAAGTTAGAGAAAGAGGAGTAATATAGCTCAGTTAAATTTAACCTGGAGTTACACACCTTTGAGCAAAGTGGAGCTGTGCTTAATGCTTGTTGTTTGACAGTACCAAGATATGGAAACATGCACATTATACTGTAGCATTCGCAATGGCTAGAGAGTAAGTCAGAATATCTGATGTAAAGGCATACCTCTAAATATGCATAGTGCTCAGAAGGATCTTACACAGCGTCCTGGCACTGGAACTTCCCTGCACCCAGCACAATTAAAGAAAAATAACCCTGCAGGTAAGCAATTCCCCACCATTTGCATTGCAACATGCAACAATTAAATTGCTGTCCACTTGATTTGATCCTCTATTTGCAGCAAGCAAGGCAGTGTGCAGCTCTTCTGTGCACTACATCCATGTGAGGAGCTGAAAATAAGAGAAAAGAGCCAGCACATGACTACCCATATGGACAGGCGAAAGCATGCAGGTTACATTGCCAGTCAATTTACACATTTGAATTGGGTAATTGTGATATCAATTTCAAAGTGGGTTTTGCACCACAATAATTTTCTAACTATGGCAGCTTTGTCAATGCACCTGCTGCACATACATGTTTACCACATGCATGTCATGCGTTTTAGTTCTCAAAAGGATTAATCTGCCATAGGTTTTTTCAAGCAATTTTTATTCAACATACTGATATCGTAATGCTTTGAAGACTTCAAAAAGGCTGTTCCTGAAGATGAGAAAGTGGTCTTGTGTTAAAAAATAACACGCCATATAAATCCAAACAATTGTACAAAATATGGAGAGCATTGCACTGTTGTGAGTGTGCCATCTCTGGTTGCGTCCTCTCTCTCTGTATGGTGATGGTCTCCACGCTGAGAGTGGAGATGCGTGGGCTAGGCGGACATGAATTAGGCTGCGGCCACCAGCAAGGGTAGCTCAGCCAGGCAGGGGCATATCTTAGTTAAGGCTGTTAGCGGGAGTGTGAGATTTCCAACAATCAAAGAGGTATACCCAAATAAAAAAGATACGGCAGACTGGAGAGAGTGGATTGTAGGAATGGACAGGGTTGGGGTACTAGTTGTCAGTTCTTTGAAAAAGTTAGGCCAGTCAGTATAGGACCTCAGTGAGGTAGACTGGACTATGTTGTTCACTCTAGTCCAGCTCCTCCTCACAACAATGTAGGCCAGAAAAACAAAGGAAAGCAAGCAAGCTTAAGCCTATATCTGAGATCAACAGACAAGGCTGATGGTAGGTGGCGAGATCTGGCCTTCTAGTACGCCAGGCCCAGCAGCGGACCTCACTTGGAAGAAGAGACGAATCAGGGCGAACAGGATAGGTAAATGCTGTAAAATCGTAAAAATGATGGGAAATAGCCAGCAGCGGCTAATGACAAAACACACCTAAATTCCACAAAAGACAGTTTGAAACTACATGGATATTAAACCCTTGCACAATGTGGGGACCTCAAGACAAAAAAATCAGTGATTTATCTAAATTGAATCACAAATGTAATGATCTGAAGATTGTTGCCATAGTATTTTGCTCAGAAGGACACCACAGTTTAATTTTGTTCTTCTGGAATGTACAATTGTCCATTGTTCAGCTTCAAATGGTTGCTACATTTTGAACTTCCTTTCCTAATTATTAGCTTTGATGCCATTCTATGAGTTTGTGGATTTGGATTGTTTAAACTAATTTTTTTCACAACGGATAGATATGTAGATGATTTGCTATATTTCTCAGTTTACCGTGAAAGGATGTGCCACTGACCCAACAAGCATCTGTATGGCTTTGATCTGTATTGTGCATTTGATGGTGAAAGGAATTGTAGGTAATGGACACTGTTGTTGCAGAATGATGTGCAATTGTTGCTTGAGCAGGATCACTAATGAACCAGCAAACACTGAACTATCTGGATGGGTTTTAGCTGACTGTGTCTGCTTACCCACAGGCACATGACAGGACACCACAACACTATGACTTGTAGGAAGATAATGATAGAAAGGGTAGATTGAACCAGGTTGAGACCGAAAGAGGATGAGAGAAACCGACTTTAAGTCAACACGTACATCCCCACCCCATGAGCAGTGGGTGAGGAGGAGCTTTTAGGTAAATGCAAATTGAAAGGAGCAAGTATGGGCAAATGTTACACAAAAATGTCTGTAACAAAAGCTTTAACCTGTAAGCTATCTTAATTAAACATCTACTGTGAGATATAACATTACTTGTAATTCACTGGTGTAGGTACATTAATCTTCCAAGGTACTTTAAGAGGATTGAAACTATGACCAATGGTCTAGCCAACAATGTCATTGTAAGGTAGATAAACAATTAATGAAAGGCATCGCAATCTAGAAGTATTTCCCTTTTAAATATAAACATAAGGTAGCAACAATAAGATGAAAACATGTCAAAACTATTTCTGGAAAAGTATTTTTTTAATACACTTACCATTTCCACTGTTTCTCCTCACTCTCCACTTGTCTTCTCTTCCGAAGCAGCAGGAAGTACCGAAGTACACAGGCTCCCCTGAGCCAATCACAAGGCTGCAATGCAGCTTTGTGATTGGTCTAAGTGCCATAAATCAGAGCTCAGATGGAGACAGGGAGTGTGTGCATATTCCCCACCAGTCTGTGCATTACCGCCTGGTGTGGAATATGCAAAGTGCGCATGACTGTTTTTACCCAGGCCAAGATGGCCAGCCAAGCAGTCATGCACACTTAAGTGTTCACAAGCCACTCCTCCTCCCTGAGCCACCAGCCCCGCCCCGCCCATCCCTTCAGCAACGAAAATTGAAATGATAATAACTTTATTATCATTTTATTTTTCCCTTTTTTACTGCTCTAACAGCAGTAGGGCAATGCTCCTCCACCTTAGCAGGGGAGCCACCACTGATGTTTGTACTGCTATTCTCAGGGTGTATATGGAACCACCACAAGCACATGCCCATCGACTCACTGCCACAATGCAGAGCCAGAGGGGAGGCAGTCAACATAGAGCCTAAGGAAAGTGGGTGGTGCAGTGCTGGAGTCTTTGAAGACACACTTGGGCATGCTGAACCTATGTCTGATACTTCTCATATACACCTGTAGAATCTCCTGTCTGCTTTGTAAATGCAGCATCAGGAGACTGCATGGTGCGGTGCTCTTTTTAGTGCTGTTTGTTTTTTTGTCCAGAACTGTCTGATAAACCTACAGCTAGTTCATAGTGCTGTACTTGTTGGACCACTGGAACAAATTAACTAATTATATTGTGCGTGATTTTTTGCACTCTCCTGTTAGGCTTCGAGCAGTAGGCCTCTGCCCTCCCCCCCACCCCAAAAAAAGGCCTGACATAGTAGGCATAACTGTAGCACAGGACAGGAGCTAACAAAATGCAAAAAGAATTGTTTTTAATATGTGAATGCTCTAACAGGTCGCTCTTCGAAAATATTTGTTTTGTATTATTTGTTTGGAAAGTCCAACGGGCACGAAAGAAGCTAGTCAAGAAGGTCTCATGACAAGCATGTTGCCTACTAAACATAAACATACTACTGGATAGTACTGAACTCTGTGCAGGCATTTCTAGGACACATATAACTATAAGGCAATGGCATTTATATTTTATTCTGAATTCCACTAGGAGGACACACTGGAGTTCTGAAAAGGTCCAATCTCTGGAATGCATAGCCAGCCACTGTCTAAATGTGATTTTGTTATTTTCAGGTAAAGAACATTTGCACATGCCACTATATTCAATTGACCTTGTGATCGCCTCCTTAATTTTATAGAGAATATGTCAATCATTCTCTTGACCCAGACATTTGGTGCACATAATTGACATTCACAATCAATTTGCTGAGTCATGGATTACATTTAATTGAAATAGTCATAAAAGTTACCAGCAGGACTTTTTGGCCAAATAATTTATTTTTAACAACTAAACACACTTTAATGTACAGTACTGCAAATATATATTGAGTGAACAAACATATGTTTTCCCTTGTCACAATATGCATGTAAGTCAGTGTCACACAAATTCAAGATTACACTTATGAGCTAAGGTCACAAAGAGGTACAGTCTCAGAATCACAGCATATGTTTACGAATTAGTTTTGTTTCATACAATATTTATACGTATATGATATATCGATTTATATAATTTGTCCAGTCTTTCTAAATGTCTGAACACAAGTTAAAGGAACCTGATTCCCTCACTAGTGTGGCCACAGTTAAGAATTATTTTAAAGAGCGACATCATTTTATGAAATGTATTAAGGCTGTCTCTAACAAGCACTGAAAATGTCTCCATCTCATCTATATTCTTTTACATGGACTTAGCTGAGTAGTAATTGCATCTTTTGACTTCTCCATCTTCAACCACAGTGAGCCTGGTGGCAAGTAACATATGGATGATGAGTTTGCCGAGTGGGAGATGAAAGGAGGTAGTGACTCTCATTATTGGGGTAGCAAAGCAAAAGAATCAAGAGGCATATCCAACTAATTTCTTCTATTCTCTACCAAACCTCATAAGAGAGTGTGAACAAACAGGGCAGAACCACCTCAAATGATAAAACGTGTGTTTCTGACTACTCATCCTCGAGGAAATATTGTAATCACTGATCACCAGTGGTAGATTTCAGTCTTACAGCAGTATAGTACCAGTACGTAATAATTTTGAAGGTATTCACTTTGAATTGTGTGCATATAGACATTTTGTTAACCATGGTGCAAATGATTACCCAGGTATCTTCATTACTCACTCCCTGGGATAAAAAGCGTATCTTCCATGAGGTTTCCCCTTACTAAATAGTTCCCTGGAATAGTCCAACCTACCTTCTACAGAATTAACGCAGTTCAAGGGTTCAGATAAGATGTATTGGTCTGTCTGAGTAAAGAGGAACACATTGATACATGATTCTTGGTTTTGTAATTTGGCCTTGTGATACAAGTACTGTAGAACAAGCAGTCATTCCTACTTCCAAAGGTGAAAACACCTAGCTAGGTTTCCTGGTGGAGCATCTGGGTTGTAGGCAATTGGTGTTAAGGGGGACATTCATCATGCTTCCTTTCTGATAAAGAAGAGTGGTTGCCACCCCTAAGAGAATACATTGTTCACCTTCTTCTTTGGGACAATCACAGAAAATATTGAAGAGGACTGAAAGAGTACTCTTGCTCCATCTTCAAGCATGGCTTGGTGGGTCCATAAAGAGCTGAGCTGGCTTTTGTGAGGACTTTTGTTGTTCCATTCAATGTAATCTAGTTTCAGCCTGATGGTGTTAAATGTGAGTCTAGGAATCCACATAGTGTGAGTCTGATATATTTACTCTTGGAATAAATTTCAAAAAGTAGATTTGTTCAAATCACAAGCATTCCCTATCTGTAGAGGTCTTTTAAGTGCATGCTTGTCATTTAAAGGAAATTGAAAGACTAGGTATCTTTAGTAAGGGCTGGCAGATCTATGCCTTGATGATGAATAGATCCTGATTTCATGGCAGGTACATTGGCCATGAGAATAGTTGAGCAGGATATGGCCTCTGTTAAGACCTAATCAATCAGATTTAGAGTGGGTGACTGTAAAATGGGAAAATATTGAGAAATCATCTAGGGAAGATAACACTTCTAGGGGTTCCAGTAATAATGAAAAGAGTGACGGAGAAGGTGGACACCTCTTTCTCACACCACTTGTTTGTCACACAGGAGACATAAAAGTTCTACTGTTATTAATACTACTTTGGGGGTGGGTGACAGAGTAAGTAGTTATGTTGCCTTTGATATCTAAACCCAGGTCAGTTTTGTTCAGCACTTTAAGTAAATACCTCTATTCTATATGATCAAAGGCCTTCTTACTGTCTAAAAACAGAACAACTTTGGGAGTTCTGGTACACTCAGATATTTTTGGCTGTTTTTAATAAGGTCACTGCCAGTCTGACCTTGTCATACATGGACCTATTCTTTATAAATCCCAAATGACATGGTAAGATCAATTGAGGCCAGGTGATTTTTTATCCTGGCCAAAACGTTTTTTTGTAAACGCTTTTTCTCATCACAGTTCTGTAGTGCAATGCACATGTAGGACTCAAGGATGTTGGCTCTTCCTCAGGTTTCAATAAGCGGGTGAATTTGAAGTTCACCATAATAAGGGTAGCTGAGTAAGATATTAGAAAGTAAATGTAGATTGGTTAAATGATTTGTGCTTATATTGCCTCTGCTTTTTTAAATAGGCCTACTTCCCAAAGACAAATCTCACTGGCTTGTTAGTCAAGCATTGTTTGTGGGCCATTTGTGGAACTGCAACACATCTGTTGTGAGAGACCTTCTCATTCCACATTGCTCAAAGCCTTCTTCCGATAGATGGAGTAGAAGTGTTTTGCTCTGCTTAAAGAAGGACTGATTTACACACAAGAACAAGGTTACAGATTCTAGCACGTCAAATTTGACCACATTGGCTGCAATAAGTCCAATATCCCTGAAGCAGAGACCATGGATTAAGGTACTCACAGGTATGCTGTCAGTTTAGTGAGTACAAACACCTGAACACAACAACATAGATACCCCATACCATGACTGTCCTCAGTTTCTGGAGAATCTGCTAAAAACATTCTACTCAGAAAACCATATCAACCCCTACATACCGGTGTCCGCACATGCTTGTGGTTTTTAATCTGCGTTCAGGGTACCAGCAATAATGATAATCTGTGATCCTCTCAACGCAGTTGTACACTCACTGTAGCAGATATTTATGATCTAATGTAGATGAAAATGAGATTGATTTGGTACGTGCACAACCTGGAGATTCAGTGGTGGTTTGTAGTTTGCGTCGTGCCCCGGGGTGCGTCCTCCGAACTAGGGCGTGGATAAATGTAGGAAAGCACCCCCCAACAACATGGGGTGTGTCCCCCAGGCACGTAACTGTCCTTAAAATTGGGTTTCAAAAAATTGTACTAGATTCTTCAATGTTCGATGTTGAAAAGCTTTATTTGTTATTCAAAATTCATCGTGAGCGTTTTTTTATCAATTCAAACGCATTGCAAGGATTATAGCGTTGATTGTAAATTCCCAATGCATTTCGGCATAAGCCTTCCTCAGGGGAATTCTAGAAAAACAATAAAAATGACGATAAGCGCTATGTCTGAGGTATATTAGTTACTCTTGTGTTGAAAAGACGGGTGAAGGTGAAAAGGTGATTAAAAACCGATCAGATACGAACATGCGTAGTTGTGGTGAAAATAAAAATAAAAAAGGAGTTTTTAAGCGCGAATATTACCATGCTCGTGAGGATTATAAAGAACTGTTTCAATAACCCAAAGTGAATAATAGCGGTTAAATCAATGTGTTGTTACAACTATAGATTGATTCAAACGAGATTTCAAATGAAAAAACGGTAACAAACGATGTGGTTACTATCAAAGTTTGCTTCCAGTGATAAAGTTAGTGAGTAAGCATAAAAGCATTCTGAAACGGTGACAAAAGTTGTTCTTACCCAGTGTAGAAAAACAAAGGTATGTGCTCCCGCGTTCGATCACGAACGTGATGGTGGTTGTGAATCAAAGTCTAAAGCGGAAGTAAAAGGCTAACGGTGTGTGACGTTAAAAAATGGTGTGCATAGAAATAGGACTGCTGTTAGATTACGGACAACCTAAGAAAACTAAATTAGCTAACTAAAGATGGATAATGAAGGTAATGAATGGTTAAGCGCGAGTTGGGTGAACTTCAAAAAAGGAATATAGGAATGCGTGCTAATGTTATGTTAAAATGTTTCAACACAATTTCACATGTTAACATGAAAGAACAGAAACGTCAAAGTAGATGTATATAACGATATTAAATCTATATACAAGAATATAAAGAAAATATATGAAAAAACTACGTGTTAGAAATAAGGCAATTGGTGACTATACAAGAAATATAAACCACATTAAGGATCCACTGTATTTAGAACAATTATAGATAGCATAAAAATTCTGTGCGATCATTTAAACCATCAGGTTTCATCGAGTTCAACAAATATATCCAATGATTCTCTCTTTTGAGAAGAAAGTTATGATTGTCTCTTCCTTGAGTTTTAGTAACAGTCTCTAGAATACAAAATTTCAATTGGCTGATGTTATGCCCAGCTTCCAAAAAATGTTGTGCGACCGATGATTTCTGTTGTTTTGTTCTGATATTGGACTTATGTTCATTCAATCTAATTTTGATCTTCCTTTCGGTTTGCCCGACGTATACTTTGCCACAAGGGCATTTAAGCATATATACAACATTAGAGGTGTCACAGGTAGCCGTGGTTTTAATTCTGATTTTGTGCCCTTTCATTGGGTGAGTAATATATTCACCTTTCATGACGTTGTTGCAGCTGTTACAGTTTAAACAAGGGATGGTTCCTTTAAATGATAAATTTGAAAGAGGTTGGTTAGATTGGTTGAGTATTTCACCTATGTTTTTATTCCTTGTATAGGCAAAAATTGGTTCTTGGTCAAAAATGTGGTTAAACTCCTGCTCCAGTTTAAGCAATTGCCAATGCTTTTTTATGATACGTTTGAACTTGACACTGACGGTAGAATATTTAGATACTACCGTGATTTGATTTTTGATGGGTTTGGGTTTATATTTTCTTTATATCCTTGTATATAGATTTAATATCGTTATATACATCTACTTTGACATTTCTGTTCTTTCATGTTAACACGTGAAATTGTGTTGAAACATTTTAACATAACATTAGCACGCATTCCTATATTCCTTTTTTGAAGTTCACCCAACTCGCGCTTAACCATTCATTACCTTCATTATCCATCTTTAGTTAGCTAATTTAGTTTTCTTAGGTTGTCCGTAATCTAACAGCAGTCCTAATTCTATGCACACCATTTTTTAACGTCACACACCGTTAGCCTTTTACTTCCGCTTTAGACTTTGATTCACAACCACCATCACGTTCGTGATCGAACGCGGGAGCACATACCTTTGTTTTTCTACACTGGGTAAGAACAACTTTTGTCACCGTTTCAGAATGCTTTTATGCTTACTCACTAACTTTATCACTGGAAGCAAACTTTGATAGTAACCACATCGTTTGTTACCGTTTTTTCATTTGAAATCTCGTTTGAATCAATCTATAGTTGTAACAACACGTTGATTTAACCGCTATTATTCACTTTGGGTTATTGAAACAGTTCTTTATAATCCTCACGAGCATGGTAATATTCGCGCTTAAAAACTCCTTTTTTATTTTTATTTTCACCACAACTACGCATGTTCGTATCTGATCGTTTTTTAATCACCTTTTCACCTTCACCCGTCTTTTCAACACAAGAGTAACTAATATACCTCAGACATAGCGCTTATCGTCATTTTTATTGTTTTTCTAGAATTCCCCTGAGGAAGGCTTATGCCGAAATGCATTGGGAATTTACAATCAACGCTATAATCCTTGCAATGCGTTTGAATTGATAAAAAAACGCTCACGATGAATTTTGAATAACAAATAAAGCTTTTCAACATCGAACATTGAAGAATCTAGTACAATTTTTTGAAACCCAATTTTGAGGACAGTTACGTGCCTGGGGGACACACCCCATGTTGTTGGGGGGTGCTTTCCTACATTTATCCACGCCCTAGTTCGGAGGACGCACCCCGGGGCACGACGCAAACTACAAACCACCACTGAATCTCCAGGTTGTGCACGTACCAAATCAATCTCATTTTCATAATACGTCATTCCGAATCCGGATACGTAGCACACCAACTAAACCGCCATGCAATTCGATGAAATTTCCCACTTAACGGAAACAAGAGCGGATACATTTGCATTTGGCCAAGATGAAGTTTCTAGAATCTACGCGCTTATACATGAGGACGCAACAACCATCTCTAGCACCAACACCAAAGAACAGAATATTCGTCAATTACTATACCTTTCAAAAAAAGAGATTAATCAACGCCTACATGCTAGTACCATGATCAGATACCACAAAGTACAACGAATACCTAGGGGTCTTAGAATACCGTTGAAACCATCGTTGTGCAAAAACCAACAGAAGTTCAAGGATAAATGGTTTGCAATCCTTAATAAATGTTCCTTAGATTTGATCCTCTTGATCATAGAAGAATTATCAAGCATCTTGGAGGAATTAACCAAAGACATTCATAATATCAAAGCTGAACTTGAAAAATCTTTATCGACCGAGGAACTTAACACTATACTGGAGGACATCAATACACAGCTGGCTAAACACACAGCGGAAGTCAACGAGCGAAAAATTCGCAAATTTCGTAGAGATACGATTGACTATAAAATGGGGGAAGTATATTCTTGGGCAGAAATTTATGCCAGGCGAAGACAAAACAGGCCCTATAATATCAACACTGACACTTCATCGTCCGATAGTGATCGCACACAACAACCCAAAAGATTTTTGAGCAAAGACAAAGTACCGGCAACGACACCAGAGAATGTACCATCTACATCAACTACTTCTCCAAATACTGAAGCGGTCCCTTTTTTAGAGGTAGGCCACATGCAACAAGACGACCCAGGCGGGGCCGCAGAAAAAATCAAAGAAAAGGACAAGGATCCACCACAAACACGCACAGCCACGGGCAAGAAGGAACGATCCAAGAAAGGGAACTAATGGATAATCTAGTTATCAACATCTCCGATTACCATTTTAGTGACATTGAGTTAAAAATCTTGCAGAAGGGTACATCTTTTGTTCCGACTTCAGCAAGTAACCTTCTTGAACTCCATATCAGTTTTTTTAAATTGATGAGGAAATTAAGATTGCGCCACTTTTTTGACAATATTACAACACCAACCCAGGAAAAAGATGAGGACCCCTTATTGGGTTTACAATTGAGGAGCACATTTATGGCACCAATCAGTCATAAATGTTTGGATCTATTTGAATCTGCAGTCAAACAAGATTTAGCAAAACTCAACTACAACAAAACAAGCCCAAAACACAACAACCTAACCAATAAAGAGAAGGGTATTTTAAGAAACATCGCAAACAAACCAGACATAACTTGCACTAAAGCAGACAAAGGAGGAGCATTAGTGATACTCAATACCAGCTACTACGAATCGCAAATAACAGCTCACATTCAAGACTCAAGTACCTACATGAGATTGGAGAACAACCCTACATCACAATACAAAGAGGTTTTACAGACCATTGTACAAACAGCCGTTGACAAAGGTACCATCAATGAGAAAGTCCAAAAGTTTCTCATTCAACCCAACCCCAAGAGTCCCACAATCTTTTTGGTGCCAAAAATTCACAAGCATCCTACCAAACCTCCATGCCGCCCTATCGTATCAACCCGGGGAAGCATTCATGAACCGGTTGGTAAATACCTGGACCGTCATCTACAACCTAGCGTCAACTCCATGAGATCCTTTCTCAAAGACACCACTGATTTTTTAATCAAACTCAATCAAATTACCATCACTGAAAATGAAAATATTACCCTATGCACAGTAGATGTCAACTCGTTATATACATCCATCCCCCATCAAATGGGCTTGGAAGCCATTGAACAAGCGTTACTGCATTCCCAGTACACACAAAATCTGCAAGTTTTTTTGATGGAATTAATGGAGTTCACTTTGATGCACAGCTATTTTCAACATAGCAATGAGTGGTATCAACAGTTAACTGGTACATCTATGGGTAATTGCGCTGCTCCAGCATATGCCAACATTTTCATGAACCAATTTGAGGAAGATCACATCCTCAACACACCAGCATGGACCAATCATTTAAAACTATACCTCAGATTTATAGATGACATCATCATGATATGGAATGGCCCCATTCACATCCTAAAAGATCAACTCAATAACCTCAATCAAATAGATCAACGTTTACAATTCACTTTCAACATCCACACAGATACCATCAACTTCTTGGATGTCACCATCACCAAAACATCAACAGGATTTGAAACAAATCTCTACAGGAAAAGTACTGACAGAAATAATACTCTTCACTACCAAAGCTTTCATCCTCCACCTCTCAAGCAACATCTCCCATTTTCACAAATGCTCCGAATAAAGAGAATAGTATCTAACCCAGACGAATCCATTCATCAACTCAACCAACTTGTAAAAAGATTCAAATCCCGTGGCTATCCTGATCAGGTACTACAAACGGCTCAAGAAAGATCATCCAGCAAAAACCGTGATGAACTACTGGTTATTCAACCCAAACCCATCAAAAATCAAATCACGGTAGTATCTAAATATTCTACCGTCAGTGTCAAGTTCAAACGTATCATAGAAAAGCATTGGCAATTGCTTAACCCCTTCGATGCTGCGCAGATTCCGCCGCTGTGCTGGCGGAATCTTGCGCGGGCGGGGTCATGACGGAATGGTTCCGTCATGAGCACAGCTCAACCGTGGGTCATGACGGAACCATTCCGTCATGAGCACCGAAGGGGTTAAACTGGAGCAGGAGTTTAACCACATTTTTGACCAAGAACCAATTTTTGCCTATACAAGGAATAAAAACATAGGTGAAATACTCAACCAATCTAACCAACCTCTTTCAAATTTATCATTTAAAGGAACCATCCCTTGTTTAAACTGTAACAGCTGCAACAACGTCATGAAAGGTGAATATATTACTCACCCAATGAAAGGGCACAAAATCAGAATTAAAACCACGGCTACCTGTGACACCTCTAATGTTGTATATATGCTTAAATGCCCTTGTGGCAAAGTATACGTCGGGCAAACCGAAAGGAAGATCAAAATTAGATTGAATGAACATAAGTCCAATATCAGAACAAAACAACAGAAATCATCGGTCGCACAACATTTTTTGGAAGCTGGGCATAACATCAGCCAATTGAAATTTTGTATTCTAGAGACTGTTACTAAAACTCAAGGAAGAGACAATCATAACTTTCTTCTCAAAAGAGAGAATCATTGGATATATTTGTTGAACTCGATGAAACCTGATGGTTTAAATGATCGCACAGAATTTTTATGCTATCTATAATTGTTCTAAATACAGTGGATCCTTAATGTGGTTTATATTTCTTGTATAGTCACCAATTGCCTTATTTCTAACACGTAGTTTTTTCATATATTTTCTTTATATCCTTGTATATAGATTTAATATCGTTATATACATCTACTTTGACGTTTCTGTTCTTTCATGTTAACATGTGAAATTGTGTTGAAACATTTTAACATAACATTAGCACGCATTCCTATATTCCTTTTTTGAAGTTCACCCAACTCGCGCTTAACCATTCATTACCTTCATTATCCATCTTTAGTTAGCTAATTTAGTTTTCTTAGGTTGTCCGTAATCTAACAGCAGTCCTATTTCTATGCACACCATTTTTTAACGTCACACACCGTTAGCCTTTTACTTCCGCTTTAGACTTTGATTCACAACCACCATCACGTTCGTGATCGAACGCGGGAGCACATACCTTTGTTTTTCTACACTGGGTAAGAACAACTTTTGTCACCGTTTCAGAATGCTTTTATGCTTACTCACTAACTTTATCACTGGAAGCAAACTTTGATAGTAACCACATCGTTTGTTACCGTTTTTTCATTTGAAATCTCGTTTGAATCAATCTAGAGTTGTAACAACACGTTGATTTAACCGCTATTATTCACTTTGGGTTATTGAAACAGTTCTTTATAATCCTCACGAGCATGGTAATATTCGCGCTTAAAAACTCCTTTTTTATTTTTATTTTCACCACAACTACGCATCTTCGTATCTGATCGGTTTTTAATCACCTTTTCACCTTCACCCGTCTTTTCAACACAAGAGTAACTAATATACCTCAGACATAGCGCTTATCGTCATTTTTATTGTTTTTCTAGAATTCCCCTGAGGAAGGCTTATGCCGAAATGCATTGGGAATTTACAATCAACGCTATAATCCTTGCAATGCGTTTGAATTGATAAAAAAACGCTCACGATGAATTTTGAATAACAAATAAAGCTTTTCAACATCGAACATTGAAGAATCTAGTACAATTTTTTGAAACCCAATTTTGAGGACAGTTACGTGCCTGGGGGACACACCCCATGTTGTTGGGGGGTGCTTTCCTAATGTAGATGAACACATACAGGGTTAAAGTGTACCCCTCATGCGTTGGTGTTTCAATCGATCTAGTTATCAGGGGTTTACGGAAGAATGCTATTGTCATCTCTTTGTTACATACTGAAATTACTAAAGGAAACAACTAATACCACATCTGTGTACCTACTGCTTATTCTGTGTGTTGTCTTTCAATCTCTTTTTTTTTAGGAGAACAGTGTCAGAGTATAAAGAAACACAGTCAAGGAAAGGAGTGCATACTACAAAAAGAGAACTTGCCCGAAGCAGATAGTGATGATTTTCACGCTACTTTATCTCACAGCCAAAGAGACATTGCGTGCAGCTGAGGCTTATATACTATACAATACACTTGCTAGACCAGTGGAACTAATGAGTTGAATGTTAGAAAGGTATAGGAACCTGGAGGTCAATGAATGATTATTATATGAGGTCTTCCTTCATTTATGCAAGTATGATACCTGTGTACTACTTGCAATTGTATTTTTGTTTTCAAGTTCAGGACAAACACAGACACCTAAATCAGGGAGGGAATAGAATTTCTCCATCTAAGACCCTTATCTTGGGTAAGTGTGGGACTAACATCCATCCAAAATTCTTGCGATTAAATAGCAATTTTAACAAGCAGATTTATAAATGGGTGTACAGCATAAGCAGACATAGCGTCCTTCAGGTATGTTGAAGGCTAAAGAAAATTAGTTTGTATAGTGACTAAATGGCTGACCACGGAACCTGGAAAACTGGTTCAAACATTTCACCCAAAATATGTGTCATTCTGGGCAATAATGTATTTAGAGATTTGCAAAAACGGAACAGCTGACTAATAGTGGTGGATGTGCCATGCACCCTATTTGGAGGGCTGAGAGGCTCTTCGAATTCTAAATCTGACATACACTACTTTTGTGATGGATATTCCGCATCCCCCAAATTCTAAATAAAGTGCTTTATCTCTGTGTCTCAGATGTGTTTAATACAAACATACAAAAACAAAATGGGTTGTGTGCTGTATAGTGGTTAGTTTTTGCAAACTCTCTCTCCATCACATAGTAAAGAGTTCTTGATAGAACTCCACACACCACTGTCCACCACATTATTCTTTACATGGTACCTCATGTTTGAGATTACCCAGCTGCAATTGAAATCTACTATGGAGTGGTCCACTGGTACTTGGAAATATATGTTCAAATTTCTACCCACAATAAAAAAAAAGATATCAATCATGTGTACTCTAGTTTCCTGGAGTGTGCTAAGGTGTATCTGTAATAGATTGGACATGAAGTCAATTTGGCTGCCATATCATCTAACTTAAATAGTTTATTGTAATAATCACTGAGTGACTTGGCTATGGCTCTAGAACATGTTAACATAGCCACCGCAAAATTGAGTAAAATCAAGAAATCATCTTTTTCCCCACAAAATTTCTAAAATATAAATGTGGAAATTATATCACATACAACCCCTTTTATCAAAGTGCAGCATGTTTTTGGAGGTCTTCCAAAAACAACATCATCAATTATTTCTTTACACCACTCAGTTTCCCAGAGAGGTAGCAACTGGTGTAAGCTACTAGATTTGAGCTCACTCACCATTGTTAATGGCCTTCTTTTGTTTATTTCTTGCTTGTATTTATTCAAACTCATAAAATTACAACATTATTACACTTACACACAGTGAGTATTGCATTGGGGGAATGGCCCACAGTACAAGTGATAGAAGGTTCATAAACCTTCAGATGTGAGCTTTTTTTCTGAAGACTGAATGAATAGCTTCATTAGGTGCTCACCCATCCCATGTATAATTGTGGATGTCCCTCTAGCTCACAACACCTACTTCAATTTTAAATGTACTTCACTCAAAGGCTCTTGAAATAGTTTTGCAAGAGTGTAAGGATCATCAAATGATAATGTGGTGCAATTTATTGGTGAAGAATACACAGACATGAACATGGAGCCATTTGTCAGTGGAGTACATTATTGACAGAGATGTGAGTGTGTTTCTTTTAAAAAAAAAATATTTTTAATGGAAGAGTTCAACATTAAAAAAATCACGGAATCAAAAAGCTACAATCATTTAGCCAATGCATCTTGGTTAAAAATGGCACTACAATTACGAAACATACATATCTAAACCTAAGCATAATACAAACAATAAACAATCTTATATTGCACATTTTCCAAATTTGCCCCCATTCTTTCATAGATAACGTACTTTCTATCCAAACACCCCCAAAGTTTCAGATATTTAGTATAAGATCCTGACCTTAATGCATTTTGCTTTTAAAACTCTTTAATTCTGCATAATTGTGACCTCCATTTTTGGAATGATGGGAATTTTTCTGACTGCCAGTTTTGGAGACTTAGTGATCTAGCTATTAAAGCGATATTACACAATTGCTTTTTTTGCAAGGGTACAATGTTGATATCAGGAGAATACCCCAGATTTGCTTTCTGGGCGTCTATTGACTGTTCGGGTTCTAATGTATACAAACAGTATTTTTAGATTTCTGTCCAGCATTATTTTATTCTTGAGCAACCCCAGAGGATATTGGTCCAACTAATCCCTGCTCCTCATTGAAAGCCTGAAACAATTTTCTGGAATCGGCGGTTGATTTTGTGAAAAAAGACAGGGTTCTGTTCAGTAGCCACTTGACAGAGAATTGCATTTGCCTCACATTCAAACCCTTAATTAAGGTGACATTAAACTAATTTATCGTATTCCAGGTTACTACTGAGATCTGGAGATCTTCTTTAGACTGCCATTTAACTCGGACCTTATTTTGTCTAAGGATGGAAACCCAGCAGCTAATGGATCTCTGAGTTCTAGATTCTTTCAAGTCCTCTGCTAGCTCCAGACTGGTCAAGATTGTGCTTGGATCTATATCCCTTTAAAAATGACTTATCTTGTTAAAGGACCATTGTATCATGTCTTTAAAGTGTCTAATGTGTGGTTCATCTTCACTCCAAACTTTCCAGGCTTTCAAATAAAAGAAAAAAATGATCATGTGACATCCATTGCTCTCCCACCCTAGAAATGACATTTTTCGCTAAAAAGGGTCGATCCCCAATATAGATGTCTGCGAGAAAAGTAAATCCATTAATGACAGGGATATCATAATGCATAAACATTTCTTCTTTACACTTTAAGGACCACTGTTAAGTCTTACATCTAACATTTTAGGAGCTCTTGTGCGGCAAACGAAACCAAAAATCTTGCATTCCTGAAAAATCAATACTAAGAAAAAATTATCGATCCTACTAACCTATATGTACAATCTGCAAAATGCGCTAAATAATATTCTCTCAAGTTAGGGAGGGCCAACCTTCCTTCTAGTGGGGTTATGGATTCACTGCGCACATTGCTAAGTTAGCATAAGTTAGTATAAGCTTGACTGCCATGTTGACGCTTTTTACACGTTTCTGCATGAATTTGTTTTCACAAATCCTCTGCTTGTGCTCGTTCACATGAGAACCGTCTACCTTTCACTTTTTTTGTTGTGCTCTGAGGCTCTGTCTGCACAGTGTGTTCAAGGTCAAAAAACAATGTGCTCCGTTAATCTGCGTTGGTCAGTCCTACACATGTTAGACATAATACCGCCACAGGTGCCCTACTGAAAATCGGGTGTTTTTAATATTGCATTGTAGACATATTAAGGCACTTGAAGAAAATCCTTCTGAAGAGAAGAGCTGTGTTTCTCGGAGATGTAAACCCTTGCATCTAAACCTGGAGGTATGGGTCCCCCTGACAAAGCCCAGAGGTCTTCTATAGTTATAATAAACTAGTTTCTAGCATGGGGAGGGTGGCAAGGCACATTAGGCCTTTTTTCCACTAGCTTTATAAAATGATATCCCCGTTCATATTTTATGGAATTGTAACAATGCTCACTATATTGAGTATATGCATTTTGCTGCTAGCATTGGCTCGTATACTGCATTATAGAGCACGTTAGTTAAAAAAAACATTTCAAACTACACTGTGTCTCTGATTACTCACGTTGTGGACAAGTATGAGTGTGGTGGCGAAAGAGTGTTCTTGCTCCCACGAATACTGAGAGAGTCTGAGTTACATGTTCTAGGATGTCTAATCATTGGTAGCTTTGCTGTAGTACGGAGAACGAATGAGACACTATAGCTAGTCGGATAGGGGTTCTGGGCACTAAGGTAGGCAGTTGGTACACCACTGTACACCGAGGTGCTGGTTTCTTGCGCGTAGTTTTGTATATGTGCAGAATCCCTGCAACATGGCACCACCAACGTTTGGTGTGGCTCTTATCTGCGAGACGCTTGAGTAGTGCTTGTGCTTGTCCACAATCCCCTCGTTCCAGGTTTTCGGAAACAGGTGTGACGGTGAAACCTCCTATATTGATATTGTTATAGGTTTCTTCAAGCTTGATGTTATTAAAAGGTGTTTTCTGTTCATAGTAACTCTCTATTGTGCTGCCACGCATTAGGTTGTTAGACGTTCTTCATGGCTGAAGTAGATATACTGGCGCACAGTCGCGCGGCACTCCATTGGCATTTGACAGCATATGGGGTGTCTGACGCGGGTGTCGAACTTATCTTTGTGGTGGAAGCTTATCCAACACAACACTTTGAGGTGTTTTATTCGTGGGTCACTTTTCCGGTGGTGAATGGGGACGATGATTTGTTCCATACTTACACTCCGTCGGATCTTCCTGACAATTATCGGCCCTATACTAATCTTGAAGTTCCGCTTACGGCATGGCAACACCATATTTCGTTTAATGGCATCCTCCCACACCCAGTGACGCCGATCCATTTGGGCCCTTTATCTATCGATGGGGCTACTTGGCCGGTTTTGGCTGTTTACACCCCACACCCATGTTATCTGACAGTTCAAGTGGATGGACTCCGCGTGATGCACACCTCTTTTATACGGGTGCATAGAGCTGTTGTGCGATATGTTATGCGCAACGTCCAGGTGGGACCACCTGCGGTTGCTGCGCAAACAGCTGGACCTGGCGGAGTGACTATCCGTCCTGTTATGGTTAATTCGGTAATGGGCAATGGTTTGCTGAAAAATTTGACCAGCTGGAGGCAGTATTTCCAAATACCTCTCCTGTGGAGAAACACAGGATTTTGGCAATTAGTTTGCAGAAAGACTTAATACCCGAAGTAACCAATTGTAACAATTGGGGAAAGGTATTCGCGGCAGTGTATGCGAAATGTTTCGGCACTCCTTCAATGACCGTACTCCCCTCTGATCTAATCCTTCCTAATGTTAAGGGAGATGCAGTAAACTTTCAAGTGGCTAATGCTTTGGCTGTAGTCCCAGAGACTGACAGGCCATGCGAATTGCCGAAAATTAGTGCCGAGGCTTATAAGACCATTGGACGTAATAGTTTGAGTGTTAAGCCTTTGCTAAGATATCAGCTCAACCGCAAACACAACAGAAGTCTCGGTCTAAGAAAGACGAGCGCCCAATCTTTAATAAAAAAAAGTTGGAGGACTAAAGAACAGGGAAAGCAACGACAGAAACAGGAGTCGCGTGCCCCATCACCGACACCCGAGTCTTCTGAGCGCACTTATGATTTGCACAACCGTGCAAGAATTAGGTCTCCTGACAGGTTTCAGGTTCCTGATCAGCGTTCTCCTCGTTCTTTGCAGGAAACGTCAGGCTCACAAGCCGGTGGAGGAGAACGCCCGTAGCACGGCAGAGGTCGAGGTGCCCCACATGGACATGAGCAGCCTCGTCAGACTGACGGAAAGGGAAGACAAGACGATTTTCTGCATCAGCGCGCACAGTTTCAGAAAAAGAAAGTTGCAGCTTTAACAGCGAAATATGCCACAGACGGTGAGAAACCGCCTCCTGAATTTAACATGGGCAGTAATGCTGCTAGACAGCGCAGCGGAGGTTACAATAGTGCGGCAAGCACTGCATCCGTTTCTGGAGGCGACAGCAACTGATACTTTCATTACCGTTGAAACCGCAGATACTCGAATGGCTCCCCCTGACAGACTATATGACTTAGTTATTTTAATTGAAGGTGACATTCAAAGAGTTATTAAAGGGATATTTTGGGAAAATCTGACCTCTTCTTACAACATTTTGTTAGCGGACACAGATAGGCCCCCACCCTTTGTTCTAGCAGCTCCGAAATGGGAGGATGTGATACTTCCAAGTTTTTAAAAAAACTTCCCCAAGGAGCATGCAGAAGCTTTTGCAGAGGAGTGGGCATTGGTGCTTGCACTGGCTCTGTACCGTACTCATGTCAGCTGCGATAAGGATTCTCCACCCCATGAGATACCATTGCGGTCAATGCCACAGCCTCAACCCCAATATATCCCCTCCGGCGGGAAGCAAAGGATCCCGTTTCTGAATTTCTAACACAGTTAGAGTATGAAGGAGTGATTGAGACGTGTGTGTCACTGATGAATAACCCACTTTTTACCTTTACTAAACCCGATGGGTCGTACCGCATAGTTTTGGATTATCGGCATTTGTCACACTTTTGTGGTACAGAATACCCATAGTCTTGTTCGTAAGAAATATAAAACTACACTTGACATTTCCAGTGGCTTTTTCAGTCACAATCTGTCCCCGCATGCAGTCAATGGACAGCATTTACATCTGGTGGTAAACAAAAACAATTTAGGCGTTTAGCTATGGGCTATAAAAACAGCCCTGGTGTTTTCGCCGCCCATGTTGTCTCTTTGTTAGACAGCATAAACCCAGATGCATACTCGTACGTTGATGATATTTATCTCACGGACGACTAATTATGGCTGCATCTTTACTGAGTAGACCGCATCATTGCTTTATTTGGGGACTACAGTTACAAATGTAACTTTGCTAAATCACACATTGCAGAGCACGCAGTGTTGTTTTTGGGCTATGAGCTCAATAATGAGGGTAGAGGCTTAGCACCTCACTTCCTGGAGAAATGCGCATGATTACAACCTCCAACGACCCTGGAAAAACTACGATCTTTGCTGGTATTTTTTAACTTTGGACGTACTTACATTCCCGAATATGCCAAGCGTATCAAGCTTCTTTATGCCTTGATACAACCAACATTTTTAAAAGCCTGCTTGCTTCCGGAACATTTAACTATCCTGCAATCCTTGCAGTCTGATCTTCTTGAATCTAAATACTTGTTAACACGTGATAACCGCACAAACCTGGTGATAAGAATCGTCCCAGGCGCAGTGGGTTTCACTTACTTGACGTTTAACGTAGGTGACCCAATACCTATTGCTTACAAATCACATTTATACACTTCCGCCGAGATGCGATATTCCAGTGTTGAAAAGGTCTTCACAGCTGTGCAGATGGCGATCTTGAAAGAACGTGCACTGGCACAGTGGAAACGCATTATGGTGGTGTCACCTTACCCTGCACTTAAAGCAGTGAAAGAGCCAAGTGTACCAAACTCTAAGGCCTTGCATCCATGATGCACACAAGTGAGGCACTCTTTTTATCGGGAGATCTGGGGGAACGCTGGGTGGTAGGAAATTTGGTAGGAAATCACAGCGAAATTGAGGTATGTCCACGTTGCGTTTTGCGCCGTTTCCTGTCGCGGGCACTAGGCCGACCCACACAAGTGCGGTACCATTTTTCTCGGAAGACTTTGGGGAACGCTGGGTGGTAGGAAATTTGTGTTAGCCCGGTGATGCCACAACTTTCCCACACAAAAATGTGTGAAAAAGATGATTTTTTTCAGCTAAATTTGAGGTTTGCAGGGCATTCTGGGTAAGGAAACGTTGGGGGAACCACGCAAGCCATACCTCCCTGGAATCCCCCGGGTGTGTAGTTTTCAGAAATGTGTGGGTTTGGTAGGTTTCCCTAGGTGGCCGCCGAGCATTGGGCCAAAAACCCAAGTGACCCCTCTTGCAAAACCAGGTCGTTTTGAGATAAGCAATTTTCATGTTGCCTCACTATGTTGTGGGCCCTTGCCTGTCACGGGTACTTGGGCCTCCCACACGAGTGAGGCACCGTTTTTATCGGGAGACCTGGGGTAACGCTGGGTGGTAGGAAATTTGTGTCAGCCCGGTGATGCCACAACTTTCCCACACAAAAATGTGTGAAAAAGGTGATTTTTTCAGCTAAATTTGAGGTTTGCAGGGCATTCTGGGTAAGGAAACGTTGGGGATCCACGCAAGCCATACCTCCCTAGAATCCCCCGGGTGTCTAGTTTTCAGAAATGTGTGGGTTTGGTAGGTTTCCCTAGGTGCCGGCAGAGCTAGGGTTCAAAAACTACAGCTAGGCACTTTGCCCCAAAAAATTTTTCACTGCGAAATTGAGGTGTGTCCACGGTGCGTTTTGCGCCGTTACCTGTCGCGGGCACTAGGCCGACCCACACAAGTGAGGTACCATTTTTCTCGGAAGACTTTGGGGAACACTGGGTGGGTGGAAATTTGGGGATCCAAGTAGATTCCAGAACTTTCCACCACAGAAACATGGGGAAAATGTGTTTTTGTTTGCAATTTTTGAGGTTTGCACGGGATTCTGGGTAACAGAACCTGGTGGGACGCAGTCAAGTCACCCCATCCTGGATTCCCCTGGGTGTCTAGTTTTCAAAAATGTATAGGCTTGCTAGGATTCCCTAGGTGCCGGCAGAGCTATGGTTCAAAAACTACAGCTAGGCACTTTGCCAAAAAAGGGTCATTTTTCACAGCGAAATTGAGGTGTGTCCACGTTGCGTTTTGCGCCGTTTCCTGTCGCGGGCACTAGGCCGACCCACACAAGTGCGGTACCATTTTTCTCGGAAGACTTTGGGGAACGCTGGGTGGTAGGAAATTTGTGTCAGCCCGGTGATGCCACAACTTTCCCACACAAAAATATGTGAAAAAGGTGAATTTTTCAGATAAATTTGAGGCTTGCAGGGCATTCTGGATAAGGAAACGTTGGGGGATCCATGCAGGCCATACCTCCTTGGAATCCCCCGGGTGTCTAGTTTTCAGAAATGTGTGGGTTTGGTAGGTTTCCCTAGGTGGCCGCCGAGCACCGGGCCAAAAACCCAAGTGACCCCCCTTGCAAAACCAGGTCGTTTTGAGATAGGCAATTTTCATGTCGCCTCACTACGTTGTGGGCCCTTGCCTGTCGCGGGTACTTGGGCCTCCCACACGAGTGAGGCACCATTTTTATCAGGAGACCCGGGGGAACACTGGGTGGTAGGAAATTTGTGTCAGCCCGGTGATGCCACAACTTTCCCACACAAAAATGTGTGAAAAAGGTGATTTTTTCAGCTAAATTTGAGGTTTGCAGGGCATTCTGGGTAAGGAAACGTTGGGGGATCCATGCAAGCCATACCTCCCTGGAATCCCCCGGGTGTCTAGTTTTCAGAAATGTGTGGGTTTAGTAGGTTTCCATAGGTGCCGGCAGAGCTAGGGTTAAAAAACTACAGCTAGGCACTTTGCCCAAAAAAGTTGATTTTTCACTGCGAAATTGAGGTGTGTCCATGATGCATTTTGCGCCGTTACCTGTCGCGGGCACTAGGCCGACCCACACAAGTGAGGTACCATTTTTCTTAGAAGACTTTGGGGAACACTGGGTGGGTGGAAATTTGGGGATCCAAGTAGATTCCAGAACTTTCCACCACAGAAATATGATGAAAATGTTGTTTTTTTGGCAATTTTTGAGGTTTGCAAGGGATTCTGGGTAACAGAACCTGGAGGGACGCAGTCAAGTCACTCCATCCTGGATTCCCCTGGGTGTCTAGTTTTCAAAAATGTATAGGCTTGCTAGGTTTCCCTAGGTGCCGGCAGAGCTATGGTTTAAAAACTACAGCTAGGCACTTTGCCAAAAAAGGGTCATTTTTCACAGCAAAATTGAGGTGTGTCCATGTTGCGTTTTGTGCCGTTTCCTGTCGCGGGCACTAGGCCGACCCACACAAGTGAGGTACCATTTTTCTTGGAAGACTTTGGGGAACGTGGGGTGGGTGTTAATTTGTGTATCCACGCAGATTCCACAACTTTCCACCAGAAAAATGTGGGCAAAATGTGTTTTTTTGGCAATTTTTTAGGTTTGCAAGGGATTCTGGGTAACAGAACCTTGTGGGAGGCAGTCAAGTCACCCCATCTTGGATTCCCCTGGGTGTCTAGTTTTCAAAAATGTATAGGTTTGCTAGGTTTCCCTAGGTGCCGGCAGAGCTATGGTTCAAAAACTACAGCTAGGCACAAAAAAGGGTCATTTTTCGCTACGAAATTGAGGTGTGTCCATGTTACGTTTTGCGCCGTTTCCTGTCGTGGGCGCTATGCCTACCCCTACAAGTGAGGTACCATTTTTATCGAGAGACTTAGGGTAATTCAGATTTGTAAAGGAAGTGTTATTACCTATTGACTTTCGATGCATTTCTGCCTTCCAAATGAAAGACATTGTGTATAAAAGAAGTCATTCTAAAAAATGACTGATAATTCTCATGCTAATATGAGTATTCCCAAATTCGGAAATGTGCAAATATCTACTGTTTCTAAACTCTATATTTTGTTCCCATTTCAGAAATACATAGGTGTCTTTCATACCGATTTTTCCATGTACACATTTTTACAGAATAATTACGATATACCCGGTACTTAATAAAAAACCATTGCAAGTTGCTGCTCAGTTTTTGGCTCTGGGTTCATCGGGTTCTTGGTGAACCTACAGGTCCTATATATCCCCACAACCAGTAATGTCCAGCGGATGTAACGGTATATTGCTTTCAAAGAGCTGTCATAATTAGTAGAAGTTACAAATGAAAACGTTGACACAAAAGGCGCTTTTTTTCAACAAATGTTCAATTTATCCTATATTTAACTGTTAGTTTCTATAAAGAAACCTTGATGGATCTACACAAAGGACCCCTTGCTGAATTCAGAATTTTGTCTACTTCTCTAAAATGTATAGTTTTCCAGGATCCATTTTTGCTTTTGTACCCATTTCTACCATTAACTGGAAGGAGGTCGAAAGCACAAAAAATAGCAAAAATAGGCTATGTCCCAGAAAAATGCCAAAACTGTGTAAAAAATGTTGGGTTTCTGACAAAAGTCTGGTATCCCCTAAAAGCTGGGAAAATGGTGATTTCAGCCCCACAAACCCTTTTTTGATAACACTTGCAGGAAAAATCCCAGATGCTTTCATTTGCAGCCCGTTTTTCCAATTTTCCCCCCAAAAAAACTAAATTTTGCTGTATCTTGGCTCATTTCTGTGACCCTTCCAGGGGAATCCACAAACCCTGATTACCTTCAGAATCCCCATGATGTTGGAAGAAAAGGACGCAAATTTGGCGTGGATACCTTATGTGGTCAAAAAGTTACAGGGGCCTCAGCGCGCACTACCCCAAATAGCCAAAAAAGGGCGTGGCACAGGAGGGGGAAAAGGCCTGGCAGCGAAGGGGTTAAAGAAATTTACATATTTTACAGATCTCAATAGGTCCAGCCCAGTGTCCTTTTATTTTAAAGTAAACATGTCATCTACTCCCAAAATGATGTTGACTCACACAAAATTGTTGTATTCCAATTCGCTTATAAATAGCTTATCAGTGGGTGGCTATGAACATTGGAAGGCCACCGATGATTTGTGTTCTAGATCCTGGCAGGTTAGCGGCACTGAAGCTTTGCATCGTGCGTGCCTCATCCCCACACAGATCCTGTTTTTGAATGATTTCATATATCAAACAACCTGTTTTGGCCTAGCAACTACAAAACAGATGAATGCCCCTACCATCCCTACTCTGGCTCAATATCATAACTGGAGCTTGCATACTGAGTACTTCATTGAGAAACTGCAGGCTTTAATCCAGAATATAGCGTTTAATGTATCAAGTTTAGACCCTTTGGGATGGCTGGTTTGGCAGATGAGTGCTGATACCTGCCAATTGTGTTTCCATAACACAGTCCCTGGTTACAAACAAGTTAGACTAGATCCACGGTTTGCTGATACACATTCGGTTACTATGTATTCTGTGGGTAAATTGTATCGAAATTGGTTACATGTAACGCCCTGAACGTCTCAGGATCGTTTAACAGACACGACAATGAGGACGCAACCACTTGTGAAGGGTTAGTTCTTTTAATGAAGGCAAATAAAATACAAAGAACAAACAAAAGTTATAGTCACTGGAATCCTCCAGGCTAAGTACGTTACCAGCCCACAGCACGGATGGTCCTAACCGTCCTCTGCATATACGCCGATCCCGGCGTATGCCAACAGAGGGCAGAAATGAAATGGCCGACAATGCCAATCGGTAGGCTGTGAGGGGCACGAAGAGTGTTGGGGAGAATCGAGGAGTCAGGGAAACACCCAGCCGGGGTCTCTACCTGAAGGGAGCAGCCGCTCAACCTCTTCCTCAGGCTGCACCGGGACGCGGAGTCACCTCCTGGTGATGCGTCACCGATACCCCAATCACAAGCAAGAAGACTGAACCGAGAGCAGCCGCTCGATCGATCCTGTGGACTTCCGAGTCTGTAACGCGGCAAACACCTCCTGGTGTGCGTTACAGCTGGCAGTCCCTGTGTCTCTGGTCGGGCTGGGAGTTACGACTCCAACCAGCAAAAGCGCCACTGCGCTTGGACTCAGCCGAGTCAAAAAGCGAAGCTCAATGGTTGACCGGTAGAGCTTCCGGGTCCTTCACAGGTGACGATGGGGCAAGACACGGCCCAGGGAGTAACGACTCGACCTACCTCCGTTCTTGCCTTACTGGAGCACCACTCCGGAACACTGCTCTTCACGAAGCAGGTACGTCGGTGTAAACACAATATCCGACAGCCTTGTACCTCCCGGTTCCTCCCTTTATAGGGCGTGTTTTCCTTGAGTTATGTAACAGCTCTCCTGTTTACATAAGGGCGTGTTTCCCTTGAGTTATGTAACAGCTCTCCTGTTTACATAAGGGCGTGTTTCCCTTGTATGACAGGAATTCTTGACAGTACATCCTCCCTCTCAGCGGCTCCCCACGGGTCCAGTGCTGGCAGGAAAACGCCGATGGAACAAGGAGACCAAGCGCGGAGCATGAACCCCTTCAGCCGGTTCCCATGAATGCTCCTCCGGGCCATAGCCTTTCCACGCAACCAGGTACCACAGCTTCCCCCTGCGCCATTTGGATGCCCGTATGCCCGACACTTCATACTCCACCTCCGACTCCACGCATACCGGCCTAGGTGTCCCAGACGGCTTGGAGGGTGCTGGTTTGAGCAATGATACATGAAAGACAGGGTGTATCCGCAATGACTGGGGCAAGCACACCTTCACGTTCACGGGACCCATACACTTGGTAATTCGATAGGGGCCCATGTACTTGGGATGGAACACACTGTTCTTTCGAAACCTCATGTTTCTTGTGGATATCCAGACGTAGTCTCCAGTGCGGTACAGTGGCCCGGGCCTTCTCTTCCTATCTGCCGCAGCCTTGTATCTTCTCTTGGCCTCTATTAGGACAGCCCTTGAGCGCATCAACGTGTCTTTTATGTGTGCCACCCTGTCCGCTGTGGCGGGAATCCTGTCCTCTCTGAACGGATGTAGAAATGGCAAGAACCTGGGATGTTGGCCATAGTTGCTATAGAACGGAGATGACTGTGTGGAGCTGTGAGTGGCGTTGTTATAGGCTATCTCTGCAACCCATAGCAAGTCGACCCATTCTTCCCTGCCCTGGTCCACAAAACATCGCAGATACTGTTTGAGCGTTTGGTTCAGGCGCTCGGTTTGGCCGTCCTTTTGAGGGTGGTAGCTGGTGGACAGGGCGGTCTTAACATGCAGCGCAGTGCACCAAGTCTTCCAGAATTGCGCAGTAAACTGCGACCCCCGGTCCGACACGATCACCCCAGGTAATCCATGCAGTCGTACCACATTCTTTAGGAGTAGTGACGCCAATTCCCCGGCCGTAGGGACTCTCTTGCAGGGGATGAAGTGCCCCATTTTCGTCAAGTAATCCACCACCACCAGTATTGCCGTCATCCCCTGGTCTACCGGTAGGCCCACCACGAAGTCCAGTGATATGCTATCCCATGGTCTATCCGGGGTCGGAAGTGGATGTAAGAGCCCTTGGGTTCGGCCATGGTCGGCCTTCATGGTAGCACACGTAGGACACTCCTGTCCCCACCTCCTGACATCCACTCTCATGGTTGGCCACCAGAAATGCCGTCCCATGCTAGCCACCGTTTTTTCAAAGCCCAAATGACCTGCGCATGGAGAGTCATGGCACCAGATGAATGCTTGTTTCCTTAGCCTAGGCGTGGGTATCAATAGGCACCTGCCCTTCAGGGGTATCCCGTCCTTCAGCTGCCATTCTCTGTGACTGAGGAGCCACCTCCGCCATGCGAATGACCTGATCCCTCTCTTTATTCCCCTCAGGAAAGTATCCGGTTGGATAACCCCCAATACCATCCTCGGGGAAATGATGGAACGCTCGGTTGCAGGCAATGGTTCCTTAACTGCAGATTGACGGGACAGGGCGTCCGCCTTCCGGTTTTCCGTCCCCGGCCGATATGTGATGCGGAAGTTGAACCCCGCAAAGAAGATCATCCACCGCAGCTGCCTGGGAGAAAGGTGTCTAGTGGCCGTCATGAACTGTAGGTTCCGATGGTCCGTGTACACCGATACCACATGTCTTGCCCCCATCAACCAATGCCTCCATTCGGTGAAGGCGTCCTTGATTGCGAGAAGCTCCTTCTCCGCAATATGGTAGTTGTGTTCGGCGTCGTTGAGTTTGCGGGACATGTACGCAACGGGATGAAGCACCCCTGTGTCGTGGTTGCGTTGGGACAAGATAGCCCCCAGCGCCACATCCGACGCGTCCGCTTCCACCACGTAGGGGAGATCCGGATCGGGGTGAGCCAACACCGGCGCCTTACCAAAGGCGCTTTTCAGGGCCTCAAAGGCTTTGTTCGCTTCAGGGGACCAGACAAACTCCTTGGACTTCCTCAGTAGCTGTGTGATTGGGGCCACCACTCCTGAAAATCCATCTATAAACCGCCTGTAAAAGTTGGCGAAGCCAATGAAACTTTGGACGTCCTTCACGCTTTGGGGCACCGGCCATTCTTTCACCGCCTTGATCTTTCGTTCTGCCATCTCCTGTCCCTCTGGACTCAGCATCACTCCGAGGAATTCCACGGATGTGACGTGGAAGTCACACTTGCTGAGTTTACAAAACAGCATGTTTTCCCTCAGATTTTGGAGCACAGCTTTGACGTGGTGTACGTGCTCCTCCACACTGGACGAATAGATGAGGATGTCGTCGATATATACGACCACGTAGATATCCAACTCCTCTCTGAATACCTCATTCAAAAAGTACTGAAAGGCTGCCGGGGCGTTGCACAGACCGAACGGCATTACGAGGTACTCAAAAAGGCCGAACCTGGTCTTAAAGGCGGTCTTCCACTCGTCTCCGTCCCTCATGCGCACCAGATGGTATGCCCCTTTCAAATCCAACTTGGTGTAGATACGAGCTTTCTTGACCTGTTCCAGAAGTACACTGATGAGAGGCAAGGGGTACCGATTTTTTATGGTTATCGCATTCAATGCCCTAAAGTCCACACAGGCTCTCAGCTCCCCATTAGCCTTCGGGATGAAGAAGAGCGGCGAGGCGGCCGGAGACTTGGACGGGCGGATGAATCCTAGCTTGAGGAGTTTATCCAGGTACCCCCGGAGATGCACGTTTTCAGGCTCCGTCAGGGCATACAGCCTGCCGCTGGGAACGCTGGCCCCTGGCACCAGGTCGATCTGGCAGTCAAACTGTCTATGTGGTGGTAGCACTTCCGCCTTCACCTCATCAAATACATCCTCAAAACTGTGATAAGCCTGGGGGAGAGCCACATCTTTTTCTGCCGCTGTAGCCACCGTCTGACTCCCGCTCTCATCTGCGTCAAGGGATTCCGTTCTTATTCCACAATGCAGGATGCAATACGGTGACGTCATTTCGATGCGATGTGTTGGCCAATCCACAAAGGGGTTGTGTTTCTGTAGCCACGGCAATCCCAATATGACGCCATATTGGGGCGCTCGGATGATGTTAAAATCGATTTGTTCCAAATGGTTCCTCCCATATCTCATCGGAAGGACCCCCGTGTGCTGTCCGATGGGCCCCGTCACCAATCGCCTTCCGTCTACCGCATAGACGTCTTCGGGTACTGCTTTGGGAAGAAGCACTAGCCCTAGCCTGCATGCCTCGTTGTGGTCCATAAACATGCCAGTGGCCCCTGAATCCACCATGGCCACAACGGGTATCCACTGGTCATGCACTCCCACGTGCACTGTGATAAACAGGTGTCGTTGTCCCTTAGTGACCGAGTTGGAAAGTGAAGGGATGGATGAGTGACTCCGAGATGCCCCTTCTCTGGTCTTGGAGTCCTCTAGTTTTCCGCCGGTATGTCCACCACGGCTGTTACCGACCGGTTGGCCCGATAACGTGACGTCTTCGGTTTGGCAGGGCATTCACGTACGTAGTGGCCTTTTTTGCCACAATATAGGCACAATCCTTGTTTACGGCGTGACTCTTTCTCCGTGGCTGTGAGGCTCGCTCGTATTGCGCTGATGTCCATGGGTTCTCCCTTGGATGCGGTGGAAGTTTCAGGACTTCCCACCGTCACATAGGATGGAAGGGATTTTCCTTTTCTCCCATGATCCCCCTTTCTTTCACTTAGCCTATGTTCCAGCCGTAATACCAGGTTGATAAGGCCCTCACATGTCTTGGGTTGAGGGTCAATATGAGCCACGGCGTCCTTGAGCTCATCGCACAGCCCTTGATGGAAGAGCGCCGTCTGTTTAGCAACAGGCCACTTGGTTTCCGCAACCAGCCTTCGGAACGCGTTGAGATACTGCACCAGGTCGTTGGATCCCTGTCTCAACTCAAGCATTTCACGGTCCGCCGTGTACGAGTCAGCCCTTCTGTCGAATACCTTCAGGAATTCCTCGCGAAAAGCACCCCAATCACATAAGAGGGGGTCGTCCCTGCTCACCAGAGGTACGGCCCATTGTGCCGCGTTTCCAGCCAAATAGGATATAAGGAAAGCCACACGAGCCTGACTCGTGGGGAACGCCTTTGGTTTGCACGATAAATGTAGCGCCACTTGTGTGAGGAATACCTGCACTGTGTTAGGATCCCCACTGTACCTCTCTGGTGTTGCCAAGGGAATGGCTACCGGCATTTCCACTACTACCGCAGGGGTCTGGTTCGTGAGGGAGGTGCTGGGCGTGAGCGGGTCCAATTGGATAGCATCCAGTCTGGCTTTTACATCGGCTGTTTCTTGCCTAGAGGCAGCCACTTCAACTTGCATGGCCGCTAAAGCAGCCAGCACATCATCAAGTGTTGCCATGTCTGTTATCGACCGGGAGACAGTTAGTGTTATTAAGGTCGGATATTTTGTAACGCCCTGAACGTCTCAGGATCGTTTAACAGACACGACAATGAGGACGCAACCACTTGTGAAGGGTTAGTTCTTTTAATGAAGGCAAATAAAATACAAAGAACAAACAAAAGTTATAGTCACTGGAATCCTCCAGGCTAAGTACGTTACCAGCCCACAGCACGGATGGTCCTAACCGTCCTCTGCATATACGCCGATCCCGGCGTATGCCAACAGAGGGCAGAAATGAAATGGCCGACAATGCCAATCGGTAGGCTGTGAGGGGCACGAAGAGTGTTGGGGAGAATCGAGGAGTCAGGGAAACACCCAGCCGGGGTCTCTACCTGAAGGGAGCAGCTGCTCAACCTCTTCCTCAGGCTGCACCGGGACGCGGAGTCACCTCCTGGTGATGCGTCACCGATACCCCAATCACAAGCAAGAAGACTGAACCGAGAGCAGCCGCTCGATCGATCCTGTGGACTTCCGAGTCTGTAACGCGGCAAACACCTCCTGGTGTGCGTTACAGCTGGCAGTCCCTGTGTCTCTGGTCGGGCTGGGAGTTACGACTCCAACCAGCAAAAGCGCCACTGCGCTTGGACTCAGCCGAGTCAAAAAGCGAAGCTCAATGGTTGACCGGTAGAGCTTCCGGGTCCTTCACAGGTGACGATGGGGCAAGACACGGCCCAGGGAGTAACGACTCGACCTACCTCCGTTCTTGCCTTACTGGAGCACCACTCCGGAACACTGCTCTTCACGAAGCAGGTACGTCGGTGTAAACACAATATCCGACAGCCTTGTACCTCCCGGTTCCTCCCTTTATAGGGCGTGTTTTCCTTGAGTTATGTAACAGCTCTCCTGTTTACATAAGGGCGTGTTTCCCTTGAGTTATGTAACAGCTCTCCTGTTTACATAAGGGCGTGTTTCCCTTGTATGACAGGAGTTCTTGACATTACAACACTCGTCCCTATCGTCAGTTAAACAACATTTATCGCTGATGTCCAGTAAGATTGATTTAGCCGATTTTATCAAGGGCCCTTTTGGTCCCAGAACAAAAAAAATTCTTTACTTAGCTTACAATGAAATCTGGGAGCTTTCTCAAATTGAAGCTGCATCACGATTGAGGAAAATAGATCAAGCTGATCTAGAAAAGGTACTTGCTGTTGTTGGCAATAGTATTAACACACTGTCTTCCTGCATTTACACGTTGGATAAGGATGTTTCATCTGTTGTTGATATTGTACAAGATGATGTATCTGTATTGTATCATGGTCAAAATCAATTGTGTTCTGTTATGTAGTTTGCATGGACTTTGCACACACTGAAAATGGGAAAAGTGCCATGGGATTATTTGAACTCAACTGCATTATTTTTACCTAATTTAACTGACAAACAACAGTTTATGTCCATGAATGATGCAATGTACACACTTTTACATATTGAGATTGACCCTTTACCCTTCTCCGTGGCCAAAACAGACTCGGCTGTCTGGCTCATCCACGAGGTTATCTCATTACCGTTTTCTTTGTTTAAATTTACCTTGTGCATGAAGCATTACCCAATTGGTTGCTATGAACCCCTGGGCAGTGCTTTACTACATGAAGTGTGGTCCTTGCCTTTCACATACAGATGTTTGCGAGATGACAGATGAATTTTGTGTCCCTACATTGGGACATTTCCTTGTCTGTAAAGACATACAGTTACATGAGGCTTGCAGTGTTACCGCCCCGAATCTTGACTGTGTTTTGAGGGTATTCCTGTACCAGCTATAAAACCCACTTTCAACCTGCTTGCTAACGGTAGCTATCTTCTTTTGAATAACGAGGAATGTTGTGGCTTGCTAGCTGGCATACCGTATATTGTGACAGTTACAGAGTGCGTAGTTTGTTGTAAAAATGTGCTTTGTCTGCCCCCGCATGGGAACCTCGATTTGGCCTTGCATCCCAACTTTGAAAGCAGACTTCAATAAGTTGAGCAGAATAAAAGTGCTATTATTCCAGCAGGAGGTCCCGCTTATTTCAGCGTGCGAGACATTCGTCCTGCAGATAGTGAGTACAAATTCTGAGATTCAGGCCCTTTTAAATAGAAACCTCCCACAACATTTCGGTGAACTAATTCATTGTATTTTCAATGCGTCTGATACACATGGCCTGGCGCATTTTTTTAAAGTCATGGGCTCTGGCCTTGTGACTCCTTTTCAGACTATATTTGGTGTAATACCAGCCTTTATTCATTCTATTTTTTCCAGCGTCTTTGGGGGATTACCTCTGTTGCTTACCATAGCCACTGGTGTTCTCTTATTGATTTGCCTGCTCAGCAATGGATGCACCGCTTGTGGTCCTACATTACCAAGAACGGTAACAAATGCTCCGCGACCGGATGCTTAAATGCTTTGACACGGTGATACTGGCAATACTCAGCGTGGCATATAGACTGTCTTTTTGCTTTGCGTACTACACTTGCGTGCAACCCGTCTTCATGCCTGGATTACGACCTGTTGATGAGTCACTTAGTGGCCCATGAGCAAGAATGCTCCGGAGTTGGTTTTATGGCATGCGTGGTTGCACTTGGAGTGTTGGCACAATGGGATATCTGTATGATGGCGCAGGATTTCCTACAACGTAGCTACATTGAATATCACGCAAGTTGTCCTACGATGGTGCTAGATGCACCCAAATATAAAGATCATGAATGTTTGTTCTGCTTGCTTAACTGGATGGCATCTCGTTTTTCCACTGATGACAATGATTTCCTATTGGAAGCCGTTGCTGTTTACTTCTCGTACACTCTGATGGGTTAAAAGGCTGACGCTTATCTTTGCCTATTTTTTTTATATATATGGTATACATATTTTTTGGGGGGGGCACCTATTTACGAATCCAGAAAAGTTTTTTTTTCTTTCCTCCTTTTCATTTTTCCTTATCTCATTAACTTTGATGGACTATAGACGCTCTTGAACTCTGCTCATACTTCTTGAACTCTGTGTTTGTCCTCTTACTACATGCAATGGATTTACCAAGGGAAGGGTGTAGTAAGATTATGGATTCACTGCGTACATTGCTAAGTTAGCGCAAGTTAGTATAAGCTTGCCTGCCATGTTGCCGCTTTTTGCACACGTTTCTACATGAATTTGTTTTCACAAATCCTCTGCTTGTGCTCATTCACATGAGAACCGTGTACCTTTCACTTTTCTTGCTGTACTGTGAGGCTCTGTCTGCACAGCGTGTTCAAGGTCGAAAAACAATGTGGTCCGTTAATTTGCGTTGGTCAGTCCCACGCATGTTAGACATAATACTGCCATAGGTAAACTACTGAAAATCAGGTGCTTTTAATATTGCATTGTAGGCATGTTAAGGCACTTGAAGAAAATCCTTCTGAAGAGAAGAGCTGTGTTTGTCGGGAGATGTAAACCCTTGCATCTAAACCTGGAGGTATGGGGTCCCCCTGACAAAGCCCAGAGGATAAAGCACGGGGAGGGTGGCAAGGCACATTAGGACTTTTTTCCACTAGCTTTATAAAATGATATCCCCGTTCATATTTTATGGAATTGTGACAATGCTCACTATATTGAGTTTATGCATTTTGCTGCTAGTATTGGCTTGTGTACTGCATTATAGAGCACGTTAGTTAAAATAAACATTTCAAACTATACTGTGTCTCTGATTACTCACATTGTGTACAAGTATGAGTGAGGTAGCGAAAGAGTGTTCTTGCTCCCGCGATTACTGAGAGAGTCTGAGCTATATGTTCTAGGATGTCTAATCATTGGTAGCTTCGCTGTAGTAGGGAGAACAAATGAGACACTATAGCTAGTCGGATAGGGGTTCCGGGCACTAAGGTAGGCAGTTGGTACACCACTGTACACCGAGGTCCTGGTTTCTTGCGCGTAGTTCTGTATATGTGCAGAATCCCTGCAACAGTATCAAAGAGACTGTTACTTAGGGATTATTCTGTTTCTCAGTGTTCCAGATCATTTAGAGTTGAGAAACATTGCTGATGGTTCCCGTTAATGTGATGGGGGTGGACACTCATGGTAGACCTTATGGAGTCAGACAGAATCCATCAATATATCATTTAGGGTGAAAATGTTGACTGCCTCGAAAAGGGCTAAGGAGCTACTTAAATGAATTATCATAACAGTTGAAAAGGGGGCTACGGCCCTGAATAATTCAATCTTGATATCGGGTTTCCTTATTGTCAACCATCCCCCTAGCACAAAAACTGGTCACTTCCAGGGACAGAAGCAGATGTAACCTGTAAAAAGAAAAAAGTTCAAGTAGTTCAGGAATGGTCATGAGCACATGTCTCCAGGCCACACTAGGCCTCACTGGCTTCTAGGAACACATTAATATCAGTAAAAAATAGGATTTGTTGTCATTGTTTGTTGAAAGAATGGAGGAGCTGAGCGTATCTTTTATGGCGAATGTAAGTCAGCACCAGCTAAATGGCAATCAGTGCCTATTTTGCAGTATATCTGAGGCAGTAATTGTATACCTTTTGGAGATGAGCTCTGCTGTGCTTCACGCCCTTTCCTGGATGCATAGCTAATTTGTTCACAGGTTTGTTTTTCTGTGCTTGCTACTCCATCAATAAAAGCTACATGTAGACTGATATCTGGGTGCGTATGCTCCATTCAGTGTGTTAAATGTCTTTCCATTTGTAGAAGTGTGCTTAAATTATGTCAGTGCCCCGTTTCTTGGGTGATTGTGACTATGAATTGTGTTGTCAGTTGGATGACCTGGTTTCCCGGTTTAGCAAAAATGATCAAGACTGCACCTCCTAGCCTGGTTGTTCATGTGAAATTCAGGTTCTGTGGCCAAATACAGACAGTTTTATAACTACCTCCAGCATCCAAACTCAGACATCCCTTTTACATATATTGCTAAATGAATGCACTAAACGCCTGTGCTAACACACCTGGGGCCAGATTTACTTGAAGTCATGCAACACAAGACAACTTGCTGCTCTACTTGACAGGCATAGATCATGAATGTGTCATATCTACTTAGATATGGTGCATTCCTGTTCTATCCCTGCGCTGGGACACTGAGTGCAGCCTAGCACCAGCCCATGGTGTAAGGGTGCCTGTGTTATAGGCAGGATTGCATTTGCTCTTTTTACATGGGCTGCCATGCAAAGCGGCTTTGCATAGATTAGGAAAACTCACTAAAGTCCTTTCATTGCCTTGTGCTGCCTTGTATGATGTCATGGTAATGCAAGGGCTCTGTAAATCTGGGCCCAGGTGACTGCACAACCCCGGTTCATCTTTAAAGTCTTTACCTAACTAGATAACAGAGTAGGCTGCCATAGAGTTTTATAGTAGTTATTGCTCAGTTTTGTTTCAGGTAGTTTTCTAATCTCAGCACCAGCCTGTGTGATAAACCTACTTGTGTTAAGGCTTACAGTTTTACCTGTTGTGCTGAACACGCTTTGGAAAGATTAAAAAAACGGTGATGAAGAGAAAGTCCCAAAGGGTCTATCAATTGAATCGGCAAATTACATTATACATGTCATTAGTGCTTCATCCTTGTTCATTAAAATACAACTTGCGCTTTTGCATTTTAATGCACTATCAACACAGATTCATTTTTATATCATACATTTGTTTAGCAGCTTGCAGAAGTATTATCTCTTTCAAATAATGAGACCCGTTCAGAATTTATCAAAAGAAGGCGCTGAGCAGTTGCTGAATGTGTTCCCTTTCCAAGGGCACATTCCTCCAAGATATTGTATTGATTTAATTTGCATTCAGATTGCCCAGTTGTTGGCACCGTGTACTGACTTGAATGATTAGCTATCAAAAGCAGGATGAATTGCCAACATGGGCTCTTCAGTTTGCACAGTACAAATATAAGCCTTCTCTGGTAATAACAGAATAGTATTAAAATGGGATGGAAAATAAAATACAGCCTATAAAACCTGGATAATTCAAAACTGCATTATTAGATATGGCTTTAATAGAGGGTATATTAGTTGTTATGCGGAGTAATATGTCTTCTATTTGTGAAAAGAAGAAATTGAGATTGATTCCAAATAGGGGAGATTGTTGTGGTTTTAAAATGGAAGTCTGGAAAGTCAGACAATGAAGAAAACAGTGGGTTTGAAATCGTGTTTCCTTATTACTTTTGTTTCCTTATTACTCAGACTGTCTAGATTGTTCCGTGGGATTTGTTGTTTGAGATTACATCATAAATATTACCTTGTGGATTTAAGGGCTTTGGTTCAGGAATATAAATCTAACTCAAAGTGAGGGGCATATTTACAAGGAATTGGCGTTGGGCAACTCTGCAAATTCTTTTGCTGCGCTGCCCTACGCCAATTTGAAAGGACAGGAATGCACCGTAGTTACAAGATATGGTACATTCCTGTCCTTTCAGCCAGCACTGACACACATATTGCTGGCGTGCGCCAACACAGGCACCCCTGCTCCATGGTGCAAGGGTGTCTGTTTTGTGGGCACAATTGTTTTTGTGCAGGAAGGGGCATAATCTGGTACAAAAACAATCACACAAGACATTTTCCTCCTTCTATGTGTTCTACAGAATGCAGCACATGTGTAAAGAGGAAAAAAAGAGGAGAAATGTAAACAATTCTCTCTGTTACGCCTGCTCTAGGAAGGAACAAGGGGGCATGTCATCAAGGACGGCGTTAAAATTATCGCCGGTTTAGCGGCAGAAAACTGCCGCTTAAGCAGCGATAATGGGCTTGATAATAGGCCCTGGAGAATTCCCATAGAAGCCCACATTCACGCCAGAACATGGACTTCTATTGGAATTCTCCAGGGCATATTATCAAGCCCCTTCTCGCCGCTTTAGCGGCAGTTTCCTGCCGCTAAATCGGCGATAATTTTTAAGGCCGTCCTTGATAATATGCCCCAAGGTTTGGGTACTGCCCCAGGTTTATCCGGTGTTGTAAATCTGGGGCAGCTTCAAATTCTTTGGTTGTTGAGTGGGAACACTCACAGCAACATCCATGGAACACCTCTTTCAATCAAAATAAGGCAAGCTAGCGATTTGCACTGCCTCTCCTTACTCCATATTTACAAGGCCATAAAAAGCAACATAGGTTGGCTTTATGTGGCCTTGTAGATATGGCTGAGCCTTATGCGCCACCGGAACATCTCCGAAATTGATGTTCCAGCAGGACACAGGGCTTGTAAATATGCCCTTGAATTTTTTGTATAGTGAATGTGAATAGCTGCCCTTTGCCTTAACTGGGAAAGAAAATTGAGTAGGGGACAATAGCAAAGTACAGTTGATATATATTCAGTGCAAGTAAGTCACAGTTCTGTAACAGGTCATAGAAGCATAAAATGGGTGTCTAACACTCCAAGGCACCAAATTCACCTATTTTCAAACAGAGGAAAGTCACTTGCTCTTGTGTCATCTCATTTTGTTAGCTTCGCCAAGCTCAAGGCTGTGCATGGGGTGATTAGTGAATCAAGAACAACAATGCAAAACATTTAGTAGACAAAGGGTGTCATCTAAACGAATCATTATTAGTGCGGAGTGTCATCCACCTTTTCATCCAGGTTAGAGATTGATAAAAATGTCTCTGGTAATAAGGTCACACATATTTTTGCGTTTTTGCATCATTACACATATCTCCAAATAATCAACAGGTATACCACGTGGTATATGACGTTACCGTTTTACCTAACAAACATTACCTTGGATCTCACCAACAGCCTTTTTCTGCTGGAGACATGGATCAACAAACAGCAGAAGCAGTGTTTCTTAAATTAGCAGACAGACTTAAACATACAGAAGAAATGTTTGCCAAAAATAGTATCACTAGTGCATCAACTTTTGTTTTATCCACCACGAAGGCGCTAATCAGAGCCAAACACAAAAGCCATTTTCCAAAACAATACAGAGAGAATCCTTGTAAGAAGGAAGAATATATAAATTGTTCCCCGCTACTTCCTGTTTGCATGTGTGCTACATTGTGCAATTAACATACTAAGAGGTATAAGCATCTAAGGTTTGTATATATATATATATATATATATATATTATCTACCGGCGGTCGCCAGTAGATAGTTATAGTTAGGACCTATTTTCCATAGGAAATCCGCAACATTCTATTTGGAATACCGTTGGCGCCGGTTAATGAATCCTCGCAAAATTTTCCAAACTTTTGGCCAGCTCCGCTCCGCTCCTACCCTGAAAGTTTTGCGGTGATCGGTCATGCGGGGGCCAAGAAAAAAGAGGGGTCCCAAAACGCGTTTTCCCCATGCAATTTCCCATAGGATCTGTTGTTGCAGCTACAACCCGAACCGCTGAAAGGAATGACACCAAATTTGGCAAAGAGGTAGTCCTCAGTTCGGACTTGTGCCTTTTGCATATATGGTGTGAATCTGTTCAGTAGTTGCTGAGAAAATTAGGGTAAAAAAGTTAGTGATATCTATGGCCGGGGAGTATCCGTGGACCCTACCCGCACCGTAAGCGTACCCTCCCCGAACTGAGCGCCCACCCTCTCGATCGCGCGCTGAATGCTAATTGGTTGTCGAGTGTCCCTCTACATTCGAAACCAGGAACTGTTGGCGGCCATTTTCTGCCTCGGTAGAAGCGAGCCTGAAGGTGGAAGGGGAATAAGTGTGTAAAACATATAAAGGGGCAGAGTGGAAATACTCTGACCCTCTAGAGGTGCTTAGGGGGTCCCAGAAGGACCCCCTGGGGCCCCCCTTTTTAAAAAAAAAACGGCGAAATGCACGCATGGTGCGCGCATCCTATCGCATTGGATGCACGGATCCTCTCGCGGTGGGTGCGCGGATCCACGGCAATGTTTTTTGAAAAACGACAAGAAATCATTGGTTGTATGACTACTTTCTACACTGAAAGGTAGGGTGTATATTTCAGTTTTTTAAAGGTATGATTCTTATTGGTTAACAAAAACAGATTGTAAGGAACATTATATATGATAAGCTGATATGTTGAAAAGTCAAGCATACTTCCTGTCTTGATTAGCAACATTGTGTGCTAAACTTGGGACCTGTGAGCTCAGTGCAGTGTTCCATGAGCTGTTTCTATGGTAACATGCAGAAGGCAGATTGGGGGAAGGGTTGACATGTATTTCAGTTGGAAAGGGTTGAAATGTTTAACCAATAGAAATGTGTGTTTGCTTTTGAGTTTATGTGTGAAGGATTGTGATTTGATGTTTACATGTATATGTGTGGAAAATGAGAGGGAAACTTTTCCATTCTTTGTTTTTGCTGAGAGGTGCACAGTGCAGAGATTCTGTAAAAGAAAATATGGTGAGTGATTGATATACTTCTTAATCTACAAAAGAAATTGAAAGATGAGTTATTTAATTGTGAGGGGATGTATGTAGACTCTTTTGATTTTAATTAGACTAATGTATTTCTTCTGCTGTAGGGAGTACTTTTTTTCTCTACAATGTGTTTGCATGTAGAAACCATTCTGTGATAAGCATTTGTGTTTTTCATGTGTTTGTAGACAGATAACTGTGCTGTTTTTATATTTTGGTAGAATTAGAAACCAGTCATTGTTTATGAATTTGTGAAATGAGTTATGTTATGTTATGTTTCTATACTAAAATGTAGTACTACTTCTAGATGAAGAAATGTGTTTTGGTATAGTGCAAGAGATAGTGTTGTTTGTCTAGAATCACACAGTCAGTCTGTGTGCATTTGGGAACCAGTGTGAGAGAAGCGTTTGGTAACATCGTGTATTTGCTGATAGATAACTGTTTTAAAATATGTCATGTTGTCAAATTTTAGTAGCATTAGAAGCCAGTCTTTGCTTATGCTTTGATTAAATAAGTCAGGCTTTGACACAAAAGTGCAGTCCTGAAATATGAAGATTGTGTGCAGTTCCCTTACCATTTCCACAGTAGTGAATGATTTTTGGTAAACTCCTGGGTATAGTGGTTGTTGTCTAGAATCACACTGTGAGTGTGTGTTTCTTTTTTGGGAACCACTGTGAGAGAAGCAATTGGTAACATCGTGTATTTGCTGACAGATAACTATTTTAAAACCTGTCATGTTGTCAAGTTTTAGTAGCATTAGAAGCTAGTCATTGCTTATGCGTTGATTAAATGAGTCAGGCATTGACACTAAAGTGCAGTCGTGAAATATGTAGATTGTGTGCAGTTCCCTTACCACTTCCACTGTAGTGAATGAGTTTTGCTAATCTGGTAGGGATAGTGTTGTTTGTCTAGAATCACACTGTGAGTCTGTGTGCATTTGGAAACCACTGTGAGAGAAGTGTTTGGTAACATTGTGTATTTGCTGACAGATAACTGTTTTAAAACATGTCATGTTGTCAAGTTTTAGTAGCATTAGAAGACAGTTATGGCTTATGCTTTCATTATATGAGTCAGGCATTGACAGTAAATTGTAGTCGTGAAATATGTAGATTGTGTGCAGTTCCCTTACCACTTGCACTGTAGTGAATGAGTTTTGGTAAACTCATAGGGATAGTGGTGCTTGTCTAGAACCACACTGTGAGTTAGTGTGTATTAGGGATTACTGTGAGAGAAGCATTTGGTAACATCATGTATTTGCTGACAGATAACTGTTTTAAAACCTGTCATGTTGTGAAGTTTTAGTAGCATTAGAATCCAGTCTTTGCTTATGCGTTGATTAAATGAGTCATGCTTTGACACTGATGTGGTGTACTTAAATATGTAGATTGTGTGCAGTACCATTAACTCTTCCAGACTAGGGAATGAGTTTTGGTAAACTCCTAGGATAGTGTTGCTTGTCTAAAATCACACTGTGAGTCTGTGTGCATTTGGGTAAGGATTGTGAAAGAAGCATTTGGTAACATCGTGTATTTGGTGACAGATAACTGTTTTAAAACCGGTCATGTTGTCAAGTTTTAGTAGCATTAGAAGCCAGTCTTTGCTTATGCTTTGATTATATGAGTCAGGCTTTCACATAAAAGTGCAGTCCTGAAATATGAAGATTGTGTGCAGTTCCTTTACCACTTCCACAGTAGTGAATGATTTTTGGTAAACTCCTAGGTATAGTGGTTGTTGTCTAGAATCACACTGTGAGTCTGTGTGCATTTGGGAACCACTGTGAGAGAAGCATTTGGTAACATCGTGTATTTGCTGACAGATAACTAATTTAAAACCTCTCATGTTGTCAAGTTTTAGTAGCATTAGAAGCTAGTCTTTGCTTATGCATTGATAAAATGAGTCAGGGTTTGACACTAAGGTGCAGTACCATGTACTATTCTGTTCACTGTGGCAGAACTGAAAATTTAAAAGTTTTACCTAAGCACTGTCCTAGAAGTAGTCTGATTATTTAGTCAGTTTCTAAGTACCAAATAGATTGCTTCAAATAAAAGTGTTCTAACATACTATACACTTGTCTTTTACACCTTCAATTCCCTAGTCAGTATCCATACACTTCCAGGAAACATCCTGTCACTTCCTTTGCAGTCCTCTAGAGACCCATTCAACAGCATGTACTAATCCATTGACTGTGCCAAAACTCAAACACTTATAAATTCACCTAGACACTCTCTTTCCAGTACTCTAATGATTCAGTCACTGCCTAAGTATTCATGCACTGAGCCAGGTCTTAGCACATGGACTACGTCAAACCCATATCCACTATGCATGCAGTCCTCTAACCACCTACACACTTGTCTTTCACACCTTCAATTCCCCAGTCAGTATCCGTTCACTTCCAGCAAACACCCTGTCACTGCCGTTGCACTCCTCTAGTGACCCATTCAGCATCATGTACTAATCCATTCACAGCGCCAAACCCTAATAAATTCACCCAGGCACTCTCCTTGCAGTACTCTAATCATTCAGTCAGTACCCAAGTACTCATCCAGTGACCCAGGCCTTAGTATATGGACTGCTTCAAACCCTTATCCTCTATGTATGCAGTCCTCTAACCACCTACACAATTGTCTTTCACACCTTCAATTCCCTAGTCAGTATCCATACACTTCCAGGAAATACCCTGTCACTCTCTTTGCAGTCCTCTAGTGACCCATTCAGCACTATATACTAATCCATTCACTGTGCGAAAACCCAAACACTTATAAATTCACCAAGATACTATCTTTGCAGTACTCTAATCATTCAGTCAGTGCCTAAGTATTCATACACTGAGCCAGGCCTTAGCACATGGACTGCTTCAAACCCCTATGCACTATGCATGCAGTCTTCTAACCACCTAGACATTTGTCTTTCACACTTTCAATTTCCTAGTCAGTATCCATACAGTCCAGCACTTGTCACTGCCTTTGCACTCCTCTAGTGACCCATTTAGTACCAAGTACTAATCTATTCCCTGTGCGAAAAGCCTAGCACTTATAAATTCACCTAGGCACTCTCCTTGCTGTACGATAATCATTCAGTCAGAACCCAAGTAGTCATGCAGTGAGCCAGGCCTTAGCACATGGACTGCTTTAAATGCCTATGCAGTATGGATGCAGTCCTCTAATCACCTACACAGTTGTGTTTCACACCTTCTATTCCCTAGTTAGTATTCATACTCTTCTAGCAAACACCCTGTGAGTCATCCAGTGTGTCTCCTTATATTACTGTAATCATTTAGTCAGTTAGCATGTAGTCTTTTAGTGTGGTAGGCTTTAGGGCATGAACTGCTTCAAAGTAGTATGCACTATGCATGTAGTGTTTTAATGATCGTCACACTTGTGGTTCAGGGCTATAGTTTCATGGTCAGTTTTTATATAAAATGTGTTTGTACAGTAATGGAATAGTATAAATTTGAAAGTTATTAATATACATTTATTTGTGATTCTTTTTTACAGATACAGAACAGGAGTGTTTCTTATCTGTTTGCACTCTTCTCGTGCAAGATTGTTTGGATGAAGGGTCCTTAGGTGTTTCATCATACTTACTGTGCCGCACGAGTATTTTTTGTTAGGATCTCCTCGTAACAGAACTCTTTGGCAAATCTTGCGAGTGACGAAGGTGGCATTGGTCTTTGTTTGCTCCTTGGAAAAAGTAAAAAATGTCCTCACCACTGAAGAAAAACGTTGTTGGTGTGGTGCCTTCTGCAAAACATTTTCTTCAGATTCGGTAAACATTTTAAAGCGGCAACATTTACAGTTTTTGTAAGTTAAACTTATAAAATTTTGTTAGCTGTATGCATTTTATATATTTGTGATTTGTTTCTTGTGGTATTTTGTTGAGAATACCATGTTGTTTTTTTTTAACAATCTTTCTTATTTTCCAGGTCTGTCGTCGACATCCATTGTCCCCATAGTAGTGTTCCGCCTTGTTGTTTTTTTTGTTTTTTTTTTTTAAACCTTTATTTCTTCAAGAATCTGGACACAGCTATTCAGCCGACAACCCGGAGGTTCGGCAGCTTCGATAGGAGAGTACAAAGAATCGTCCACAGTACATTGAAGGAGCAGTGAGAAGGTTCCATTTTTAATAATTACAAACACACAACAAACCCCAGCAAGGCAACAACACTGAATGCCCACGGTGATAGCCCCTCAGGGGGAGCCGGACCCCAATCATCTAACAGTCACAGTACTATGATAAGAGGAAAAAAGGGGGAAAAGCAGAGGCCCAAGAAGTCAATTAACCATCACATCTGCATACTGAGCTGGAAAGAAGGTCAAGAAGAAAGCTGTTCTTCGGGGGGATCCAGATCAGGGGCAAGACATGTTCCCCCCTATATTGGTTCCACCGCCCCCAGATGGCATGCCACTTCCGAGGGCGGCCTCTGGCACAATATACTGTCTTCTCCCTGAGCATACTCCAGTCCATATTTTCTTTCCACGCAGTTAACGTGGGGGGCCCCCCGGAACCCCACAAGCGCGCGATGTCCCTCTTAGCAACCATGTTACCCAGGGTCACCCACTGGGTCTGTGTCTCATCATGGTCAGTGGGCCCCCAGACATTCAGGAGACAACACCGCGCTTCCGGCTGCATAGCAACGCCCGTCACCTCCCCCATCACCGCATGAACTCGCCTCCAAAATTCCGTGATGACACCACATTCCCAGATGATATGTAGGAAAGTACCCACCATACCGCATCCCCTCCTACATAGACCTTCCTCAGAGAATCCCATATGAACCAGTCGCGGCCCCGTCACATACACTCGATGCAGGATCTTGAGCTGCACCAGCCTCAGACGCGACGGGATCGCTGCCAGTCCTCATCATCCAACTCGAGTCCGTCCCTAGTCCACTGATCCCGCAGCCCCAGTAGCATATCAGCCCGAACATTTATCAGTTTCTTGTAGATGAGCGAGATCGTGCTCTCCGGCATATGGCCATCAAGGATCCGGTCCTCCAAAGGCGAGGACTCAGGCACCTTCTCACCCTCCACGAGGACTGACCGCAGGGCATGACGCACCTGAACATATCGGAAAAACTCAGACGCCCCCAACTCATACTCCTTCTGCAACTCTTCAAAGGACTTCACCCTACCCTTAATCAGCATATCTCCAACCCTGGAGATGCCGATCAAGTCCCATTTATCAAACCCTTTCGTATGCCAAAGCCTACCCAACCTTTCAGATTCAAACAACGGGGCAGCTAGGGTGAGCCTATCCTTCCAGCCCAGAGAGTCAGTCGCCATCTTCCATACACGCACCGCCACCCCGGTGGGCCCCGTGAGGGACGAGTCGAGGGACCGCGAGTACACCGCCCTAAGATAGTTCCCACCGTGCAACAACCATCTGTCCATGGCATAACCAGGGCTGAGGGCCGGGCCATAAAAACCGTGGTTAATCGCGGACAACTGGGTGGCCCAGTAATAGCGTCGGATGTCTGGAAGCGCGATACCCCCATCATACCATGGAAGCGTCAATTTAGCAATCGCTATCCGCGGCCGCCCATCCCACAACAACTTCCGTTGGAGGCTTTCGACCTCCCGAAAGTACTTGGCCGGCACCCAATCTAGAGTATTTTGCAATGCGTAGAGGAACCGAGGAAGGGACATCATTTTGAACAAGGCAGCGCGCCCGACTAGGGAGAGCGGCAGCCTCCGCCAGCCCTCACCATCCCGCCGCAGGCGCGCCAGGGGGGGGAGCAGGTTTCTCTCATACCGCAAAGCGGGGTCCATGGAGATAAAGATCCCCAGATACACGAAGCCCTGCTGAGCAATCTGGATCGAACAAGTTTGCGGGACCGGCGGAACGTCACCACTCAGGACGTATAAATACGATTTACTCCAGTTGATGACGAGACCCGAATTCCTACCGAAGGATGTAAGAACGTCACAGACCACTATGAGTGAGTTCTTAGGCGAGGCAAGATACAACAAGATGTCATCAGCATATAGCGAAATGCGGTCCTCGTGTTCGGGCGACCACCGAAGGCCACGTATATTCGGGTGCCAGCGTATCCACGCCGCCAGCGGTTCAAGAGCAAGGGCGAACAACAGAGGCGACAGGGGGCAGCCCTGCCGAGTCCCCCTCCCAAGCCGGAACGGAGTCGATGCCCGGCCATTTACCACCACACTCGCAAGGGGTCCCTCATACAGCAACCTCACCCAGCTCACAAAACCAGGGCCAAAGCCGAACTTGGCAAGCACAGCCCACAAGTATTCCCATTCCACCGTATCGAAGGCCATCGTGGCATCAAGAGACGCCACAATAGCCGGTTCTCGCAGCGTGCCAGCCCTGGCGATCACCCCATGAAGACGCCGAAGGTTCAACGCGGTGTTGCGATGCGGAATAAAACCGGATTGATCAGGGTGAATCAAGTCTCCAAGTACCCTGACCAATCGGCCCGCCAGGATTTTAGCCAGGATCTTCGGCTCGGCGTTGAGGAGTGATATGGGCCTATATGAGGCACACTTATCTCGGGGTTTACCATCTTTATGTATCACAACAATTGTCGCCAGCCTCTGGTCCAACGGGAGGGTCCCACTCCCCCGCGCCTCCACGAATATGGCGCGCAGGTGAGGGGCTACCCTATCCGGGAACAGTTTATACAGGTCAATCGGCAAGCCATTCGGGCCCGAGGCCTTGCCCGAGTTCAGCGCGCGGATAGCTCCCGCCACCTCATCGATCGTTAAGTCTCCATCAAGATCATCTCTATCTACATCAGAAAGACAGGGCAGAGCGATATCCCGCAAGAGGTCACGCGAGTCCTCGGGCGGCCTATCCGACACTGAGGCATAAACCTTACGGAAATAGTCCGAGAAACACCGGACAATCCCCTCAGGTTCCACAATCACCTCTCCCCCCTCTCCCGTCAACTCCGGCACTACTCTATTAACCCGTTCTTTTTTATCCAGCCAAGCTAGGAGCTTCCCGGCCTTGTCACCAACATCATACAGGCGGCCCTGCTGTTCCCTACTGAGGGTCTTAGCGGCATTTGTAACAAGGTCCTTATACTCGGCTTGCTTCAAGCTCAGATCATGCAGTGCGGCCGCTGTTACCTCCTCCTCTAGCGCTCCCTCCAAAGCCACGATCTCCTCCTCCACCTGCATAACCTCGCCATCTCTCTGCCGCTTGGCCGCCACTACAAGTGAGAGGGCCTCCCCTCGCAGCACAGTCTTAAATGCTTCCCAGAGCGACACTGCCGAGTCAACGGACCCCTGATTATCCTTGAAATTTTTTTTAACTGTCTTCACCAGTGCGCTGCGCATCTTGGAATCTCGAAAGTACCAGGGGTTAATAGGAGCCACCCTTCCCCCTCCCTCTCGGCCGACATCCAGCCTGACCCACACTGGCGAATGGTCCGATATGCCCCGCGCCATGTGCCTGGCCTCAGACACCAAAGGGGCGTGCACAGCCAAAGTGAGCAGATAGTCAATCCTAGAAAGGCTACCATGCGCCCCGGAGTGGAAGGTGTATTGGCGCTGTGTGGGGTGTCGGAGTCTCCAGCAGTCTATCAGGCCGAGTGTGTCTAGGAAGTCTGGAAGCCATTTCTGAGCCCCCCCTGTGTCTCTGGGCGGGTACCTATCCAGCAGCCCAGAGCCGACAGCATTGAAGTCCCCCCCTACCACTAACATTCCCCCCGGGAGATCCAGCAAGGCCCTACCCAGATCTACAAACGTGGAGGCCTGCAGGGCTGGAGGGACATAAACCGATACTAAAACCAAAGTTCTACCTTCCCACCTCCCCGCCACCGCCACAAACCTCCCCCTATCGTCAACAACGGTGGAGTCCACCTCAAATGGTAGCGAGGCCCTGACTAGGATACCCACACCCCTAGACCCGGAGGAAAATCCCGAATGAGCTATGAATTTATAACCCTTCCTATTAAGAGCATAGCACGTGTTACCTATAAGGTGTGTTTCCTGCAGTAGGGCGACATCTGGCAGTGACCGTTTCAAGTGTTGCAAAACTATCCCGCGCTTAATGCGATCCCCCAAACCATTAACATTCCAGCTAATAACACTTAAACCTCTACCCCCCATCCCCAAACACAAAGAGGCCCACCCCCCCCCGAAGAGCCACCATGGGACAATACTGAAGATGATCACTACGCCTTGCAGAAACAGACCCCCCAACAACAACCCCAAAACCCCAACCATCCCCCCCACCCTGCATGCACCCCTGCTGCAGCTTACAAAGCCCCCCCAACTTGCAGTGTGCCTGTCGCCCTACCAAACCCAACATCTACAAAAAGCACCCTAAGGGAGGAAAGAGCTACCCTCGTCCTCCCGCAACCCTCCGCATTTACTGCACTCTAATCAAGTCATCAAAGAAAGTCAAATCGAGTCAGACCGGCTCCGAAAAATCAGCCTTGCCCATCCCGGCCACTGTCCCCATCCGCAGCAGTGTCCTCTCCCGTCCGCCGCTGGGGCAAAGCGTCCAGCCATTCATCGGGCATGGCAGGAGACTCAAAGAAGAATGTCCGATCTTCGTACACCACACGTAGTCTGGCAGGGAAGAGCATGGCATACTTCAGATCCCTCTCCCGAAGTCGCCTCTTCACCCCCAGAAAGCCCTGTCTCTGCCTCTGCACCTGCTGGGTGAAGTCCGGATAGAAATTCACCGACGCGTTCTGGAAGGGGACCGGGCCCGTCACCCTCGATGCTTGCAGGATAGCGTCCCGATCTCAAAAATGAAAGAGCCGGGCGACAATCGGCCTCGGTGGGGCTCCCACCTTGGGCCTCCCACCCGGCACTCTATGGGCCCTTTCAACCGCAAAGAACTTCCCAAGACCCTTAGGCTGCAGATGGTTAAGCACCAAATCCTCGACGAGCAGGTCAACCGAAGCCTCATCCGAGGACTCCGGGACCCCGATAACGCGCACGTTGTTGCGCCTGGCCCGGCTCTCAAAGTCCTCCAGCCGGCGGGCGGCGAGATCACTCTCGGTCCTCAGCTTACGAACCTCGGTCTGCAGTTCCGTGACATCATCGGCGAGGCCCGTGGTCTTGAGGTCCAGGGTTTTAACCCGCTCATTCGTTTTGCCCAAGTCCGCACGGATCAGGTTAACATCCACCAAGATGGCATCCACCTTATGCGCCAGGGCATCGAACTGTCTCCCAATCGAAGTCTGCATCCCTTCGAGCGCGCCCATGACATCCTGCAGCGAGAGCTCCGGGGCCAAGGGCGAGGCCTCCTTCTGGGTATCCGGCGACTGGCTCGACCCACTCGGTGATCCCTTCTGCAGAGCATAGCGGTCCATATTATTGACTTGAGTATAGGCTCCCCGCCTGGTAGACTTAGGCTTCAGCCGATCCACCTCTGCTTTGCCCGACATGGTTGGTACCAAGGAGGTCGGTTCAGATAAGACGGCCCTCTCTCAACGAGAGGAATCAGGAGTAATCAGTTCTGCAAGGGGCCGCCAGAGTAGCATGTAGAGCGTCCAAAGGATAATAAAGCCACCAAGAGCTCTCCAGGGGCAGGGCAGACAAAGGGAGAGAAAGCGAAAGTGAAAGGACGGGGACCTCCATCCGACAGTTCACACCTCGCCTGGCTGTTGTTGTTCAACTAGAAGTCGGGCATCCTGCCAACTCTAGCCCCTGGCATCCCTCGGAGATAGGCCGCAATCTTCCGCCATGCATAACTCCGGTTCCCGGTGGGCGATCCGATCGCGGGTAGCATCAATCGCCTCCCTGACAAGTCATCTACACGGTGCCATGCATACAGACAGGATTAGAGACAGGATAGTCGACGGAGGGCGCGAGGGTATCGGGAGCTCAGAGCTCACGCGGCCATCTTGGTCAAGCGCTAGGCTCCTCCTCGCCTTGTTGTTTTTTATTATTGTTGTTACATTTTGTTTATTAGTTTATTGTTCATATATATGTTAATAAAAAAATTAAGTATAAAAATAGTTTTTCGTTTATATATTTATTATGATAAAAAATAAAGTTTGCAAAAAAAATTAATATCGTTTTTGTGTTCTCTTAACTGCTGTGTGACTCTTTCTTGTTCTTATTACTGTTATTTGATGGAGTCTACCCACCATGGTGTTACATTTTGGGGCACTTATCGCTGGAATACTGGTGATATCTGCAGTTTGCACCAACTTCTGAATAGTGTGGTAGATTTATCTCAACTTTACTTCCGTTAAAGTGCTGAGAATGAAATGGAGAGTAGCCGTTCCCGTGCAAAAAGACACGAGGTGCACCTTTCCGATTTATTCTAAATACTAAAATCCTGTATTGAATTGCACTGAGGTATTGGCTGCACTTACAGTGTACACACAAAATCTATTAAGAAATCTCATTGTATTTATATTGATAGGGAATAGTGCGTCAGGTGCATGATCTTGATGAGAAACACTGCTCAGTTCGTATATTGTTCTGCACACAAAAAAAATCACATCACAACTTTCACACCAATTGCAATGTGAAACAAATTCCGGCGATAAGACACGTTAGCACCAGGGATTTTACACCTGCTTTCTGCTGACGTTAAGCAGGACAACTACCTGCACCATGAAAGGGAACACAGCCAAGAGCCACACCATAACACCCACAGGTACCATAGAGTCAATGAGCATGATACAGGGATACCCATGAGGGCTAGAAGACTCATCTCAACAACTCCAGGACCGCCATTGCCCTCCAAACCCACATCTTAGTAAGTGTGTCCCTGTGGTCATTGTCTTAGCATGATAGGCACGAGCCCTGCAACATCACAGTGTGCTGTCACCTCAGCGTTGGCAGTGAGCCTGGATGTGTAGCTACGCACGCATCCTCCTGCATGCACAACTGGCGTGTGCTGGTCTGGGGTTCACAGGTCAGTGCAGGGGTGCGCCTATCCGGCAAGGGGTACGGGGTGTCTCGGACATGTCAGTGCACAGGAAGTGCGGTAAGTGTGTCTCTGTGTTCTGGTGTGGCCTGCTACAAGAGCCGCAGCAGTCGATGTTGTAAACTGGCATGCACCACCTCCAAACGGCACTGTGATGTAGTTGGAATGAAGCAGGACATGCGCAAATAGGCATTACAATGGTGTGCCGTAAGAGTGCATGAGATACAACAGCGCATCGTACAAAAGTGTGGGGGCTCGTGGGAGGGAGGTGCAGCCGTTTGGCAACACAACACACAGTGAACTCGACCATGTGCCACATGCTGGGCCTCTCATCCATGATGACCACAGTCGCAGACATCCCACCACACCAACGACTGGCCTTTGTACACAACCTGTATGAATGCAGCGTCGTTTTCACTTCTATGCTTGTTCAGTGGTGTGATGTTGGCGGGTTGTGTGACTTGTGCTGCTTGTTGGTGTGTTTCATTTTGGCCATTGTTAGTCTATATGTGTGTTGTAATTAATTGTGCATGTGTGCCATTCTGCCCATCTACCCCCCCTCCCCCCACTCCCTGCTTCTTCCTCTTCCTAGTGCTGTTGTGTCTATAATTTTGTTGCTGCACACATAAATACATGTAAAGAATGAATTAGAATAGTTCCTTGATTCTTTTAGGTTTCAAAACTTCTCTATTGGTTTCTTTTTAATATTCCATATGAACAGTTTTTTTAATATTCAACAACACATAGAAGTCAGAAGTGCAACGTATTCTATCAACACACTTTCCAGAACATTCTACAACACGTGCAGGTTAAAAGTTCATCAATTTTTTAAAACTTAACAATATTTTTTTGTAACATTTTCTTGAATATTTAACGACACGGGCAGGTTAAAAGTTGACGATTGTTTTAAGTTCGAACAGTGCCTTCCAAATGCAAGTAGCAGGTGTGGTTGATCTGAGCAAATTTTATCCTTTGATATGTACTCCACGTTGAAACTGCTTTTTCTTAACCAATCACAAAGATGCTTTTCCACAAAACTAATGTGCACCCTACTTTTAAAAAAGAATGTTTTTCATGATATCTTCAGAGATAAGTTATAGATAGGAATTAGCATTTAAAAAACCTTTGAAATTCACTGAAAAAACCATAGGTTTCATGCACGTTATATTTAGGAATTGGCATTTAAAAAAACTTTGAAATTCACTGAAAAAAGTAAGGTTTCAGGGGCGTTATAGTTAGGAATTGGCATTTAAAAAACGTTAGAAATTCACTGAAAAAACCATAGGTTTCAGGGGCGTTATAGTTAGCTGGACATTTCCCTCGTACAAAACCCTAGATATTCCCCTGTTATAGTTAGTTCAGCTAAATATAACTCGTGCCCCCGCAATGCACTGCTATTGCCGTCACATATTTCATCACTCATGACATGGTCAGTGACATCACTGATGACATCACTGATGACATCTCAAATGACATCACTGATGACATCACTGATGACATCATCCAGTGAGTATGTGTTTCTGAACAATTTTAATATGTTTAATATATATAGGGAAAGGCCTGTTGAAGAATAAGTGGGTGTACAAGTGTGTGAATGGATGATTTTCTAGGTGCGTAACTGACTCTATAAGTGAGTCATTAAATGTATCTTACTGCAGACTAGTGACTAAACTGTGTGAATGTCTGTATGTGTCTGTATGTTGGTGTATAAGTGGCTGCATGGTTTTGTGAATAGCTATATGAGTGTCTATATGGGTTATTGATTGGTTGTCTGAGTATCTGTATGGGTGCCTGAGTGTTTGTGTGGGTAGGGTGTGTGTGACTCTGTGACTAGATGTGTGAGTGGGTGATTCAGTGGGTGCATGGTTTTAATAGTGCATCTGTGATGAACTGTATGGTTGAGTGAGTGTATGTATGGCTGTGTTAGGGATTGAATGTATATCTCAGTGGTACATTTGTGACTAACTACATATGTGAAAGGCAGTATATATGCGTGTAAGAGTATATAAGTGGGTATATGTGAGAGTGTGTGATTGTGAGAGTGACTGTATGGATGAGTGTGTGTTTGTATCAATGATTGTATAAGAGCGTAAAAATGTGGTACTATTTTTATGAGTAAGTGAACTTGAGTATGTATAACTGCATAGGTGAGTAAATGGGAGTGTGATTATTTGCATGACTGACTAGGTGTGAGAGTAGCTCTATGGATGATTGGTGGTGTGTGAGTGTCTATATAGCTGTATAAATGCATATGATAGTCTTGTATGGAGTGACTGTAAGTATGAGTGACTGTACAGGTGAATGAGTGGAGGTGTATGTAGACCTAAGAGTTAATAAGTGGGTATGTAGTTATTGGTATTGGAGTATCTATGGTTTTGAGAATGGAAGTCTGAAATTTTGAGTCGGTGTATCAAAGGTTATATTAGGGTGTGAGAAGATGCGGTAATTTATCACATGGATGACGTCATCAGTGATATCATCAGTGATGTCATTTGAGATGTCATCAGTGATGTCATCAGTGATGTCACTGACCATGTCATGAGTGATGTAATATGTGACGTCATCAGCAGTGCAATGCGGGCGCGCGAGTTATAGTTAGCTGAACTAACTATAACAGGGGAATTTCTAGGGTTTTGTACGAGGGAAATGTACAGCTAACTATAACGCCCAAAAAACCTATGGTTTTTTTCAGTGAATTTCTAAGGTTTTTTAAATGCCAATTCCTAACTATAAAGCCCCTGAAACCTTTGGTTTCTTCAGTGAATGTCAAAGGTTTATAAAATGCCAATTCCTAACTATAACGTGCATGAAACCTATGGTTTTTTCAGTGAAAAAATAAATATATATATATATATATATATATATATATATATATATATATATATATATATATATATATATATATATTCACTCCAACGCTCACCTTCACTACAAAGCAAGCAGGACACATGCTCCGGGTATGGTAAAAGGATTTAATGAGCTCCCAGCTAATCACTTGAAACAGTCTGTGGAACGCTGTGGCAGACGCGTTTCTGGCCAACCATGGCCATCATCAGTGCCGATTTCACAGGCTGATGGGTTCACCTGTAGGTTCAACGATCACTCCTGATAGGTAGTCTCTCGACTCCTCCCACTGCAGTCAGGTGTTGGTTTTATATCGCTGGACTCCAGGAGAACTATATATATATATGTATATATATATTACCTACTGGCGGTCGCCAGTAGGTAGTTATAGTTAGGACCCCTTTTCCATAGGAAATCCGCAACATTCTATTTTGAATAACTTTGGCGCCGGTCGATGAATCCTCGCGAATTTCTCAAAATAGGTGGGGCGCTACGCTCCGCTCCTACCCTGAAAGTCTCGGGGGGATTCGTCAAGCGGGGGCTGAGATAAAAGGGGGGTCCCAAAACGCGTTTTTCCCATGCATTTTTCCATAGGACCTTTAGAACGAGCTACAGCCCGAACGGCTGAACAGAATTACTAGAAATTTGGCAGAGAGGTAGTCCCTATGTCAAGGAAGTGCCTTTTGTAGGTTTGGTGTAAATCTGTTCAGTAGATTCTGAGAAAATAGCCTTTAAATCAATATATATATCTGAGCCCGCTTACGGTACACTTACCGTACGCTTACCGTACGCGTACGGTGGCGTGCGCGAGCGCGATACTGATTGGCTCTTAGATCTTAGTAAACATTCGAATCGGCCGAAACCAGGAAGCGGCGTCCGCCATTTTGTCTCTCGCACTGAGTGTTATTTATCAAACATGATGCCCAAAAACATGTTACGGGGCTGTTTTGACAACTCCCTCCCACATAGTCATTTTCTTTTCGGCAATTTCGCCGAGTACGCTTACCGTACGCTTACCGTAAGCGTACGGTAAAAAATAGAAATAAAAAAAACACTATCCACACTTACCCCACCCCCTGTGCTTTTGGTGGCCGTAGGCCACCAAATGTTCAGGGCTTATAACATCAATAAAAAAACTATATTTTGGCAACATGAAATTATAAAATCGAAATAAAAAAAACACTATCCACATTGACCCCACCCCCTGTGCTTTTGGTGGCCGAAGGCCACCAAATGTACAGGGCTTATTAAAGTTGATAAAAACCGTGCACGGAACGCACTGCGTTAAGTGGGCGCGCACGCCTCGAATGGCGTAAAGTAACTTAGCATTTAAAAAACCATACAAATTCACTGAAAAAACCATAGGTTTCACACACGTTATAGTTAGGAATTAGCATTTAAAAAACCTTGCAAATTCACTGAAAAAACCATAGGTTTCACACATGTTATAGTTAGCGGAAATTTTACTGATAAAAAACCAATGAAATTGCCCCGTTATAGTTAGTGCTGGCAACTATAACTCACGCGAACGCAATCTTCTGCTGATGACATATGTGTCTTTATAAAAAAAAATATTTGTAATATATGTATAGCTAAAAATGTATGGAAGAAGACATGGGCAAATAAGTGTCTAAATACAGTATTAGCATCAGCAGAGGATTGCGGTCGCGTGAGTTATAGTTGCCAGCACTAACTATAACGGGGCAATTTCATTGGTTTTTTATCAGTAAAATTTCCGTTAACTATAACATGTGTGAAACCTATGGTTTTTTCAGTGAATATATATATATATATATATATATATATATATATATATATATATATATATATATATGTTCACTGAAAAAATCATAGGTTTTAGGGAAAGTTATAGTTAGTTGGTTGGACATTTCACTCGTACAAAACCAGAGAAATTCCCCCGTTATAGTTAGTTCACATATTATATTACATCATTCATGACATGGTCTGTGACATCACTGATGACATCTCAAATGACATCACTGATGACATCATCCACGTGACAATCTGATGCACCTCCTCCACTGTAATATAACCTTTGATACACCCACTCTAAAATCCAAACTACCATATTCGAAACCATAGACACACCAATACCAGTTACTACATACGCACTCACTGATTCCTAGGTCTACATACACATCCACTCATTCAGCCATGCAATCACTCATAAATACAACACTATCATATGCACTCATACACCTATACAAACACTCACACACCGCCACTTATCCAAAGTTACTCACACACCTAGTCAGTCATGCAAAAAATCAATCACACTTCCATTTACTCACCTATACAGTTATACACACACCACCTCACTTATTCTTACAGATACTAACGCATACTTACTCTCTTATACAATCACTGATACAAGTACACACTCATCCATACAGCTAATGTCACAATCACTCACTCTCACATATAGTTATTTATATACACCATAACTCACATATACTGCCTTTTACATATATAGTTACCCGCACATGTACCACTGAGACATCCATTCACTCACCAACACACCCATACACACACTCACCCACCCATACAGCTGTTTGCACATGCAGTCTTAAACCCATATAGCCAGTGAATCAACCACTCACACATCTATGCACATTCACACACCTCCCATCCACCCACACACACACTCAGGCAACCATGCAAATATTCAGACAACCAATCGATAACCCATATAAACACTCATGTGGCTACTCACAACCCATGCAGCAGCTTACACAACAACAGACAGACTGATACAGACATTCACACAGTTTAGTCACTAACCCATGCATTCAGTAAGACACATTTAATCACTCATTTATACAGTCAGTCACATACCGACTAAATCCTCCATCCAGACACTTATACACCCACTCATTCTTCAATATACCTTTGCACATATATAATACATATTTAAACTTTACAGAAGCACACATTACTGGATGATGTCATCAGTGATGTCATTTGAGATGTCATCAGTGATGTCATCAGTGATGTCACTGACCATGTCATGAATGATGTAATATGTGCCATCATCAGCAGTGCTTGGCGGGGGCACAAGTTATAGTTAGCTGAACTAACTGTAACGGGGGAATTTCTCTGGTTTTGTACGAGTGAAATGTCGAACTAACTATAACTTTCCCTAAAACCTATGGTTTTTTCAGTGAATTTCTAAGGTTTTTTTAAATGCTAATTTCTAACTATAACGTGCCTGAAACCTATGTATTTTTTAGTGAATTTCGAAGGTTTTTTAAATGCTAATTTCTAACTATAACGTCCCTGAAACCTATGTTTTTTTCAGTGAAATTCAAAGGTATAATGATCTTTATATGTATTTTTTTTACTGATTTTTTTGAGGTTTTGAATTGTTAATTTGTAAATGTAATATTTGTTGAACAATATTATATACTTTTCTGAAAATTGCATTAAAAAAAATGAGAACTGCATTAATCTATAATTCTTTATTTTAATTTTTTTATTTTAATATAATTATATAATGTCCTTTGTCTTTTAAAATATTTAATTTTTTTATTTTGGAGTCGTGCACCCAACGCGCACCAAGCTCGGTGGGTGCGCATATTCCAGCCGCCATATTACAAAGGTCGTGAAGGATCCGCATATGGTGTGCGACGAGTGCGTGGCTTCGTGTTACGTCATATACGTATAACATCACGTGATGTGCGCGACAGGTAAGCGACTCCTGCTCCCGCCTAGTCACGTCTTGTGCACATTACGGTACGTAATGATTGCGCGGTGGCGGGATCCGTGTGTTGTGTGTTGTCATATACGTGATGAGACGCGCAGGGTGCGCGACTCCCGTAAAAAAATGTATATTCTAAAACTAAATGTATGTAACCTTAATGTACATATCAGGGCAAGAGATTATCTAAACTACTCATAAAACTAATATATTTGTACTTGTAATAAACTTATATTAGTTTTACATATATTTTCGCGAGGCCGCGTCGGGTGCGTTCTTCGTGCGCACTGGGTGCGCGATTCCCGTAAAACTTTTAATACTGTAAAACTATATGTATGTAACTTTAATGTACATATTAGGGCAAGCGATTATCTAAACTATTTATAAAAATAATATATTTCTACTTCTAATATACATAATATTGTTACAAATATTTTCGCGGAGTCACATCGGGTGAGTTCTCCGTAAGCGCTGGGTGCGCGCATCCCATGTGACCCTAAAAAAAGGATTTGATTGGTTCCTAATATTTCCCACTGTAACAGTTGAAGGACCCCACCCATTTTCTTCATTCTTCTTGGAGAAGCTTAAGGGAAACATCTCTTCTCCTTCTAGAAGGTATCTGATTTTTTTGGATGTTGATTTAAACCTGAACACTTGCAATGGCATCTCAGCAGGGAGAAGTTCACGTTTCTTCAGAGGAAGAGGTGTTAGAGGAGGCACCACCCAAGAAGAGACCAGAGTCAGTCGTGTGGAAGTTTTTTACTTTTCCTGAAGGAGAAAAAAAAGTAAATGCAACAAAGGTGACATGCAAGCTGTGTGAGAGGGTGCTGTCAAGAGGCAGCAATAAGAAACACTCTTGTGGTACAGCTAGTATGTACAAACATCTTCGTACTATTCATCCCCGCAATCTTGCATGGGAAGAAATGCGACGTGCAGCAAAAAAACCACCACCAGGTGTTGCAAGCACCTCTGGAGCATCGTCATCCATGGCTTCTCTCAAAATTAGGCCTGAATTTGCTTTCTTGGAACAGCACTGCATTAAGTGTAAGAAGGTGATCTGTTATGGAGAACAGTCTGTGGATGCTGTATGTGCTGCACAGAGAATTCACCAATGTTAATTTTTTTTCTCTTCTTTTTGGAATGATAATTAATTCCAAAAGTTGATAGTTTACTTTGTTGCTTTTTTTGTTCAGTTTTTTAAAAAACACCCAAAAAATCAAAATTGTTCAAAAAACACAAACAAAATATAAAAGAAAAAAGAAGAAAAAAAAGTTCTTCTCTGAACTACCTTATCTGGTTAAAAAAAGAAGAAGAATTGCATGATAATGTTTGAAAGTTTGCTTGAGTATATCTGTAGAGTATGATTGAGTGAAAGAATGCATTAGAAGTGAATGGTGATTATATGAACGCATCACTAGTGCGTGCATTATTACACAAGAGTATTTCTAATGTAAGAGGAGGATATTAGATTGGAGGTGCTCAGGAAAGTGTGAATGGGTGATTGAGGAAGTGCATGGGAGTGACAGAGAATATTGTAGGTGTACTTGTGTTATTGGCTAGGCCACTCCATAAGTACATCACTAGTAATTGGAATGATTACAGTGCTGCAAAGAGAGGGCCTGGTCAATTTATAAGTGCTTAGGTATTGGCGGAGTAATAGGATAAGAAGATAGTGCTGGATGGGTGATTGAGGAAGTGCATTGGAGTGACAGGAGGAATCCTAGACTGCATGGGTAGTACCTTAGCATTTAGAAGAGTGTTCTAATAGTATGTATGTGGTTAGAGGTCTGCATGCATTCTGCAGAGAATATTGTAGGTGTACCTGTGTTAGTGGCTAGGCCACTCCATAAGTACATCACTAGTAATTGGAATGATTACAGTGCTGCAAAGAGAGTCCCTAGTGAATTTATAAGTGTTTAGGTATTGGCGGAGTGATAGGATAAGTAGATAGTACTGGATGGGTGATTGGAGAAGTGCATGGGACTGACAGGAGAAATCCTAGGCTGCATGGGTACTACTTGGGTATTTAGTGGAGTGTACCAATAGTATGTATCTGGTTAGAGGTCTGCATGCATTGTGCACAGAACATTGTAGGTGTACCTGCTGGAGCGGGTAATGCAACATTTTGTATACCCTCCCCAATTTGCATGTCCATACTAATTAGAATAATCAATTAATTATAACCGTATTAATTGTTTGAAGTGATTTACTAATCTATCTTATTAACGTATGAATTACACGTGGGATTTGCATTTGCATGCCCTAATTAATACGCAAACTAAAATATGTACGCATACTAATATTAGAGAAATTAGAATATTGCATGTTATATGTTGCTTTTGTGACGTAATTGTAAGTCGCATTAAATAGTAAGTATAACTGCTTTGAATGTTGCTATCATGCTAGATAATTACATACACATAGGGGAATTAGTGAGGGTTTAACATTTTATTAGCCATTTCTATGTATTAATTACGTTTTGTGTTTGTTTTGCTTAAGTTGACCATTCGGGTCTGCTAAAACATGGCCGACTTTCCACTCAGTTTTTCTGGTAGCAGTATGATGGTTGTTATTGTTTTGGTTTGGCGATTATTGCTTGTACATTGCCTATTGATTATTGGTTATTGATTGCTATTGGTTTATGTATTAACACTCTATGTTGAGTCGCGTCAAGTTTTATGTTGTTTGCACTGCTTCTGGGATGTAGGAAGTCGGAAGTTTGTAACGGTTCCGTAGTAGAGCAGAGGTAAGCGCTGCTCTCGGGAAAGACGGAATTGTTGTTGCCCTGTAGGTACAGAGGGAGAAACGTGTAACGATTGAAGTTGCACGAAGCATTGTCTGGGTTCGATTCAGTGACATCGTCTTGTGTTGCCATTAGAGACATTTGTCTGTGTGAGAGAAGTGTGTATGATAGCGAAGGTCACCTGTGAAATTTTGGCCTTAGGTACCAGGAGTCCAAATGGAATTCCAATAATGCTTATCACTGGAAGGGTAACAGGTGTTCTCTGAGCTTGCTAGAAGGATAAAGTAGAGGGAAGCGCTGCTTTGTTAACGTATGTCATAATTCTGTAGTAGGACAGACTGTTCGCTGTTCTCGCTGAGTTTTATTTCTCAGGAGCATTGGGTCTCCAACTATGGTGTTGATTCCGATCCTGGAAAAACCGGGTACGAATCGTCGGACGGAGCGTTTTCTCCGTCCGACCGGTACCCGGGAAAAACACCTTACAAACCCGCAAGTACGATTCGTACAGAAACACCATTTCCGTACGAATCGTAAAAAACACCGACCGGCAAAAAAAAACATACAAATCGGATCCGGGACACCGCGGACGTGAGCGTTTCACGAACCAGCAAGTACGATCCGTGCCCACGTCACTCCGCACGGATAATATTTTACGGCAGCCAAAAACTGCCGGGAAATCAGTATGACGCGCAGAAGGAGCACCTGTACGCGTCGGACAGCCGCGGACCCCAACCTACGTGTCATCCCGGCCCTCATAGCAGTCCACCTGGTGTACAGGAACCGACGCAGACACCGCAGAAGGTCAGAACAACACCCAGGGGCAAAGGGGGGGGGGCAGGGGAAGGAAACATAACCCCCACCCAAGTTAAAAATCATACATGCCCTGTACATACCTGACCCCGAGGGCATGGTCACTTCGGGGGGCAGGGGCGTCTCCACCAAGGCCTGCGTCCGCCACAACGGAAGTCGACATGGACGCGAACCGGCAACACAAAAATTGTGGTACGCACCTTAAGAGCGTGGGTACGGGCCGTACCACGCCCTCCCCTACGTCACCCCAACAATGGCAGTACGGCCCGTACCCACGTCCCAAAGGCATGGGTACGAGCCGTACCGCCATTGTTGGGGTGATGTAGGGGTGGGCGTGGTACGACCCGTACCCACGCTCTTAAGGCGTGGGTACGGGCCGTACCCCTACGTCACCCCAACAATGGCGGTACGGCCCGTACCCATGCCTTTGGGACATGGGTACGGGCCGTACCGCCATTGTTGGGGTAACGTAGGGGTGGGCGTGGTACGACCCGTACCCACGCTCTTAAGGCATGGGTACGGGTCATACCACGCCCACCCCTACGTCACCCCAACAATGGCGGTACGGCCCGTACCTATGTCCCAAAGGCATGGGTACGGGTCATACCACGCCCACCCCTACGTCACCCCAACAATGGCGGTACGGCCCGTACCCATGCCTGTGGGACGTGGGTACGGGCCGTACCGCCATTGTAGGGGTGCCCTAGGGGTACGGCCCGTACCCACGCCTTAAGAGCGTGGGTACGGGTCGTACCACGCCAGTGGACAGACAAATAGGGGTGTGTGGCCATGAGCCCCAGCAGTGCCCAGACACAGGAGGGGTGGGTGAAGAGTCCTCCCAGCAGTGCCCAGACACAGGAGGGGTGGGTGCAGAGTCCTCCCAGCAGTGCCCAGACACAGGAGGGGTGGGTGCAGAGTCCTCATAGCAGTGCCCAGACATAGGAGGGGTGGCTGCAGAGTCCTCCCAGCAGTGCCCAGACACAGGAGGGGTGGGTGCCTATCACTCCCAGCAGTGACCAGACACAGGAGGGGTGGGTGCAGAGTCCTCCCAGCAGTGCCCAGACACAGGAGGGGTGTGTGCAGAGTCCACCCAGCAGTGCCCAGACACAGGAGGGGTGGGTGCAGAGTCCTCCCAGCAGTGCCCAGACATAGGATGGGTGGGTGCAGAGTCCTCCCAGCAGTGGACAGAGACATGGTGGTGTGTACACCATCCTACAAGTAGCAAAACTCCATGGGTGCATGAAGGCATACACAAAGTGCGACTATATTGAGAGTGGCATGCCAACATATCACTGACAGCAGTGTCCTACTCCCATGAGGGTGGATGTCCATCCCCACTGCATGACACACCACATGTGGGTGTGATGACAAATGATACATGCTTACCCACCCCTGGCGCTGGCAGCACAATACACACACTGAGGGCATGCAACAAGACTGTATATTCATGTGCCACCCTACTAAACTAAGAGACCCAAAGGGAACACACACTGTCACGCACATTCCAGGACGGATAGGAATGTACAGGTGCTGGGGCAGCCAACAAGTTGGTGCCTCCCATGGAAGGAAAAGGGTGGAATACCCACAGATACAATGCCCACAATTGTCAGACAGGTGCCCAAAGACCTTGCAGAACACGTAACACATGTGTGCGAGGCTGGGAGCAAGCACATGCATAGTGCGTAAAGGGAACATGTCCACATGAAGTCATGTCAATATACTCCATACACAAGTACAGTGACCACCAAGGATGCCACAAATGATGCAGGTGGAGACATCGCTGAGCATGCATGGCCAAAGTTGAAGGGATCCGTCATACACCCAGGAAATGTAGACAGAGCTCAGCACAACAATTGGGAAACACCCTGCAGGGAAGATGTCAGGGTCCACAGAGGAAGGAACACACATTGGGACAATGTCACCATACAGTAAGAGCTTACATGACCAAAGATTATTTGCAGATACCTTGTGATGGCACACAGATACCAGGGTCCACCCCATGAGCAGCACACTACAACATTTCCCAGACACCTAACACATTATCACCACCCCAAATCATGGAGCAGCACCACCAACAGCAAGACTAGAAAAGCATTTGTGTGCAAATGAAAACCAAAATGCTTTATTCAGCATAAAAAATCATAGCTAAAGAAATGTCCACTATATACAGTGCCCATAGGCCAGGCCATGTGCGAAGTCCTGGTGGGGGACACTTGGGGACGCGTCTCCCCTAGCTTGCCTGCACAGTTCACTCTTCCATATCATCCACAGAAGGGGGGGCATCGTGTGGGGGGGAAGGACCAGGCACCGCAGGGACAGGAGGGGCAAGGGTAGGTGTTGTGGGTGCAGGGACGGACGACTCCACCACAGGGGGTGGGGCAGCGCCAAAGGTGGTGGTTAGCAGGGCGCTGCACACGGTTGCGAGCTCTTCCAGCGTCTCCCCTGCACCCGAATGAACCACAGGCCCCAAGGAGGGGGGGTCGGAGGGATGGGTTGCAGCGCTACTGGGGGAGGGTGTGGACAGGGGGGGACTCAACTACCCTGGCCGGGCACTGCCTCCACCGCTTGCGGGGTGGTGCCACACTGGGGCTGAGGGACATACTGGCAGTGAATGACTCCTTGTCCGACTGTTGGGCAGGAGAGCTAAGGGGAGTGGTTTTGGAGGAAGTGGGTCGTGAGGACTGCGGACTCCCACTGTGGCTGCGTGTCTGCCGTTTGCCCCCCGACCCAGTGGGTGTGCCTACTTCCCCCTGTGTGTGCGTGACAGGAGGTGTGCGCTTGCCCTTCCCTGGTGGTGTGCTGCCTGTGTCTGGTGGGTGCGTGCATGGGGACGTCTGGGTGTGCTTGGGACAGGCATGGGAGTGGGAAGTGTGGATGGTGCAGGGGTAGAGGGGGGACGGAGCGCTGCAGGAGACCCACTGCTCCAGTCAGTGACGAGTCTATGGACCTCAGCAACCTCCGTTGGTCAGACATCGCTGCTGACATGCCCTCCATGTACGACACCATCTGTGTCAGCAGTCTGGTGTGGCCATGGAGGACATTAAGCTGCGATGTCTGACCAACCTGCAACTGCCGCTGAATGTCCACAGACTCGGCATTGACGGCAGCAGGGGAGACAGCGGCAGGGGGTGCGGTGCCTGGAAGGAAGGAGACATGTTGGCGCCTAGCACGAACGGAAGGGACCCGAGCAAGTGGGAGGCCGGTGATGGGAATGGAGGGGGCGGCGAGAGATGGAGTGCTGCTTTCAGCTCTGGGAGCAGCCTCTGCCCCCTCTGGGAGTTCAGCCTCGGACCCGTCAGCGTCATAGTCGGTGGTGGGACTGGACAGGTCCTCCGCCTCACTCCCCTCGGCCTCCGTGCCACTCGCTGCGCTAGACTCGCCAGCACTGGTGGCACCGGTGCTGGATCCCTCCTCAAGGTCCGTGCCAGTGTCTCCCTCGGTTTCCCCTGACAATGCTGTGGGCAAGGTGAAGAGACAGGAATAATCTGACACCCGTATACATATGACACATGATTCAAAACTACATAGGTCACAGTGCATAGCATGAAAAACAACATGAGTAACATCTACAATACTACGCACATATGTAGGCCCTGCACCACACAGTCGGTTGACCCACCATGCCACTGGGAAACAATGGAGAGCATGACACAACAGCAAATGACTTGATATCAAATTAGACAGAGGAGCCAGTCTCTGGGGACAGTCGAGCACAGCATCTGGACCACACACCGTTGCCAAAAAAGGGATGAGCAGGAACCATGTCTCCTAACTTTTGGCACATGCTGCTTAGCAAATATATTAAACCATGCCCAACATGACTGGGTCACTGCATGTTGAGTTTATGTTCAGACAATCATCACACACAGGCCAGACCTGGCAAGGAGACATAAGGTTTGGACATGTAGGCCTTTCCTGCACAAACCCCCCCCCCCTACCTGAGACAATGTGATTGAGACAGAGGAAGTACTTACACCTCCTACTCGGGGATTACAAACATGCCCTTCAATAAATCCTGTGTGTACACAAAGTACCCCTTGTGCGCCTGTCCACACATATAATAGACAAACAACCATCATCAGATAGTTGTACCAAGACACACAGGCACTGGCCACTGTGAGTATGTACAAGCCAAATTGGGTCACCCTGTACAGTGGACACATGTAGCACACTTTACATAAATACAAATTAGGCCAGGGTACAATGCCACAGAGCCCAGCCTATGCTGAAGACGCAGAGAATTTCCACATTGTTGGATGACACACATGATACCTAGGAAAAGGTGCCCCAGGGGACTGTAGTGGCCACACTCCTCCATGGTCCTGTATGGATATGACTGCAACAGAAGCAACCGTCCCTGCACTATGCATATCTCACACTCATGCACATCATGTCTGAGGGCACAACATTGGTCATGCGTGCTGTAAGGCAGTACACTTTTAAGACACACTCCTATGTCGGGACTCAGCAGCAGTGCTAACTAACATGGACCCCACAATGACTGAACTGGCCAGGGCACAGGCAAGCTCACAACACATGTAACACACCACTCCCACACATGATGTTGCAAGCATTGGGCACTTGGATTAACTGCCAGCCTAGATAACCTTGTGCAAGAGTGACTACCCACTGACCCAGGAACACATGTCAAGGAGGGGAAGGGAGGAAGAACAGCACGGGTTGACTTTGTGGAACAGGATGTGCACTGCACATATAAACCCTGGCAGTGTATCCATGCGACTGCGCACTTCCAATAGGTGGTGACACACAACACACACACATGTACCTACCCCCTTCCTGCTGCTGCTTCTCCAGTAAGCGCCTATCCAAGTCAGGGAAGACCACCGCCAGCACACGCTTCATGATGTGGGCCAGGCGCCGGTGCCCACGGTTCTTCTTCCCTTCTGGTGAGTCCCCCAGCAGGACCTGGGCGATCCTCCTGGTCCAGCACCGGATATCCTGCCAGCGTTTCCTCACCTGGGCCAGGCGCCGCTTCCGACCCTCCACCGACCTCACGACCCTGACGGCTGCCTTCCAGATCTCCCCCTTGGCATAGGCGCCTACCTGTGAGGATGACAAAGTGAGACAACATCAATACACCTGCTACATGTCACAGAGACACACATTTGAACAATTTGGCAGGTGTGAACAGGGCATAGTATGCAGCCAACTCATTGCACCTTTGTCATAGGGACATTATCCTCTGGGGAAGGCAAAATGCACTACGTGGCATTGAAAGTACACCGGTGGAATGAGGGGTGCGACACAATCAATGATCATGGCTCACACTGTGCATCACAAGCTACACCAGGATCATGTACAGCACCTCACAGCAGTCACATGCCCTCGGCCACTGACGAAACCTCAGCAGAGTACACAGACACACACAGGCACAGGACAATCACCTGCCATTGGCAACTGCAGGTACAAACCTCACTCTGCACATGTGCCACTTGACTGGGGGTGTCACAGGTGTTGGGTTAGCCCAGCACGTCAGACACACAGCACTGCTCCCTGCTCACATCAGATGGGTAGGGTATATGCATCCCTCGTGCATCTGGGCTGTAACACTCCACATAGACACTCACCCACATGACAGGGGACTTACACACACACACACCAATGTCCAGGGGACGAACACATCATTTGGACACTCTCACCACAGGTACACTCAACTCACACACATCTGTGGGTACAGTCACCTGTCACACTGGGGGGCACACAGAATCACATCAGGGCTGTAGAAACAACATTCCCAAGTGGATTAGCTAGGCTGAATGTGGCATGCACCATGCAGTGATTGTCACAGTAAGCACTATGCAAGTGAGGAGTGCAGACATGCACTACAGCATGCTCTACATGAGAGACATGAGGCATTCCCCCCCCTGGGACCCACTCTAAACAACATTGCATGTCTGTCACACCTGGACACAATGCCAGAAGTGACAGTCACAAAAAAGGGGCACAGTCTAAGCTAGTGGAGTCAGCACTCACCTGCTCCCCTGGTCTCCCATACAGGCTGGGGTACTGTGGGAGGATGACATCCAGCAATGCCACATTCTCCTTCAGGGTGAATGGCTGGGCCCTCTCCACAGACCTGGACATGGTGCCAGAGGAATCACGAGCAGCAGTGGTGTGGAATGAAAGGTTGTGCAGGCAAGTGCTCTCTCATTGGACCTGGCTGCCTTATATTTGCCTTGGTGGCCTGTTTCATTTACAGGAGTACAGAGTGATTGGTCAATCTCATTTGCATCCTACGTTTCCTCCAATCCCTTTAAACCTACCCCAGTGAGGGGCTTTGCATGGTTTAAAAATTGAGCATGATGTCAAGTCAACAACCACTTTGCAACATAGTATATTGTCTCCAACCGACTCTTGCTGGCCACCTGATGAAAAAATGTGAACTTGAAACTCGGTCTCCATGACAACCAGCATGCATTTAGGCCCTTATACTTGTCCCTCATGTGTCCCCTATGTAATTTCACTATACACACACAGGTGCGGTTCGTTCCACGCCCCTAGGGCACCACTACACCAGTGATACGGTCCGTACACACGTGTGTAGGGTCCGTATCACTATGGTTGTGTTGCCGTAGGTGTATGCCATGGGGATACGGTGCGTACACGCGTGTGTAGGGTCCGTATCACTATGGTTGTGTTGCCGTAGGTGTACGCCATAGGGATACGGTCCGTACACGCGTGTGTAGGGTCCGTATCACTATGGTTGTGTTGCCGTAGGTGTACGCCATAGGGATACGGTCCGTACACGCGTGTGTACGGTCCGTATCCCTATGGCGTACGCCTACGGCAACACAACCATAGTGATGCGGACCCTAAACACGTGTGTACGGACCGTATCCCTATGGCGTACGCCTATGGCAACACAACCATAGTGATGCGGACCCTACACACGCGTGTACGGACCGTATCCCTATGGCGCACGCCTACGGCAACACAACCATAGTGATGCGGACCCTACACACGCGTGCACGGACCGTATGCCTATGGTGTACGCCTACGGCAACACAACCATAGTGATGCGGACCCTACACACGCGTGTACGGATCGTATCCCTATGGCGTACGCCTACGGCAACAAAACCATAGTGATGCAGACCCTACACACGCCCTCAGAGCGTGTATACGGTGCGTTTCACACCTTACACTGGTGACAGGCGGCACACACAAAGGAATTGAGCTGTCATACTTGGCCAAGGCTGGACATCAAGTCATTGTCAGTGCAGTCCTACATGTCTCGGGCCTAGGTGTGTCAGGCTGTGATGTGGCACAAATCTCCTCATGTTTGAACCCAATAGATGTGTGATGAGCTGTGTACACATGTCATGTGTGATGGTGCACTATGTGCCACACATCCCCTTCACACCTTTGACATGTGTGCATGTAGTACAGACTTGTTGAGCAATGCGTCACTGGCATGGCACAGTCGCCAACACCCGCAACTGTCCCCTGATGCCAGGTACACGGATAATTACACCTGACATGTGACTATCGGCGTTGCACGATGTGAGTATGTCATGTGTGTGTCATGTGTTCCCATAAGCTTGCTGTTGGTGTTCCGTCAAATGCATCTGCAGTTGCTGCAACCAACGTGTGCATGTGTGTGGATGGGCATGGCACACTATTATGCACACCAGGACACATGTGGAATCAGACGTAACGTGTGTATGTATGCATCGAATATGGACTTGCGAGACAAGGACATATCTGCGTAGTATCAATGTATGTGTGATCAGTCTTGACATGTACCCCTTCATGGCAAGGTGTGTGGTCTGTCCTTTTTTCAGGGACATGTGACCTGTGCCTCTAGTGTTCCGCCACCTGTCTGTATGATAAACATCCTTCTTCTGCACACATGTGGATGTCTGTCACTCCTGTAATGCGTCTGCCTGTTCACTTACACTGGCCCACAGCTAGTTTCATGCCATGTCATGTTAAGCTTGTGAATCCACGTTTGTAGCTGGCTCTTGGTAGGAGTGTCACCTGCCTGGCATACGTGTCCAGGTTATATTGCACAGACCTGACTCTGCATGTAGCATATGTGTATTGGCTGTTTAACATGTGCTCAGTACATTGACATTGTTGTTGTACTGTACTCACCCTTCGTTGTCCCTTCCAAATTACTGCAGGGCTCCGCCTCTCCCCCGACCAATGCCAGACTTGGCTGCCCAGAGGGAACGTGACTGTATACGCCGCTACCGCTTCAACCAACGGTTTATTGTGAACTTGACAGCAAGGCTGGCACCACACCTCCAACCGCTACACAGGTATCCTACTGCACTGACACCCATGATGAAGGTGATGATTGATTGATTGATTGATAAGGAATTTATAATGCGCTACTTAGCCCGGAGGCATCAAGGCGCAAATGATGGAAAACAATCAGCCATCTGTAAGATACAGAAAGAAAGAGAGCATTAAGGGTATGCTTCAGAGAAGAGCAGCGTTTTAAGGCCACTACGGAATAGGATGAGGGATTCCTGATTTCTGAGGGCAAAGGGAAGCTCATTCCAGAGCTTGGGGGCAAGAGCAAAAAAAGCTCTGCCACCCCACCTTGCTTTCGCAACCCGAGGAACGGTTAGCAGCATCTGACTGGCAGAACGCAAGGCCCTACCTGGGGTATAATACGACACAAGAGACCTAATGCCCTCGGCCCCTGTGCCATGAAGAGCGCGGTCGATGATAATCAAGGTTTTGAATTTAATCCTGGCTTGCACCGGAAGCCAGTGAAGATGTTTCCTGATTGCAGTTCCTGAGGAGCGTCTAGGAGCATTGACAACAAACCTTGCTGCCGCGTTCTGAACCACTTGCAGCCGATGAACTAGTTTGTTGCTCATCCCAAGTTAGAGGGCATTACAGTAGTCCAGGTGTGAGGATACAAGGGCTACCGAGACTTGTTTCCGAGCGTCAGGGGTAAGGTAATGGGTGAGCTTTCTCAACACCCTTAACACCCCACAGCAGGTGGAAATGGTCCTGTTCACTTGTTTATCAAAGGTGAGTGAGGTGTCGAATAGGACTCCCAGATTTCGAGCTACGGGGGATGGCTGGGGGCATAGTCCCAAGGTTGGCGGCCACCAATCTGCTGACCAAAACTCCTTGTTACCCCCGAACACAAGGATCTCAGTCTTCTCCCCGTTCAGCTTTAGGAAGTTTGACGTCATCCAACCTGCCATGGCCCCCATACAGTTCCTAAAGTTTAGGGCCGTGGACCCAACAGATTGCGACAGGGAAACCATGATTTGGGTGTCGTCAGCGTACGAAAGAACTTCCAGTCCGAAAGACCTGACAAGCCTAGCAAGTGGGGCCACATAACGTTGAAAAGTGTGGAGCTCAGAGAGGAGCCCTGAGGGACCCCACATTGCAAAGGCTTGGCGGTGGAGAGGAAGTCACCCAATTTAACCCTTTGCTCTCTGTTGTTAAGGAAGGAGGAGAGAAGATTCAGAGCCGGACCCTCCACTCCCATCTCACTGAGACGAGAGGCCAAGATGGTAGGGGACAGGGTGTCAAACGAGGCTGTAAGGTCGAGCAGGATCAGCAACGTGGTCTGACCCCTATCGACCTTGGCGCGGATGTTATTGACCACCACTGTAAGGGCCGACTCAGTGCTATGCGCCTTTCTGAAACCATGCTGTGATGGGTCCAGCAGGGAGGATTTATCAAGAGAGGCGCTAAGATGGAAATTCATATGAACTTCCAACATCTTGGCCGGAGGAGGGAGATAGGACGAAAGTTCTTTAAAATTCTGGGGTCCAGAGTGGCCTTTTTTAGGAGAGGCTTTACGATAGCTGTTTTCCAGGAGGCTGGAAAGGCACCACTGGGTATAGCCTTGTTCAGAACTGCCAGCAGGGGGGGGATTAGAGTTGCCCTACAGTTTTTCAAGACTTTGAGTGGACAGGGATCAAGAGGAGAGTCTGACCTAAGGGAATCCAGGAGTTTATCAAGGTCCTTGACTGTGAGAGGGGGAAAACTGGAGAAAGTTTCAGTAGGAGGAGTAGTATTCGTTATATCAGGAAAGGGAGCCCGGGTGAGATTATCTGTCTGAAGGGATATGTAAATATCTGAGATTTTGGAATGAAAAAAGGAAGAGATTTGATCACAGAGATTTTGTGAGGGGACTATGGGGTCAGGGTGGTGGATCAGAGAAAGGGAGTCTACAATTTTGAACAGATCTCCAGAGGAAGTAAGGGACGAGGTAAGGTTGGAGAAGTAGGATTGTTTTTCGGCCAGCACCGCCGCTTTATACCTCTTAAGAAGATGTCTGTGCTTAGTCCGAGCTTCTGTATCGGACTGAGCTCTCCAGAGCCTTTCTTGCCTTCTACAGGCCTGCCTCTGAGCTCTGAGAGAGTCGGAGTACCAGGGCGCTGAGGGGCGTTTTTTGGCACTATATGTAGTTTTGATGGAGGCAAGGATGTCCAATGCCTTTGCGATAGTACTCGCAAGCTCCTGTGTCAAGGAGTTGGTGTCCTGAGAAGGAAGAGGCTTAAAATTGGCAATGAGAGGACCCAGGGAATGGTCAGTCAACCCCCGGAGGCTCCTCTTCTGCACCCAGCAATTTACTTCTTTTCTGGAGGCAAGAGAGGCACAGGGAGTAAATTCCACAGAGACTGCCATATGATCAGACCAGGAAAGGGGAAAAGAGGGACCTACCTCCAACCTAGGGTCATTCGTGAAGACTCCATCAAGTGTGTGGCCGGCAATATGGGTGGAGGATAGTACCTTTTGAGAGAGGTTGAGATAGGCCAGCAAATCCACCAGGGATAGCGTTTCACTGGAGTTGCTATTTTCCAAATGGAAATTAAAATCCCCGAGAATAGTGAGGGAGGGTCCGTTAAGAAAAGGCTCTATAGTTTCCAGAAGGTCGGAGCCAAACGCGGATCTAGGGCCAGGGGGTCTATAAATGAGAATACCAGAAAAGGTTTCTATGGGAGAGGAACTAAGGGAAAAGAACAGGGCCTGGAAAGAATTTTGGGGGGAAGGAAGAGAGTCCATACGGCAGGTGAAAGTGGTCCTATAGACTATACCTATTCCCCCACCTTTACGACCCTCTCTGTCCTGTCTTACTATGGCATAGCCGTCAGGGAGGGCGTTAACCAGATCAGGGCCTGCGGAGTCCGAACCCCATGTTTCAGTTACAAAAACCCATGCGGGTTTCCTTAGAGAAACAAAATCTCTAAAGGCCAAATTATTTTTAACCAGGTAACGGGCGTTAATAAGAAAGCCTAATTCTTTAAGGGGGGGTGGAGGCTCCTGTATCCCAATTTTCCCGAGAGAGTCAGTAACAGGAGCCGAAAGTTCCTTCCCGAGGTCCTTTAGACATCTACAGGTCATGCTGCGGCACAGTTGGCCAGGCGTAAATTTAGGATGACATTTTAACAGAGGAGGTCTAAAAGATTTAAGGGAGCTAATTGAATACGGCCGGTTAGTAGGCGGGGAGCTAGCACACCGGACAGCATCCCTGGCCCCTGGCGCATCCTTAGTGCTGACGGGCGCAGACGGGCAGGACTCTGGCTTGACTCCGGCCTGAGTCCGGCCCGTCCGCAATGCGCGTCCGCTGCGCGGAGAAGACGTCATCCCCTTTTATAGAAGACTAGAGCGCGTCGGCGCGCTGTAATACCCCCAATATGGCCGCCAAAACCAGGTTTGCCTCCCCGGGACCAAGCACTCGACAACAATGCTCAGCTGAGGCCACCCGGGCAGCGACTGGTCGGAAGAGCCCCTTGGTAAGTAGAAATGCTGATTACAGTCTCGGGGTTTTGTTGCTGACACGAGGCACAAATGCCAAATGGAACGCTATTTAAAAACAGAATCAGGTAAAAGCTTCGTTAATCAAGCAGAGGCGCAGCAAGCAAAAGGTTGTAACAGGGCAAGAGAGCAATCAAGAACCTCTCGGCTCTCTGCCTCAAGAGGGAGAAGAGTAACAGGCTAACACGAATCCAGGGTCAGGGACCTCTTTTATAGAAGACTAGAGCGCGTCGGCGCGCTGTAATACCCCCAATATGGCCGCCAAAACCAGGTTTGCCTCCCCGGGACCAAGCACTCGACAACAATGCTCAGCTGAGGTCACCCGGGCAGCGACTGGTCGGAAGAGCCCCTTGGTAAGTAGAAATGCTGATTACAGTCTCAGGGTTTTGTTGCTGACACGAGGCACAAATGCCAAATGGAACGCAATTTAAAAACAGAATCAGGTAAAAGCTTTGTTAATCAAGCAGAGGCGCAGCAAGCAAAAGGTTGTAACAGGGCAAGAGAGCAATCAAGAACCTCTCGGCTTTCCGCCTCAAGAGGGAGAAGAGTAACAGGCCCTACATTTCTTTGCCACGGGTACGTTTCAAGAAACCATAGCTCATGTTGGTGGCATGTCCCAGACCATGTTCAGCCGTGTCCTGCATGATTTTTTAGAGGCCATGTTGGTTCACCTGGATGAGTTTATTCATTTCCCAACTCCTGAGCTGTTGACAGGTGGCAAGGGTGACTTCTATGCCCTGGAAGGGATGTCCCATATCATTGGGTCTATTGATGGGACACATATGGCTTTGGTACCACCACAGGCACAGGAGGTAGCCTTTCGCAACCGTAAACACTACCACTCCATCAATGCCCTTGTGGTGTGTCTTGCTAACATGGTGATTTCCCATGTCTGTGCTCGTTTTCCAGGATCAGCAAAACACACAAGATGATGGACGGAATGTTGCACAATGGCAAAACATTCACCCCCAGTCACAGATCTGGGTTTAATCCATCGTTATTTTGCTCACCACGCCACCCCAGTTCAGACATGGCCATATGGAAATCAGTCTTGACCCTGTGCCTCATGAGAACAGTCCAGCCTGAACTGCCAAGCCATGTCTTCCCTGGACCGGAATCAAGCATCCTAGGACCGGTTTCTGGCTATCAGCTGTCATCAGCCAGGATAGCTTGACTCCAGTGGCGTAGTGAGCACGGGACCCACATCTGGGCATACCCTTCCCACATAGGGTGAACAGCAAAACACACAAGATGATGGACGGAATGTTGCACAATGGCAAAACATTCACCCCCAGTCACAGATCTGGGTTTAATCCATCGTTATTTTGCTCACCACGCCACCCCAGTTCAGACATGGCTATATGCAAATCAGTCTTGACCATGTGCCTCATGGGAACAGTCCAGCCCGAACTGCCAAGCCATGTCTTCCCTGGACCGGAATCAAGCATCCTAGGACCGGTTTCTGGCTATCAGCCGTCATCAGCCAGGATAGCTTGATTCCAGTGGCGTAGTGAGCACGGGACCCACGTCTGGGCATACCCTTCCCACATAGGGTGAACAGCAAAACACACAAGATGATGGACGGAATGTTGCGCAATGGCAAAATATTCACCCCCAGTCACAGATCTGGGTTTAATCCATCGTAATTTTCTCACCACGCCACCCCAGTTCAGACATGGCCATATGCAAATCAGTCTTGACCCTGTGCCTCATGGGAACAGTCCATCCCGAACTGCCAAGCCATGTCTTCCCTGGACCGGAACCAAGCATCCTAGGACCGGTTTCTGGCTATCAGCCGTCATCAGCCAGGATAGCTTGACTCCAGTGGCGTAGTGAGCATGGGACCCACGTCTGGGCATACTCTTCCCACATAGGGTGAACAGCAAAACACAGAAGATGATGGACGGAATGTTGCACAATGGCAAAACATTCACCCCCAGTCACAGATCTTGGTTTAATCCATCGTTATTTTGCTCTCCACGCCACCCCAGTTCAGACATGGCTATATGCAAATCAGTCTTGACCATGTGCCTCATGGGAACAGTCCAGCCCGAACTGCCAAGCCATGTCTTCCCTGGACCGGAATCAAGCATCCTAGGACCGGTTTCTGGCTATCAGCCGTCATCAGCCAGGATAGCTTGACTCCAGTGGCGTAGTGAGCACGGGACCCACGTCTGGGCATACCCTTCCCACATAGGGTAAGTGGAAAGGGTATGCCCAGACATGGGTCCCGTGCTCTCCATGCCACTGGAATCAAGCTATCCTGGCTGAAGAGGGGTGAAACCCCAAAACCAGTCCTAGGATGCTTGTTTCCAGTCCAGGGAGGACCTGGCTTGGCAGTTCGGGCTGGACTGTTCCCATGAGGCACAGGGTCAAGACTGATTTGCATATGGCTGGGTTCAAACTGGAAAGGCATGGTGAGCAAAAAAACGATGGATTTAGGCCCAGATCTCTGTACTGGGGTGAATGCATGACATTGTTCTGCATTCTGTACATCAATTGTTGTTTTTGCGTTTTCCAGGATCAGCACACGATGCCTACATCATGAGGCGTAGGCGGGTGCCTGAAATGATGCTGCAGCTGCGCAACGAACGAGCATGTCTTGTTGGTGGGTATACTCTGTTACTCCTGTATTTAGCATCATCTTTCTGTCTTACTGCTTCTCCTGACCCACTTCTGTCCATGATGTTTCCATGTAGGGGACTCTGGCTATCCCAACATGCCATGGCTGATCACGCCTCTCCGCAACTCCAGAACGGCTGCCAATCACTGGTACAACATCGCCCATGGGCAGACCAGGCGAGTGATAGAGAGGACCTTTGGCCTCCTGAAGAGCCGATTCCGGTGCCTCCACAAGACCGGCGGCGCACTCCCATGTGCACCGGTGAAGGTCTGCAAAATCTTCCTCGTGTGCTGCATGCTGCACAACATGGCAGTGGAGAAAGCTGTGCCACTCATCCTGGATCCGGATGAGCAGGAACATCCACCTGTGGAGGACGAGGGGCTTGGTGACAAGGCAAGTGATGTTGAGGAGGAGGAGGAAGAGGACATCCGGAGTCGGCTCATACACAACTTCTTTGCTTAGCGGTGAGTTGCAGTGTCTGAGTGTGCACGCATTGAGCCTTGTGTGGCATGTGTTGCAATGTGTGGGTCCATCTGCATGTATGGCAAGTGAGTCAGAGGTCTGTTTGGATGTGTCACTCCAGTGATGGTGTAATAAAAGAATGTCTTTCCTGAGACACTATTTTCACCTAGCATGTTGACAACCTTATACGTGTTGAGTACATGCCCATGCATGCGGATGTGCTTCTTTTGGCTCACTTCTTGTGTGTCTCTCATCCCCAGGTATTTGTGCATGCTGTCTGCTGGTGGCATTGTTGTGCTCCTGCTATTCCTCATGAATACAGCAGCGTGTGCTGAATCAGCGTAACATGCACGGACATGTGGAAAATTCACCTTAGGGTAAGGGATGCACCACGGCTTTTTGGGTGTGCTATTTGTTTGGAATGTGTGTGCACTGCTCCTGTTTGGTTACTTTGCATACATGTAGAATCACCATGGGGCACATGACATGGAGCTGGATTCACCTGAATTGATAGTCACACTTGGTGACAGTCATCTGTAATGTGATTGTGGATTGGGATGTAACACTGCCCTCGGAAACATACGGGATGCACTGGGTTGACATAGTGTGGGACATCTCCATTAGAGGCTCAATGGTGAATAGCAGCCTCTCCGTGAGCAGCACGGGGTGTTTGCCTCAAACCCGTCTCTTGTGTGCCAGTTCTATGGATTTCCTGCATCTGTGGTGCAAAGGGGGGTGCCAGTGTGGGTTCCACATGTACATCCACATGACCTGTGCATCTGTTAATATAGATGCATTTGACTTCCGGCAAACATGACTAATAAAGGTGTCCCTCAGCCTCCAAGGTGCCTCATCTCTGTCAATGCAGGTCTCTTGCCACTGTGCATGCGGCATGTCTGGCATAGTTGTCACAGATTGTGCATATGAGTCTGTGTGTAGAGTAGCAAGATGCAAGCTGTTTGTCAGGGATTATGATATGTATTGTGCATGATGTACATGGCTGTGTAGGTATTTTGGCATCTCAGTCCCTACAACGGCCACTTTGCTGGATGTGCATCCATTGTCTGTGTGTGTGCCATGTTGAACCAGACACTCCTTCCTTCTCATACACCTTTTGCAGTAGTCCTTTCTGGCATGCTTGTGTTTGTGTTCAACTTGTGGCATGGTTTTCAGGACATGGCGCCTGCTGCTGCAGGCCCTGCAGCAAGGGCACACAGAGTTTCTATATTTGCCCTCACACACACGACTCTAAGACGTACCTCCCTCCACCCATTCATTTTGGTGTAATCTGCTTGTGTGTGACACAGTTGCGGTGGGAAAGGCTGGACCGTCTGCACATGCTACGTGCACATTGCATGTGCCTCATGTCCTTGCATGTGCCACATCACGCTACACCATGATGTTGAGGCCACCCACCAAGCAATGTCCATCCAATACATCTGTTGCATGCACTCAGGCATGCACTCATCGCCCACACTACACCTTTGCATAATGAGCGTGCAAATTCCAACTGCCTACACAGCGCTGGCACGCCTTCCAGGCCCTGTCACACCAATCATGTCATGTCCCTCCTACTCCCCACTGGCTCTGTACCCCAACAAGGCCATGGGAGTGGTACTCCAGGCCTCTGCATGTAGTATGGTGTCGTTGTGGGACACATGGCACAGGTATCATGTCTCAGCGTGTCAGTCTACAATGTGTCCAGGATCCCCCTCTACACCATGACATGAGCACTGCATCTCATCATCATCTGGTGTCCCATTGGCAGCCAGGTGCTCCTCACCCTCCCCAAAGACGCAGTCCTTGCCAGTTCTCATATTGAATAATGCATGGTATCCATTGGCAGATGGCTGAACATCGGCCACCTGATGCTGGACTTGTACACGACTGAGGTGTTCATCTGCAGATTGTCCCCTTACAGCTGGGACAACTGCTTGTGTCCCACCTGCAAGGGCCCTGCACAGGCACACAGTGTCCACGCACACGAGCTGGTGTGCATCATGGATTGCTTGCTCACATGTGCTATGCTGATCACCAGCATCTGTACCTCAGGCTTCAGCACACTCTGCATTATGCACAAGATCCACAGTTTGATCCACCTCAAGGCAAGACAGACCATCCCCCAGGTCAACTACTAAATCCGTGTCTAATCCTACCCTGCACTCTACGGAGAAGTACGTTACAACTCCCATGATACTTGTCCACATCCAGGGTGCATCTGCACAGCTCTGCTTCAACATCCGTCAACCCAGCCACATCACCGTCCAACAGAGATAGCTGCAATGGATCACTGTCAGCTGCAGGATGACCTTCACAATCCACGCCCACACTCAGGATGCAGACCACGACCACGACCCCAACACAACCTTCTGGCACTGTCATCCAAGACCCCATTGTGCCATCTCCATGCATCCAACCTTGGCCTGACCACCATTCTCCACATCCACCTGACTCCAGCATGCAGGACATAGTTCTCCCACCTGGCTACACATACCTGTGACTCCCACCCCAGGACACTCCACATGATCCCTGACCTCTGCGCATGACTGTTGCTCTTCAAAATAGGTCTGTCCGCACAGTTGTGCAGGCACCCCCTCAGCTGTTTGGGCCCATCACGGGTGAGTATGGTGCTCCATGTCCGTATTGGATGATACATTGTGACCCATGTGTGTCCTGTGCCAGACTCAGACCCCAGGGTATGCATGGTTGGAGTTACTTCAAAACTCAGGCATGGTTTGACTTTCCAACACACACATGTTATGGAATAATGCAAAATGACGGCATCATCTCGTGATTTTTATGAATTTTATTAGTGGTGGGGTACGTGTTTGGGGGGATGTAAAGAGGTGCTCGCCGGGTGTCTGTAATCCAAAGTTCACAGGGGGAGTTGGGATCCTTGCCATTGGAAGTCATCAGAGTCCATGCCACAGTCTTTGTCAACATTGGTCAGACAGTGACCAGCAAGTCCATGTGGCAGAGAATGTCATTGGATGAGGTGCTGCTGTTGCGCCAGAGGGCCGGGTACCAGGCCAGGTGGCCTGGGAGATGGTGATGGTCCACTGACTCTCACGGTCTTTTGCGTGGACGACCCACCTTCCTTGGGGGACCCTCAGAACCAGGCCGTGACGATGTCTGTGATGCTCTGTCGGACGAATCCTCCTTCTCCTGATCCCTCCCTGTGGCTGGTGTTGATCTTCACCTGGTGGCACAGGGAGGGTTGCCCATGTTTTCGGCAATCCGACGGAGTGAACGGCTCATGTACATTAGCACCGCCACGAGCTCAGCCTGTCTTGCCTCCATCCGTCCTTGGTGTTGCTGTTGATTGGCATATTGCTCGGCCTGCATGTTCTTAATCTCATTGAGGGTCTCCACTACCTGGCTGATGCCCCTGATATCACGCCGGTATGTGTCCAGGATGTTGCAGACGTGTGACATAACGGGTTCCTCAGCTGTCTGGTCAGGTTCGCGCCTCCGCCGTCCTCCACTCCCACCACCCCTTCCCACTGGAGCCTGGTCTGCCGTTGTGGGCACATCGGGTCTCCGGGACCCCTGAGGGATGGCATTTGCGGGGTCGCCTGCCTCCTCCTGGGTGCCCGGAGTACCTTGTCCCTCCTGGTCAGACTGGCTGCATTGTTGTGTGCGAGCAGGGCTCCTGTGTGTATCCTGGGATGTGGCAGGAATGGGGGTGGTGGTTGGCACAGTTGTACCTGACGCAGGTGCTGCAGGTGCTTGGGCACCAGAGGGGCCAGGTTGGTCTGGGTCATCCACGGTGTGGTGAGAGTCGTCGCTGCCGTTGGGATCATTGTCACGCCGAGCCTGGTCCTGTGATTCTTCCCCCCCAGTGTTGGGGGGAGATCGACAACGTTGCCCTGTGTGTGGGAGAGAGACAATGTTAATGGTGTTTCATGCGTCATCCATGTTTCATACATATTCAAGTTGGCACAGTTCCTCTGGGTAGTTGGATATGTCTAGCATTCCTCTCACAGTGCACTTGTGGATGGGTATGTTGCGGGGGACAGATTGATATGTACTCCTGGTTATTTGGCCTGTCTAATGAGTTTTGTGATGCTTATTTGGCTATGGATTGGTCTTGTTGTGTCACATATCCATTGTGGGAGTGCCAATTTGTGTTGGCTGCCCCGGGGGTGTGTGCTTGTGTAAGGGGGGTGTGTGTGTGACCGGGCATGCTGTTGGGTGTGGTGTGATTTGTCATTGGGTCTACCAGGTGATGTGTCTATCCCCTCATGGTGCATGCTGGCATGACAGTGAATGTGAGTTCCTGTTGTAGGTAGGTGGCATGTGGAGTTGGTGTTTGAGTGTACAGTGGTCACAGGATTACCTTGTGCTGTCTACAGCAGGGCCAAGTGTCATCTACCTTGTCTGTACTTGGCAAGTCCCTGTGCATTGTTCATGGTGCATGGGTATGTCCCTTGGCCACAGCTTTCAACACTTTTCCTATGTGTGACACACTCTTTGTCGTTGCATCATTTTTGATCGCAGTGAGCAGTGTAGCGAGCGTGCGTAGCGAGCGCTGCAGAACCAGCTTACGTGTTGCACTGTACGTGGCCAAATGGTGCTTTTTCATATCTATTGGAGAATGCAGGTAGGTAACTTATGCATTTGTGACTGGGTTCTAACAAACACAGTGAGTGGGTATACTGGGTGTAAGGTTAGGTTTGTGCCTGCAGCAAGGATCTACTCGTGCACAGTTTGACACATGGCCCAGTGCTTTCCAAACGAAAAAGGGGTGTTTCACGCACTGCCAGACCTTGTCAACATGCACACAGTCCACCTGCTGATGAGCGGACATGCCCACACCACCCAAGGGTGATTTTGTCTCCCTCTGTCTCCCTCTCTCCCTCCCTCTGTCACCCTCCTCCCTCTGTCTGTCTCCCTCTGTCGCCCTCTGTCTCCCTCCCTCTCTCTCCCTCTCCCTCCCTCTGTCTGTCTCCCTCTGTCGCCCTCTGTCTCCCTCCCTCTCTCTCCCTCTCCCTCTGTCTGTCTGTCACCCTCTGTCACCTCAGCCCAGCTTCCTGGGCACACACACTTTGCAGGTCTTTCAAAGGCCATTGGCTTGTTCATGTGGCTTTGTTTAGAATCTCCCGGCCACCATTGGGCAGAGTGTCTCTGAGTCTGCGCCTCTGCGGCGGTGTGTGCTGACACTCTTTCACAGTGATGCCTCTTCATTAGCTGCTGTTATGTGCAAATTGGGCCTTCATACCCATGTCATCCTGCTACGCGGCGGCCATTTGCAGGCGACACAGTACAGTGTCGGGACACACTGTTTGTATAGCTCTGCCCTAGGCCAAATGGGCTGAGGGCATTGGTGTCTGCTTCTGAGATGCACAATATGATTTTGGAGGCCCACCCTCCCGGCATCACGGACATCCTGTCTTGTGTTGGTGTTTTGTGTGGCCTGTGACTTGGCATGGCCTTGCTTGGTGCATGGGGCATGGAGCCGCTAGTGGCATGTGCGTGTTTTTGGAGTGTGGTTGTGTCCGGTGATGGCTTTGGGGTAGTTGCGTGTATTATTGTGAGTTGCGTTGTTGATGCGGTTCCCCCCATGTGGGGTGAGTTGTTTGTGTACTCACCAGGCTTGGCGAGTCCTTCTACTCCGTGTACTCCCACCGGCGGCAGCGTGTGCATCACCTTCTCCTAACAGGGATGGTAGTGTACCGGTCTGCGGAGTGGGCCACCTCCAGTGATGTTCCCCTGGTTGTATTCGTCTGTCATTTTGCGGCAGATCGTCCTCCGCAGATCGTACCACCTGGCTTGGCATTCATGCCTGGTCCTTCTGATGGGCGCAACAGCATTCACCCTCTCGATGATCCTCTGCCACATGGCTGATTTTGCTGCTACGCTGGTCTGTCTGACCAATATTCCAAAGAGCTGTGGCTCGACTCTGATGATTTCGTTGACAAGGATCTCCAGCCCTGCTGTTGTGAACTTTGGATTCCTGTCTGTGGGCATGGTGTGGGGTATGGTTGTGGATGGTTGTGGGTGTGTGTGTGTGGTTGTGAAGGTGTGTGTGTGAATGTGATGAGGGGGTGTTTGTGAAGGTGGTTGTGTGAAGGTGTGCAAGTGTAAGGTGTACTAAAGGTTCAAGTATGGTGCTGTGGGTTGTCTGTGGGGTCTGGCAGCAGTGGGTCTGTTGCAAAGGCTCATGGATTGTGTGTGTGGGCCCTTTTTATTGGTCCATTTGTGGGTGTGGCTGTGTTTGAACTTTGGGTGGGTGTGTTATAAGGAGTGGTTGTGTTTTGGGCCTCTGTTTACCTGTTTGGCTGTTGCAGGTCAGTGTATTTGATGTATTTGGGCTTGTTGGACGTGTTTTGTGGTGTTGTGCGATTCAAATTGACTCTCCTTGTGGTGTTTTGCAGTGTCCTGGTTCAGTACGTGTGTTTTTCGCGTCTGTGAGCTGTGTACATCGGCCATGTTGTTGTACAGTGCTCACATTTGCTATGGCTTGGTACGACTCATACATGCGCAAGGCTGGGTGAGGGTGCTGGTGTAGGGGCCTGGGGTAGGGTGCGTACATGCACGGGCAGGGTGTAGGGGCCTGGGGGTACATGCCATACATACGTGAACTGAGGGTACGGCGCGTACATACGGGGGGCTTGGGGTATGGCGCGTACATACGGGGTGCTGGGAGTACGGTGTGTACCCCCACCCCCATATGGACGGTGCGTACCCCCACCTCCGTATGGACGGTGCGTACCCCAGCCCCCGTATGTACGCGCAGTACCCCCAGCCTCTGTATGTACGCGCCGTACACCCAGCCCCCCGTATGTACACGCCGTACCCCCAGCCCCCCCGTATGGACGGTGCGTACCCCCACCCCCCCTATGGATGGTGCGTACCCCCACCCCCCCTATGGACGGTGCGTACCCCCACCCCGTAGGTACGCTCCGTACCTACGGGGTGGGGGTACGCTCCGTACCTACGGGGGTGGTGGTACGCTCCATACCTACGGGGGTGGGGTGGGGGTATGCTTCGTACCTACAGGGTGGGGGTACGCTCCGTACCTACGGGGGTGGGGGTACGCTCCATACCTACGGGGGTGGGGTGGGGGTACGGCGCGGACATGGGGGGGTGCTGGGGTACAGCACGTATGTGGGGGGGTAGCCTGGGGGGGTGTTCGGCGCGTATGCGGGCACATGTTTGAACGTCTCCATGGTTGCTATGGGAGTTCGCACCGTACGGTGTTTTTTCCATACGGTTGTGCATTCGGACGGACGGGCCGGATCGTATTTGTGCGCTCGGACTTCAGTTTCCCGATTCGTACGTAAAACTGTCCGGGGACGTGTAGGACACTTTTTCTGACCCGTGGACGTGTCGGGAAATTTTCCCAATGCGATTCGTATGGATTTTTTTACATACGAATCGTACTTGCCAGTTTGTACGGGACTTGTACGATTCGTACGGAAAAAAATCCGGATACGATTCGTACGGGGAATATTTTTAACAGATCGGAATCGGCACCTATGTGTCTTAAATCTGGAGAAATGGTTAGCTAATGCTTGTTAGAAGCGTAAGGTAGAGGGATGTGCTACTTTATCAACGGAAGTAACGATTCCGTAGTAGGGCAGAGGTAAGCGCTGCTCTCGGGAAAGATGGAATTCTCGTGAGAAAGGTCTATTACTATTCTTTGGTTAGCGAAGTGGACAATGGTGGTGTTTTTGTGTTGTTACTAACAGAATTGTAAATTTGAAACAAAACTTACGGAGTGGATTTTGTAAAGAAGGGGTAGACAGAAGCAGAAGCTACGGCAGCGGCTGCTGACGTCAGAACAACCGCGCTTCGATTGGACAGTCGGTCCGAAACGTAGAACGCTCCGGATTGGTGCGTTAGTGTGCGCCGCGCTAGGAGTGGAGAAGCACAGGGTGGCGTAGAATGCTCCGGATTGGTGCGTTAATGTGCGTTGCGCTGGGATTGGAGAATTACAGAGTGACGTAGACGCTCCCAATTGGTGTGTTAGTGTGAGTCGCGCTGCGATTGGACAGAAAAGAGTACAGTTGTAAGGGGAGACTAGCGATACACGGAAGACAGGAAAATGTATTACGATCCTCCAGAAAAGGAGAAAAAGTCATGGTTGGGAAAAATCAAGAAGGGGTTTAAAAAGGACAAACCGATTGTGACAAGGGAAGGACAGTTACTTCCTCCACCGAAAACCCCTGCATGCGTTATGGTTGCGAAATATGGATATCACACCTGTATTTGGTTAGACAATTGGGTCAAGTATACTGAAAAGGATGGAGTTTTGGCTTTTCCAGAATATGGTTCATTTAATTTGGCAGTTCTATGAAACTTGAAAGAAAAAATGATGAATTTAGAACCAAGACCTAGACCGACGCAATTTGAGGCATTGACAGAGTGGGAAGATGAGTTGCATGAACGAGAAAGACATAGAAGTGGCGGAAGGTATAGGTACATGTTTGGTCGACAGTACGGACACGAAAGTCATGATGATCGGATGAGAAGGTGGCAGAATGCTAGTATGACTGAAGGTTTGTTTCCTGTGAGAACTGCAGAGGATAATGGAGGACGAAAATGTACAGAGAAAAGAAATAATATAGAATCAAGAGGGTATTGAGTGAATGAATCAGAGGATGATGTTCTTGATGACATGTTTTATAAAAATCCACCACCGTATCGACCAGAACCAGAAATATTAACACCAAGTGCCCCAATGAAAGAAACATTATGAATTATTAAGACAAAACCAATGTCGCAAGATTTAGAAAAGAGTAACTCCATTAGAGAGGTAGAAAAGAAGTCAGAGAATAGAATAAATAGGGAAAATTCAGCGGAGTTGGCAAAAACCACTTTAGAATTAACAGAGAAAATACGGGAATTGACAAAAAATTTGGAAGCTGTAACTGTTCCAGTAACGATAGGTCGAGTAATGCCCATATTTGATAAACAAAAAGAAAGCGAACATTGTTTAACAGTTCCTTATAAAAGCCATAAACAGGTTGAACAGCAAAAATCGAGCCAAAATGAGAATCCATGGAGACAGACGATAAGTATGATCGAACCAAATGTTTCAAACAATCCTTTCATAAGTCAGAATTTTCCTGAAAAGAGTATAACGACAGTAGAGTCAATATTAGAAGCCCAAAAGAATCCGGAACAAGGTAGCATAGAGAAACCAGTAGGAGCATCTACAGAAGAACTAAGTGAATGGTTAAGAAGTTTACAGAGAAAAGATAAAGAATCCCAATCCATCGATGTGGCCAAGTTACGAATGGTACTGGAAGAACTAATAGTAGGATCTATCCCCACAGAGAAATTAAAAACTTATCAAGATGAGGAATTACTATTTTTGTGCAAAAGTGTGACATGGAGAGCAAAAAACCTACATGAACGATTAGAAGAAGTAGCAAATGAAATTGGAATAGACATTGAAAAGGTAAAGGCTTTGCAAAAACCATATCGAATCGATTTCACTGAAAAAGATATTGAAAATCTGAATACCACCGGACGGATAGGTCTGATTAAGGAAATAATTGTCTTATTGAGAAAATGGGGAGACGTGGAAAAATGGAAAAGCAGGTGGTATAGAAAACGAGATGATGCCTCAGATAAGACATTTGCAGCATTTCCTGTAAGAGAAAAATAAAAGTAGTGACAGAATGCCCTATGAGAGAGATTCCAGGAGGAGGATACGTACATGTCCCATGGACGAGACAGGATATTTTGTCTTTTACAAATGATTTCCCTCGACTGCGCGAAAAGCCTGTCGAGTGGTACAGGCAGGTGGATAGATTTGTAAAATTGTCTAAAGTATTATGGATTGATCTGAATAGTCTATTTGACATAATAGTACCAGCAGATTTATGGACAGAGTGCAAACTTATGATTAATTGGCCAACTCAGAAATACCCTAGGGACCCTAAAACAGGAGCTCCAGACCCCGAAGTAATGAAGAAATATGAACAGGTAATGGCATTTTTGAAAAACAAGGTACCTCCTAAAGAGACAGACTGGGTAAAAATTGACCGAACACATCAAGAAAGTAAAGAGTCAGTGCATGCCTATTATGAAAGGCTAATACTAGCTTTTAAACAGTTTAGTGGGGATGAGAATCTGAGTGAAAAGGATTTGAGCCATTTTGTATACAGATTTGTATATGGTCTACGTCCAGAAATTAGTGAAATGATCAAACAACATACTGTTGATTGGCAAAATAAGAAAATAGATGAAGTATTGAGACATGCTAAATATTTCAGTGATGAGATTGAGGCAAAACATCAAAAATTGAAAGAAAAGGCTATGTTGGCACAGGTAAAGGCAGCGGAAAGGCAGGAAGCCCAATTAGTAGAACAAGCGAATAACACAGGAACAAGACAGAAATTTGGTCCTGGGAAAGGTAAGGGCAATATAGAAGAAGCTAAAAAGAAGTTCCCATGCCATCATTGCGGTAGGATAGGGTATTGGAAATCCGAGTGTAAATTTCCCCCAAGTACTAACAATGGAAATCCATCATTGAATCCATAGGTGCAGAATGAGGTGAGTGGTCAACTGCAGCAACAGCAGCAGGTTGTTACACCATAAAATCAGGTGCCTTTTCCACAAAGCAGAAACTCTCAGAAGTATAGTAGTGAGACGGATTCTACAATGAAGAACAGGTAAATAAGCTGCCACGCGCTAGCGCTGTCTCGCAGTATTGGCTACAACACAATGAAAGAGACTCAGAAGAAAGCTATTGACGGTGCCGAAGGGAGGAAAAAGAGTGCGAACTTGGCGCAACTCTAGAAGTAGACCAGACAGGCCCATTTGTGGATGGGAAGGTTAACAATGAAAATATTACTTTCCTAGTTGACACTGGTGCTACTCGATCAACTGTTAGATCAGCTGATGTTAAGAATCTTCCTCTCTCGGATGAAACGATCCAAGTAGTTGGTGTATCCAACAGACAGATTAATACTTACCTTACAGAACTGGTGAAAGTAAGCATAGGGAAATTTTCGGAAATGCACCGCTTTGTCGTGTGTGATACCAGTCCTGTGAATTTATTAGGTAGGGATCTATTGTGCAAAATGAATTGCACTATATTTTGTACTCCGGATGGAATAGCATTTGAAACGCCAGATGATGATGTACTGTATAAAATGACAATAGCTAACAGAGAAAATGAGGTTGTTGAAACCTATGCTGTATTCAACCCTGATGAGTTACCTGAAGAATTGAAACAATCTGTAAAAGCAGAAGTTTGGGATTTCACTTCGGAAGATGTAGGACTAATGAGAAATATAGATCCAATAAAAATAACCGTAAAGGAAGGAGTAAGCTATCCAAATGTTCCTCAATATAAATTGACACCTGAAAGAATTGAAGGAGTAACTTCTGTAATAGAGAAAATGATCAGGCAAGGGATTTTGAGAGAAATAATGAGTAGTCCATGTAATTGACCAATAATGGGACTGAAAAAGCCTAATGGGAAATTCAGAATAGTACAAGATCTGAGAAAGGTGAATAAAATTGTTGTGTTATGTTGTCCCATTGTACCAAATCCATCAGTGATTTTATATCAGATTCCCCATGATGCAGAATGGTATACAGTGATCGATTTATGCCATGCTTTCTTTTCTATTCCATTGCACCATGACAGTGAGCAAATTTTTGCATTTCGTTTCGGCGAGCGTATTTTGACATGGTGCCGAATATTTAATCAGCTATTGAAGAAGTCTTTGGAGAGTCTAGAAATGCCTGAAAATTCAGTATTAGCTCAATACATCGACAACCTTCTGGTGGCGTCACAAACATGTGAAGCTTGTGAGGTAGACACTATAGCATTGTTAAATCATTTGGCAGACCGAGGACTAAAGGTGTCACCATCAAAATTACAGTTTTGCAAAAAGGAAGTACAGTATCTAGGGCATAACATTGAGAAAGGACTGAGGAAAATAACGATAGACAGAATCAGAATCATAAAAGGAATGAGAGCTCCCATGACCCAAAGAGAGGTGAGAATGTTTCTGGGAGTGGTTGGATATTGTCGTCAGTGGATCAGCAATTTTTCTTTGATTGCAAATCCTTTGGTACGACTGACGAGAAGTGATCTGAAAGATTCCATTATTTGAACAAAGAAGAATTGGCAGCATTTAATCGATTGAGAGATGGATTGTGTGAAGCGCCTGCATTAGGTATGCCTGATTATGAGAAGGAATTTGAGTTGTATTGCAGCGAAAGAAATGGATGTGCACTTTCTGTGTTGATACAGAAGCATGGTAAAATGAGGAGACCACTTGCAAATTTTTAATCAATGCTCGACCCAGTAGCTGTAGCCTTACCTGGGTGTTTGAAAGCAGTAGCTGCTACATGTCGAAGTTTGGAGCAGAGTGAGGGAATTGTTATCGGATATAAATGAAATAAATGTGAATTTGATACTTGTATAGCGCACTACTCACCCGCAAGGGTCTCAAGGCGCTTGTATGAATACCGCTGTGCAACCCATCCTGGCTTTCCCTGTGAGGCGTCCACTCCTGGGCAACCCCAAGGTGGAAGCCAGGCATCCTTAGCGTTGTGGGGGCCGTTGTGGAGATTAAGTAAGCTATTGCCCAGAGTTGCAGAGTGGGACTCCATGATTGGAATAGGCACCGAGGCGAGAATTATCAGGTCCGTGGAATTTTTGAGCCCATGACCCGCCGAGGCGGGGAATTGAACCCTGGTCCCGGGCTAGACCTCTGCATCAGGGTTTGCCGCTCTAATCATTGAGCCACACTTCTCCACCATTGAAAGTGTTTGTACCTCATGATGTGGCGATCCTTTTAACAAGGAGTCGTACTCAGTATATGACACTAACTAACTAAGTATGAAAAGGTCATATTAGGTGCAACTAATTTAAGCCTTGAGAGATGTTTGAATGTGAATTCTGCAACATTGTTGCCTTATTCTGAGAATGTGGAAGTCAGAGATGAAGCAGATCATGATTGTTTGGATGTACTTGATTTTTGCACAAAACCAGGACCAGATATAAAAGATGTACCTTTGCCAGAAAGTGATTTTGTGATGTTTGTTGATGGGTCTTGCTTGAGAACAGATGAAGGAGTGCTGAGTCACAGCAGTACTAGAAGCATCCTATTTGAAAGGAGTAAAATCAATCCAAGTAGCAGAATTAGTGGCCCTAACTAGAGCATGAAAGATTTGGAAAAGTGTGAGAGTGACTGTGATAACTGACAGCCAGTATTGATTTGGAGTTGTCCACGACTTTGGCCAACTATGGCTACAAAGAGGTTTCCTAACCTCGAGTGGAACTCCTATTAAGAATGCTGAAGTGGTTAGAAAATTGCTAGAGGCGATATAGCTGCCTAGGCAATTGGCTGTTGTGAAATGTGCTGCTCATAGTCACGGTGGTGATTATATCACCACAGGAAACAGGTATGCAAACGATATGGCACAATATTGTGCACGTAATCAGAATTCGGTCAATTGGGCTAAGGAAAGGGAAATGGTTTCTTGCTCCTTGATGTTTACTAACATTGTGGGAACATGGGAAGAAGTAAGACAATTGCAGGAAGAGGCAGGAGATGAGGAAATCAAACAGTGGATCAAAGCAGGATGTGCACCAAGAGAGAAGGATCATGTGTGGGTTTATCGAGATGGAAGACCAGTTATGCCTGATAGCATGATGTCTACCATGGCACGGATGTATCATGGGGAGAGACGCTATGATCAGGTCATTTAAACAGACCTGCTACAATGCAAAATTCAGACTTGTAGCAGAAAGTTTGTGTCAAAGATGCCTAATATGTCAGCAATGCAATTCTGGGAGGAAGACAGTAGTGAGTCTAGGAACAATAGGCCGAGAAGGAGGGCCTTTTACCAGAATGCAAGTGGATTTCATTGAGATTCCTCCCTGTAACAGATTGAGGTATGTTTTGGTTATGGTCTGTCTATTTTCGAGGTGGGTGGAAGCATTTCCAACAAGAATAAATGATGGGACGACGGTAGCAAAGCTACTGTTAAGAGAGTTCATTCCTTTTGAGGGAATTTATCCCTAGATTTTGGTTCCCAGTGACAATTGAATCAGACCGAGGAGGACATTTCCATAATGAGATCATAAAATTGATTTGTGAAGCATTAAATGTACAACAGAAACTACATTGTGCCTACCGACCAGAGGCTTCTGGTGTGGTGGAACAAATGAATGGTGCTATCAAAAATAGAATAGGGAAAATGTGTTTAGCCACAGGTATGAAATGGCCTGATGTCTTGCCTCTGGTACTCAGGACTATTAGATCAATTCCAGACAGAACTACAGGGTTAAGCCCCCATTGAAATCATCATGGGACGCGCCATGTGACACGTGTTTATTCCAGTCAACAAGCTGATGACTATAACTGATGACATGGTGTTGGAATACTGTAAAAGCCTGGCTGACGCAGTTCATTCTGTGTTTCATCAGGTTTGAGCGGATGCCACCACCCTTGAAAAGAAGCCAGCCCATGATCTGAGCTCAGGGGACTGGGTAAGGATAAAGGACCACAGAAGAAGAAATTGTTTGGTTCCAAGGTGGGGAAAACCAAGACAAGTCATTCTAGCCACGACAACAGCTGTGAAGTGTGCTGGACTGAAAAACTGGATCCATGCAAGTCATACATTGAGAATTCCAAATCCAGTGGACAGCACAGAAAAATAATATTTCGATGAATCAGAATCAAGTACTGAGTCGGATGACGAAGAATCAATAACACACGAGAAAACTCTGAAAGGGGGGAAACAGAACCAAGTCTAACATTAGTCCCCAGAAGTAGCTCTCTGAGAAGAAGATTGCAGATTTCTGATACCAGTTCAGATTCTGAAAACGAACAAGGAATGCAATGTCCCAGAAAAGAACATAGAAAGATCAGAGAAAAGGATAATGAAGAGACAATAAAAGGAATTAGTGCAAAGGAAGTACCAGATGAAAGACTGAGAGAAATTTCACCTGAAATAACCAATTTAAGTGAACAAGGGACAAGTACAGAGAGAGAGGGACAGATTTCTGTGGAAGACCCCTGAGGAGGTGTAGGGAACAGCAACATCCAGTTAGGTGAAGGGACAAGTAGTCAGCAGGAAGATTGCGTGTCGGACACTCGAGGAGGGACAGAAGTAGGGAAAACCAAACAAGTGGTGGAAAAGGGAAAAGTTGAAAGGAAAAAGCAAGTTGAGACAGAGTCTGAAGAAAGCGAAAATGAAATACCTGAAGGCCGAGTTCTAAGAAAGAGAGCTTGGAGAAATGAAAAGAATGACAAAGGAAGTAAGTTGAAAAGAGCTGCAAAAGATGACGTTTGCCCCAAAAAAATAAATAAATTGAGATATCGGCTGACATGAGTAAAGTCACCAAGGGCTGAACAGGTGAATGAAGTTACAAGTCAGGAGAAATCGAAAGAAGAAGAAACAATTGCGAATAAAAAAAGTAGAAGAACAAGGAAACCTAACCAGAAGTATAAAGTCACCGGAATGCACGTACGTGGCTCTGCCTGAAAGAGGAGAAGAGGCAGATAGTCAAGGAAATCCAGAGGAGACTGTACTGAAAGTGGTTGAAGAAGAGGAAGAATCAGAAATCCTGAGAGTTCTCTTGTCCGACATTGGGGAAGAAGAAATGGAAATTCAGGAAATTCTGTATTTGGGTGACGAGAGGAAAGTGAAAGACGATGAGAAGCCAAACTGAATAGACCCAGAAAGCTGCCGATGAAGAAATAATAAAATAAGTCAAAAGATAAAAACTGGTAGAACCACGTTGGTGCTTAGAGCCTTGGGTTAGAAAACTAGTTGTGAAGTAGAAGAGGCTAAGTCAAAAGACACGGTCCATTTTAGCAAAGATGGCAAACATAGATAGTAGCAAAGGTAGATGTACATTCATGAGGAGATGGTGTAAAATGTGTTGTTGTTGTACAGGATTATTGATGCTTCTGTGGAGCATACTTGCTCTTCTGATTTCTTTTAAGGTTATTATAGACACATTAGAAGGACATTGTGAAAACAAAACTAATGTAGGGAAGTTTCAAAGGGTAGTACCAACTGTAATAGATAACAACAATTTACATAAAGATAGATCTATAACTGATTTTTCTAACAATGTATTTTCAAAATTATTGTATGAATATGTAAAGACAATGGACGTAAGGGACTGCTACGTTTGCATGCAGTTACCTGCTTCTGTTTCAGAAGGAGTGACTTATCATCACCTTCCAGCAACATATGGAATAACCTGTAGTGTAATAGCTAGTTTATTTTATCAAACGGGAAAATTAGAATATTATTTTTCAGATGTAGATAACATTTTCGCACAAGTGCCTGTAAAGCAAGGTAAAACCTGCTAAGGTATTAGGTACATTTTTCTTAGAAACTAAAGAACTAACATTAGAATATATATTTAGAAACAATTTGACTTGCAGTTTGAAGACAGACGAAAAGACATTCTTAGTCTCTGGGTAACGAAACTAGGATCAAACCCCAAACGGGGGATTCTCAGCATGGCTGATGGGAAGCGAAGACTAAGATGGTCTCAAGTAATCCTGGAACTGTTCTACAATAATATAAAATCTGTATGTGCAGATGAAATAGTCATCTGCACACAGGGGGGACATCAACATACGAAGGTTCTAATGGCATTCCAGACTGTTATAGATAAGGTTACTGACTTGTTGACAGTACCAGCCAAGAAACAGATAAAAGTGGGCCCAAAATGGTTTGATCAGCAGTGTTCAAAAACAGCAAGAAGTTTGAGGGTTGCTCTTGATTCTAGACCCAGAGTGCAAGCTGACGTAACAACTTGTCGTAGGTATTATAAAATAGCATTAGCTACACGTAAGGAAGTTTTAAGGGATAAGGCCTGGAATGAGTTATTGGACCCTGAAACACTCAAGGAGAGCTCAAGGTTCTGGGGTATATTAAAAAAACATTTCTTGCCCATGAGATAGGAGCAGGTCTTGAATGTTATATAACGAAGGAGGAATGGGAGGCCCATTTTGAGCAGATGTATGCCTGCCCTTATGAAGAGGATGATAGATTTGTATTTGGTTTTAACATTAAGAAGCTCAGGTTTGGGAGGGGTGAAATAATGGAAGGTATTGTAGGCTTAACAGCTGGTAAAGCTCCTGGTCCCGATGGGATCCCTCCCGATCTATTCAAGACTGATCCCTCTTTCTGGGCACCAATTTTGGAATCGGTTTTTAACGCCACAGTTCAACTAGGTTGCCCTCAGTCATGGGGGACATCAACTATAATACCTGTCTTTAAAAAAAGGGGATAAAAGCAGTCCACACTGCTACAGACCTATTTCACTCCTAGACTCCATGGTGAAAGTAATGGGTAGGGTCCTCCTGCAAAGGCTTACGTCTTGGGTAGAGGACAATAATATCATGTCCGACTCCCAGTATGGGTTTTGTAGAGGTCGATCCACAACCACTCAATGTCTGAACTTATACTTGATTTTAAGTAAATATACAGTGGTTTATAAGGGGACTGTCCACCTAGCCTTCATGGACTTGTCCTCAGCTTTTGACTGTGTGAACAGGAAGAAGCTCTGGCAGTCCATAAGGGCAAAGGGGGTTGATGGAGGCATTGTGGATTTTTTAGAAGATCTACATAGATCCACCAGAGCAAATGTTAAATTTTCTCAGGATCTTAGCGTGACAAAGGACTTTAAAATCAAAAGGGGAGTCCGACAAGGTTGTATACTGGCCCCCTTTTTGGTTAATTTTTATATTAATGACTTAGATAGTTTTTTGCAGGAAGTAGGGGCCGATTGTCCCAGAGTGGGGCGCCGGGGTATCCCGGTCCTACTATATGCGGACAATGCGGTCCTTATATCTAGGACTGAAAGAGGTCTCCAAGCACTCTTAACTGCTTTTGAATCTTTTATGTCAGACAGGGATCTCACAATAAATAACTCCAAATCATTCATTATGCAGGTAGGCCAAACCCCAAAAAAGAATTTTCTATTTAATGTGGGCAATGAAAAGATTCCCATTTCTAGCACGTTCTCCTATCTTGGTGTCCTTTTTGACAACAAACTGAATTAGGGCCCGTACATTCTGAAAAAGAAAGTGGATTTTACTAGGGTGAACGCAGCTATCTTTAATTTTGCAACGAAACTGGGGAAAAAGCCTACTGGTGCAATGTTGCAATTATATAATGCCAAATCAGTGGCTATGGCTTCTTTTGGAAGTGAAATTTGGGGGTATAGGTCGGGTGAGCGGTTACAGATTGTGAAGAATACTTTCCTGAAACGCTTACTGTGTCTCCCACAAGGTACATCTAATTTAGCTGTTCATGAGGAGTTGGGGGTACAGTATATCAATGATATTTTTTTCCTGCGACCACTGATTTGCTGGTTAAAGCTACGGTTAAACCCAGATATCCCCCTAACGCACATGATCTTAAAAGATTGCTTGTCTATGGATAACTCATCTGCTGTACCCTGGCTGAAATATATCAGGAAAGGTTTTTTAAGCTTAGGGCGGGGTGAGCTATTCGAAACTACCGAATGTATTATTAAGGGGGATGTGGAGGCAACAAAAACAGCCTTCATGATGGACAGGAAAATGATGAAGGAAGCTAAGGAGGCACATAAATCAAGCGTCAGGATTTTTCTTATGTTAAAAACAACTCCACACACTGAGCCTTACCTAATGGGATCTCTGTCTTCTCATGAGAAATTTTTATGAACTAGATTTCGGATGAATGTATTTCATCATTTGCTTGTCAGACCATATATTTCGTTTTTCAATAAAGAAGCAGCATCCTGCGGCTGCGACAGAAAGTCTCCGCAGGACATGCTGCATTTTGTTTTTATGTAAATTTTACGAATTTCCCCGCAAACGCTATCTGGTCCCGTTTTTAAAGAAACTTGATTTTTATCAGATCAGACCTGCCATGATGTATTTACAACTACTATGTAGTGATAGTATTTTTTTGTATTAGAGTTTTTAAAGTCGGCTGTTAAATATAGAAAATGCCTGGATTTATAAGTATGCACCGCCTAAAATTCCTGCTAACTCAGCACTGATGTATCCTAATGATGAACTTATTCCCAATATTTACTCTTATTGTGTCGTACTTGTGTGTACTTTTATGGTTTGTTTTAACAAAACTGAAATAAAGTTTTTATTGATTGATTGATTGATTGATTGACATGGTTGAAGAAAGGAGACTGAAAATGCAAAGAAAGGCATCTGAAGGAAAGGTGGAGAAAACAGTTTGGCATGTAGAGATGGAAAAACATTTGAAGGGTGAAGTTAGTCCAACTATGGCTTTAGATTGGCCCCAGAAAGGGAAATTGTGTATTAGAAAGAATCAAACTGCATATGATAATTATTTTGTAGGTAACAGTGAGTGCCATGATACATACCGAATCATGGGTGGACGGGGATTCATAGGTGGAAGAGATCCAGTATTCCCTGGACTATATTTAATTTGTGGGAATAGGGCATATTATCGTTTGCCAGACCATTGGTATGGCACATGTTACGTAGGCCTGGTTTTTCCGAAGATCTTTCATATGGATAGAGGAGAAGATGGTGTACATAGTTTAGGTAATCATTTAGTACGTAGTAAGAGAGAATCTTGGACAGAAATTGTGGGCGATATATTTGGAGCATTGATACCAGCAGTGGGAATATTTCTGAATGCAAACAAAATTAGAAAATTATCAACAGCAGTGGATCGCTTGTCAACAAGCACCGCTGGAGGATTCTTGGTAAACACTGAAATGGTTGCCATGCGTGCTATGGTGATGCAAAATCGACTTGCCCTTGATGTACTATTGGCAAAAGAGGGTGGAGTCTGTGGAATGCTGAAAGTTCAACATTGTTGTACTTACATTCCTGATGAAAGTAAAGATCTGAAAATTTACATTAGAAATATTACAGAATTGCATGATGAAATTGCACCACTGGAGGTTGAAGGTGTTTGGGAAAAAGTGGAGATAAGAAGATATCAGCTATTAAAAATGTCTTAGTAAAGTTAGGTAGTACATTTATAGGTAAAATATTATTTCCATTAACATGTGTAATTTTCATAATATTAGTGATAAGATTAGGCTGTATTTGTTGTAAAAATAATAAGAATCAGAAAAGGTTAAAAGGAGAAAATCTAAGGAGAAAAGACAAGAAAGGGAATTTGATGAAATAGAGTTAGAAGAGATAAAGGAAAGAATGTACAATTCGGCAAAAAGAAAAGAAGTAGGGGAAACTGAATTGTGATTAAGAGCAAGAAATGTTTTTCAAATTTTCCGTAAAAGAAAATACAAAATTTTGATAGTGTGGTGATAAAATCACCAAAGGGGAATTGCTGGAGCGGTTAATGCAAATTTTGTATACCCTCCCCAATTTGAATGTCCATACTAATTAGAATCATCAATTAATTATAACCGTATTAATTGTTTGAAGTGATTTACTAATCAATCTTATTAACGTATGAATTACACGTGGGATTTGCATTTGCATGGCCTAATTAATACGTAAACTAAAATATGTACGCATACTAATATTAGAGAAATTAGAATATTGCATGTTATATGTTGCTTTTGTGATGTAATTCTAAGTCACATTAAATAGTAAGTATAACTGCTTTGAATGTTGCTATCATGCTAGATAATTACATACACATAGGGGAATTAGTGAGGGTTTAACATTTTATTAGCCATTTCTATTTATTAATTACGTTTTGTGTTTGTTTTGCTTAAGTTGACCATTCGGGCCTGCTAAAACATGGCCGACTTTCCACTCGACGAATTCGATAACCCTTTCACGAGGTTTTGGGTGAAGTGCGCCTGCGCCAACGCCAGCAACAGTGGCCTCGTCTTGACCCTAGCCAAACTGGACCCACCAAGGACATCCTGGGAAAGTTGCCAGGACCCTGGAACAATGGACTGTCTCTAAAAACCGGAACCAGCAAGCGTGATGACTTAATGGACTAGACTATGTGAGAACTTTACCGGACGACCCTAAATCCTCCAATCAGCATGGCCGAAAACCAATATTTGTTACTTTTTGACAGTGATTTTCTTATAAAAGATGATAGAATAGTGAGGCTTGCAATCGCTCTATTTTGATTCCTGACGTTATGCTGACGGAGAGGACGGTGACGCTGCAGGACAGCTGTTTCCCTGAATCTTTGACGGACTGAATTACTGCCCAATTTTCTGATGAACTAAACTTTCCAATTAAATGGGCATAGATTGACGGGTACGCGCCTATGGTCTCAACCCAATCTATAGGACTGTAGCATGCTGCAGGACGACCGGATTTGACTTAGAGGATGACAATTAGCCAGAATAGGTAAATATGGGGATTTGCGGTCTGAATGATAAATGGTTTTAACTGCATTAATTAAGATAAAATTTGATATTAATTAAATACTAAATGAGTTGGGTTGTTTATTTATAGGGAATGTATTAATTCAAAGTAAAATAGAGAATTAGAAAATCACCCTATCAGCAAGTAACAGATCCATCGAAGCCATATGAAAGGGATATCTAAAGTTGGATTTAGGATGAATAAGATGAATAGGATTATGTAGATTTATTGCTCTTTAGGTTAAAGGTATTTCCTTTCATGTCAGCGTATGGAACCATCATCTCTCTGAAAGGACAGATCAAGCAAGTGTGAATGTAGGTGTTATGGGCCCCACCAGTGAATGTATTGATTGAATGTGTTAGTGAGATCTTTAGCCTGTGAAGGAGGGAGGATTTTGGATTCCACGCTGCATCATACCTGTGTTAGTGGCTAGGCCACTCCATAAGTACATCACTAGTAATTGGAATGATTACAGTGCTGCAAACAGAGTATATGGTTAATTTATCAGTGTTTAGGTATTGGCGGAGTGATAGGATAAGAAGATAGTACTGGATGGGTGATTGAGGAAGTGCATGGAAGTGACAGGAGGAATCCTAGGCTGCATGAGTAGTACCTTAGTATTTATAAGAGTGTTCCAATAGTATGTATGTGGTTAGAGGTCTGCATGCATTGCGCAGAGAATATTCTAGGTGTACTTGTGTTAGTGGATAGGCCACTCCATAAGTACATCACTAGTAATTGGAATGATTACAGTGCTGCAAAGAGAGTGCCTGGTGAATTTATAAGTGCTTAGGTATTGGCAGAGTGATAGGATAAGAACATAGTAATGGATGAGTGATTGAGGAAGTGCATGCGAGTGACAGGAGGAATCCTAGAATGCATGGGTAGTACCTTAGTATTTACAAGAGTGTTCCAATAGTATGTATGTGGTAAGAGGTCTGCTTGCATAGTGCAGAGAATATTGTAGGTGTACTTGTGTTACTGGCTAGGCCATTCTATAAATACATGACTAGTACCTAGTATGATTACAGTGCTGTAAACAGAGTCCCTGGTGAATTTATATGTGTTTAGGTATTGGTGGAGTGAAAGGATAAGTAGATAATACCGGATGGGTGATTCGAGAAGTGCATGGGACTGACAGGAGGATTCCTAGGCTGCATGGGTACTACTTGGGTATTTAGTGGAGTGTCCCAATAGTATGTATCTGGTTAGAGGTCTGCATGCATTGTGCAGAGAATATTGTAGGTGTACCTGTGTTACTGGCTAGGCCACTCCATAAGTACATCACTAGTAATTGGAATGATTACACAGCTGCAAATAGAGTACATGGTCAATTTACGAGTGCTTAGGTACTGGCGGAGTGATAGGATAAGTAGATAGTGGTGGATAAGTGATTGGAGAAGTGCATGGGATAGACGGGAGGATAACTAGACTGCATAGTAAAAAAAAGTGCTGGTAGTTGACAGCAGGGTGATTTTATAAGTGCTTGTGTTTTGGTATAGTGATTTGATAAGGACATAGTTCTGCTGAATGATTAGAGTATTGCAAGGAGATCACCTGAGGAAATGCATAACTGCTTGGGTATTGACAAAGGTATTGAATTAGTACATGCTAGTAGTAAATGACTGAAAATCTGCATTACCAGTAACATAGTGATTGGTGGACTGTATGGTTAGTGCCTGAGGTATTTTAGACATTAATAAGCAGTGAGTAGGTGTTTAAAGGTGTGTATGAATAGTGCCTGGATGAATGTAGTAGTGGATGGATAGTGTTTGGATTACTTAACCTTACCTTTACAGTAGTAGATATCAAAATATTGTAAAATATTTTTGCAATTGTTTGTTATATTTCAAAGTTTAAAAACTTTTGAACTTTACAATTAGGATCTGTAAAAGAGAAGAAAAAAACAGTTATAATATATAATATTATAATTTTTAGAACACAACATAATTTTAGCATTATATAAATTATTTAGTTTGCCTTTTTTGCTGTTCTCAGAATATATTGAATTTCACTATAAATAGTGATTTCAATGTTACTCATCACATAACAGCGGCAAAAAAAAAAACATTCAATAAGATTGTTTTAAAAAAAACAAATCTGTGCCAAAAATATTTTCAACATAGTCAACTATCTCTGCACATTACATAAAAATAACATCCTCAAAAACATAGCATATAATACAAATCTCACATATATAAAATGCTTCTTTCTAACAGAATTTTGTCAGTACAATATCAAAGAAGAGAAACAATAATTCAATAAAAAGTTCTTTATAATTTCCATATACTCTAAATGATGTTCTTTAAAATATTTGCTGTCAGAATATCCCAGAAAAACTGCTTAATTCATATTAATATCTTTCCTGTAGGTCAATTGATATTCCTGAAATCCTTTATACTGAAATTGTCCAAAGTATTGGTATTAATACATTTTAACATGTTCCCAATAGGCCGAATTATGTTCTTAGAACTTTGGCTTTAAAAATATTAAGTATGAATTTGGTAGTTTGTTAGGCAAACGATATATAAAAACCAAATGAGTATCATTGCAAATACATTACATTTTAAATAGACAGTGTAATGTCCAGATGTTGTAGAAGGACCATCGTGGAAAATAATTGCTACTGCTACAAACGTTCTTCCTGATATTGATAGTTGACTAGCTATAACATTTTTAATTAAAGTTTCCAATTTTCTTCCATCAGCTGTACAACGTTGTATCATTAAAATTATATATTGTCCAAATCTTTGTATAAGTAATGTTGATAACATTTCTGATTTGCATTGGCTACACTCCATGTTTTGATTTGCTGATTTAACTAATTTGTTGAAAGACACTGTTTTACAGTCTGGTATTGTTAAATATATGAATCTTTCATTGTCTATGTTAGTGGTAGAAGTAAATGTACAATTTTCACATTCATGTTCCCATTTATAACGAAGTCCAAACAGATTTTCAATTTCTATTCCTCCATCTTCCAATACTGCATGCATATACATTAGAAATTCCTGAGCATCTTGTTGCACATTCTGTGTAATTTGCGTAGAACCAGAGAATATATCCAGAAGATTCTGAATATGAGAAACACTTTGGATTTTACTTTTATCAGTTCTCAATTTTTCAAAAATAGAATACAACAAGGAACAAACCCTTTTTTTTCAATTCTGCATAATTTGCTGTTGCAGATTTTCTAGAAAAAATACAACATTTACCACTACATTAGCATAGCAGTTGATACCTGAACTATTTTCTAACTGATATCGGACAATCTCTTCAATAGTGCCCTTTTTCTTTTTGCTTGGAATCTCAACGTTATCTTGATATTTTTTCTTCTCTTTAACTTCACTACAGATATTATCAGATCTTCTTTTTCGACCTACGACACGCTTTTCATATACAGGATATTCACCTAAATTGGGAGCATACAGTCTTCTTAACCGATTATACTCTCTTACACAAATTGCATCTGCACTAATCTTTCTCTCATCAAAATCAATCAAATGCAATCCAGATAAAGTTCTGACTCGGGACAAAGCAACATATGCCATACCCTCTTTAAATACTTTACTTCCAATATTTACCAAAGCACTGTCTACACTTAAACCTTGAGATTTGTGAATAGTCACCGCATATGCCAAAGAAACAGGAAACTGTTTTCTACGAACATACAAATCTTTAACAAGCAAAAAACGAACGTAACAACGAACAATTTGTTTTACTTCTTCAATTTGATCAAATTTGATTTTCAAACATTCAATTCCATCTCTTTCTTGATAATTAACAAAATCAACAACGTTTCCCATTGTTCCATTTACTAAACCTTTTTCCACATCCAAATTACGCCGTAAAATAACCCAACAGTATACACATACATTTAAATTCTTTTCGAAACCAGCAGTTTTATATATAGGTTTTTCCAAAGAATCCAATTTTGTTTTTAATTTCTCAGTCAAAATATTAGTAATTCCTTCATGCTCTATTTTATCAATGGCTTCCATTTTTATTATTTGTTCATTTTCAAGCTTTAAAAATTCTTCATTGAATGTAGAACACTCTCTCAGTGTTGGCATTAAGCAGATTATAGATTTATTTTCTGCAAATTTTTTGTATATTTTTGCAGGAACTATATTTTCATTTGGAAACAAGTTTGTAAGTAGCCAACTTTGCAAAGCTTGTTTGCCATGTTCTGTCAATACTCCAATTCTTATATCTTGAAGAATGGTTCCATAATCTTCATCATTTGCCTGTCGCATATTTTTAATGAGTTCTTTGTATTCAAAATCTGACCAAATGTTAACATTTCCATCACTTCCCAAAGACTTTCGGGTGTCTTCAAGCACAAGCGTTTTAAATACTGGTTGCCCTTTTACAGGAGTAAGTTGCAGTAGATCACCAAAAACTATCACATGTTTTCCTCCAAATAAGACATTGTATTCTGTTTTTAAAATTTGCTGCATTCTTCAAAGCACAAAGGCAAGCATTAAGTTTGAGACCATGCTCACTTCATCAATAATCAGAAGTTTCATTTTCTTAAGCACTCTTGAAACTTCATAACAAGCTTCTACAGATAGCTTGTGATATTCTAATTTATTTTCATGCTCTACAGGCAGCAATATTAAACGATGTAATGTAATTCCTTTAATGTTGTGTGCTGCCAACCTATTTGGAGCAGTTACAACACAAGACACATGTGAGTCAGTTTTTTTCTGTAGATAGCTGGTCAAAACTTTAATTAAGAAACTTTTTCCTGTACCAGCTTGACCACTGACATACATCCGAATAGGTTGAAATGATGTGCATGTGCCTCCTTTCTTTTCATGAAGAAAACCATGGTCGATCTGTTGTCTCACATGCTGATATATTTCTTTCTGTTCAATATTTAGTTGTTCTTCCAAGTTTCCTAAGTCCATAATATCTTCTTGAGCCTGATGCATTGCTGTTTCCACTACTCTCATGGCGATTGCTGCTTCATTTTCAAGAATTGGTTGTCCAGAGGAGGAACCTAGCGCGCATCCAAGATGGTCGCGTGAGCACAGGGCTCCCCGGACCCTCGCTGCTCCTCGGAATTTATCCTGAATCTATCCTGACTCGGTTGATGGAATCTGGGAGACGAATGCTGGCTGAACACTAAACTCCTTTCGGAAATCAAATCGGACCTGGCAATCCGGAGTTATGGTGGTTTGAACTTTTGAGGCCCACCCTACGGCTGTGCCCGATGCGAGGGTGATCTGTGGAGCCGGGGCGTAGTTGAACAACAACAGCAGCGGAGCGGTGCCAGTGGCCGTCACATCACTTTCGGTTTCACTTTTGGTCTTTGAGGGGCTGGACTGTGGACTTGCTTGGTGCGACTGGGCTTCCATTTTGCCTTCGCTTGATGCCGGTGGCTTCATCTGCTGCCAGTGTGCTCATTGACGGTGGTCCCTTCGCTCCGCCATATTGCGGCCTGTGGTGCGACACGCGTCTGCCTGGCCTGTGCCACCTCGACGCTTCCTCGGTGGTCTCCTTCGGCGATCGAGGTTCTCATGGGAGGCAAGGGAGACCCCGAGAGGCGTAAGACCAAGACATCCCTACGTGGGGGACCGGTCCAGACGAACAACATGGACCGCTACACTCAGGGTAAAGGACCCCCCGGGACAGCCAATGTCCCCCCGGAGGACACCAGTGGTGGCCCGTCCGTTTCTCCGGATCTGTCCCTGCAGGACATCATGGGCGCCATTAAGGGCATCAGAGAGACCATCGCTACACAGTACGAGGCCTTGGCCCGTAAAATCGACACGGTGGCCATTGACATTACCCTAATCCGGGCGGATCTCTCTAAGACCAACGAGAGGGTTCAATCGCTGGATGTGCGGACGTCCTCCCTTGGTACGGACGTGTCGGACCTGCAGGCCTCTCTCGGCGATCTCAAGTCGGACAATGATCTGATGGCCCGGCGGCTGGAAGACTTGGAGGGACGGGCCCGCCGCAATAACATCCGCGTCATAGGCGTTCCGGAGACCTCCGATAACCGCCCGGTTGATCTCCTGGTCGAGGAGCTCATCCTCGAACATCTTGCTCCCGCTGGCCTGAGTAAGTTTTTCGCTGTGGAGCGGGCCCATCGAGTCCCAGGTGGCCGGCCGCGACCGGGTGCCCCCCCCCGAGGCCTATCGTTGCGAGACTTTTCCATTACAGAGACCGAGACGCGATTCTGCAGGCCTCACGGGTTCATGGCCCGGTCCGACATGAGAACTCGTCCATTAACTTTTTCCCGGACTTCACCCAACTTGTCCAGAAACAGCGGATGGGCTTCCAGGGGGTGAAGCGGCGGCTCCGGGACCTCGGTCTCAAGTACTCTATGCTTTATCCTGCAAGGCTCCGAGTGGAACATGAAGATCGGTCTACCTTTTTTGACTCTCCTGTGACTGTGAGTGACTGGCTGGATTCGCTGCCAGACCGGGGTGACCGGACTGGGCCCTCTGCCGGTACCGAGGGTGGTGGGTCTCCTTTGGAGTGACTTATGGTCCCGGACTCTGCCAGGTTGTACTGTTCAGCTGGGTTCTACTTCTTTTGTGCATTTTGTTTCACTATGTTGTGTGTGGGGAGCGGGCTGGGACGGGTCCCTTCCCTCCTCCGGGGTCTTTTCGTAGAATGGGGTTTGTAGGGCGACAGGCACACTGCAAGTTGGGGTGGTTTTTTGGACCGCAGGGGTGCAGGGTGGGGGGTGTTGGAGTTGGGGGGGGGTTGGTGGGTGGGTGGGGTTGTTTGCATTTGTGTTTTTTGTTTTCAAGGCGAAGTATTGGCTATGGTTCATCCTTGGGTGTTGAGCTCTTTGCTAGGGGGCCCTTGATCTACTGGATGGGATGGGGGGGATGGGTTGAGATTGATGTCTTGGAACGTCAATGGATTGGGGGACCGTATCAAACGGGGTGTTGTGCTGCAATATCTGCGTCGTCTGACTCCTGATGTGGTGTTCTTACAGGAGACGCATCTGGTTGGCAATGTTTGTCGGGCTATGAACAGGGGGGGATATCGACTTGTGGCCCACTCTGGTTTCACCACTGGTTCGAGAGGGGTGGGCATTCTCTTGCGAGCTTCACTTCCGTTGGAGATCACCAGGGTGGTCCCAGACGATAGAGGGCGCTATGTGGCTCTGACTGGGAGGTGGGAGGGGCAGTCCCTTTCCTTGATCTCGGTCTATGTTCCCCCGGGCCTCCAGAACTCCACCTTCTCAGACTTGGGTCGTATGTTGCTTGGGCTTCCTGACAGTCTTTTGCTTATGGGTGGGGACTTTAATTCGGTTGTCTCGGGTGACCTGGACCGTCATCCGCCCAGGGCCCTCCCTGCTGCCCAGGCGTGGCTGGGCGGGCTCCTGGAGACCTTCGGTCTGGTGGACTGTTGGAGGTTAATGCATCCGACACAGTGTCAGTACACCTTTCACTCTGGGGCCCATGGGAGTCTCTCCAGACTGGACTATTTCCTTATGCCCGCGGCCCAGGCTGCTCGGATTCGAGAGGTCAAACACCTGGCCAGGGGTATTTCTGATCATTCCCCACTGTGGTTGCTTTTTGACACCGGGTCGCGGTCCGCTGGGCGGATCGCTCCTATTAACCCTTGGTACCTGCGATACCCCAAGATCCGTGATAGCCTGATTAAGTCGATTGATCAATATTTTTCTGAGAATGAGGGGTCAGTGTTGTCCTCGGTGTCCCTGTGGGAAGCTTTCTAAGCAGTGCTCCGCGGGCATGCCCTGTCCCAGATAGTGGAGGCCAAGAGGGTCAAGAGAGAGGCGGTTGTGACGCTGGAGACTGAAATATCGGGGCTGGAGGCAGCCTTGGAGGCGGGTGTCACCCCGGATGGGCTGCATGCCCTCAGCCTGAAGCAGTTTGAATATAAGTCTCTCATCACTGATGCTGCCAAGACTATATATAGGGAGCAGCAGGGCAGGTTGTATGACGCCGGAGACAAGGCGGGTAAGCTGATTGCCTGGTTGGACAAGAAGGAGAGAGTGAATCGTGTGGTCCCGGAGCTTCGGGTGTCGGATGGAGTGTGTGTGACTGAGCCTGGTGAGATTGTTGAGTGTTTTGCTGACCACCTCCGTGCAGTGTACTCCCCGGTGTCCGATAGAGATGAGGACGACTCTCGTCTTCTGCTTCGGGAGATTGCCCTGCCCGGCTTATCCGTCGAGGACCGCGAGCTGATGGATGCCCCTTTGTCTGTCGAAGAGATAGCTCCTGCGATTCGCTCCCTCCGCTCGGGCAAGGCTATGGGCCCCAACGGCCTGCCGATTGAACTATATAAGTTGCGCCCGGATAAAATCGTGCCTTTCCTCCGTCATATGTTTCAGGAATCGCTCGAGAGGGGTTCCCTTCCTGACGACCAGCGTCTGGCTACTATAGTAGTGATTCCCAAGGAGGGTAAGCCACGTGACCGCTGTGCCTCCTATAGGCCTATTTCCCTGCTGAATGCCAAACCCAAAATACTTGCTAAGGTCCTCGCTAATCGCTTGCTGAGCGTTATATGTGACTTGATACATCCGGATCAATGTGGCTTCATCCCACATCGTAATACCGCTCCCAACTTACGGCATCTGCACGGCGTCCTTGCTAGGGCTGAGTACTTGGCTGAACCGGCCATATTGGTTTCCCTAGACGCCACGATGGCCTTTGATACCATTGAATGGCCATTTCTTTGGGCCGTCTTGGCGAAGTTTGGGTTTGGGGAGGGGTTCCTTGGCTGGGTGAAGCTCCTTTATGCTGGACGAATGGCTCAGGTGGTTGTCAATGGGCGGGTTTCTCGGCCTTTCGCTCTCGGGAGGGGAACTAGACAGGGGTGCCCGTTGTCCCCGCTGCTCTTTGCTCTCACCCTGGAGCCGCTCGCTGCCTGGCTCCGTTGGGAGCCCTCGATTAGAGGGCTCCGGTGGGCCCCGGGCTTCGAGGATCGGGTTTCATTGTACGCGGATGATATTCTCTTGTATCTCACCTCACTGCGGAAGTCGCTCAACGTTCTCTTTGATGTCCTTACTTCCTTCGGGAAAAACTCGGGTCTTATAATCAACTGGTCCAAATCTTGTGTGTATCCTATCTCTGGTGGTCTTCCTCTCTTGCCGCCTCGGCTTCCGCTCCAAATATCTCAGTCCGGCTTTAAATACCTGGGGGTGTACGTTTCGTTGGATCCGGCGGTCCGCTATGAGCAGAATCTCCTGTCTCCACTCCGGCGTTTGAGGGCAGACACGGCTCGGTGGTGTAAGCTGCCCTTGTCTCCGCTTGGTCGCGCGGCGCTGTTTAAAATGATGTCCCTTCCCAGATTCCTTTATGCACTCCAGAACTTCTTCGATGTCATTCCTGCGGCCTACTTTAGGGAGGTGGAGAGTTTGCAGAGGAGACTGGTTTGGGACGGGCGATCGCGTATCGCGTTGGCCAAGCTGACTCTTTCCTGGTATGACGGGGGCATCGCGCTTCCTGATATTAGACGGTACTATTGGGCCTCCCAGCTGTCTGCCATTAATCATGCTACGTACGCTCCTGGTTCGAACCCGGCATATGAGATGGATAAATTCCTGCTCCCCGGCGGTAACTATAACAGAGCGCTTTACTCACGGTCTGCTGGTGGGGCCCTTACGGGCCCTACCAGGATTGCGGTCCGTGTATGGAAGGCGGCTAACGTTGCGATGGGCTGGAGTGAGCGTTTAACGTGCGCCACTCCTCTATTCGACTCCGAAGCCTCTGGACAACGAAAGGCTTCGAGCGCTGGGATACGATCGGCATCAGCAGAGTGGGGGACCTGTGGGTTAAAGGTGCGGTTAAATCCTTCGCGGCGCTTCAGCGCGAGTATGAGCTTAGTGACAGAGAGTTCTTCCGTTATGCACGGGTCCGGCACGCCCTGCTTTCGGTCTTTGGGGAGGGGACCACGGTCCCTTCTTCTTCGCCTCTCGAGGACCGCATACTCGACGGTCACGTCCCCGACAGTACTATCTCCCTGATCTACAAAAAACTGATAAACAATCGGGCTGACCTCTTGGTGCGTCTTCGGGAGGCATGGACGGGAGATGGGGTGGAGCTGGACGATGAGGACTGGCAGACTGCACTGTCATCCCCTAAGGAGGTGGCCATCCCGGCCCGTCTCCGCCTGGTCCAGCTTAAGATTCTCCATCGTGTATATGTGACGGGCCCCCGCCTGGTCTCGATGGGGTTTTCAGACGACGGACTCTGTAAGCGTGGCTGCGGGCTCAGTGCTACTTTTCTCCATATCCTATGGGAATGCCGCGAGGTGGCGGAATACTGGCGCCGGGTGCATGATATTATGAGACGAGTCACCGGGGTCGCTCTGCTGCCGGAGGTGCGTCGTTGTGTGCTGAATGTATGGGAGCCCAATGACTGCAATGCGGCTCAGGCTCGGTGGGCGGCCTTGGGGAACATGATTGCAAAGAGAGATATTGCGCAGCTTTGGGGTTCCCAGCGGCCTCCCACCGTATCCGTCTGAAAGGAAAACATGGACTGGTGCATGTTCAGGGAGAAAACGGTGTATGTGGCCCGTGGTAAACCGGGGGCTTGGGGTAAAATTTGGGGGCAGTGGAACGCGTATCGTGGGTCTATCTGTGCTCCCCCTTTGGTAGATACGTCCGGGGTTGCCTCGTCCCCCTGATCCTTGAGGGTTCCTTGTGCATCTCGTACTTCGGAGTACAGATTTGGTTCTCTCGTTGCCCCCCCCTCCCTCTCAGGTCTTCTTTTATTGACCGCCCTCGGGTGGTTGGGTGTTGACTCCCCCGGCTGGTGTTCGCCGCCCTTCATAAGTCGTTTCGCCTTGTTTGTTGTATTTTTGTATTTTTCTTTTTTTGTTGTTATTTATACTAAAAGTGTGTATTCTGATTTCCTTTATGTGCAGTCTGATTTACTGTGATAGTGCGGAGCCCCTGTGGGCCAGCCACTGTTTTCTGATATGCTGGAACACTTTGACTACTAGCGGCCGGCGCTGGTGGTTGTAGGCCCGTGTTTGTAACCCTTTTATGCACAATAAAATCTTTTCAAAAAAAAAAAAAAAAAAAAAGAATTGGTTGTCCTAGTGGATCTTGACTCAGTGAAGCTGAATTTTGACTGTCTTCAGAACTGTCTCTAGCACTCTCAGCTGCAATAGTAGCTTCTTGATCAATTTCTTTATTCAACATGTTTGAGATAATTTGCAAAAACTGTGCATTCAATGCTATCTTTACATGCATTGAAAGAATCTTCATAGCATTGAAAATCTCCAAGTAATTCCAATTCCGTACGCCAAGGCTTGAACAGTTGCAAAAGAGCTAAATAGTAAAATTCTCTTTTATCAGGAGTGTCACAACTCAGTTTCCTATGATTCATCAGATTTCCTTTACTGTGTTTTACCAAACATCCTTCTGAGCCAATCACTTCATATTTTCCTTCATTTATGTTTTCTGTAATATTTCGATTAAAACTGTAAACTTGCAGCACTTCATAGAGACATATATTTTCAAGATGACAATGGCCCCCCAGAATGATGAAGCTAAGGCCATCCTTTCTATTTTTCCTCGCTTGCCCCTAGAGACGTCTCTGTTAATAATGAAGGGCCTTAAATCGGGCTCACCTGTGGACCCGTGCCCTGCCAAATCTTTGGCAGAAATGGCTGAGATTTTGAACCTCACAGTGAATAGGGTGCTGAATGCGTCTCTTCTTAGCGGTCAGGTCCCAGCTTGCTGGAAGAGTGCGAAAATAATCCCCTCTACTGAAAAAACCTACGGCTGATCCTACACTTATCTAACTATAGACCTATCTCTCTGCTGTGTTTCTTTGCAAAGACAATTGAGAAATATGTCCACTCGGTGATCAGCGATTTTGCTGAAGCAAACAATCTTCTTCACCCGAGTCAGTCTGGTTTTAGGCACTGAGACGGCGCTGTTGGAGATCTCCGATTCCATCAAAGAGACCCTGGATAAAGGCGGCAAGGCGGTTCTAGTTCTACTAGACCTCTCTGTGGTGTTTGACACCGTGCCCCACACTCTCCTCCTGCAGAGACTGCAGGAGTGTAGGCTTAAGGGCACGGTGTTGAAGTGGTTCTCCTCCTTTCTGGAGGCCAGACATCAAGAGGTCTGGTCCCCACGTTATTAGCCAGCATGCCGCCCCTAAGTGTAGGGGTGCCACAAGGATCTATCTTAAGCCCTGTACTTTTTAATCTATACATGGCTCCCCTGGCCTCCCTGACCGAAGCAGGTGAGGCCACAAATATTTCTTACGCCGACGACACTCAACTGCTGTTCACCTGTAAAAAGGGAAAGGAGTTCAATGGGGAGATGATTAATAAGTATCTTTTTCTTCACCCCCCTTTGGACGCCTGGAAACAATGGTGGCCCCTTGACATGTCTCCCCCTCAGTCAGCAGTTAAGATAGTAAAAAATCTGGGAGTGAAAATGGAAGATGTCCTCTCTATGACACCCCAAGTACAGTCGGTAGTGGGCACTTGTTTCGGTCTTTTGAAAATGCTTCGTAGGGTTCTGTCTTTATTACCTATCCCTCACAGAAAAACGATAGTCCAGGCTCTCATCACCTCCAGATTGGATTATGCCAACGTCCTCTACTTAAGCCTTCCTGAGTTTTTGCTCAACAGACTGCAAGTCGTGCAGAACACGGTAGCTTGGACAGTACTGAGTCTCGGCCCTAGAGACCGGAATACCCATCATCAGAAGAATCTGCACAGGCTGCCTGTCCGATGCAGAATACTCTTCAAAGCTCTGGTCCTGGCTTTCAAAGCTCTGCACGGCATGGGGGTGCATTACATCCATAGAAGAGTCTCATACGATGTACCTGGTAGATCCATTAGGTCGGCACACCAACACCTAATGATTATTCCAAGATGTTTTAAAGCCCGCTGCGGCGGTCGTTCATTTCAGGTGTTAGTGGCTAGTTTCTGGAACAAGCTCCCACCCCCGCTTAGGCCGGCCACAAATATACTGGTTTTCAGGAAACATCTAAAAACCTGGTTGTTCCAACAAGCAGGATAATGACCCCGCACCCTAGGTTTGATGTCCCCCCATTCTCCCTTTGGCCTCTGTATCTTTTTTGTCTCAGTGCCGGGATACTCTGCAGAGTAGCTGTGAGCTTTATAAGCCCTCACTAACATAACATAACATGACAACTTCTATTTGGATAGTACGTTTTGACAATATCTGTACTTTCCGGTTCATTTACTGCTAAATATTCGATTTCTCATATAGATTTAAGTACTCGATTTCACGTTGCAGCAAGACCTAGACTCACCCAAATGATTGCTCTTGACTTTGAATATAAACTTGCAGACAACAACCGATCGGAGCATTCGTATGCTCCAATCTCTCGATGGGATAACATCTTCAAACTAAAACTGTACAATTTCTACTAAGACCCTTCTCGTGAGAAATTTCTTCCCACATTTCTCTCAACTCTGTCTTTTCTGATTTTGTTATGTATGATGTTAAATACCGAGCAACAGCAATGGAATTATCCGCAACATACTGGATATCCATATTAGCATTCCACATTGACAGAATAACTGGATTATAATCACTGATATACTTTGATTCTTCTCTTCGTTTCAAATTGTAAGTATTTGTGGGTGATTTTCTAGTGATGGTATGTCTCACTGCTGACATGAAACTGTTTACTCTTCCTTTGGATATTACTGGACGTGAAAATCCAAAACGATATTTGGTATAAAACTTTTCCTTCGATTTGTATTTCCGTCGACAGTATTTCCCACATCGATGACTTTGGAATCTTAACACTTGTTGCCTTAAGGTCTTTTCTTCTGTTCTTTTTGGTATTGCACATGTGACATAATCTTCTATAAAAGATAAAACAGTGTCATCCGAATCAGTTCCAAATTTGGGTGCATCCTTGATCCATAAAAGCATATGTATATGAGGATCACCTCTAGCTTGATACTCCTTTCTCCAAAAGAAATCATTAACTTCTCCAAGAGGAGGATTATTTTTATTGCAGATAAAAGACATCATAGCTTCAAATCTATGATTGAAATATCTGCATACATTTACAGGCTCCAAAGAACACAATTCTCCAGGTGTCTTGTGTTCAATATTTTTAATATTTGAATTTGCCTCTCGGAGAAATTCAAGTAAATCATCCTAAGCATATTCAGCACAGCTTAGGGTAACAAACCACGTAGGAGTTCCTAAGTTCCTTAGCATGCATTTAAGTTCTCCATGCCGACAAATCAGTTGAGATTCTAAATGATCATCTCTCTGATGTACTTTATCCATAAATTCCTTTGCAGAAACATTTTGAAGATGCACTCCTGTTTTTAATAGGGGTTGACCGCATACGAAAGTCCAGACAAGTCACTCTCAAACAAAAGATGAAATATATATGGGATACATTGTCTAAATCTTTCATCTTCTGCATACAATCTTGTTGTCCGATATTCTGATGCAGGAATCTGTACTGATCGTTTGTCATATCGTCCACCTCTTCCAGTTGGGAAAAGCTGTGGAAAACAACGAGTTTCCAAACTTTTTTCCCCAACACTCATGGGAGTTCCCATTGCTGTCTTCATTTGGAATAATTCAATAGTATTGCCCATCACTTCTTTTGAATGAAGTGGATGAACACTATAATGTTCATACATTTCTTCACTTTTGGACATGTCCACTTTCTCAAGTAGACCACTTGAAATTTCACTATCATCTCCTAAAAGTATTTCTTCTTCTTCCACATATACATTTTTGTAGTAATCATTTTCTTTTATAAAATATAATGTTGCCTTTTGCACTTTTCTGACATCCACTAATTCCTTCCAGATTTTCTTACTCTTAGTAGAAACACCATTAACTAGAATAACCAGTGGTTCACTTTCTTCTTTCTCTACACCAATAGTTTTAATATTTTTCTTTAAATCTAGAGGTAAATATACAACTCTACCTTTTAATCCTCTCTGTAAATCTGTAGGAGGAAAATTACCTGTTTTAGGCTCCATACGAATAATAGCCTGAAATGGGTGCACCCATTGAATCAGAATACTCATATGTGTTTAAATCTATCAGTTCTGGAGGAATAGTTACCAACTCTAGATTATTATGGACAGCTCTAGCAGGCATGTTATTATTGTCTAATTTGTTATAACAATATTTACAAATACGCTGATCAGTACCCAAATCAAAGCAATCCTCTACCAACAAATAAGTTACAAATGACTTCCACTTATCATTATTTTCTCTTTCACTTTTTAAATATAGATCAACAGTCCTAGTTTGATTTTTATAGTGAGTTCGCCGACTACAAATACAAGTATAATTTGGCCTTTCACACGAAATTACCTTAAACTTTGTCATTTGTTCTTCAAGCTTCTCTGTACTACTATTTTCCACATTTTCTTCAACACCTTCTTCTATCAATGTCTCACTTTGTCCACTCTCTTCTTCACGACCAAAGTAACGAAACACTGTTTCATCACAAACCTTTTTTACATTTTATACTGACCCATGCAAAAGAGCACTGCTTACCTCATTTAAAATTATTGCTGGACTTTTTGCGTAATACAATCTTCTGACTAATTTCCGCATTTGAGAATGATGTACTGCTAACATTCTAAAATGATAAAACACATTGACATACTTTTCTAGAAAGACAAGCCAGAGAATGGCCTTGCAAACCAGTATTTTTTCTCACTCTGCAAGTATCTAGTCCTTGCAACATCTTAATCTTTTGTTTAACACTTTTTTTTACTATACTCTCGTAAGAAATTCCATAAAATATCAATAGATTCCTGTCGTATACTGCAAATACCACTACAATCCCAAGTATATACTGGGGCTTTAGTACGTCTCCCTATAACTTCATCAGCTATCACTTGTTCTACATTTCTGGAAACCATCTTCTCTTTTTCAATTGGACAACCATTTCGAACCTCATAAGTACGGCCACTGGTATCAACTGCAATCAATAATGTATTGGTTTGGAAATAACTCTCCTCATTAAAAAAAGGCTCTGAACTTGAACCGTGTTTCCATTCACCCAAAATAATATCAGAAAAGTTTGTTCTGTTAATTACTCTCTTCTTTTTACTTTTGGCCTTCTTAAACTTTATTGGCTTATCTAGTGATCGAATTCTGTTTAAAACTAAAATGAATACTTTCCTTTTTAATTCAAAAGCCTTCTCAACAATAGTTTCAATCTGTTTCTTCTTTTTATAAAATGCTGATTTTTTAAAATATTTCTTCACATCTTTCAACAAATTAAAAACAACTCTATTGTAAAACATTCTCTTTCTAATTTCTTCAAACTGATTCCTTCTCCTTTTACCATACATTGATTGTTAAGAATGTGTTTTTCCATTAACTTCTCCTTTTTTCTTTTTATTCTTCTTTGTTGTTGGGGCATTCTTTGTATGTTCCACATGGTGCACACTGTTTTTAGCCTTTGAAAGTTTTTCAATAAATTCTTTTGCTCTCTTACCAGAAGACTTTTTCTTTTTTCCCACATGTTGTAGTTCATCTAATGTTTGCTGTTCTGTTTTCTTCAAATAATACTCCTTTTTTTGTTGTTTCTTCTTTTGTGTTATTCTAGTCATGGTAAGTTTTGTTTAATGATGATGAACAATACCTGTAAAATATTATATATATATTAAATTTTTAAAATAAATTTATAAAATTACTATTCTATTACTAAAGAAACATGTATATAAAAACCATTTAAACACTTTGTTTTAAAATCACAATCCATTTACAGCAAGACACAGATACTAACTGAATAATCATAGAACTAAGGGCCATATTATCAAGGAACGGCGATAACATTGCCGCTTTAGCGGCAGGAAACTGCTGCTAAAGTGGCGATAATGGGCTCGATAATATACCCTTGAGAATTCCCATAGAAGCCCAGGTTCTGGTGTGAACCTGGGCTTCTATGGGAATTCAAAAGGGCATATTATCAAGCCCATTATCGCCACTTTAGCGGCAGTTTCCTGCCGCTAAAGTGGCGATAATGTTATCGCCGTTCCTTGATATTATGGCCCAAAATAAATAGTGTTTATCTGTTTAGAGGACTGCATCAATAGTGGATAGATGATTGTAATACTAGATATATTAGTACCTGGGTCATTACATAAGTACATGGGTACTGATTGGATCATTAGAGTAGTGCAACAAAAGAGAATGATGAATTTGTAAGTCCTTGTGCTTCAACAGAGAGATTAGATAATGACATGGTTCTTTCAGGATGATAGCAGGAGTGGACAGAGAGTGACAGTGTGATTGCTGAACTACATGGCTACTATCAGTATTTTTGCAGGACTGAATCAGTAGCCTGCACAAGGTTAGGGAAACGCATAGATTGTGCACATTTGACTGTAGCACTGCATGTCTTAATGCCTGAGTCATTGTTCAAGTGCATGGACAGTGACTAGGTAGGTAGAGTGCTGGTAGTTGACAGCAGGGTGGGTTTATAAGTGCTTGTGTTTTGGCATAGAGACCAGATAAGGACATGGTTCTGTCAGGATGATTGCAAGAGTGAACAGAGATTGATAGTGTGATTGGAGCACTGCATGAGTACTACCTAGATTATTACAGGAGTTAATCAGTAGTCTACAGGGGGTTAGGAGCCTGCAAACATTGTGCACATTTAATTGTAGCACGGTGTCTCTTCATGCCTGAGTCATTGTACATGTGCATGGACAGTGACTGGGTAGGTAGAGTGCTGGTAGTTGACAGGAGGGTGAGTTTATAAGTGCTTGTGTTTCGGCACTGAGATTAGATAAGGACATGGTTCTGTCAGGATGATTGCAAGAGTGGACAGAGATTGATAGTGTGATTGGAGCACTGCATGAGTACTACCTAGATTATTACAGGAGTTAATCAGTAGTCTACAGGGGGTTAGGAGCCTGCAAACATTGTGCACATTTAATTGTAGCACGGTGTCTCTTCATGCCTGAGTCATTGTACATGTGCATGGACAGTGACTGGGTAGGTAGAGTGCTGGTAGTTGACAGGAGGGTGAGTTTATAAGTGCTTGTGTTTCGGCACTGAGATTAGATAAGGACATGGTTCTGTCAGGATGATAGCAGGAACGGACAGAGAGTGACAGTGTGATTGGGGCCCTGCATGAGTACTATCTGGATTATTGCAGGAGTGAATCAATAGTCTGCAGGGGGTTAGGGGACCACATAGATTGTGCACATGTGACTGTAGCACTGCGTGTTTTAATGCCTGATGCATTGTACAAGTGCATGGACAGTGATTGGATAGTTAGAGTGCTGATACATGACAGTAGGGCAAATTTATAAGTGCTTGTGTTGGAGCACAGAGATAAGAAAAGGTCATAGTTCTGTCAGGTTGATAGCAGGAGTGGACAGAGAGTGTCAGTGTGATTGGGGCACTGCATGAGTACTATCTGGTTCATTGCAGGAGTGAATCAGTAGTCTGCAGGGCGTTAGGGGACCACATAGATTGTTCAGATGTGACTGTAGGACTGCATGTTTTAATGCCTGAGGCATTGTATAAGTGCATGGACAGTGATTGGACAGTTAGAGTGCTGATACATGACAGTAGGGCAAGTTTATAAGTGCTTGTGTTTCGGCACATAGATTAGATATGGTCATAGTTCTGTCAGGTTGATAGCAGGAGTGGACAGAGAGTGACAGTGTGATTGCTGAACTACATGGCTACTATCAGTATTTTTGCAAGACTGAATCAGTAGCCTGCACAAGGTTAGGGAAATGCATAGACTGTGCACATTTGACTATTGCACTGCATGTGTTAATGCCTGAGTCATTGTACAAGTGCATGTACAGTGACTGGGTAGATAGAGTGCTGGTAGTTGACAGCAGGGTGAGTTTATAAGTGTCTTTGTTTTGGCACAGAGATTAGATAAGGACATGGTTCTGTCAGGATGATTGCAAGAGTGGACAGAGACTGATAATATGATTGGGGCACTGCATGAGTACTACCTAGTTTATTACAAGAGTGAATCAGTAGTCAACAGGGGGTTAGGGGCCTGCATAGATTGTGCACATTTGACTGTAGCACGGTGTCTCTTCATACCTGAGTCATTGTACAAGTGCATGGACAGTGACAGGTAGGGTGCTGGTAGTTGACAGCAGGGTGAGTTTATAAGTGCTTGTGTTTCGGCACAGAGATTAGATAAGGAAATGGTTCTGTCAGGATGATAGCAGGAGTGGACAGAGAGTGACAGTGTGATTGGGGCAATGCATGAGTACTATCTGGATTATTACAGGAGTGAATCAATAGTCTGCAGGGGGTTAGGGGACCGCACAGATTGTGCACATTTACCTACATACTAACTACAAAATTAGACATTATAGAACCACAAAAACACTTCTCATGTACTTATAAAATCACATATTCACTACGTTTGTATTCCTGTAATCTATCAGGTACCTCTCAATAATTCAGTAAATATAGATACAACTATATAAATTCTAAACAAATACATGACTCATGACATACTATCTACTTAAAGAGAGAACTTCTACATACCAGAAAGATTCAAATGTAGTGGTTTTCTTTTGAACTACATATTGCCAATGTAATCTAGAAATATGCAACATCATCATACAGAACCTCTCAACAGACTTAATTAAGAAGAGTTATCAACAACACCTTTTTTTAATGAGGATTTCTAAAACCACACAAACTGTACAAACTAATAAAAGGAATTGTAATCATTAACACCTTATATGATCATCTTGCAAACAACACAGTTGTACCTCATTTTACCAAACTATCTATAATAATGCCATTTTATTAAACTATACCTTTTTACTGAGAAGAAATATGCATGCCTAACAAACTGCACCTTATATGAACATTTTTGAAAACACTCATTCTTCGTGCATATTTAACCATATTAATAATAAATAAGAAGGATCATTCAACTATACCTTTCAAGACACTTAATAATGTATATATTAGTACACATACTATTTTTTAAACATAGTTCAAATACAATAGAAATTATCCCAATATAAATCTGTACATTCCATAAATTAATTTAACCAGCAGAGTTTCATAAAAATGTCAAATCTATATTACATAAATCTCTTAAAAATATAACTCACCTTTTAAATAAATCTGTTGAATGAAAAATCTCGGTCAGGATTTTCTTTTACTCACAGAGAATGCAGATGAGCACACTCTCCAATGTAAAACCAGTAATGACAAACTTTCCATCTAATTTTCCATACATATACACATAACCCACAAATGACATTGCTTCCCAGTGTTTTTCAAATTGAAAAACGAATTTCCATTGGTCATAGAGAATAATACTTTTCAACTGACATCTTCACCCCTTGTCCTTAATGTCAGTTTCCATAGCAACAGGTCATGCAACATTCAACTTAGCTGCCAGGTCACAAGTTCACCACACAATTTTGCAAATGACAACAGCAGGTGTAGTTGGCTTTGGAAAGCATGCCCTTATCCTTTCTGCTGTACCTTTCAAACATTTCTTAATAACCAATGAGAAACATGCTTTCTAAACAAAGTAAAATGCACCCTATATTTGAATGTAGTGTTCTTAAACAGCTAATCAAATCTCTACTTTCTTAAAAACTGCATGTTGTTCACCATTTTAGACAGATTTCATTCTACCACCTGCCTACCTCAGCTACAGACATCTTCTAATTACCTACAGAGATCCCTTCAAGATGCTTTCAGTGTGGATTGTTGGGCACAACTATGTTTTCTGGTGCAAAAGGTATGCTGAAAGCAGAGGTATCGACAAAGACCTAGCTTTGCAAAATGTAGATATTAAATGGATTGGACAGAGAGGATTAAAGTGGCACCAATTGATGCCATTGGTTAAAACCTTTATACACCCCCAACCCCCTGAACTCATGATTGTGCACTGTGGTGGCAATGACCTAGGCACATTGACTGGGTTAGGTCTGGAAATGCTAATGAAGGACACCTTTGCAGAATAGATGTTGCTTTTCCCCTAAACTGCCTTTGCCTACTCTAACATATGCCAAAGACAGCAATGGAAGTGGTCCAATCAATTTTGTCCACAGATTGAGAAAGCTAGAAAAAATGTCAATAAAGCTGTTTCTGCTTATCTCAGAGACAATGGTATGGGGTCCATATACAACAACAATCTACGTTTTGATATGGATGGCATCCACAGGAGTGATGGTGTACATTTTACAGATAAGGGAAACAGAGTCCTTCTCAACAACTTAAGAGTCTGCATTGGCACCTACATGTAGCTACAAAAATCTCCCAATAAACACAAGGGCTCTTTTTAGAGCCACCCAAGATCCAAGCATATAACCTAGGTTTATAATAAAAAAATCTTTTTTTTTTTGCTGGGAGTCGCACACCCAGTGCGACTAGGAGTCGCGCACCCCTCGCGTTCACACCAGGGGGCCGTGCTGGGAGCCGCGCACCCCTCGTATTTAAGAGTCACTCACCCCTCGCGTTAAGACCAGGGGGCTGCGCTGGGAGCCACGCACCCCTCATGTTTAAGAGTCACGCACCCCTCGCGTTCACACCAGGGGGCCACGCTGGAAAGCCACACGCCCCTCGCATTCAAGAGTCGCGCACCCCTCGCGTTGCACTTCTAAAAACAAGGCTGGGACTTCAACCAACTGCTAGTGTCCACCACCTCAGGACTAGACTTCACCAAAGCATCCCTCATAAACAGGGCTTTGAGGAAAGTTATGGAAGTCTGTTACGTAAAGTAGGTCAAAGGACTGGACCCCCTTGCACTACAGACCAATGTCTCTTATAAATGGCATATAAGCCCTGCTCTTGCTTACTGAATGTTAAAATAAGTCTAGTTACAGACTCATGAGCCTTACATCCCCAATTAAACAGTAGTTCTTCCCTGCTCTTCTGATTGGATTTATGTATAGCGTTGTCAAAAACTCTTTGGGTATACCCTCTTTCTAAGAATCTAGCAGACATTTCCCAGCAAACTCTGCCAGAAGGTTACAGTTCCTTCTCAAAATGAGCATTTCTCCATTTGGGATACTGTTTTTGAGGGGTTGGGGATGAAAGCTACTTGCGTGTAAGAGTGAGTTACCAGCAGTGGATTTCCTATGCAAACATGTTTCAATTTTATTATCTCTGATGTAAACTCTTAGAGCCAAAAACTTGACTTCTTGATTACTTATATGAGCCACAAATTGTAGATTCACAGTATTGTTATTGATAGTCTCAACAAACCTGTTCGATGAATCATAGGACCACTTCCAAATGACAAACAGGTCATTGATATATCTAAACCAACAAATAATGTTGGTCACCCCAGGAATTACCAAGGCCCTTCATGAGCATGCACTTCTTCCACCAGCCCATGTGCAAGCACAGGTAACTGGGGGCGAAGCACATGCGCATAGCAGTCCTCTGCTTTTGGTGGAATACCTCCTTGTTGAAATTAAAGTAGTTGTTTTCCAAACACCACTGTATCATTGATATTAACATGCAATTATGACTGTACATACACATATGTCTATGCTTCAAAAGGTAATCAATAGCTCATATTCCATCATGATGCTGTATACTCATGTACAAACATAAAACATTTAGAATGATTAAAAGGGAATGTCGTAAATGGGTTTAAGGAAATCAACTGTATTCAAGATGAACAACAGAAGGTTCTTGACAAAATCCTGCAGAAAGAAATCAATATATTGTGAGGTGTTTGCATATGTACTCTGACAAGTGGAAATAATAGGCCTACCTGGGGTCAACTGGAATTCTTGTGGACCTTTGCTAGCCAATTTAGGATGATCATTCTTTAAAAAATGCCATTCCTTACAGCTTAGAAGTCCATCATCTCTCCAACTGCTTAACCAAGCAAGGTCCTTTGAATTCAGTACGCACCACTTCCTAACTACTTATTTTCATTTAGCTGCTTATAAGCTTCCTCTAGATAATCCATTCTCAGCCAAAACCCTGCATTGCCACCTTCATCTGATTTGCAGATAATCACTTCATCATGCTTTTGAAGCTTTTTTATGAGTTTATGGTATTGAACCTGTTGGAAACAGTATTTCGTTTGTCTGTGTTGTACACTGTGGTTCAGTTTTTTGACATCCTCTACTAGCTTATCGTTAAAGATATCAATAGCATCATAAGACATAACTGAAATAAAAGTAGAGCGTAGCTTAAAAGGAGTAGCAGATCTTTTGGTAGTGTTGATAGATAATTAATTGGATATCGTTTGTGTGGACAGGATTGCAGTTTCTGCGGAACTTTCCTCTTGTAATTCTCTGAGCACTTGTAGTGTTTGTAAATCACCAACTTGTAAATCACCAAGATTCACAGAAGGAGGATTTATGACATTGATTTTGGTTCTCAGGAGATTAAACTCAGCCAATTTCAATTTGCGAATAAATTTGAAAATTCTCAAGTCTCGTCTGACAATAATTGAAATTGCTTTCTGGACAGAACGAAAGGCCTAAGGAAAGAAGTTGATTTTCCACCTTATTAAGAGGGACAGTTGAGAGATTGATGATGGTCTTGTTGTTTGCTATGGGGGGCACAGTTACTTGACCAATTTTCCTTGGACACCTGTTTCTTGGTTAAGGCGTCTCTCTTCTGTGACTCTCCCTGCGTACTCAACAATTTTGGTTCCTCCTTTTGGTTCTCAGGAGATTAAACTCAGCCAATTTCAATTTGCGAATAAATTTGAAAATTCTCAAATCTCGTCTGACAATAATTGAAATTGCTTTCTGGACAGAACGAAAGGCCTAAGGAAAGAAGTTGATTTTCCACCTTATTAAGATGGACAGTTGAGAGATTGATGATGGTCTTGTTGTTTGCTATGGGGGGCACAGTTACTTGACCAATTTTCCTTGGACACCTGTTTCTTGGTTAAGGCGTCTCTCTTCTGTGACTCTCCCTGAGTACTCAACAATTTTGGTTCCTCCTTTGGTTCTCCGTTCCCTTGGCTGTAAGGTTTGTCGACAGTCTCTGTGTAAAAAATCAAGTTCTTCCACCAAAGAGAGCTTATTGGGACCACCCTGGGCTCCATGACCCCTTCCATCTTCGGAGTCTGTTTCACTCTCCACAGCAGAGCTTGATTCATTCGCTGAGGTAACAGACCCTAGCACATCATCCTGCTTAGGTTGACTATTCCTCCACCATCTTTTGTCTTTTCATTGAGTCAAACCTTCTAGTGAAGGTAAATATTTGGCCCATTATCTCTTTGAAATTTATTAATTTTACGAGCCTTGATGATATCCTCTTACTTCTTTAATCTTAAAGTCATATCCTCCAATATTTTGTGATTAAATCGTGATGTTGAACATAAGTACTCAACACCTCATTTAATTATAGAATTTCTTTTTGGAGTGCTTTCCTGTCAATTTCACCATATTTCACCAGGATTTGCACCATATGTGTGGAGGCTTCTATATTACTCACTGCCCACTCGTTTAACATAACCGGGTTGGTATTTTCATTACTAGGTGCCAGTAATATGGAGAAGCCCCGTGGAACTCTTCCAACTTCGAAATACTTTTGAAGTGAACGTCGCTCCCACCATTTAGATTGCACTGATTTCATACATCTTCCAGTACTCTTAGTTTCACTTTAACCATATTAACCCCTGACAATGACTGTGTAGCATGGGGCTGGTTTGTTGTCTCAACATCGGGTAAATTCACAAACATCTCATCTGCTGCCTCCTCCCTTACTCACAGCGTGTCGCCAACATAATAAATCCTTTTGAACCAGTCTCCACTTAACAAAAAAGCATAGGCAGGTTCATATATAGAGTGGTATATATATATATATATAAATATATATATTCACTAAAAAAATCATAGGTTTCAGGGGCGTTATAGTTAGCTGGACATTTCCCTCGTACAAAACCCTAGAAATTCTTCCATTATAGTTAGTTCAACTATAACTCGCGCCCCCGCAATGCACTGCTGATGTCGTCACATATTACATCACTCATGACATGGTCAGTGACATCACTGATAACATCACTGATGACATCTCAAATGACATCACTGATGACATCACTGATGACGTCATCCAGTGAGTCTGTGTTTCTGTAAAGTTTTAATATGTTTAATATATATATTGAAAGGCCTGTTGAAGAATGAGTGGGTGTACAAGTGTGTGAATGGATGATTTTCTAGGTGCGTAACTGACTCTATAAGTGAGTCATTAAATGTATCTTACTGCAGACTAGTGACTAAACTGTGTGAATGTCTGTATGTGTCTGTGTGTTGGTGTATAAGTGGCTGCATGGTTTTGTGAATACCTATATGAATGTGTATATATGGGTTATTGATTGGTTGTCTCAGTATCTGTATGGGTGCCTGAGTGTTTGTGTGGGTGGGATGTGTGTGACTCTGTGCATAGATGTGTGTGTGGGTGATTCTATGGTGCTTGGTTTTAAGAGTGCAACTGTGATGGACTGTATGGTTGGGTGAGTGTATGTATGAGTGTGTTAGTGATTGAATGTATATCTCAGTAGTACATGTGTCAGTAACTACATATGTGAAACGCAGTGTATATGTGTGTAAGAGTATGTAACTATCTATATGTGAGAGTGTGTAATTGAGGGAGTGCCTGTAAGGATGAGTGTGTGCTTGTATTAGTAATTGTATAAGAGTGTCAGAATTTGTTAGTATTTTTATGAGTAAGTGAACTTGAGTGTGTTTAACTGTATAGGTGAGTAAATTAGACTGTGATTAATTATTTGCTTGACTGACTAGATGTGGCAGTACCTCAATGGATAATTGGCGATGTGTGAGTGTCTATATAGGTGTATAAATGCATATGATAGTCCTGTACGGAGTGACTGTAAGTATGAGTGACTGTACAGGTGAGTGAGAAGAGATGTATGTAGACCTAAGAGTCAATGAGTGGGTATGTAGTTATTGGTATTGGAGTATCTATGGTTTTCAAAATGGCCGTCTGAAATTTTGAGTCGGTGTATCAAAGGTTATATTAGGGTGTGAGAAGATGCACTAATATATCACATGGATGACATCATCAGTGATGTCATCAGTGATGTCATTTGAGATGTCATTAGTGATGTCATCAGTGATGTCACTGACCATGTCATGAGTGATGTAATATGTGACGTCATCAGCAGTGCATTGCGGGGGCGCGAGTTATAGTTAGCTGAACTAACTATAACGGGGGAATTTCTTGGGTTTTGTACGAGGGAAATTTCCAGCTAACTATAACGCCCCTGAAACCTATGGTTTTTTTAGTGAATTTCTAAGGTTTTTTAAATGCCAATTCCTAACTATAACGCCCCTGAAACCTTTGGTTTTTTCAGTGAATTTCAAAGGTTTTTTAAATGCCAATTCCTAACTTTAACGTGCATGAAACCTATGTTTTTTTCAGTGAATTTCAAAGGTTTTTTAAATGCCAATTCCTATCTATAACTTATCTCTGAAGATATCATGTTTAATGATTTTGATTGGATTTCTATATTTTTCAAATTCAGTGTGTCAATTTCATTAATTATCTTTTTTTTAAATACTTTTTTTTCAATTAATTCTTTTAAACATTAAATAATGTTATTTGATCTTAATGGGTTTTACAAACATATTTTTTTATATTTTTCAAAATATTTTTTTAACTATATGTTCAAAACTGTATTTTATATATTTTTTCAATGTTTTTGGATCCGCGCACCCAATGCGCACCGTTCTCGATCCCTACGTGATAGCATCCGTGCATGGTACGAGTTGGGTACGTGTTTAGTGCGCGCTCGCAATGCGACAGGTACGCGACTCCCAGCCTATACGCGACACGTTCGATGTACGTAACGCAACGTTTACGCACTTCCGCAATGCGTCATCTGCGTCTATGACACGGTGGGTGCGCGGATACCACGAAATATTTAACATTTAAAAAAACATATATATATGTATTTCATGTGAATATTAATTGAAGACAAACTCTAAACTAGTCTTAAAACAAATATATTGTTACATCTAATACTAGATTTCTTTCCAATTAATTTACGCGGATGCGCGCTGGGTGCGTGCTGCGTAAGCGCAGGGTGCGCGGATCCCATGTGGCCTGCAAAAAAAGAGATTTGATTGGTTCATTACACTTCCTCTTCTAACTATTGAAAGACCCCACCCATTTCAATCATTCTTCTTAGACCTTCTTTAGAGCACCATCTCTTTGGAGAGTTTACACTTAGCTCTAACTTTTTTCAACCAAAAATGGCTTCAGGGCAGCAGGCATCACCTGCATCACCTCATACTTCTGAGGATGAATTTTTGCCGGAGGCACCACCCAAAAAACGTTTTTCTTCAGTGGTGTGGAAATTTTTTACTTTTCCCGAGGGGCAGAATAAGACCAATGCCACCTTGGTCACATGCAAGATTTGCAAAAGAGTCCTATCGAGAGGGGATTCTAACAATCAAAACTCTTGCGGCACGGCAAGTATGATGAAGCACATGAGGACCCTTCATCCGAACAATCTTGCACAAGAAGAGTGCAGACGGATGAGAAACACTCCTGCTCCTGCGCCATCCACCTCATCGCAGCAGAGCACATCAAGAGTGCATCCATCAGCCCAAACCTTGGAAATCTGTCCTCAATTTCAATTTTTAAAAGTGCTCTGCACTAACTGCAATAAGACTTTGTGCTATGGTGAGCAGTCGATCGATCTGATCTGCCGCCGGCAAGAAAGACACATTTGCTATATTTTTTTTATTTTTTTTATTGTTCCCTGAAGTTCATTGTTTGGTTTCTTCTGTTTTGTTTTTTGTTTTTTGTTTTTTGTTTTTTGCAGAAAAAACAAAAAAAATTACAAATTGTTCAGAAAACCCCAAATAAATTATAAAAGAAGAAAGAAGAAAAAAAAAGTTCTTGTAAGAACTAACGTTCCTGGTTTAAAAAAAGAGCTAAATTTCTTTGTTAGTGTTAGTTTAGATGAATGTATGTGTAGTATGTAATTGACTGAATGAATGCATTTGTAGCGTATGGTGAATGTTTAAGTGCAGAACTATGAGGAAGTGCTGCAGCATCACACAGTAACCTCTTTAACTACAGTGTGCTGTAGTACTTCCGAAGCACAGTGATGCAACATATGTACATAAATATGTTGCAAATCTATGCTTCTCTCTGCACGGCTGCTTAAACTGCAGCCATGTGATGACACAGGCACCCTTGCACCATAGTGCAAGGATATCTGTGTCATGTGCTGTTTGTTTTTCTGCAGGAAGACACACCTTCCTGCACAAAAACAATGAGAAAATGCATTTTTCTTCTTCAATGTATGCTGAACATTTCAGCATGCATTGAAGATATAAAAATGTGGAGAAATTAAAACAATTCTCCTTGTTGGGCTTTCCTACACCAATTTTAGAATGGTGCAGCATTCACACACATATCGAGATTTATGATTTCTGATAAATCTAGACATGTGTCTTTTTCTATGAGTATTAAGTGCAATCATGCACAACAACACTTATAGAACACCCTTTCAACACAAAGTGGTGTGCATGATGAGGTTATATTTACATGGAGTATAAAAAGTGCACAGAGTGCCTTTTCCTCTCTCTGTAAATATAAAAGAGTATCTTGCACAATACCTATGTTACAAAAAGTGACATATTTCCGTTTTTAAATTTCTTTGCGAATGATAGAAGGTAAGCACAGTGTTTTGTCTGCAAAGATGTTCAAAGAAGGATTGAAATGATTGCGGGCCTTCAACAGCTAAAAAGGTGAAATATTATGAACCCCTCAAATCTCTTTTTTTGCAGGTCACATGATATCTGATTATGGTCAGATTTCAAAACTACATAAACAGAGTGTTTTTAGAAACGTGTTTCAACTTTGTAGCTTCTTGCAGGCCTCTTCATTCTGCATATTGAGACTTAGTTAAACTTACCTTCACAGTAATAGGAATAAAAAATGGTATACATTTTTTTCAGTTTTTCATTCAAGTATAAATTCATATAAATTGCTTATTTTAAAATTTGGATCTGTGAAAGAAAAGGAAAAAAAAAATATAACATGTAATACATTTTATACAACACAGCATAATTTCCACAAAGTAATTTTTTTGCCATTTTTGCTGTTCTCAGAATATATTAAATTTCACTAAAAATAGTGATTTCAATCGTACTCATCACTTAACAGCGGGCAAAAAAAACACAATCCCAAAGATTGTTAAAAAAAAAACAACATGCCATTCTCAAAATACAAATCACAGAAATATAAAATGCACACAGCTAACAAATTTTGTTATCTTTAACTTACAAAAACTGTAAATTATGTCGCTATAAAATATTCACCAAATCTAAAGTTGAATTTTTGGAGGATGCACCACGCCCACAACGTTTTCCTTCAGTGATGTGGAAATGTTCTACTTTTCTCTATGGGCAAACAAAGACCAATACCACCTTTCTCATGCACAAGATTTTCAAAAAAGTTCTGTTACGAGGGGATCCTAACAAAATATACTCATGCGGCACAGCAAGTATGATGAAACACCTAAGGACCCTTCATCCAAACAATCTTGCACGAGAAGAGTGCAAACAGATGAGAAACACTCCTGTTCTGTATCTGTAAAAAAGAATCACAAATAAATGTATATTAATAACTTTCAAAATTATACTATTCCATTACTGTACAAACACATTTTGTATAAATACTGACTAAGAAACTATGTCCCTGAACCACAAGTGTGACGATGGTTAAAACACTACATGCATAGTGCATACTACTTTGAAGCAGTTCATGCCCTAAAGCCTACCTCACTAAAACTCTACATGCTAACTGACTAAATGATTACAGTACTATAAGGAGACACACTGGGTGAGTGGCAGGGTGTTGCTAGAAGAGTATGAATACTAACTAGGGAATTGAAGGTGTGAAACACAACTGTGTAGGTGATTAGAGGACTGCATCCATACTGCATAGGCATTTAAAGCAGTCCATGTGCAAAGGCCTGGCTCACTGCATGACTACTTGGGTACTGACTGAATGATTAGAGTACAGCAAGGAGAGTGCCTAGGTGAATTTATAAGTGCTAGGCTTTTCGCACAGGGAATGGATTAGTATTTGGTACTGAATGGGTCACTCGAGGAGTGCAAAGGCAGTGACAAGATGTTTGCTGGACTGTATGGATACTGACTAGAAAATTGAAAGTGTGAAAGACAAGTGTCTAGGTGGTTAGAAGACTGCATGCATAGTGCATAGGGGTTTCAAGCAGTCCATGTGCTAAGGCCTGGCTCAGTGCATGAATACTTAGGCACTGACTGAATGATTAGAGTACTGCAAAGATAATATCTTGGTGAATTTATAAGTGTTTGAGTTTTCGCACAGTGAATGGATTAGTACATGATGCTGAATGGGTCACTAGAAGACTGCAAAGGGAGTGACAGGGTGTTTCCTGGAAGTGTATGGATACTGACTAGGGAATTGAAGGTGTGAAAGACAATTGTGTAGGTGGTTAGAGGACTACATGCATAGTGGATAGGGGTTTGAAGCAGTCCATATACTAAGGCCTGGGTCACTGGATGAGTACTTGGGTACTGACTGAATGATTAGAGTACTGCAAGGAGAGTGCCTGGGTGAATTTATTAGGGTTTGGCGCAGTGACAGGGTGTTTGCTGGAAGTGAATGGATACTGACTGGGGAATTGAAGGTGTGAAAGACAAGTGTGTAGGTGGTTAGAGGACTGCATGCATAGTGGATAGGGGTTTGAAGAAGTCCATGTGCTAAGACCTGGCTCAGTGCATGAATACTTAGGCAGTGACTGAATCATTAGAGTACTGGAAAGAGAGTGTCTTGGTGAATTTATAAGTGTTTGGGTTTTGGCACAGTGAATGGATTAGTACATGATGTTGAATGGGTCTCTAGAGGACTGCAAAGGGAGTGACAGGGTGTTTCCTGGAAGTGTATGGATACAAGGAGGTTTCCCGTAAGCTTCAAGTGGTTTTTCCTGGAAGTGTATGGATACAAGGAGGTTTCCCGTAAGCTTCAAGTGGTCCAGAACATGGCTGCCCGTTTACTTTGCAATCTGCCTAGAACCACTTCTGTTTCCTCTTCCCTGCGCAGCCTACATTGGCTGCGCATAGAATCTAGGTCGAAATTCAAAGCTCTATGCTTTATGCACCGTATCAAAGCTGGAAAATCCCCTCACTATCTATCCACCTTAGTCCATCAATATTGTCCCTCCAGCACTCTCAGATCCTCCACTCAATGCAGATTCTCTGTCCCCCGTTTTAAGCGTGCTAGAGTTGGTGGGCGCTCCTTTTCCTACTTGGCGCCCTCGCTCTGGAACTCGCTTCCCATCCCTTTGCGGTCTGAAACATGTTATCTTAAGTTCCGCAAAGGAGTGAAAACCTGGCTGTTCTCTTTGTAACCTGTTCCTTGCACTCCTGTTTGCCCTCTTTTACTCTGTGCTCCTAGCGCCGGGAAACCCACGGGTAGCTGCGCGCTTAAGAAATTCATATATAATAATAATAATCATAATACTGACTAGGGAATTGAAGGTGAAAAAGACAAGTGTATAGTATGTTAGAACACTACATGCATACTGCATAGACATTTGAAGCAATCTATTTGGTACTTAGAAACTGACTAAATAATCAGACTACTTCTAGGACAGTGCTTAGGTAAAACTTTTACATTTTCAGTTCTGCCACAGTGAACAGAATAGTACATGGTACTGCACCTTAGTGTCAAACCCGGACTCATTTTATCAATGCATAAGCAAAGACTAGCTTCTAATGCTACTAAAACTTGACAACATGACAGGTTTTAAAAGAGTTATCTGCTAAAAAATACACAATGTTACCAAATGCTTCTCTCACAGTGGTTCCCAAATGCAGACAGACTCACAGTGTGATTCTAGACAACAACCACTATACCTAGGAGTTTACCAAACATCATTCACTAGTCTAGAAGAGTTAATGGTACTGAACACAATCTACATATTTAAGTACAGCACATCAGTGTCAAAGCATGACTCATTTAATCAACGCATAAGCATAGACTGGATTCTAATGCTACAAAAACTTCACAATATGACAGGTTTTAAAAAAGTTATCTGTCAGCAAAAACATGATGTCACCAAATGCTTCTCTCACAGTGGTTCCCAAATGCACACAGACTCACTGTGTGATTCTAGACAAACAACACTATCCCTTGCACTATACCAAAACACATTTCTTCATCTAGAAGTAGTACTACATTTTAGTATAGAAACATAACATAACTCATTTCACAAATTCATAAACAATGACTGGTTTCTAATTCTACCAAAATATAAAAACAGCACAGTTATCTGTCTGCAAACACATGAAAAACACAAATGCTTATCACAGAATGGTTTCTACATGCACATACACCGTCAATAAGATTGTAGAGAAAAAAAGTACTCTCTACACTTTAGCAGGAGAAATACATTAGTCTGATTAAAATCAAAATAGTCTACATACATCCCCTCACAATTAAATAACACATCTTTCAAGTTCTTTTGTAGATTAAGAAGTATATCAGTCACTCACCATATCTTCTTTTACAGAATCTCTGCACTGTGCACCTCTCAGAAAAAACAAAGAATGGAAAAGTTTCCCTTTCATTTTCCACACATATACATGTAAACATCAAATCAAAATCCTTCACACATAAACTCAAAAGCAAACACACATTTCTATTGGTTAAACATTTCAACCCTTTCCAACTGAAAGACATTTCAACCCTTCCCCCAATCTGCCTTCTGCCTGTTACCATAGAAACAGGTCATGGAACACTGCAGTAAGCACACAGGTCAGAAGTTCAGCACGCAATGTTCCTACACAAGAGAGGAAGTGTGCTTCACTTTTCAACATATCAGCTAATCATATATAATGTTCCTTACAATCTGTTTTTGTTAACCAAAAACAGAAATAAACTACCTACCTTTCAGTGTACAAAGTAGTCAAACAATCAATGATTTCTTGTCTTTTTAAAAAAACAAATCTGAACTGAGGACTACCTCTTTGCCAAATTTGGTGTCATTCCGTTCAGCGGTTCGGGCTGTAGCTGCGACAACAGATCCCATGGGAAATTGCATGGGGAAAACGTGTTTTAGGACCCCCCTTTTTTCTCAGCCCCCGCTTGACGAATCACCACAAAACTTTCAGGGTAGGAGCGGAGCGGAGCTGGCCAAAAGTTTGGAAAATTTTGCGATGATTTGTCAACCGGCGCCAGACTTATTGGGAATAGAATATTGCGGATTTCCTATGGAAAATAGGTCCTAACTATAACTACCTACTGGCGACCGCCAGTAGGTAATATATTTATATATATATATATATATATATATATATATATATATATATATATATTCACTGAAAAAATTAAAGGTTATAGAGACGTTATAGTTAGGTTCAGGTTTCACTCATACAAGACCAGTGAAATCCTGCAGTTATAGCTAGCTGAGCTAACTATAATGCACTGCTTATGACCCCACATATTACATCACTCATGACATGGTCAGTGACATCACTAATGTCATCACTGATGAGATCTCAAATAACATCACTGATGACATCATCCAGTGACTGAGAGTGTTTTTAAAATGTTTATGAGTTTTAAATATATATACTAAGGTGTACAAGTGAATCAGTGGGTGTATGACTGTCTGTATGGATGATTCAGTTGGTGCGTGACTGACTGTATAACTGAGTTATTAGGTGTCTCAGTGAATGTATGGGTGAGTGACTGGGTTGCCTGAATATCTGTATCAGTCTGTCAGTTGGTGGTTAAGTGACTGTATAGGTTTATGAGTGGGTATATGAATGGCTGTGTGGGTGATACATTGGTTGTCTGAGTACATGTATGGGTGTATGAATGTCAGTGTGGGTGGGTGAGTGGTGTGTCACTGCCTGTATGGATTTGTGAGTAGGTGAGTCAGTGGCTGTACCGGTTAGTGAGCACATCTGTGAGGAGCTGTATGGGTGACTGAGTATGTGCATGGCTGTGTTTGTAAGTAAATGGATGTGTCAGTGGTATATGGGTAAGTTACTGCATATGTAAAAGGCAGTATAGGTGAGTATTGGAGTACATGAGTGACTGAATGTGTGCAGTATGGGTGAGTATGTGTTAGTATATGTATGAATAAGTGAGTGGGTGTGTGTATTGACTCTATGGGTGAGTGAGTAGGTGTGTGAGTAGCTCCAGGGGTGACTGACAGTGTGTGAGTGGCTGTGTGGGTGTCTGAATGGATATATCTTTGGCTGTATTAGTGACTGAGTTGGTGTATAAGTGGCTGTATGGTTGACTGAGTGGATGCGTGTGTAGGCTTATGAATTAGTGAGTGGATGTGTAAGTACTGGTATGGGTGTGTCAATGGTTTTGAAAATGGTAGTGCGGAAGTTAGAGTGGATGTATGAAAGGTTATATTGGGGTGTGACTGGGTGTGTCAGAAATTCTGTGAATGGTGTAAACAGTGATGTAATTTGAGATGTCATCAGTGATGTCATCAGTGATGTCACTGACCATGTCATGAGCGATGTAATATGTGAGGTCATAAGCAGTGCATTGTGGGGAGCAAGTTATAGCTAGCTCAGCTAACTATAACTGCTGAACTAGTTTTGTATGAGTGAAACCTGAGCCTAGCTAAAATGTCCATGTCACCTTTGGTTTTTTCAGTGAATATCTACATTTTTTTTAATTGCATTTCCTAACTATACGTCCCTGTAACCTCTGTTTTTTTCAGCTAATTTCTAAGGTTTTTTTAATACTAATTTCTAACCATAACGTCCCTGTAAACTATGATTTTTTTATTGAATTGTATTTTCCATGTATATTGGCTCTATAACTTGTACTTTTATAACCTTGTATTTCCTGCAGTGGATTAATAAATATATTTTTTTCTTTACATTTTTTATATTTGCGATGAAGTCGCAATACCCGCAGTGATGTCGCGAATGGCGCATGTTAAAGGACTCCTAACTTTACTATTACTAAATGAATACCGAAAGTTATAAAGTTAGGATTTTGTCTCAGTTTAGTAGTAGTAAAGTCAGGAGTCCTAACTTTACTACTACTAAATGCCTTATGTGAATACCAAAAGAAGTAAGTTTAGGTTTTTATCTCAGATTAGTTCTGTGAATCGTCCCAATGAGTGCAAGTGTAGTGCCTGGGTGAATGGATGACTACAACTGCAGTTCCTGGGTGAATGGTTGAGGGCATGGGTAGTGCCTGTGTGATTGTATGAGTGCAAGTACAGTGCCTGGATGATTGCATGGCTGCATGGATAGTGCCTCAGTGAATGGATGAGTGCATGGGGAGTGCCTGGGTGAATGCATCAGTGCAAGTGTAGTGCCTAGATAATAGGATGAGTGCAATTTCAGTGCCTGGGTAAATGGATAAGTGCAAGTGTTGTCCCTGGGTGAATGGATGAGTGACAGTGTAGTGCCTGAGTAAATTAATGAGTGCAAATGCATTGCCTGGGTGATTGTATGACTGTATTGGCAGTGCCTGAGTGAATTGATGACTCCATGGGTACTGCTGGGTGATTGAATGACTGCAAGTGTATTGTCTAGGTGAATGGATGAGTGTGAGTGCAGTGCCTGGGTGAGTGGATGAGTGCAAGTGCAATATCTGGGTGAATGCATGAATGGAGCTGTAGTGCCTGGGTGATTGCATGAGTGCATGGGTAGTGCCTGAGTGATTGGATGAGTGCATGAGTAGTGTCTGGTTGTTTAGATGAGTGCATGGGTAGTGACCGGGTGATTGGATGAGTGCATGGGAAGTGCATGGGTGATTGGATAAGTGCATAGGTAGTGTGTGGGTGACTGATTGACTATATGGGTACTACCTGGGTCATTGCATGAGTGCAAGTGTAATTTCTGGATGATGGGATGAGTATGAATCCATCACTAGATTAGTCATTTGACATCGTCATATATCCCGATCGCCACCCACTGTGAAAAAATAGAAACAAAGAAAAATGTATTAGGATTTCATTTTGAACATAAGACACCCAAAGCAACACACAATATTTTTTCTTCAAAGCTTGAATTCAACAAAGTCAAATGTTTAACTTTTTTTTTACTCTTTTCAGCATTCATACTTCTTCACTTTCAACAGTGGTCTGTATGAAGCATCATCAAACAGTGGGGAAAAAAAACAATCAATGGATTGTACAAAAATACCAAATGTGCACAGTACATTGATATACATGTATATATGTCATACTGTGCATTCCACTCACCACAAGTTTTCTAATAATGGCTTGCTGATATGTTACTACCTTAATGAAAGCAACTATCTGTTAAAACTGTGTCTGATATTTTTATGTATCGTACAAAATGTCCAAAACTTATGAAACAGTCTTCATTTTTGGATATCCTTTTGTGAACATCATCCTTGTTAAGCCAAATGATGTCTAAAATGTTCTTGGTCCATGTACGAAAAACATAACACACAGTACTATGTACAAGCTGCTGTAGCAGAAACCAAAACGGGACATTTTTTTAGTGGTGAAGAGACTTCTCAGATGTAACTTAAGGCTACTGGTATATGGTACCTCCATTTAGTCTTTATCTGTAGTAACAGAATGTAGTCCTCAAATGTTTTATAAATTCCTTTCCCACAGTTAAAAAGAGTCATTTCTAACAGCTTGCTGTAGGCAATACCCCTAAAATTTAAACTAAATAATTCATTGATATTCACATCTTCATCCTCTAATATTCCTAGCATTACATCTAAACATTCTTGAGCATCATGCTGAAGATTTTTAGAAAACAGTACTGATCCATTACAGTCATCTGTACGTTTTCTTATTCCAGTAGCAGATTATATAATACTTCTGTCACATCTTGATTCTTTAAGTAAACAACATGGGGGCCTCATTACGATGAGGCTCGGAAAGCCTCCGAACGCAGACTTTCCAAGAATCATCGAGGTTTCAAAACCGACTGCCTACAATGGAGGCTGTCAGTTTTGAAACCGGCCACACATTCTGACTAGCTTCCGACGGGCTCAAGGAGCCCGCTTGCCCTCCAGAACTGGCACGTAATTTCTGTGGATGGCATTTTGCGCAATCTGGATTACGATGTCTGTTTCCGGCAGGGTTTCCATGCCAGGCTTTCTGACATGCTAACCCTGTCAGAAAGTGACTTTGGGTGCCCCTATGTGCTCCCCCGTTCATCCCTGCACTGTGTAGCAGGCACCGTGTAGTGAATACAAACTCCCTTTTCTGTATGGGAGCTTGTGCTGCGGCCATTTTCCAACCACAGCACAAGCTCCCATACAGAAAAAATAGCTTGAAACCACACCATTCGCATCAAAATTCAGCGTCAGTACCGCTGTCTTGAGGTCGGTCGGACACATACCCGCAACGGCATTTGCCTGACATCGAAATAAGCCCCATAGTTGTGAAGACATCCTTTTATCTACCTTTTCTTTAATAGAATTTGTAAAATGAGGCAAATGGTATAGTCCATTTAACACTACATTTGCATAGCAGTTCACTTCAGATTTATTATCAAAGTGATATCATATTTCCTCATTGTGCTGTAGTATTCATTTCTTAGGTCCTTGTTTTGTTACTTTTCTTTTTCTTCATCTTTCTGTTCAGCTCTGATAGACTGGTTTTATTTTTTCTGCTTTGGACACATTATTGGTTCTAAAAAACACAGGATACTGGCCTATATGAGGAGCATATTGAGTTCTTAACCGATTATACACCCTTACACAGCTGACATCAGCACGTTCTTTCTTCTCACCAAAATCTATCAGAAATAAACCAGACAATGTTCACAACAAAGCTACATATGACATTCCTTCCTTGAATACACTACTAATATTATTAACAACAGCTGTATCTACAGTTAAACCTTGCAATTTGTGGATAGTTACTGCATACCCTAAAGTCACTGGGAACTGCTTTTGCTGCACATACAAGTCTTTCACAAGTAGGAAACGTACAACGTATCTACCAATTTGCTTAACTTCACCAACATCATCAAATTTAAATGACTAAGTATTCCACTTCATTTCTGTTTGCATAATTAATACATTTCAGAACTTTACTCATTGCACCATTCATTAGCCCTTCTTCAACATTTAAATTACGACGTAAGATTACATGACAATTTTTCCAGATACGTAACTGGTTTTCTAATCCTGCAGTTTTTGACACAGACTTTTCGAAACTATCCAGGTTTGCTGTTTTTCTGTTAATAGCACTGTAACTCCTTGATTTTATTTTATCATTTGCTGTAATTTTGATGATCTCTTCTTTTTCGAGTTGAAATAATTGTTCATTGAATTTACCACACACCTCAAGAGTTGGCATCACACAAACTATAGACTTCTCTTCCTTAACAAAATTATTCATCACTTCTACAGCTGAAATATTACTTGGAAATAGACTTTTGATGAGACGGTTTTCTAATACTCTCTTTACCTTGTTTGTGAGGACTCCCACTCGTATGTGCTTTATTATCTCTTCATAGCACATATCTGATGCCTGTCGCATATTTGAATTAACTCTCTGTATTGAAAGTTTTCCCAAATGTTTACATTTCCAATACTTCCTAGTGAATTCCTTGTATCATTATGTAGTAGTTTCTTGAAGACAGGTTGTCCTGTGACTGGAGTAATTTGTAGCAGATCTCCAAAGACTATTGAGTGTTTTCCTCCAAAAAGCATGTCATAGTCAGTTTTTAATATTTGCTGCATTCTTAAATGTGTAAAAGCTAGCAATAGGTTAGACACTATGCTGCCTTCTTCAATAATTAGTTTCTTTCATTTCTTTATTACTTTTGCCACTTCCTGACAAGCATCACCAGATAATTTGCTGTATTCTAATTTGTTGCCATGTTCAACAGGCAGCATTAATAATCGGTGAAGGGTAAGTACTTTGATGTTATGTGCATCTAAGCCTGTTGGTGCTGTAACTACACGTGACAACTTGGAATCTGTTTTTCTTCTGTAGGTAACCTGTCAGTACTTTAATCATGAAACTTTTTCCTGTACCAGCTTGGCCACTTATGTACAATAGAACTGACTGATATGTAGAACATGCACACACTTTTTTCTCACACAGAAATCCATGTTCTACTTTACCCTTTACGTCTTCAAACATTTATTTCTGACCTGTATTCAATTGCTGTATTAGTTGTTTTACAGCCACAGTTTTTTGTCTTACTTGCTGCACTGCATTCTCCACCTCACTCATAGCTACTGAAGCTTCATTTTGAATGATTGGCTGTCCAAGAGGATCTTGACTTCTAGGTCCTGGACTTTGACTGCTCTGAAAACTCTCTCTAGCTATCTCAGCCGCAATTGTATCTTCTTGTTCACTCTCATCTCTCAACATTCGAAGATACACTGGAAACAGAGAACACTCAATGGTGTCTTTCACAGCGTAGAATGTGTCTTCATAACAGTCACATTCTCGAAATAGCCCACTTTCAGTTCGCCATGGCTTGAACAACTACAACAGGGCTAAATATTAAAACTCTCTTTTGTCTGGAGATGGCAACTTAGCTTTCAACTGTAGCTTTCCTTTGTTAAGTCTGGCCAAACATCCTTCACATCCATCAGCAGCAAGTTTCCCTTCTCCTCTGTTTTCACTGACATTATTTCTTTATGTATTATGCTGAAGTATTTCATATAGACACATCCTTTCTAGGTGAGGACTCCTTCTTGGATAATACGTATCTACCATGTTAGTCTTCAGAATATCTGTACTCTATGGCTCAAATTCCGCAAGGTATTGGATTTCAGGAAAATACTTCAGTACTCTATTACGACTATTAGAAGCCCTAAACTTAGCAATAGAACTTCTCTAGATTTATAAAACAAACAAGCTGGGCTTAACCAGTCTGCACATTCATAAGAGCTGAGCTCTCTGTGAGGAAGGATTTTCATGCTAAAAACTATACAATTTCTTTGTACGAGTCTTTTCTGCTGAAATCTCCTCCCACATCTCCTTCATCTCAGTTTTCTCTGAATCCGTTATATAAGAGGTGATGTACCGATCAACAGCAATTAAATTATCTGCAACAAACTGTGGATCCATATTTGCATTTTATATCTTCAAAAACACAGGATTGTAGTCATTGATGTATTTTGAGGCTTCTGTTCTTATGAGCTTGTATGTGTTCTTTGGTGATTTCTGTGTGAGAGTGTGTCTGACTGCAGATAAATAGCTGTTAAATACTTAATTCTGAGATCGCAGGTCGTGAAAATCCAAAACGACATCCTATATAAAATTTTCCTTTCGATGTATATTTTCTACGACAGTATTTTGCACACCTATGAATTTGGAATCATTGAACTTGTTGTCTTAACATTTTGGCATCACTCTCCTTTGGGATGATGCAAGTGACATACTGCTCTATGAAATACAACACAGACTCATCAGTGTATGTCCCAAACTTTAGGACATCTTTTACCCATAAAAGCATGTGAATATGTGGAGCACCTCCGGCTTGGTATTCTTTGCACCAAAAGAAATCAGTCACTTCACTGAGAGGTGGATTACCCTTGTTGCAGATAATGCTTGTGGCTTTCATGGCTAGAAATCTGTGAATGAATAATAAATGAATACGTTTATTTGCATAAGTTAACTAAAACCATTGCATTACAAAGAAATAAAAACATTTTCTTCTACAATATATATGGGTAAACAAATAAATAAAATGCCATTGTTAGGTGCCATCAATTGTCTTGGGTCTTGTTTTCAAGAGTGCATTTGACCTTTGCACCATGGCCAATCCCGTTGGAGAGTATCACCATCCTGAATGTTTGGAGATCCAGGGCTACTTTTGTTACCATTCCTCTCATTTAGAGTTGTTTCCCATGTAAAGTGCTTTGCTAATTCATGAGCTTGTGTTTTAAATGTGTATTACCACCCAGGATGCTTGATGTTCTAGGACTACTTTTATTACCATTCCTCACATGGTGCACATGGATGTATTGCAGTTCTCAGTATGATGGAGCTGTTGGAGGGGAGCTTTGGGCTCAGTTGCTGCTTCCTGTGCTTGATCGGTGCTCTTCCAAGGTCCAGTGGTTGAAGTAATCCAGAATCAGCATTTGGACTGTGCGAGAGCAGGGTCCACTGGTAGAGCGGGGGTTAAAGGGGCCCCTAATAGATTGTACAAATGGTCCACAGCGGGCCAGAATTTGAGATTCTTTTTGTGTGAGACATACAGCAGAGGCCTCGAGGCAGGTGTCTGCTTTTTCTCTTAGGCATAGTTGCCTGAGAAGGATCCTCCTTTCGGTTGCTAGGGCCCGGCAACAGCACAGGAGGTGTAGCCAAGACTCTTGTTTATAATCACACAGATGGCATGCTCCACCTGTATTTTGATTTGCCCAAGCTTGGCTGAAATCCATAATTGGCAGTGTCAGCAGTTGCATATCCATGATTTCTCTTCTGACTTTAGGGTTCAGCGGGTGGCAAGGTAAGTCTGCGGTTTATTTAATGTATATGAATCATTCAGCAGCGCAAGGAAGGCTAATGTTTTTAATGATGTCTGGTCTTGCTAGAATGAAGCTAGATGGACTGGTTTGTTTATTCGATTTTTCCATGCGCTCTATGAGATATGAGGCAAGGCGAGTGCTGCTTTATTTATTCCAGTGGAAGTCAGAGCTCTCATAAATTGCGTATTCCATTGCAAGCCAGATTTTTCAAATATATTTCTTAGGCGGCTCTTTAAGGTTCCCCTGGTGTTTTTAAGATTCGAATATAGTATTTTGAGTAGTCGGCCTCGAGGGTTAATGATGGTTTGACCAACCCAAGCTCCAACCTGCGTCTTGCCCTGGAAAGGTGTTTAGGGAGTTGAAAGATTTTTTTGTAGGCCACACATTGGGCCCGCTCCAGGGTTTCCGAGCAAGTGCCCAGGAATGCATAGTGCCCACACGCAAGTGCTGGAAGAAGCACAGCTTGACTAACTTTCCTAATACTCTCCACTGAAGGACTTTTTAGCTTGTTGTTCAGTTTTATTAAGCCATACATTATAGCTGCTGAAGTTTTAGTCAGATCTTTTTGGTGGGCGGTGGGTCTCTTATTTCTGTGAACCAGGTCTCCAAGTACTTGTATTCCTGCACTGAATTGATTTTCCTGGATCCAATGGTGCATGTGATGTGTTTTTAATGTTTTTGCCAACCTATTACTACGATCTTGTTCTTATCCGAGTTGATAATGAGATGGTTCAGTATATTGTACTTGTGTCAGCTGGTCAGGGCACGTTGGAGGCCCACTTCAATGTGGTCCATGATGATAATGTCATCCGCGTACTGCAAAATATGTAAAGGTCGATTACTTAGTCATGGTGGGGCCAGGCTGCTGTTTACAAGTGCTTTTCCCAGGTCCGCTGTGTACAGACTGAAAAGGAGGGGAGCAAGCACACAGCTTTGTTTCAGACGTCCAGGTTTTTGCCGATAGAGATGTGGGACCTGTTTTTATCCGGACCCAGGTTTCTGAGCAAAGGGATGTTCTGGCCATTAGAAGTGAAGATGGAATGCCCCAATTTGCGAGTTTCTTACAGAGCAATGGTCTGTCAACCTTATCAAAGGCTGCAGTTAGATCGACAAGCAGAAAAAAAGAAGAGGGCCAATAGAGCGATTATATTGTCAGTTGTGGCGGCTCCTCCATGAAAGCCTGTTTGGAAGACGGGAAACAACTCATTGTCTTCTGCCCAGGTTTCTAGCTTTTTGCAGGGGGATATGGGCGTATCCTTTAGCTTCCAAGTCTAATAGGGCTATTAAGTGATAGTTACTTGGGTTTAGACGATCTCCCTTTTTGTGAACCGGGCATAGTAATTGTTAGATCTGGGGGTCTCTAGTTGGCAGAGGTAGGTACCACTTGTCCAAATAGGGACCTTTACATCTAGTCAGGGTAAGGGGGAGACACTCTTTAGATAAACCCTGCTCACCCCCTTGGTAGCTTGGCATGAACAGACAGGCTTATCAAAGGCAATGTGTAAAGTATTTGTACCAACACTCACAGTAACACAGTGAAACCACCACAAATGGACTCCACACCAGTGTAGATAAATAAAGTACTTTTATATAAACTACACAAGACCAAAACGACAAAAATCCAACAGAGACAGTTCAAGAATATGGTTTCAAAAGAGTTCTTAGCTTAGCGACAAAATAATCAACATTAGCGTCGATTTTAGCCAAAAGTACCTTGTGATGCGATAAAAGTTCTTAGCGGCGCTCAGGCGTTGAAAAACAAGCAACAGCGTCAGTCCTGAGACCCTGGGGAGGCGATGCGACAACCTCGCTACATGCAGCGGACGTGTGTGACGAATCCGGCTTCTATGGGGAGTGAGGCAATACTTGTATGGATTCCAAGGCGTAGCTTCTCCGGTAGAAATTTACTCGCAAAGGCACGATGCGACGATCTTCGATGTTTCTGCGACGATGTTTAAAGCGATGAAATACGGCCCGCTAACGAGCGGCGCAAAGATCTTCGACAGCTATGCCACGATGTTCGCACAACGAAATGCGGCCCGCATAACGAGCGGTGCGACGAACTCACTCAGCGGCAGCAGGCTCTGCGACGGTACTCGCAGCGAAGGGAATCTTTCCGCTCCGGGGGCGATGCGCTCCGAAGATGAACGCGGCATTGACGTTGCAGCGGCAACAGGCGCTGCGACGATCTTCGCGGCAACGTAAATTTTCTCACTAAGCCGGTGGTGCGTGAAAAAGTTGTAGATCTTTTACTTCTTTTCTCTTGGTCATCTTCTCAACAGCAGGCACCACTTCCAGAGGCCCCACATTTGGATCACGCACTCTAGGAAGGGCAGAACTCACACAGCAGAGTTCAGGGGGAATCTGGGGGTGAAGTTCTTTTGTTCCTGGGACTTCTTAACAGGAGGCCAGCTCTACTCAGGCCCTTGGAGATACCTTCAAGCCAGGGGACACAGCACTCAGCAAAGTCCTTCCCCTTTTCTTGGCAGCAAAGCAACTGCAGGTCAGCCTTACAGCAGGTCAGTCCTTTCTCCTTGGCAGAGGTTCCTTCTTGATTCCAGGATGATCTAATTTTCTTAGTCTGGGTCCCAATACTTATACCCCAAAATCCTTTGTCCTCTGAAGGGAGAGGGGCCTTGACCTATTCAGAACCAGTTCTGGCCAGTCCTGGAGCACTCTATTTACTTGGTTTCTTCTTTCCTTTGAGAGAGAGGGGCAGGGTCGCCAGCCATCCAGCAGGGGGTGGAGCCAGCTTAGTGGAAGGCAGGCACAGCCCTATTCAGGCCCAGTTGCTACCCCTCCCACCCATCTACAGGGGACTTTCCCTGTTCAGCCCTGGGCTGACTCATTCAGCCTCTGGGAGCCACCCATGTCCCTGTCACTCACAAACCATACAGTCAAATCACAAACAGGCCAAGGCACACAGATAGGGCAGAAAAGGAAATAGCCACTTTCTAAAAGTGCTGTTTTCACACACAGGATTTAAAAACCATCTTTCCTAAAAGATGTGTTATTAAATTCTGAGTTCAGGGATACCAGACTTTAATTTTCTATCTTGCTCCTATGGGAAGATATGCAGGTAAACACAATACTCAGCATTCCCCATTATAGCCTATGGGCAAGATAGCCCTTCAATAGTGAAAAACGAAAATGGCTGTAATTCACTACCAGAGCATGTTACCTACACCAATACATGATCTACCTTTCACATACACTGCACCCTGCCCAGGGGGGTACCTAGGGCCTTCCATAGGGGTGTCCAATGTGTACAGAAAGAGAAGGGTTAGGCCTGGCAAGTGTGGACACTTGTTCAGGTCAGCATTGCAGTTAGCAACTGCACCCAGGCAGTGCAGTGGCAGGCCTGTGACACCATTTTAGGGCTACTCCTGTGGGTGGCACAATCAGTGCTGCAGGCCCACTAGTAGCATTTGAATCACCAGCCCTGGCACACTCAGTGCACTTTACTAGGGGCTAACAGGTGAAACAAATATACCAATCATGGATAACCAATCAATATACAAATTTACCTATGGAGCACTTGCACTTTGACACTGATCAGCAGTGGCAAAGTGCCCAAAGCATCTAAACCAGCAAAAACGAAATCCAGCACAGCGTCAAAAATACAGGAGGTAGAGGCAAAAAGTCAGGGGAAACCATGCCAAAGATGCCAGGTCTAACACGTGTCCGCTCCAGCTGAAAGTGGGGAGAACTACCCCCCCTCTTGGGAGTTCTCATCGCTAAGGCGGAAAAACCTGTACAGACCATTAGCATTGGCGTGTTCTGTACCGGGACAGTGTTCCACCGTAAAGTCCATTCCCTGTATGGAGATGGACTACCTCAACAGTTTTGGGTTCTCATCCCTCATCTGCATTAATCATCTGAGGGGCCTGTGGTCTGTCTGAACCCGGAAGTGAGTCCCAAACAAGTAGGGCCTCAGCTTCTTCAGAGCCCAGACCACAGCAAAAGCTTCCCTTTCAATCGCACTCCACCTCTGTTCCCTGGGAAGTAGCCTCCTACTAATGAAAGCTACAGGTTGGTCCAAGCCCTCGTCGTTGATCTGTGAGAGTACCGCTCCCACACCATGCTCTGAAGTGTCTGTCTGCACTACAAACTCACTGGAGAAATCAGGTGCCTTGAGCACCGGTGCCGTGCACATGGCAGTCTTCAGGGCATCAAAAGCAGTTTGACAGGCATCGGTCCAATTCACTCTCCTGGGCTGCTTCCTTGAAGTCAGCTCTGTCAAGGGAGCAACAATGGTGCCATATCCCTTGACAAATCAGCGATAATACCCGATGAGTCCTAGGAAGGCTCTCACCTCTGTCTGGTTATTGGGGGGCTCGCAAGCCAGGATGGTATCAATCTTCGCATAGAGGGGCGCCACCTGGCCGCTCCCTACCTGGTGTCCCAAGTACACCAAGAACCTTGCCCTATCTGGCACTTACTGGCCTTGATAGTGAGGCCTGCCCTTTGCAGAGCCTTCAACACTTCACAGAGGTGCTGCAAGTGTTCCTCCCACGTGGAGCTGAACACAGCAATGTCATCCAGGTATGCAGCGCTGAATTCCTCCAGCCCGGACAGTACCTGGTTGACGAGTCTCTGGAATGTGGCAGGGGCGTTCTTCAACCCAAAGGGCATAACTCAGAACTGGAAGTGCCCCTCTGGCATTGAAAACGCAGACCTCTCCTTGGCCCCCTCAGTTAAGGCAATCTGCCAGTACCCAGATGTTAAATCAAACATACTGAGGTACTGGGCAGCTCCCAACTGATCCACAAGCTCATCAGCTCTGGGGATGGGGTACGCATCAGTCTTGGTGACCGCATTGAGCCCAAAACCGGAGTTCTGGGGTGGCACCGGGTGCAGCAGCTTTTAGAACTAAGACCACTGGGCTAGCCCAGGGGCTGCTGTAGGGATCAATTACCCCTAGCGCCAACATCTTGGAAACCTCTTCTTTGATGCTGGCCCTGACCTTGTCAGCTACCCTGTAGAATTTCTGCTTCACAGGTAGACTATCTCCAGTGTCCACATCATGGACGCACCAGTTGGTGACACCTGGGGTCAGGGAGAACAGGGAGGAAAACTGACCCCACAACTAGCGACAGTCCCTCTGCTGTTCTAGGGTCAGGGTGGGCGAGAGGACCACACCATTCACTGACCCATCTTGCTCCTTGGCTGCCAGGAGGTCAGGAAGACGGTCACTGTCCTCTTCCATTCCAGCATCTGTAGCCAGGAGCATGGTTACATCAACCCTCTCGAAGTGGGGTTTGAGGCGGTTCACATGTAAGACCCTCAGGGGCTGCCTGGGGGTTTGCAAGTTAACCACGTAGGTTACTTCGCTCTTGCACTCCACCACCTCATATGGCCCAGTCCGCTTGTTCTTGAGTGCACAAGGCTCCACTGGCACCATTACCCACACTTTCTGCACAGGTTGAAATTCGACCAGAGTGGTATTCTGGTCGTACCATCTTTTCATTTCTTCCAGGCTGGCTTCTAGGTTCTCTTGGGCGAGCTTCCTGGTTGCGGAAGGCCAGCATATAGCTGAACACATCCTGGGGGGTTTTCCTGGGGGATTTCTCCCACCCCTCCTTCACCAGAGTGAGAGGTCCTCTAACAGGGTGGCCATACAGAAGCTCAAAGGGACTGAACACTAAGGACTTCTGAGGCACCTCCCTGTAGGCAAACAACAGGCATGGTAAGAAGACGTCCCACTTCCGTCTCATGGGCTCCGCAAGGCCCATAATCATACCTTTCAGGGTTTGGTTGAACCTTTCAACCAACCCATTTCCTTATAACTTATAAGTTTAATAAGTTACCCCACACTCCTCCCACAGAGACTTCATGTACCTAGAGATGAAGTTGGTACCCCGGTCGGAGACCACCTCTCTGTGGAACCCCACACGGGAAAGGATACCCATCAATGCACGGCCCACCACGGGTGCTGTGATTGTCCTGAGAGGGACTGCTTCTGGGTACCGGGTGGTGTGGTCCACCAAGACCAAGATGAACCTGTTGCCTAAGGCTGTCTTGGAGTCGAGTGGCCCCACAATATCGATGCCCACCCGCTCGAAAGGGGTGCTCACCACAGGAAAGGGTTGGAGGGGTGCCTTGCAGTTCCCTCTGCTCTTCCCACTTGCCTGACAAGTCTGGAAAGTCCTACAGAATGTCCCGACGTGCTTCTTCATCTGGGGTCAGAAGAAGTGGGTGACAAGCCTTTGGATGGTCTTGTCTTGCCCCAGATGTCCTGCGAGAGGCACGTCATGAGCCAGACCCAGTAGGAAGTCCCTGAAGTGCTCGGGTACCACCAGCACATGGGCCACACCGGGCTCAGCGAACTTAGGCTCACTATAAAGCAACCCATCCTCCCAGTAAATGAGATGATCCTTGGCTTCTCCACCTGCTGCCTGGTCTGCAGCCTGCTGCCGCATACCAATGAGGGAAGGGCATTCCTTCTGCGCCCTGCAGAACTCCTCCCTGGAGGGGCCACCCTCTTGCTGCCAATGGGTCAGCTCAGGTAGACCCCCAGTTCGGCCACCTGTTCCCCTGTAGGTTCCAGGGCATTCCCCTCAGGTTCTGCTCCTTCCTAGACCGTGGGAACGGTGGGGGCTGGTTTCCACGCCCTCTGCTCCTTCTCCTCTGGGCGGGTACCTGGGCCATTGTTTCAGGCTCCAGGTCTGCTGAATCACCCCTACTGACTGCCATAGACCGAGTGGTCACACAGATCCACTCAGGCAAACCCAACATCTCCATGTGAGCCTGGCGTTCCACCTCCTTCCATGGGGAACTCTCCAGGTCATTACCTAGCAGACAGTCTACAGGCATGGATGGACTCACAACAACCTTCAAGAGACCTGAGAACCCCCTCCACTCAAAGGGAACCTGTGCCACTTTACAGAAGCGCACTGAGTTGTCAGCTGCAACTACTGGGTGAAGTATATTGGGAATGACCTGCTCTTCAGACACCCACTGACACCTCACTGATGTCACGCTGGCTCCTGTGTCTCTCAGAGCCTCCACCCTTCTCCCATTGATGGTCACCCACTGCCCGTATTTCTTAGTGTTATCGGGCAGGTAGGTTTCCTGGACCATCTCTTGGTCTCCTAAAGAGACAAGGGTCATAACTGCTGGTCCCTCCCCTTCACTAGAAATTCAATCCTTCCCCAAAGCTATACTCACTAAACCCGGTTTAGGAGCACCAGTGGGTGCTGGAGGTTTCTTGGGGCAACTAGGGGCAATGCGCCCCACCTCTTTGCAGTGATAGCAGGTAGGTGGCCCCCTGGGGTCCAGCCTGCCCCTAGGGGGCCAGGTCGGTGTGGGCTTGGGGGGTTGGGACTCCTTTCCCTGGGAACTGTTTTGGGGCCCTTGAGAGAACTCCTTTTGGTTACCTTGTCCCCCCACTTTTTTGCTGGGGACCCTGCCCACCTTTGGCTGTGGTACCCACAATTCCTCTGTGGACCCTGGTACTGGTCCAGTGGTCCGCCTCCTTAGCAAGCTCAATGGGGTCCATCAGTTTGCTGTCTAAAAGTTGCTGGTGCAGCTCTGGAACACATAGACTACTCAAGTGCTCCCAACTAACTAAATGCAACAACCCCTTGTAATCAGTTACTTTGCTGCCCTTCATCCAACCTTCCAGTGCACGCGAGTACAGATTCACACACTCCATCCAAGTCTCAGACTCTTTCTTCTTGGAGTTCCTCAACTGCAGTATATACTGCTCTGGAGTAAGTCCATACCTGAGACATAGGAGCTCCTTCATATTGGGTTAGGTCATGGCACCTGCTAATTCTAAGGGCTCTAGAGCACTCCTCCCAGAAGCCTCAAAATGTTTCCACAGGCCCGCCCCCCAATGCTGATCAGGCACACCATTCATCCTCAATGCAATCTCATACGAGGTAGACCAGGCATAGATATCCTCACTCCTATTATGATTCTGCACCAAATCTTTGGGGTTATATACTTTACCCCCTTGCACTGGCTGTGCTCTGCCACCATTGGAACTGGTCTTCACCTGTTTGGCTCTGATGTCTAGTTCCCTCATGCTCAACTCATGAGCCAAAAGCAATCTTTTTTCTTCTTTCTCTACTTCCAATTGCTTCATCTTCATTCGCATGATTTCCAATTTATGCTCTCTCACCCTTTGGTTCTCCTCTAACTCTTCTGGGGTGAAGCCACTACTGGAATGGTTGCTGCCAGCCCTTGAGACTGGTCTGCCCACGGGCAGAGCTTGGGGAACAAAACCATTCTCTTCACCTGCATCATCGTCCTCTTGGGCCTCCCACCAGGCCTTCAAGACTCTTTGTAGCACATCCTTTCTAGATCCGCTTTTTACAGGGCAACCAAGGTATTTGCAGAATTGCTTGAGCTCCTCAACTTTGTACGAATACAGATCCTCAATGGAAAACTCCAATCCTGCCCTCTCACTTGTTGCCACCTGAGACATGAACCAAAAACACAGTGTGTGGTTGCGTAGTGGTCTGTACATAAACTAGTGATGTACACCAATTACTGTGGCTCAAGTACGAATACAAGTTCTAATCCTCACCGCTGACCACCAATGTTAAATCTGGGGGTCTCTAGTTGGCAGAGGTAGGTACCACTTGTCCAAATAGGGACCCTTACTTCTAGTCAGGGTAAGGGGGATACACTCTTTAGATAACCCCTGCTCACCCCCTTGGTAGCTTCGCATGAGTAGACAGGCTTATCAAAGGCAATGTGTAAAGTATTTGTACCAATACTCACAGTAACACAGTGAAACCACCACAAATGCACTCCACACCAGTGTAGATAAATAAAGTACTTTTATATAAACTTCACAAGACCAAAACGACAAAAATCCAACAGACACAGTTCAAGAATATGGTTTCAAAAGAGTTCTTAGCTTAGCGACAAAATATTCCACATTAGCGTCGATTTTAGCCAACAGTACCTGGTGATGCGATAAAAGTTCCTAGCGGCGCTCAGGCGTTGAAAAACAAGCAACAGCATCAGTCCTGAGACCCTGGGGAGGCGATGCGACAACCCCGCTGCACGCAGCGAGCGTGTGCGACGAATCCGGCCTGTATGGGGAGTGAGGCGATACTTGTGTATGGATTCCAAGGCGTAGCTTCTCCGGTAGAAATTTACTCGCAAAGGCACGATGCGACGATCTTCGAAGCTTCTGCGACGATGTTCGCAGCGATGAAATACGGCCCGCTAACGAGCGGTGCGACGATCTTCAATAGCTATGCGACGATATTCGCAGCGATGAAATTTGGCCCGCTAACGAGCGGCGGCAGGCTCTGCGCCGATACTCGCAGCAAGGGGAATCTTTCCGCTCCGGGGGCGATGAGCTCCGAAGATGAACGCGGTTTTGACGTTGCAGCGGCGACAGGCGCTGCGATGATCTTCGCGGCGACGGAGATTTTCTCGCTAAGCCGGCGGTACGTGAAAAAGTTGCAGATCCTTTACCTCTTTTCTCTTGGTCAGCTTCCCAACAGCACTTCCAGAGGCCCCACAATTGGATCAAGCACTCTAGGAAGGGCAGAACTCACACAGCAGAGTTCATGGGGAAGCTGGGGGTGAAGTCCTTTTGTTCCTGGGACTTCTTAACAGGAGGCCAGCTCTACTCAGGCCCTTGGAGATTCCATCAAGCCAGGGGACACAGCACACAGCAAAGTCCTTCCCCTCTTCTTGGCAGCAAAGCAACTGCAGGTCAGCCTTACAGCAGGTCAGTCCTTCTTCTTCAGTCTTCCAGCTTTCTCCTTGGCAGAGGTTCCCTCTTGATTCCAGGATGATCTAATTTTCTGTAGTCTGAGTCCCAATACTTATACCCCAAAATCCTTTGTCCTCTGAAAGCAGAGGGGCCTTGGCCTAGTCAGAACCAGTTCTGGCCAGTCCTGGAGCACTCTGTTTACTTGGTTTCTTCTTTCCTTTGATAGAGAGGGGCAGGGTCGTCAGCCGCCCAGCAGGGGATGGAGCCAGCATTGTGGAAGGCAGGCACAGCCCTATTCAGGCCCAGGTGCTACTACTCCCACCCATCTACAGGGGAATTTCCCTATTCAGCCCTGGGCTGACTCATTCAGCCTCTGGGAGCCACCCCTGTCCCTGTCACTCACAAACCATACAGTCAATTCACAAACAGGCCAAGGCACACAGAAAGGGCAGAAAAGGAAACAGCCACTTTCTACAAGTGCTGTTTTCACACACAGGATTTAAAAACCATCTTTCCTAAAAGATGTGTTATTAAATTCTGAGTTCAGGGATACCAGACTTTAATTTTCTATCTTGCTCCTATGGGAAGATATGCAGTTAAACACCATACTCAGCATTCCCCATTATAGCCTATGGGCAAGATAGCCTTTCAATAGTGAAAAACGAAAATGGCTGCAATTCACTACCAGAGCATGTCACCTACACCAATACATGCTCTACCTTTCACACACACGGAACCCTGCCCAGGGTGGTACCTAGGGCCTTCCATAGGGGTGTCCAATGTGTACAGAAAGGGAATGGTTAGGCCTGGCCAGTGTGGACACTGGTCAGGTCAGCATGGCAGTTAGCAACTGCACCTAGGCACTGCAGTGGTAGGCCTGTGACACCAGTTTAGGGCTACTCCTGTGGGTGGCACGATCAGTGCTGCAGGCCTACTAGTAGCATTTGAATCACCAGCCCTGGCACACTCAGTGCACTTTACTAGGGCCTAACAGGTGAAACAAATATACCAATCATGGACAACCAATCAATATAACAATTTACCTAGGGAGCACTTGCACTTTGACACTGATCAGCAGTGGCAAAGTGCCCAAAGCATCTAAACCAGCAAAAACGAAATCCAGCACAGCGTAAAAATACAGGAGGTAGAGGCAAAAAGACAGGGGAAACCACGCCAAAGATGCCAGGTCTAACAGTAATGAACCTCTACAAGAGTCTGGTGTCCTACTAAGAGTGTAGTCGGTGTTGTATAACAGGATCAGAAGCTCTGCCCAGCCCTCTGGGGCGGATTGGAAGATCCCGACAGGCAGACCGTTTGGGCGAGGCACCCCACTGGATTTCATAGATTTTATTAGTCTTATAATTTCCCATGGTTGGGTCGGGGTTTGGAGTTCTTCAGTGTTCGATAAGTCTGTGGCTGTGGAAGATGTGTGTTGGTGTGCCAGAAACTGGCTTCTCACGTGATTCTCCTATGCTGCTGCCGGAACTGCATATGATCTTGGAGGTCCAAGGGAATTTAGAGTGTTCACGCATTTCCAGAATCTAGCTAGGGATCCTTCTTTTAGAATGAAAAAGATCATGTTCCATTCCTCCTCTTGTTGCGCACGTTTCAGGGCCCAAACATTTTTTTTGTACACATTGCTCACTTCTTTACTGCCAGAAGGTTTACAGCTGTTTCTTTAAGTTTGAACTGGTGAGCTTTCTTCCTCAGATTCATTTGTGTAAGTGTGATGCACTGTTGTCCTAGCAGTTTGTTTGGAAAACTTGTTAGCTGTTGAACATGGTGAGGCTGTCCCCCTCTCTCGTCTTCTGGAGAGAGAGTCACATCTCTCTGGTCATATGGTCCCAGTTTGTTAGAAGAAGATTGCTTGGGTGATCCTAAAGACAGGATCTCAGGTCATCGAGCCATTTGGCAACCTGGGACCAATGATAAGTGTACCACTTGATTAGTTTTTCCAGGGTCATTTGTTTATCTCCCGTTGAATAACCTAGGTCTTGGCCTGGGTCAGCTATCTGGTGGCTTAAGTTGAAGCTTGCAACCAGAGGTAGGGAAGTGGGAAGGGTATGCTCAGACGTGGGTCCCATGCTCACTGCACCACTGGATTCAAGGTAGCCTGGCTGATGAAGGGTGATGCCCAGAAACCGGTCCCATGGTGCTTGTTTCCAGTCCAGGGAGGACCTGGCTTGGCAGTTCAGGCTGGACTGTTCCCATAAGGAATAGGGTCAAGACTGATTTGCATATGGCAGGGTCCAAACTGGGGTGGTGTGGTGAGCAAAAGAATGATGGATTAAACCCATATCCTTGTGACTGGGGTGAATGATTGCATTGTCAATTATTCCGTCCATCAATTGTTTCTTTTGCAATTGTCTCCCTAAGTGCGAAGGGTATGCCCAGACATGGATCCCGTGGTCACTGCGCCAATGGATTCAAGCTAGGCTGGCTGATGAAGGGTGATGCCCAGAAACCGGTCCCAGGATGCTTGTTTCTGGTCCAGGGAGGACCTGGCTTGGCAGTTCGGGCTGGACTGTTCCCATAAGTAACAGGGTCAAGACTGATTTGCATATGGCGGGGTCCAAACTGGGGTGCTTAGGTGAGCAAAAGAATGATGGATTAAACCCAGATACTTGTGACTGGGGTGAATGATTGCATTGTCAATCATTCCGTCCATCAATTGTTTCTTTTGCAATTGTCGCCTTAAGTGGGCAGGGTATGCCCAGACGTGGGTCCCGTTGTCACTGCACCAATGGATTCAAGCTAGGCTGGCTGATGAGGGGTGATGCTCAGAAACCGGTCCCAGGGTGCTTGTTTCCGGTCCAGGGAGGACCTGGCTTGGCAGTTCAGGCTGGACTGTTCCAATAAGGAAAAGGGTCAAGACTGATTTGCATATGGCAGGGTCCAAACTGGGGTGGTGTGGTGAGCAAACAAATGATGGATTAAACCCAGATCCTTGTGACTGGGGTGAATGATTGCATTGTCAATCATTCCATCCATCAATTGTTTCTTTTGCAATTGTCTCCCTAAGTGGGAAGGGTATGCCCAGACGTGGGTCCAGTTTCTGGGCATCACTTTTTTCAAAGGCTTCTTACTTTTTACATCAGAGATTTTTAGTGCTTTAGTACTCTGTGTTAAAGTTTTCTTTTTCTTTAGTTCTTTTTGCACTTTGTCCAGTTATGCACAAACAATTTTAAGAAATGTCTTGGTCCTCTTACCAGCGAGTGTGACTCAATACAACGCGTACTAATATCACACGTGCAATTACAACTCTGGTATTACAACGTGTTGTCAATTACACCCCAGGCCCAATACCCCTTGCCTCTCTCTACTAAAGGTTCCTCTCTCCTCTTGGTTCCTGCTGCACGTTGAGACTAAGGGCCGGTGCACGTCTGTTCTGCTCGATTTTCCCTGCCTTCTTGTGAGGAAAGGTGATTGAATGTGACTTCAGTCTCTTACCATTCAAGTCTAAGGGTTAGAGTAGTGAATGGAGCCTATTTACTAGGCACTTCGACATGATCCTGTGCTCTTCCCCATAGATCAGGGCTTGCACACATAGCCTAGGGGATAGATTCGTTAGTATTAGGGATAACCTGTCCTGTAGTGAGGGTATTTCATGGAGCCGTGCTGAATTCAGGCCTGGTAGGCCTCAAACGGGAGAGACTCCATCTTTCTTTCTGCTCCGGCAGCTTGGGATGCTTCTAGGTTAAATGTAATGTTTTAGTTATGAGGTGTTATTCGCTTGGAGAGAACCGGTTCAGGCCGGCCCTTATCGAAGGATTTTTCTTCATGCCGAAGACACTACATCAGGCCGGCCGGCTGGGAACGTGTCCTTGGTACGGGGAGGTACAAGAATTTGGTGGGCGGCAGGTTACGGGCCGGAATTTTCCATGAGGAAACGCACCTCTATATTAGTGAAAGTCTGAGGCAGTTACATGTTCAGTCCGTAGGCGGCATCTAGCCGTTAGCAGTAAAGCTACTACTTATTCCAGGGAAGACAGACGCCATCTTGAAGGCGGAGAAGAACCGAGAGACAGATACTCTCCTAGCAGAATAGCCAGAGAGGAGAGAGTAGCCGATAAGGAAGAGGTCCCAGTGACTCGGAGAAGGGTGAAGGGAACAGCGCATAGTGGTGCAGACATGTATCCGTGACTGCGGAGGTGTGACTTCCAGGCGAGCCGAGGCACAGACGAGAAGGGAACCTAGATGACCACTGGGTGCAGGCTACATACTACTAAGGTGATGTCGACCCTTTCTTATTAGAGTACACAACTTAATCTTTCACTTTTCTTTGCAGGTTATGTGTTATATTGTAATGTTATGTGATTGCGTATGTAATGAGTAATAAAGTACCCAGTTTGTAGTGAACCAACATGTGCTGCGTGTTCTTGTATGAGAGGGTAGCCTATTCTTCTAGTCAGCTGCGGCTACATGAACAGATGTTAACCCTGATCAGGTAAGTGGTAACTGAATAAGGGAAAGAGGAGCCCCTCGAACCGGAGAACAGGCTATGCTCGAACTGGCAGTCCTTGTGTGATCTGATGAATAGTGAGACTGATTCCCTTTTTGTATGTTATGGTGATCATAGGATGAACTGTCGTATGAGACTGCCATCTGGGTAGAGAGGTCTGGATTCGTATGGGATCGCGAGGCCGCCACTTGTGATACTGTCGTATGGGCAGAGAGGTCTGGATTCGTATGGGATCGCGAGGCCGCCACTTGTGATACTGTCCTATGGGCAGAGAGGTCTGGATTCGTATGGGATCGCGAGGCCGCCACTTGTGCTGAGACTGCCGTCTGGGTAGAGAGGTCTGGATTCGTATGGGATCGCGAGGCCGCCGATTGTGCTGAGACTGCCGTCTGGGTAGAGAGGTCTGGATTCGTATGGGATCGCGAGGCCGCCACTTGTGATACTGTCGTATGGGCAGAGAGGTCTGGATTCGTATGGGATCGCGAGGCCGCCACTTGTGCTGAGACTGCCGTCTGGGTAGAGAGGTCTGGATTCGTATGGGATCGCGAGGCCGCCACTTGTGATACTGTCGTATGGGCAGAGAGGTCTGGATTCGTATGGGATCGCGAGGCCGCCACTTGTGCTGAGACTGCCGTCTGGGTAGAGAGGTCTGGATTCGTATGGGATCGCGAGGCCGCCACTTGTGATACTGTCGTATGGGCAGAGAGGTCTGGATTCGTATGGGATCGCGAGGCCGCCGATTGTGCTGAGACTACCGTCTGGGTAGAGAGGTCTGGATTCGTATGGGATCGCGAGGCCGCCACTTGTGATACTGTCGTATGGGCAGAGAGGTCTGGATTCGTATGGGATCGCGAGGTCGCCGATTATAAGAGGTCTTGGTATGTATAGTAGGAATTCCCTGTCCTTAGGTGGTAGATATATGTGGTTACCTATTGTAGATAGGCCCTAGGGAGGGGGAGGGGGTAACGTTCTGGCTGGGTTAGTGAGGCTCTGATGAGCGGGTTCTATCTGATCCGAAAACCCAAGCAGAACATTTGGCGTCACGAACCGTTTACGAAACCTGTGTGCGTTGTGGTTGTATCGTGTTTGCTTTCGGCGCATGCGTGGTTTCGTTTGTATATTATTTGTATATAATTGTGTGTGTAGTTTTTTCTCTTTCTTCTTTCTCTTTTTCTCTTTTTCTTTCTTTTCTGAGATGTTTTCTAGAAAGTCGAAATCTACTTTTAAGTTGCCCGTTGATATTCCCGGCTGGGATTCAACGCCTTATGAAGCCTTAGCCCGTGAGTGGGCTGATTCTACTGGTTTGAGTGAGAATTGGAATTCTTTTTTGGAGCTGGCGGAGCCGGCTAATGTGATTACTTGTTTACAGAAGGCGCCGGTATCTAAGGGTGATGAGCTTCCCGTTTTGGGGCGCAGAGGTTGGATTGTTCTGTCTGCGTACAGGATTCTGCATGAGAGGTTGTTGAAGTTACAGAAATTGCATAAGGATGTGGAAGCGAACTTTGTTGAGATTCAGAATGCTCATACTTTGTTGCGGTGTCAAAATAAGTTGCTTGCTGACAAACTTGAGACATACCAAACTATTGCCGAGAGGGCGGCTGTGCGAATTGCTCGTTATAAATACAACAATCGGCGTGGTCGGGTTTCGACGCGAAAGGTGCGTCTGGTCGTGGCGAAAGCCGGACTGGATTGGAATCCTGATGAATGGGATGGTAATATCTGGAACTCGAGTGATTCTCCTTCCTCGGGTGAGGAGTCTGCCAAGCGCGAGTCCTTTCGCTCCGGCCGTGATTGTAAGTCTGCTTCTTGCGCCTCTGATGGTGCACCCCGTGATTGCGCTCGTCCTTCGAGTGGGGTCGATGCTTCTTACACTGATTGTTCCTCTATGTGTACTGGTCGAGCTCCTTGTGCTGCTTGTCCCACGGTCTCGGTGCATCCAGTTTTTCGGCGGAAGTTGCAGCAGGCTCCCGGTGCTCCGAATGGTATTGCTTTAGACTCTTTGGAGGATTTTACTCAACAAGAAATTAGTGATATTTTGCAGCGATTTCAGCAGCGAGCTGGTGAGACCTTACTCACATGGATGGTGCGCCTTTATGAACTGGGCGCTGCTGGCATTATGTTGGATGCTGGCGATTGTTTGAAGTTTTGTTCCTTGAGTTCGGATTCTACTGTACAGGATCATTTTCGTAACTTTAATGGTGGTGGTCAAATTACTTTGCTTCAATTGGCGACTGAGGGTTGTAATCAAAAATATCCTACTGAGTCTGACTGGCCTGTGAATGACAAACCGTGGTATACTTTGCGCGATGCTGCACAACGTCTCAAAGAGGAGGTGATGAAAACGGCAATTTTTCTGAATACTGCTGACAGGTTGCTTGATGGTTTGTTGACATCTTCTGTGCGGAATCGTATTATTCGTTCTTCCCCTGTTGCTTATAAGCAGGTCATGATGACTTTATTGATTAATCAGACTGGTAACATATTATCTACGGTGCTGGAATCGGTACGCCAACTCGGTGAGTTGGGTGAGTGGTTTAAACCTGAACGGCAGTCCCGGCCTGACACTCGTACTCCTGGTGACAATAAACTTACTAGACGTGATATGTTTTTTGGTCTTATGGCCGATGGTGTGCGGAAGGAGGACATTGACGGTGAGACTACTTCTCGTTTGTGGGAAATGTTTCGCAAACGTGGCTTGGATCGCAAGGAGGGTGCCCGGCGTGTTCGGACGACTGAGTGTGATCGTGGTTTTTCTGACGGTAGCGGTGATGACGACCGCCGTGGGCGCTCTGATCGTCGTGATGATCGACGTTATGTACGTGATTTGTCCCCCCGTCGTGAGAGAGACGGAGAGAGAGAGGGGGAAAGAGAAAGGGGGAGTGATGATTATGTTAACAGCAGACGTAGAGATGATAGGGATCAATCCCCTGAGTTGAGAAGGAGAGAGGATCGACACAGATTGGCCGATCGAAACCCGCAGTACAATGCAGAGGACAGGAATCCATTTCGTAATAGAGATGGATATGAACAGGAGGTATCGATACCTGGGAAACGTGAGAGTCTTTATCCTGATATATCCTGGTACACAGAACGCAGTAAAAATGACTAGGAAATAGGTCAAGCTCCAGTACACAGATGGGCTCACAGAGATAATAGACCCTATGTAGATATTGATATTTATTGGAGACATCGTAATGTCCAAAGGGCCCGAGCATTGGTAGATACAGGAGCGGAGGCCACTCTTATTCATGGAAAATCAAAGAAGTTTAAAGGTCAGCCTTTTACAATTACCGGATTAGGTGGGAAGGAAACTCCCGCAGTTCAAACTTTACTTGAAATGAGAATAGGTAGAATTCCTAGAAAAGAATACTCTGTATTAGTGGTGCCACTCTTAGAATTCATAATTGGAATTGATATTTTGAAAGGAATGACTTTGCACTTAGATGATGGATGTTACCAATTTGGAACTAAACATTATATATCGTCCAGGCCTGTACGGGTTGGTCGTTTGAGAATGCCCCCCATAAAAGTTCCCCAGGCGACAAAAGTGGTTTGTCAGAAGCAGTATCGTATTCCAGGTGGTCATGAAGAGATTAGTACCACTATTCAGGAGTTGGTGGATGCAGGAGTTATAACCCCAGTTACTTCTGCTTGGAATAATCCTGTTTGGCCTGTACGTAAGAGTGATAATTCTTGGCGCATGACTGTTGATTATCGAGAATTGAATAGACACACACCCTCTTTGACTGTTGCAGTACCGAATGTTATTACCCTAATTGAAAGAATCCAAAAACATCCAGGTACATGGTATGCGTCCATTCATATTTCTAATGCTTTCTTTTCGATTCCGATTGCCCCTGAGTGTCAGGAACAATTCAGTTTTACGTGGAACGGGCGTCAGATGACGTTTAGAAGTCTTCCCCAGGGCTATGTGCATAGTCCTACGATATGTCACCGGCTGGTGGCAGAGCATTTGACTGAGGTACCGGTTCATCCGCAAATTCAGATATGTCATTATATTGATGATATTTTGATCCAAGGCGAAACACAAGAGGAAGTTCAGACCCAATTGGACAGAGTCATTGAGTGCCTGCGTGAGAAAGGTTGGGAAATCAACCCGGATAAATTACAAGGTCCGTCCCAGGCTGTGAAATTTTTGGGTATTAATTTGCATGAGGGGCACCGAGAAGTGATCCCTCAGGTTAAACAGAAAATTCTTGATTTTGCAGTTCCGGGGAATAGGAAAGAAGCCCAAAGCTTCATTGGTTTGTTTGGTTTTTGGCGCCAGCATATTCCTCATTTGAGTCAAATATTGGCCCCTTTGTACCATGTCACTCGTAAAAAGAATGCATTTGAATGGGATAAACCACAGCAAGATGCGTTCAGTCTGGCAAAAGAAGCAATTCAGCATGCTCTGGATTTATGGCCTGTATGTGATGGTGATGTGGATTTGAATGTGTCTGTACAAGGCCTTTATGCGAATTGGTGTTTGTGGCAGAAACAAGGCAAGAGTAGAGTACCGTTAGGTTTCTGGACCAAAAAGTTACCTGATGCTGGTGAGCGTTATACACCTTTTGAGAAACAGTTACTTGCATGTTATTGGGCTCTGGTGGATACCGAGCAATTGACTTTGGCACATGATATAGTTTTGCGACCTGAAATTCCTATCATGCAGTGGGTTATGAGTTCGCCGAAAACTCACCGAATTGGACACGCTCAAGAGGCGAGTGTGATTAAATGGAAATGGTATATACAAGACAGGGCACGTGTGGGACAAAAAGGAGTTGCATCTTTGCATGAGCAGGTGGCGCGGGCGCCATCGACTGAGACTGAGAGTGAATGTTCCGTACCTTTAGTACAGGAGTCTCCTGTTAAGTGGGGTAGACCTTTTGATGATTTGTCCGCGGAGGACAGAAACCATGTCTGGTTTACGGATGGTTCAGCAAGGTTCATAGGGACGAAACGGCATTGGAAGGCGGTGTCCTATAATCCGATCACACAAAAATTGCTGAGTACAACTGGTGAGGGTAAGAGCAGTCAATTTGCTGAACTCTATGCTGTTTATCAAGTTCTGAAACAAGAGTTACCTGGCACATGTCATATTTTCACCGATTCTTGGTCTACTGCCAATGGACTGGCAGTTTGGTTACCGACTTGGCATTCCCATAGTTGGAAATTGCATTCAAAAGAACTGTGGGGAAAAGAATTATGGCAGGAGATTTGGGAAATGCTCCCACAGAGTACTGTTACAGTCTTCCATGTGGATGCTCATACCCCGATAGACTCTCTTGACAAATTCTTTCATAACATTGCAGATGAGAAATCTAAAATTGCTGAGGCAGTGGTGGACAGGCAAGATTCTGATATTGCGGGATTGGCGAAATGGGCCCACCAGAAAGCAGGACACTTTGGAGAGAAAGCCACTAGCAGGTGGGCTGCTGATCGAGGAATTTATATTCCCCTAGATTTAATCAAAAATGTTATTCTACATTGTCCCATTTGTCAGCATATCAGGCAGCGCAAAGTGCCCCAAATTGTTAAAGGTCATTTACATCGCGGGAAATTGCCCGCTCAAATTTGGCAGATTGATTACATCGGTCCACTTCCTATGAGTAGGAATTGTCAATATGTTTGCACTATTGTTGATACATACAGTGGCCTGCTGGTGGCCCTTCCCTGTAAGCAAGCTACCCAATTGAATACTATTAAAACATTGGAATTGATTATGATGTATTATGGTGTGCCATTCCAAATTCAATCTGATAATGCATCCCATTTTCGTGGAAGATTGGTACAGGAATTCTGTGTGGAAAACAATATTGAATGGGTGTTTCATATACCATATTATCCACAGGCCTCGGGTCTTGTGGAGAGGTTGAATGGCCTGCTGAAAGATCAGTTACGTAAATTAACAGATGACAAGTATAAGAATTGGCGAGACTTTTTGCCTCAAGCGCTATTGATTTTGAATAACCGTCCTTTTCTAAATGCTGAATCCCCACTTATGCGTTTGTTTCCTCCGAATGTTGATGCTAAGCCCAATGAAATCAGAGAGACTGTGATGTACTGGGAAATTACTCTCGGAGCTTTGGCTCCATGTAGAGGGACCCCAGGGTCGGCAGGTTTAGACTTGCATGCCATGGATGACACCGTTATAAAAAGTAAGAATCGAGTCATCATTGAAACTGGTGTTGGTGTTCATATACCAACTGGGAATTTCGGATTAATCGCCCCTAGATCGGGGCTGGCTGTAAAAGGCGTTCAGGTGCTTGGAGGAATCATTGACAGTGATTATCAGGGAGAGATTAAGGTGCTCCTGCTGAATAGCAGTGAGGTTGACTTACTGATACATCAAACTGACCAAGTGGCTCAATTGCTAATAATGCCTGTTTTCAGTGGTGAGATCACAAAAGGCACTGCCCCAACGTTGCTAACTGTACGAGGCCAGAAAGGTTTTGGCTCCACAGATAATCCTGGGGCCAGAGTTTGGGTGCAGTCGCCTAAGAATCCCCCTGAACAAGCAGAGGTCATTGCAACCGGTCAAGACAACACCATTTTAGTTATGAGACCAGGGAAAGATAGCTGGGAAGCAGTCCCGGCTGACAAATGTTACTTACGAGAATGAATAATGCCTGTATTCGATTCTCTTTCAGATCATTCTTTGGACTGTTGCTGCAGGATGTGTCGGCGTTGGACTTCTTTTGGGCTGGTACGACGAGAGAGGAGGGATCCCATCAACCCGGGCTGAGTTGAGAACCCGAGTGTCGCGTTCCTTCGCTGCGTGGGATTCGTCGTCGAACTTTTGGACTACGTTAGCCAAACGAGTGACTAAAGCCCCTCATTTCTGCTTGACACCGATGAGATCGGTGACTGACATTCTAGCGACTTGTTTAGTTGCTGTCCCTGCTTCATTGGAGACTTTGACTCATATTTTCAATATATCGAATGCTCGCCCCAATGTTCTTCTGGGCGATTTCGCTACCCATGAGTATTGCCCCTTGTGTACTGTACTGTCAGACCCGATACCCCCCATCCAGTCCCAAATAGTTACCTATAATATCACACAGGGTGATTTGTGTTTTTTCCTTACTTGTGATCCTAGTGCGATTTCTGAATGTATGCGTTTAAGATTGAAAGGTGCCACTTCATTCACCGCTCATGAACGAACTTTGTGCCTTCAAAGGACACCGAAAACATGTACCTCTGTTCAGAATAACATGACTTGCAAGAGTTTGGTAGTTACCCCCAGTCATTATCGCACGATGTTACTACCTGCCGGGTGGCTTTTCTCATGTGGTAATACTTCCTGGCCATATATCCCCGCAAATATTTCTGGAGGCCCTTGTGCCATTACTAGACTGAGCTTGTTAATGTTTTCATTGCATCCGAATGCCAACTCTCGTGTGATTTGAGATACAGTGAGGTTACAGGAGAATTGTGACTCATCTTTGCATTTATATTCCAAGTCTGAATACCTTAGCCTGGCTATTTCAATTGTCGGTGTTCCTGCTTTGGCAGTTTATAATGCCAAATCTATTGGGAAAATGGCCTGCTGGATGGTAAAATCCATTAATCATACTTCTACAGTCCTGTCTGACATGCTATTAGATGCCCAGGGTGAACGTAGAGCTATCTTGCAAAATCGAGCGGCCATTGATTATCTTTTGCTTAAACATGGACACGATTGTTCTGATTTTGAGGGTCTTTGTTGTTTTAACTTGTCTGATCATACAAAATCCATTCAAGCTCACATTGATAAACTACATGACTTGACAGAAGAAGTTAGAAAACACATTGACCAGGGCTGGTTTGACTGGCTCTTTAATTGGTTACCTGATTTGCATATGTTACGTCAGATATTAGGAGGTATTCTGGTTACTATCGGCATTTTGATTTCTATCTGTTGCTTTATTCAGTGTATTCCTTCACTACTTCAATTCTGCACATCTGGTACTAGACATAGATCAGTTAGTTTTGTTTCATATTATTCTTCCACAGATATTAGTTCTGTTTAATGAATGTATAATAGACTGAAGTCAAGGGTGAAATGTTCTGCTCGATTTTCCCGGCCTTCTTGTGAGGAAAGGTGATTGAATGTGACTTCAGTCTCTTACCATTCAAGTCTAAGGGTTAGAGTAGTGAATGGAGCCTATTTACTAGGCACTTCGACATGATCCTGTGCTCTTCCCCATAGATCAGGGCTTGCACACATAGCCTAGGGGATAGATTCGTTAGTATTAGGGATAACCTGTCCTGTAGTGAGGGTATTTCATGGAGCCGTGCTGAATTCAGGCCTGGTAGGCCTCAAACGGGAGAGACTCCATCTTTCTTTCTGCTCCGGCAGCTTGGGATGCTTCTAGGTTAAATGTAATGTTTTAGTTATGAGGTGTTATTCGCTTGGAGAGAACCGGTTCAGGCCGGCCCTTATCGAAGGATTGTATTTTTCTTCATGCCGAAGACACTACATCAGGCCGGCCGGCTGGCAACGTGTCCTTGGTACGGGGAGGTACAAGAATTTGGTGGGCGGCAGGTTACGGGCCGGAATTTTCCATGAGGAAACGCACCTCTATATTAGTGAAAGTCTGAGGCAGTTACATGTTCAGTCCGTAGGCGGCATCTAGCCGTTAGCAGTAAAGCTACTACTTATTCCAGGGAAGACAGACGCCATCTTGAAGGCGGAGAAGAACCGAGAGACAGATACTCTCCTAGCAGAATAGCCAGAGAGGAGAGAGTAGCCGATAAGGAAGAGGTCCCAGTGACTCGGAGAAGGGTGAAGGGAACAGCGCATAGTGGTGCAGACATGTATCCGTGACTGCGGAGGTGTGACTTCCAGGCGAGCCGAGGCACAGACGAGAAGGGAACCTAGATGACCACTGGGTGCAGGCTACATACTACTAAGGTGATGTCGACCCTTTCTTATTAGAGTACACAACTTAATCTTTCACTTTTCTTTGCAGGTTATGTGTTATATTGTAATGTTATGTGATTGCGTATGTAATGAGTAATAAAGTACCCAGTTTGTAGTGAACCAACATGTGCTGCGTGTTCTTGTATGAGAGGGTAGCCTATTCTTCTAGTCAGCTGCGGCTACATGAACAGATGTTAACCCTGATCAGGTAAGTGGTAACTGAATAAGGGAAAGAGGAGCCCCTCGAACCGGAGAACAGGCTATGCTCGAACTGGCAGTCCTTGTGTGATCTGATGAATAGCGAGACTGATTCCCTTTTTGTATGTTATGGTGATCATAGGATGAACTGTCGTATGAGACTGCCGTCTGGGTAGAGAGGTCTGGATTCGTATGGGATCGCGAGGCCGCCACTTGTGATACTGTCGTATGGGCAGAGAGGTCTGGATTCGTATGGGATCGCGAGGCCGCCACTTGTGATACTGTCGTATGGGCAGAGAGGTCTGGATTCGTATGGGATTGCGAGGCCGCCACTTGTGCTGAGACTGCCGTCTGGGTAGAGAGGTCTGGATTCGTATGGGATCGCGAGGCCGCCGATTGTGCTGAGACTGCCGTCTGGGTAGAGAGGTCTGGATTCGTATGGGATCGCGAGGCCGCCACTTGTGATACTGTCGTATGGGCAGAGAGGTCTGGATTCGTATGGGATCGCGAGGCCGCCACTTGTGCTGAGACTGCCGTCTGGGTAGAGAGGTCTGGATTCGTATGGGATCGCGAGGCCGCCACTTGTGATACTGTCGTATGGGCAGAGAGGTCTGGATTCGTATGGGATCGCGAGGCCGCCACTTGTGCTGAGACTGCCGTCTGGGTAGAGAGGTCTGGATTCGTATGGGATCGCGAGGCCGCCACTTGTGATACTGTCGTATGGGCAGATAGGTCTGGATTCGTATGGGATCGCGAGGCCGCCGATTGTGCTGAGACTACCGTCTGGGTAGAGAGGTCTGGATTCGTATGGGATCGCGAGGCCACCACTTGTGATACTGTCGTATGGGCAGAGAGGTCTGGATTCGTATGGGATCGCGAGGTCGCCGATTATAAGAGGTCTTGGTATGTATAGTAGGAATTCCCTGTCCTTAGGTGGTAGATATATGTGGTTACCTATTGTAGATAGGCCCTAGGGAGGGGGAGGGGGTAACATTCTGGCTGGGTTAGTGAGGCTCTGATGAGCGGGTTCTATCTGATCCGAAAACCCAAGCAGAACAACGTCATTGTGAGGAAACGGAAGAGCCTCTGTTTCCCAAAACAAGGTGGGTTGCCATTTTATTTTTACATTGCATGCGTTGTAAAAGTGCATGCGTGTAATGTGTAGTAATGGCTACGCGTTGTTACAACCCATGTTTTGTAAGGCTTACGATGTAATGGCATGTGGGGAAACAGCCACATTGTAATTGCTGTTACCCTTACCAGCAAGCCTTTTCTCTTTCACCATCATTTCTGCATTTTGACGCTTTTGTTTCTTAGTTCTACGGAGACGCTCTATTTGCTGTTGCTTCTTTAACCTCTGAGGTTTTGTTGGAATGGTATTTCTGTGTAGACAACTAGATATTGTAGTCTGAAAACTACATTCATCACTTAATTATATAGTATCACATTACATTTTTTAACTATTTAAACATGTAGTTTATCTGAGGATATATAGCTTATGCATTGTTCAGACTAGATTTGTTCATTTTTAAGTACATAGCACCCATCCAATAACTACTGACAGCCTACGTTATTGCTCAGTTATATGTATGGGTGAGTAAGAGTTTGCTCATACAGCTCCTGCCACACACAGCTACTCACACATCCTCTCACTCACCCATAAAACTACTTACTCAGACATTAACTTAACGGAGCGTACCCTATTTACTACCTACAGCCTACCTCAGGGGACAGTCATATGTTGTAGAAGAGTAGCTTAAAACTTGAGAAGGGCTTTAAATTTTAGATTTCAATGTCTCAGTTTTTCACATATATGTCAATGACTGTGTGAGTCCCTATCAGGAGCTCATAATCCATGATTATGTAAGTTTGTTCATAAATGGCCATCTATCTTTGTGATAATTACAGTCCTCTAAATGTGTCTGTAAAACATTGGGCTATTTAAGCATGTGAAACTGCCTGTATAAGCACAACATACATCTAAGTTGTGCCTGTATGTGTGAATTAATCTTTGCATGCTTCTTTATCTTCCTCACTGAGTGTTTCAGTGTCTGTCTGCTTTTCTACTTAGATATGCCAGATTTAAGTCTGGCTGAAGGTTGGATGTATAATGTGCACATAAGTTTCTATGAGTGCATATAGCTCTTTGAATCATCAAAGTACATATTTTACCTTTTAAGCGAATAGCACCCTGTGCTATGGCATATCTACAGCCTACCTTACTGTTCACTCATATCTAGTACAAGAACAGTTTACAGCTTGTCTAGCAGTTTTAAGTGATAAGACAGCTCTACCAGTAAAACAACATACCTAAGCTCAACTATACCAGGCCTGACAAATAATACAAGAGCTACTTGTCTGCATGGTAAACTTGAACGTGTCAGTTCCTTAAGCAGATATCTGAATGGGTTTTTCAGTTCCTACCTGAGGCTGAGATTCCGTTTGTATGTAACATCTTTTACAAAATCAGGGTATCTTGATGTGTGATTGTATGAATGTGTCTATAGGGGCCTGCATAGATTGACTCCTGGGTCTACTAGTAAATATTTGGTTACTTAAATGTGTAACAAGCTGCCTTTATTACCAGAGGATACATATTACTTGTGCCTGTCTGTGTGAGTGAATCTCTGTGTGCTTTTCTAACTACTTCTCTAGGTCTTTCAGTGTCTATCTGGTTTTTTACTTCGGTATCTCAGATTTAAGTCTGGGTGTAGGATGTATGTATAATTAGGCACATGTATTTATATGAGTGCACATAGATCACTGAAACTTCAAAGTGCATCTTTTACTTTTTAAGCGAATAGCTCCATGCACTATGGCCTAGCTACAGCCTACCATTGTGTTCACTTATATCTGGCAAAAGAAAAGATTACACCTTGTGTAGGACCTTTAAGTGATAAGACAACTCTACCAGTAAAACTGCATGCCCAAGCTCAACTCTACCAAGCCTGAAACATAATACAAGAACGGGAGACGGATATTGAAGCTGTTTCAGAAATTCTAGGTAAGCAATTAGTACTTCAGAGGGAGACAAGAAAGTAGTATTAGGATGAATAACCTCTAACTCGGGTTGCCAACATGTTTTAGGTGACGAACAACACTGGGTCACCGGAGGATATACTCATTTGACGAAGCACACAGCGTGGATTTTTTCAAACAATTGTGTTTAACTCACGCTCTGAATGAGGTGAGATCATTTATTTTGAATTCCTTTTGTTGTTGTGAGAATTATGCGTCATTAAATTGGTACATAAAATGACACTTTGCGTTTTTAGATGCTCCGGAGAGGGGATGGAATTTTGAAATATTGATCACTCATACACATTGCTATCAGGTATGAGTTTGGCATTTTATAAAGATGTGAATTCATCATTTGTTGGATTGACAGTCTGGATCAATAAGAATTCTGGTTTTTCTACTTTGTTATCTTCACACAGGGAAGAATCATCTAGTGACAGAATTTGTAAGTGCAAGTTACACACACATATGGTGACACAAAATGATGGTGAAGGGAATATGACAACTTAAAGCGTGTTTGGGAAAAGTGCACGAACTGAGAACTGTCTCCTTTTTCTTTTTCTTTCTTTTTCTTCTAGAAATACCCCTGACGAAGAGACTTAATGTCCCGAAATGCATTGGGTTCTGGCACCAGGGCTCTGGTACCATAGTGATTGAGATGATTAATGCATAATGTAAAACATTAATGATGTAAAAGAAGTGTTATAAAAACACACGTATGATTTGCAAATATTGAATGTTAATCATGTTCTTAATGTTTATGCTTTAAATGTTAATGGAAGAATAAATTGCATTGAATGTTAAAAAGCAATCAGATGTGCAGACTGCTGTCCTGGTCACCACGTAGGGTCTAGGCCACTTTTTTCCATTTATTACCAGAAGATACATATCACATGTGCCTGTCTGTGTGAGTGAATCTCTGTGTGCTTCTCTAACTACTTCACTAGGTCTTTCAGTGTCTATCTGGTTTTCTACTTAGGTATCTTGGATTTAAGTCTGGGTGTAGGGTGGATGTATAATTAGGCACATATTTTCATATGAGTGCACATAGCTCTACCAGTGAAACCAAATGACTAAGCTCAAGTATACCAGGCCTGAGGCTCAATGCAATCACTACTTGTCTGTATGATAAACTTTCAAGTGTCACTTGTTTAGCAGACAAGTGAATGAGTGTTTCAGTTCCTACATGGCACTGTGATTCCATATGTATGTATATGTATTACTAAATCTCTGTCTCTCTTTATGTGAAATATGGTTCTCTAAATGTGTCTTTAATAGCCTGCATACATTGCCACCCGGGTGTACTAGTGAATATTGGGTTATTTAAGTTTATGAGAAACTGTCTTCATTATCAGAAGTTACAAATCAGTTGTGTCTGTCTGTGTGACTGAATCGTTCAATGTTTCTCTATCTCAATAGGTTTTTCAGGGTCTGTCTGCTTTTCTACTTGTATCTCAGATTTAAGTCAGGGTGTAAGCTGGATGCATAGTTGGGCACCTATGTTTCAGTGAGTGCATAAAGTTCATTAAAACATCAAACTGCATAGTTTACTTTTTAAGCGAAGAGCTCCCTGCTCTAAGGCCTAGCTACAGCTTACCTCACTGCTCAGTTACATTTGGTTTAAGAAAAATGTATACCTTATGTAGCTGTTTTAAATAATAAGACAGCCCTACCAATAAACCTCGATGCACAGATCAATTCAGATTTATAATTCATATAAAGCTATAGTGCATAATTTTCACTTTCAAAACTGAGGGGCATACGTACAAGCCCCTATCGCCACAGGAACTTCATTTTTTGTGACGTTCCTTTGGCGATAGGGGCCTTGCCTTATGTGCAAGGCAGCGTTTAGCCACTTAACGTGGCTTAAAGCTGCCTTGTAAAAAAAAATGTAATCCGTATTTGTAAAGCGCAAACTACTCACCCTTTCGGGTCTCAAGGCGCTGTTGTGGAAATTAAGTGAGCTATTGCCCAAAGTCACATGGTGCTGAGCTGCCGCCAGAGCCGGGGATTGACCTGTGAACCCTGTGCTTTAAAGTCAGCTGCCCTGGCCGCTGCACCACACCTCTACACCTGTATATAAGGCACCCTTTTACGCTATGGTTAGCATAAAAGGGGCGTGTAGTGGGTGTTGCGGTGGGCGTTCCACCACAACACCCATTGTATTTGACGCTGCTCCCTATGAACAAGGGTGGCATACAAAGGCAGCAGCACCAAAATTATGACCAGGAAAATCCTGGTCTTAAGTTGGCAAAACAAGGAGAAATGCATTATTTGTCATAGTTTTTACTTTTTCCATGTGTGCTGCCCTGTGCAGCACACATGGAAAAAGCAAAATGCCATGGTTTGTTTATGTACAGGAAGGTGTCCCTTCCAGTACATAAGCAAACCTTTTAAAAAAATGCCATTTTGTAACTTTCATGCGTGCTGCATAAAGCAGCACACATAAAAGTTACAAAATGGCATTTTAGGATTGTTTATGTGCAGGAAGGGACACCTTCCTACACATAACCACTCTTTCCCTGCTCACAGACACCCTTGCACTCTGGTGCACGGATGCCTGCATTGGCACTACATTGTTAAACTTAGGCCACCGCAGGGGGAAACACAAGGCTGTACCACATTCTTGTAAATGTGGTACAGCCTTGTGTTTCCGAAGTTGCAGAGTGCGTTGTTAATCCCAGGAGGCTAACGATATGCTCCACCACTTCATTGTATATATCCCCCTGAGTGTTGCATTCATCTTTTGTAATGAAACAAATACGACTACAACTCCCAGAATTCAAATAAAAACATTAGTTATAAACAGCACATCACATATACACATATACAACTTTGACATGATATACTACACGATTACATATAGGTTTAACCATTAGTGTGCAGTTCTTTCTCCTACAATTTCTTTAATGCAGTAAAGCAATACAAGTGCAACATTAACATCCATGGAAACACATTCTAAAATAACTTGATAGACACCTGATCTGCACCTGAGACAAACTAACTTGATAGACACCTGATCTGCACCTGAGACAAACTATGTCTTAGTTACCTATTAGCAGAGATATAAAAACACCTGGAAATTGATTTATGTATCATCCTTTCTTTTATTAAATAAATATATATGAAAATCTTTTATTAAAATATGAGATAATGATATACCTACTTAATATATTTTTTTACTTTAAATAACATACCAGTAGATTGAGTTCATTGGTAAAATTACTTTTTTTCTCTTTTTGGGTAGTTGTAATATTCTCAGTGTTTGTAAAAACTTCGCACAAGAATGGCTCACCTCTTTTATTCAACACAACTGTAAATGGCAACCTTCTGAAATTTGGATTGGCTGATACTGCAAGAGTCAGCAAATAAAAATATTGCTTTCATATTTTAGTCTTGTAACTGCATTTCTGAAGGGTTACTATCTATTAACCCATTCACTCCGGTTTGGAGGTAGCACAAAATGCATTCCTTTGTGTCAATAATTGCAACGTAATCGCGATGAATTCGCAAAAAAAAACTAAAGTCGGAAAACCTACTTTACTTAAAACTTTTATATTTCTATCACTATACTGTACTTTCTTGGAACATCCTCATTAGGAAATCTTGCCTACCTTATAAAACAATGAACCTAAACCTCTCCAATTCATACAAATGAATACCTGTTTCTTTAATACCCTTCCTCAATACACCCTCTGAAGATTCTCCATAGGAACACACTAGAACCAGTAGGTCACAAAGTTCACAGCACATTCCAGAAGGTCCATACTAGTTACAAAATGAACTACAGTAGGTGTGGTTGATTGAACATACTGTAAAGCATATCCAACTGTCTATTACATTCTTTTAGATGTATCAGAGCCTACTTACTAATCATTTCCAAATGCAAACTACTTTTATTCACCTGCATATTCTCTTCATTCAATCACATTTCGAGTTTTTTTCAAACCACCAGCACACAAGCATTTTCAATGTCTTTCATAGTACCAACAGTGATAACCAGCTTTAGTCCTGTCCTGTGTGATATTCCTCCTTCCTACAAAGTGCTTAGAGTGAGGATTCTGGGCCACAGCTATGTCTATTGGGCTAAAAAGGCTGCAAAAACACAGGTATTGACAGAGACTTGTGTTTACCAAATGTGGAGATTAGTTGGTTTGGCTAGAGAGTGGTAACGTTTCATAAGCTGTTGTCTTTGGTTAGAACCATTGTGGATTTCCAAACTCCTCAGCTCATGATTGTGCACTGTGGTGGCAATGACCTAGCCACATTGACTGGGGTAGGGCTGGAAATCCTAACAAAGGATTCCTTTGCATAACTGATGTGGCATTTCCCTCACACTATCTTGGTGTACTCTAATATATGCCAAAGACAGAAAAGGAAGTGGTCAAATAAATTCTGTTCACAGATTGACAAAGCCAGGAAACATGTTAATGAAACAGTTTCTTCTTTCCTTAGAGACCAGAACATGGGCTCTAGCTACAACAACAATCTACGTTTTGACATGCATGGAATATCTAAAGGTGATGGAGTTCACTTTACAGATAAAAGGAACAACATGTTTTTGAAACTTTGCATACAGTCTCATGTGTAGCTGTCTTATACACAATGGCTCTTGTCAGAGCGACCCAAGAGCCCAAAATGTTGTTCCTTTTCTTGTTAAAGGATTTTTTTAAATTTGCGGTAACGTCGTGAGGATCGCGATTGCGTCGCAAAGTCACAAAACAAATGCAAACATTCAACGATCACCACCAAAAATGATAACTTAAAGAATTCATTCTATTACAATACACATAGTACTAACATGTTTGTACACATATATTTGTAGTAACCTTTTTCAAAAACAGTGTTTGAACGCTACTTCCTGTTTTCGCGATGGCCCCTAAGCACCCTCAGCAGTGATGGGGACTTCATCCCCCAACCAAGTACGCACAGGAGGTGAGTTTTCAGAGTAGTGGAGAAAAGGGGGAAGGGCCTCGGGCAAGGTGCTTGGTTCCTATATTTTTTTAATTTAGAAAAGGGGGTTGTGTGGCCCCCCTTCCCTTAGCGCTGTTGGGTCTCCGAGACCCCGTCCCCGGGGTCTGACCTATTTTTTAATTTTTATCTAATTTAAAAGAGAGGGGGACGAGTGGGCCCCGTCCCAAGGCCAATATATGCCCTGGGGACCACATCCCCTGGGCCCCTTTTTATACATAGGGTTGGGAGCTGCTAAGAATAGGCATGCTAATGCCCCCACCCCAAAAAAGTCCTTCCGCCCCCCTGGAAGGCAGATTGGGGCAATAGCCCCTTATCTGCTCCCCCAGGGGGCAGAAAGCCCACTAGGCACCAGGAAAATGTTTATGGGCATGTCAAGGAGAAGCCCCATGGGCAAGGGTCACTCTCCTTTTTTTAGGCACACATTTTGGCTGTTACAGTGATATTTTTAGTCTCATCTGCACCAAAGTGGGGGCAGAAAAACTACTAGGAACCAGGGGGAGTTTGTGTGTGTGTGAACTGGAGTTTGGCTGACGATCTATGTGTACTGACCTTTGGCTGGCAATTTGCTGGTGGTGTGTGTGGACCTGCACTTGGCTAATGGTGTGACTGGACTCGCGCTTGATGACAATGTGTGTAGATTGGCACTTGCCAGGTGGTGTGCGTGCAATGGTGCTTGGCTGGCAGTGTACCTAGACTGTGCTTGGCCGCCTGTGTGCATGGATGGTGCTTGGCTGCAGGGCCTGACTGGCTGTAGCGGGCACCGGGCATTTTACCGGTGGGGTGGGGGCTGGTTTTCTGGTCGTGGGAAGTGGTTTTGTCACTGGGGGCCAGTTTTTCCGCAGTGCTGCAATACCGGCCCCCAGTAACAAAAGAGGGTGCAGTGCTTTTTACTAGCACGCCCCCCTTCCCAGGGCCAGACAAGCAGCAATCTGCCAGGGCTGGTTGCTGTTCCCTACCCGACCCTGCTTGGCTGGTGGTGTGCGGTGATGGCGCTTGGCTGGCGAAAGTTCGTGGGTGGTGCTTGGCTGGTGGTGTGTGGATATTGCTTGGCTGACTGTGTACATGGATGGCATTTTGCTGGCTGTGTAAATGGATAGCACTTGGCTGGCAGTGTGCATAGATGGCGCTTGGCTGGCAGTTTGTGTGGATGGCACTTGGCTGGCAGTGTGTGTGGATGGTGCTTGGCTGGCCATGTGCATGGATGGTGGTGTGCGTTTACTGACACAAGTAAGGTATCATTTTTATCGGGAGACTGAGGGTTATGCTGAGTGGTAGGAAATGTGTGCCTTTATAGCTAAATTTGAGGTTTGCAGGGGATTCTGGGAAGGAAAATGTTGGGATATCAACACAAGCCACACCTCCCTGGACTCCAATGGGTGTCTAATTTTCAGAAATGTCTGGGTTTTTTAGGTTCCCCTAGATGTCTGCAAGCCTTGCACCAATCTATCTATCACAAGTACAACCTGGTTTTTCAAGAGCGTCACCTGCGTTTTTGGTCCCGGGCTCAGCGGCCATCTAGGGAAAGCTGGGTGGTGGGAAATTTGTGTCAGCCCAGTGATGCCACTACTTTCCGAAACAGAAATATGAGAACAATGTGATTTTTTTCAGCTAAATGTGAGGTTTGCAGGGGATTCTGGGTAGCACAACATTGGGTGATCCACGCAAGCCATATCTCCCTGGACTCTCCCGGATGTTTAGTTTTCAGAAATGTCTGGGTTTGGTTTCTTTCCCTAGATGGCCTCCGAGCCCCGGACAAAAACCCAGGTGAGCCCCCTTGCAAAACCAGGTTGTTTTATGATAGCTTATTTTGATGTCTCCCCAATGCGCGTTGGGCCCTGTCCTGCCGCAGGGCACTTGGCCCACCCACACAATTGAGGTACCATTTCTATAGGGAGACATTGGGGAATGCTGGGTGGGTGGGAGTTTGTGGATCCACGCAGATTCCAAAAACTTTCCATGACAGAAATGTGAGAACATTTTGTTTTTTTAAATATAATTTGAGGTTTGCAAGGGATTCTGGGTAACAGAACCTGGTGAGGGCCACACAAGTCACCCCATCCTGGATTCCCCTGGGTGTTTAGTAATCAAAATGTATAGGTTTGCTAGGTTTCCCTAGGCACCGGCTGAGCTAGGGTTCAAAATTCACAGCTGGGCACTTTGCAAAAAAAGGGTCAGTTTTCACTGGAAAATGTGATGTGTCCACATTGTGTTTTGGGCTGTTTCCTGTTGCGGGCACTAGGCCTACCCACACAAGTAAGGTACTATTTTTATCAGTAGACTTTGGGAAATGCGGGTGGGTAGAAGTTTTGGGATCCACGCAGATTCCAGAACTTTCCATCACAGAAATGTGAGGAAAATTAGTTTTTTTGACAAGTTTTGAGGTTTGCATGGGGTCTGCGTAACAGAACCTGGTGAAAGCCACATCTGTATATGCGTTTTCTTTATTTTACTTGGTGTCTTAAGGGCTTTCTGCCCACCCTGGGGACAGATCAGGGGTAATTACCCCGATTTGCTCCATAGGGGGGGGGGGGCAGGAAGACTGTTGTCCATTTACTTGGGGTAGGCGTGGCCATGTTCATGCTGAGCAGCCTCACACCTATATTTAAAAAAAGTAAGTACTCCCTGGCCACTAGTGGGCTTTCTGCCCCATCAGGTGGCAGATTAGAGGTAATCACCCCATCTGCTCCTGAGGGGCTAGAAAGAATGTTATTTATTTGGGGGGTGGATACATGCCCATGCCCATGCTGGGCAGCCCCCACCCCTATATTTTGTATTACAAATGAATTCTCTGGTGTCTAATGAGCCTTCTGCCCGTGTGAAAAGCAGATTGGGGTTAATTACCCCTGATCGGCCCCCAGGAAGCAGAAAGACTGTTAAAATATACCTTTGGAATGGGGGCATGGCCATACCCTGGTGGGAAGCCTCCACACCTATGTTTCTATAAAGTGAGAGTTTTCTGCCCTCCAGTGGAGCAGATTGAGGGTAATCACCCCCATCTGCACACTTGGGGAGGCATAAAGACTAGTGCCATGTAATTAGGGATGGGGCATGACCATACCTTAGTGTGCATTCCCCACCTAACATTTTTATTAATAAAAAGTGTTGTGTATTTCCTCGAAGCTCCCTTATGTTAGCCTAACTGGAAAAGGGATCATTTAATTTTTGACAATACAGGCCCAGACAGGGATGAATTCATCACCAGAATAATACTCACCTACAACAATAGTTCAAGGAAAATCAAACACATCCTGTCCAAACATTGGCCTGTTCTGATGAACAATCCCATAGTTGGTCAGAGGATCAGGCAACATACTTGTGTCACCTTTCGTACGGCCATATCTTTCAAGTATATTCTTGTCAAAAGTGACATTACCCCCCACAGAAGTGTCAGTGAACGCAATCTCAGAGGTTTTTACTCATGTGGATGGCTTGAGGCCTGTAAAGAAAGTCAAATTGCTGAATCCAATGCCACTTTCAAAGGCAACACACGACAGATACGTCGGTTTCTCACATGTTGTATCAATCCTGTAGTGCATGACTTGGTTTTCCCATGTGGGCAGAAATATATTGGCAGTACAGTTTGCTGCTAAAAAAAGAGTTTTAAAAACACCTCAGGGCCATAGAACACAGTGGTCCGAAGTACCCAGAAGCTAGACATATTTCCAGAAGCCACTATGGTAATTGCAATATGTTGTCATTTTATGTAATGAAACAGATTCTGATGTATTCCAGGGGAGGGTATTGTTTTCCAAGAATGAGGTAAAGAGAGTCACAATTGCTCATTGAGTATTTCAATTGTCCCCAGCTGAAGAGTTTGGGGCCCACAACTATCTTTCTAAGTATACCTGGTAAGTAAGGCCAACCCAGTGCATCAAAGTGACTCCAAACTAACAGCCACCCCATCCAGTAGGTCAAACAGGTATCTAAGGTTAATGAATGTGTTTATGGTCAAGGTGAACTCATTTTGATCTGGGTGGATTATTGCTAGAATCACCAACAATAGCCTTTGAGCTATTCTCTGAATCAGAATATTGTAGCCATGATTGAAGAGTAACAATAGCATGTACGAGTGCACATTCAATGGATCCCTGCCCTGTTCGAACAAGATAATAATCAGTGCCTCCCTCATTGACTCTGGCAGCACACTGAGCCTCTTTGAAGCCTGCTACTTTGACAGTAAGCAATTTGCGATGATGGCAGCATAAATAGCATAGATATTTATAGGTAAGCCGTTCATACAGGGGATCTTGTTACGTGCCATCTATTTTATGGCAGCTCATACCTCCTTTATTGGTATTGGTGCCTCCAGGATGTGGTATTGCAGAGGATCTATCTGGAGCATTCAAATATTTTATTGAAATCTACTCTATGTATTCTATATTGGTTTGGATTTTTTCTTCTGTTGTGTTTTCACTTTATTACTGTTTGTGCAATGCATAAAATACTTTACATATTGCCTCTGAGTTAAGCCTGGCTGCTTTTTTGTGCCAAGCTACTCAGGGTTAAGCACAGGTTAATCTAGTGAGGTTTTGTGGCTCACCCTGCAAGGGAGGATGGCTGTTGCTTGACCAGGGATCACACCCTAATCAACTAGCAAACCAATTTCCAGCAACCACAAGCACAATCCTGCCTTGCACCTCTACAACTTCTTCTAGTTTTAGCTCTAGAAGAAAACTCCTCTGGAACATCTTTACATTGAGATGAATGGGAATGGGAATGGTAATACATCACAGATTTTAGTTTGCCACAAGCTATTGGGTGGTAAGAGAACAGGAAGACATCAGGCAGATATCTTGGTACCTGCTGGGGCCAATTGGCAAATATGAAAAACAAGCTTTTATTCCTGTAGTAACAGCACCTAAAAAGAATTGCTGTTTGCAATGATCATGAAGATGAAGATGTTAGCAGGGCAAGCAGCATGACTGCTCATAGTGTTCTTTTAGCAGCAGAAGAAAATTCTGCTTGGATATGGAAGTGGGAAATGTAACATCACCCAATAGTGTCCAAGTGGGTTTCCTTCACAGAAGTCACTTGAGGTAGGCTTATCATTTTCAATGAACTGTGCATGCATGTCTAACAACATAATGTTTTCTGTTGTAAAGAGACAGATAATTAAGGACAAAGGCAAACAAAGACAATTAATTCAATCTCTCAGCGGCTTTTCAGTGCAACTGAATGCAATTGTCATGGTTAGAAGGACCATTCTGCCCCCTCAAAATGTAGACAGACTCAAGATGATCTAAATAAATAAACATATCATCCTTAAAAATGATCATGCTCCACAAGACACAATTGTCGTTGAGGGTAGTTTCTCGAACACCATAAGCGTGGTAAGTGATTGTCCTCCAGAAGAAGTTCTTGAATACAAAGATTAACTGTACAAACTAGTATAAAAAGTCAAACTGAAAAGTAACACAACACATTGTCTGCTTTAAAAAATTAACAAAACCTATTTGTATTATATTTTGTGTGCCAAGAGCTGTGAATAAACAGAAATAGACTAGTGTGTGTTCCCTGTGCAAGGTACAGACAAATAAGAAAGGACACAGTCATTTTGACCAGAGGAGATTCAAACTGTTACAGAGGCTACATCTGACCATATCTGGGAGGGGGCTCATAAGGGAGGTCAATGCAACTAAATATTCATCATGTACTTATGGAGCATTATATAAAAAGTTTAGGTGTGTTACTTTGTTTGTTTTCATTCAGCAACAATGATTTGTGATTAGTGTGATCTGCACTGCACTATTTTCGGTCGTATATGTCTATCATGTGGTGCAAGCAACTGAAACAATGTGAACAAAAATGTGTACTTCGTTATTCTGCTAGGGTTCAAGTTGTGGGTGATAGGCCACTCATTCATCACTAGGGTGGCAAGATGTGCAAAGACTAGGACCTGAACACACCTCTACACCCTCATATGGATAACATGGCTGGGTTTCCCTGGCATGCACTAGGGCAGTATGATTCCTAAGCTGCAACAGAGACTAGAAAGGGGTGTGTCCCAGCATCACAATTTAGTAATTCACCTGGGGCAATGGCCTTACCTCCCTGTGGCACAGTGAGTGAATCAAGGCATTGAGGTCTACCTTGGGTGAAATCTGCAAAGTCATAGGGCATTGCAAGATATGGATCTCTGATATAATACCGCTCAGGATCTGGCATGGATTTGGGTCAGGGGATACCATTAAATATTCATGAAAGAGGATAAACATTGTCAAGCGCATGTTTACTGAGCAGAGGGGCTTTGGTTTCATTAGCCACGGGTTATTAAATGCAAGCAACGCAAGGTACTTCGTGAAGGATGGGGTACACCTGTCAGAGGTTGAGATGGACTTGTTCCTCTTGGACCTGCAAGAGGCACTGAAATCTTCAGTTTGCAAGTGATTAGGGAGACTTGCATGATGGGAGGAGCCCTGTATGTGATGGCAGCCACATCCGAGGCATTGGAGGAGTTAGAGGACGATCTAGAGGTAACTTTGGTACATAAGGGCCGGGAGTCTTTACAGACGGACCCTTGGATGTAAGCAACAAATGTATGATGTTACAACGCATACATTTACAATTTCAATTTAATTTCAATTTATTTTTATTATGTTTTGGCACTCCAAAGAGGTCCACATAAAACAAGATACACAAATACAAATACACATTCTCAACGTAAAATTGACAGCTACAACATTTTCCACTGAACAAGATAATCAGCGACACATACCTCCATATTTCATCAATAAATAGCTAAAAAGCCTTTAAAAAAGTTAAAAATATTGAAGCAAAACATTTCATTTGGAGGAATATATAAGGCCTGCAAAAAAGAATTCACATTGAGGATACCCAATTGCAAGCATATTGATCTTAACCACTTCGAACGAAGTGGACGCAATAGTACATGAGAACGATCCTGAGCAGACATATTACAAAAGTTACATGTGGGAGAAGACCCATGCCATTTTGCCAAAAGAGGAACCAAAATCTCCGAACACCATGTGGTAGGTTCCAGGTGACATAGGGCTGGGCAAGCTTCATTGAGTATGTGTTAGCAAGGAGATCACCTCCCCTCTTTGCTAGCATGGGCTTCTTTTCCAACGTGAAGCAAAGAGCCCAAGAAGCCTGTTTCAAAAGAGATTTTAGCTGGGAAGGAGAAATAGTAAAAAGGGTACTCTCTTCCAATTCAAGAAGTGCCAAAGCCTTTCTGAAATTCTTAACAATTTGGGAGTACTCTCTTAAGCTACCCAGCAATTCCCCCTTGAGAAGGGATCTCAAAGTCCCCGTTTCTCCTCTAGCCAGGCTGGCAACCCATCGTACTAGAGCGGACAGGCCCTGCGCCCAACTGCTACGGAGACCGAATTCAAGTCTACAGGCAGCCACAGAACAGGCGGGGTTGAGAGAAGTTATAGACCTTAATAATTTTCCTTCTACCGTCTGTAGAAAACCCCAGTGCTTTAAGTCAACCAGTTCCATTCCATACAGGAGGGTTGATGGAATTTTTGCCCTATAGACCTCCAGTAAACAAGCAAAATGTCTTCTCCCTGTGGCGGAATAAAGGGCGCTCAGACTTTTGCCTTGGGACAGGGCTTTACGGGAATTATTATCGATATGAGGCTTCTCACTCAGGTTGGCCGAAATTATTTTTCCTAAGAAGGTATATGTCTTAACCACCTCCAATTTCTGACCACCAACTGACCAACCAAAATTCTCTAATTTAGATTTTTTCTTCCCTGTAATGCACATAATTTTGCTTTTTGTGGCATTTATCCTCATGTAGTTGGTCTCTGCAAAAAGATGTAAAGCCTGCAGACGATTAGCTAATCCCTTAGGTGTTAAATCTAGGATAAGGATGTCGTCTGCATATAGAAGGCAGGAAATAGAAGATCCCCCCACTACCGGGGCTATGCCAACACAAGATGAAAGCGAAGCTGGAAGGTCAGCAATATACAGGGAGAAAAGTAATGGGGCCAGTAGACAACCCTGTTTTAATCCATTCATGGAGGGAATAACCCGCGATAAACCCCTTTCTCCACCTTGTAACACTCGGTACCAAGTGTCCGTGTGTAAAGACCGCACCAGATCTAATAGAAGAGGGGGCATGCCCAAGTCAGATAGCTTTTACAACACATGCCTTTACGACGCAGTTTTTACATCGCAACATCCTTTACAATTCATTCTTTTACATCGCATGCCATTACATTGCATTTTCAGAAACTACCTTACAACGCATTCCATTACATCGCATTATACCTTTACAACGCATACCATTACAATGCAAACCATTACATTGCATTCAAGGTAAGTGTTGGATAGTATAGGGGTAATAATTACTATTCTAACTCCAGTGAGTGCAACAGTAGGGTAAGTGTCGGATAGTGTAAGGGTACTATGCATTGTAATGGTATGCATTGTAATGACTTGCGATGTAATGCCTGAATTGTAGTGACATGCAATGTAATGGCTGTGTTATAATGACATGTGATGTAAAAGATGTTACGATGTAAGGACTACTATGTAAAGGTAGTGCGATGTAATGACTGCGTTGTAAAGGTCGTTTCCCGTAAGCAATGGTGCCCCATTGGTCCCTTGGGCAGTTGTAAGCCTGAGCAACAGGGAGCTTGGATGGTAACTCCGCACCCTAAAAGGCATCAGTTTTACTCCTGGAATGGTAGTCCGTGGTGTTTAGGGGGAAAACATCCCACCTAGAATTTAAGCACCTAATGGATTGTCTCACCGTGTAGTGTGGCTCCTCAGGCAGGTGGGGAGCCTAGATTACTCAGTGCTGCCTTCCCTTGGATCAGCCATACGTTAACTCACTAGTTGGCATATTTCATTTTCTGAAATAAACCTGCAGCAAAATTGTTTTGCCCCAGACAGTCTGTGTTCTCTGAGTTATTCCATTTATTGTGTGCTAAGCAGTATCTACCAATGAAGGTCTTTAAGTCCGAAATCAATGCTGATATTTCCTGATAGAACATGATGTCTCCCACACCTAACATTTTATGCTCATGCTCTGGTGTCTGTGAAGATTGAAAGGAGTGTACTGAATATGTGTGTGTAGATTCCATTGAACCCACAGATACCACACTGGTGTGGAAACAAGTGACTAGATCATTTATTAAATATCAAATGATAAAGGTCATATGTGGAAGAAGTTTATCTGTACTTGGCATTTTTAGTGTTTGGGTAATCATTCTGCATGCATCTACATTTCTCTGTGAGTGTTACTTGGTTTGCCTTTAGTTAACGGCGAGCCAGAATCTCTTGATTCTTTCAAATCCAAGGGCTTGATTATGATTTTGGTTGATGAGATCCTCCATCACAAACTTGACGGATATCCTGTCTGCCATATTAAAAGTTCCATAGGATATAATGGAACTTGTAATTTGGCGTACGGGATATCTGTAAGGTTTGTGACGGAGAATCCCATCTGCCAAGATCGTAATCAGATCCTAAGTTCTTTCTTTTTCTTATTCAACAAGTCTGTCTCTTCCTGGGTGTCACAAGCTACTCACCTGAACACCAGGAAGTTCTGATGGGGTGACGATGGAACCCGACTCCGGCTAAGGAATTATACTTGGCAGAAATTAATGGTATTCACACTGTTCCAGTGAAATTTCTCACACAGAAGGGGAAATGGGAATGAGGGAGAAACAAAGAAACAGATTGCACAGGCTCTGTACGTCTCTCAGGACACTAGACAGCCTTGGCTGGAGGGTGATGATATTGGCTTCTGTGAAGAAAAAGTTATGCTAATACACAATTGTTAAGCGAAAACAGATATTGAGTAAATACTTTTACTACCTGGATAATTGTTGACCCTTTTAAAACAGTCCTTGGGGATGTCAATGGCAAATGTGAAACAGTGTTCTTTTAGCTGATTTGGCAAAAAGTTCAGCCTTGGTCCAAACTAACCCTGGGCGTAGCAGGCATAGTGCCTCTACGCGTATTTCCACAGAGTTTTAAAAAAACTCTGTGGAAATACGCTGCGCTCCCTCCCCCCTCCCAAATTCTTTAAAAATGTAAAAGAAGCCACTTACCTGTTGTCTGAAACCTCCCCTGCCTGGCCGCATTCTCCTCCCTGCTCCTCGCCACCTCGGGTCCTTCTGTAATTAAAAAAACACTACGTTGCACATCTGACGCACGTACGAGGAGCAGGGGGGAGAACGCGGCCAGGCATGGTAGGCGGCAGACAACAGCCAAATGCCTTCTTTGACATTTTTAAAGACTTTGGGAGGGGGGAGGGAGCGGCTATCTCTGCTCCACCATAGAGGCAGAGTATTTGCCTACTATGCGTTCGCCACAGAGCGCAGAGTAAGCAAATCTCCCCAAACTCCGCTGTCGGAGCAGAGTTACCCGCCCAGGGTTAGTCCAAACCAAACTTGGCCTCATCGAATCCAGTGTTCTTTATTTGTACAATGAAACTGACTTAATAAATCCTTAAATTGAGTTTTGTCTATCGAGCATAAAGATGCCTTTTTCAAGGTAAATCTGAGAGATAAGCGTTTCCAGGAGTGTATGCAAGATGCAATACACTCGTGTCCTTCTATCTATCTGTTTCTTACAATTTAATTATGATTCCCAAAACTCATGATGAACTGTCCTTTTACGTCTGTAGTTACAATGTTTCAAACTCTTGCGCTGTTCCTATTGCAGCTGCCTTTTAGAAAAGGAATTGTTTTACCTGAACATCGGTGGAGATCTGATCATCAGGTGGCAGTTCCATGGTGAGTTATTCTTGTTTTTCCTTTCCTCCTTTGTCATTATCTGTAGGAAGATTGAGTCAGAATGGGGACGAGATGCGTACCTTGAAGATCTGTAATCTGGGTGGTTGCCTTGGGGGCCTGGAAGATGCAGAGCTGGGCTGTGGGATGGAGCTGCTGTGAGAAGGTGAGCAGGATTCGAAGCAGGGGAAGTCCAGAGTCGGTTGGGCAAGGAGTCGGTTGGGCATTTATCAAATAAATCCACATTTTGCAATTAAAGGAACACTGCATCTTGTAATCTTACATTTGATATATATATGCCTTTCTAGACATTGGAGAGTATCTACAACATGTACATTACTTAATTTCACAACATGTACAAAAGTACCACTAAATTATTTTTCCAACAAATTCTTCTATATTCAAATTTAAGACTCTTTGAAAAGGCACAGCAAGGCCTTAAGTCAGACTGAAGATATTTTACTACTACAATATTACTTGAATACCAATATGCCATCAAATCTAATCATTAAAACCCTTAAACAATTGTACTAAAACTATGCACGTTGCATTATTTCTTTTTTTAATACGAATGACACAACGTTTTCTGCTGGGATTTACAAACCATGTAACAGTCCATGGGATTAGCCTGTGTTCCTCAGACCTTGTGCTACTTCTAATACAAAACTATAGAGCCTCTGTCAGATCAATGATTTAAGATATTCCAAATAATCTAGGAGTCCTCCCACATGTCCCACATGTAAACAAATGCATGTACACACACAAAAAGGTTGAGCACTTCCATGAGTGGAATGTATATTGCCCATAATAGGTAACAGCACTTTATATGTTATGTTATGTTATGTTAAAATAAACTTATATAGCGCGCAGCTACTCTAAAAGAGTGTCCCGGCGCTTTCCACAGGCGGCTCCGTGTGTAATAACATAACAAGAAAGGAAAACTAATACTGAAAAGAAAGAAAAGAAAAAAAAAAAACCCCGCAAAGAAAAAAGTTAAACATTAAAAAGCCAAGTCTTCAGGCTCTTCCTGAATTGAAGCAGATTCGAGGTGCTGCGTAGCGCCAATGGCAGAGAGTTCCACAACTGGGGTGCCTTAAAGCTGAAGGAACGGCCCCCAGTCCGCGCCTTCCGCACACGTGGCACCACGGCAGTAAAAAGAGATTCGGACCGCAGTGAGCGGGCAGGACGATAGAAGTTCAGTCTACGCCGTAGGTACCCAGCCCCTGAGCCAAACAAGGCTTTATGCATCAACGTAAGGGATTTGAACATAATCCGCTTACGGATAGGCAGCCAATGAAGCCTCTGCAACAGCCCAGAGGCTCGTGACCGCCTATGCAGGCCAAAGATGGCACGGGCAGCAGAGTTTTGTGCCACCTGCAGGCGTTGGACCAGGTAGTCCGGGAGGCCAAGAAAGAGGGCATTGGCATAGTCGAGCCGGGACCCGATGAGCGCCTGCACTGTAATCCGCCTATGCTCCGCAGAAAGCAGTGGAAGAAACTTGCGGAGCATCTTCAGAATTCCAAAGCAGGTTCCGGCCAGACCCAAGATGTGCGCTCTCAATGATAACTTATTATCAAGTTTGACGCCAAGATTTTTAGCGACCGCAGATGATTGTATCGGAGGGCTCATTTCAGATGGCCACCATTGCCGCCACTCAGGGTCGGTGACACAGTCGAAAAATAGGACCTCCGACTTACTGGAGTTGGCCTTCAGGTTGTTATGATGGAACCAATCGAATACCCTGCCCAAACAACCCCGAATACTCTCTCCATCAAATGGTTGGTCTTTACCACAAGTGAAGAGGAGTTGCGTGTCGTCGGCGTAGGACACGATCTGGGCCCCGAAAGCCGAAATTTATGTATTCAAACAAGGTGCTCACTGACAACACTATCCCAATATTTTCTAAATACTAGTGTGAAAAATGGGAACAGTTATGTTCAATATAAATACAAATTACTTACTAGAACGAAAAGTTCTGCAGATGGTCAAAAAGCAGCTTCTTGTTTGAGCTTGAAGATGGTAGGATTTTATTTGCATGGCTCCATGAATTCTGAGTGTTAGGCCTGGCATCCTTGGTGTAGTTTTCCCTGAAACCTATTGCCTTTATTCCTGTTTTGCTGACTTCGTTTTTGCTGGCCTTAGGACTGTGCACACTTTACCACTGCATACCATTGCGAAAGTGCTTGTGTTCTCCCCTTAAAATACGGTAAGATTGGCTTATACCCAATTGGTATAGTTAATTGTCTGATAAGTCCCTACAAAAGTGGCAATACCTATGCCAAGGGCCAGGAAATTAAATGCTCCTATTGAGCATGCAGGACTGATTGTGCCACCCACTTAAGTAGCACTTTAAACATGTCTCTGGCCTTCCATTGTAACCTGTGTGTGCAGGGGTGAGCTGAATGTTTTATTCTGACATTGGCAAATCTTTGGTCACTCTGAGTTACGTGGAGTTCGGGACAAATTTCGACAATCACCACATAGTTCTCCTGCAGTGCTCCAGAAAATGCAGTCTGGCAAGTGCAAGTGAGCTTAAGCATCCCCTAGAGTGATTTTCCTACGCAGGTGGTTGTGGTCAGTGGGCTGATTCTTAACTAGATTTGCTGCCGCTTGAGTAGATTTTCTATTCAAGTGGCAGCAAAATCAAATCATATGGCTGCTGCTCTTGAACAACACATGGTGCCATCTGCTCTGATTCTTCAGCACTGTTCGTGCTACCAGTGCTCAATTGAAGTGTGAGCTACATATTTTCTGCCTGTTGGAGGAACATCGAGCAATCTCGCTGAATTTTTATGTAACTGTGTAATTCCGCGGAGTGAAACGTCACCTAACCTGCCCACCTCTAATTTTAAGCTGCCATTTTGACCTGGCAAAATAAACCTTTTGCCAGGCCCAAACTTTCCTTTTTAATACATATTTCACCCTTAGGATAGACCATGGTCAGTCCAGAGGGCAGGGTGCAGTGTATTAAAAAAGTTGGACATGTACTTTTACATTTTACTTGTCCTGCAAGTTAAAATCTCCAAAAGTTTGCTTGCACCACTGCGAGGTCTACTTCTCCCATGGGATAACATTGGAATTACCTTACTGCATTTTATAAGTGTAATTTCTAAATGGGAACATATAACGATAGGTTTGATTAGTGTAGTGCTTGGGGAGGAGATTGTCCCAGATAGTGTGGGAGACAGCATAGTGGTTACCCCAGTGTGACTGGGTGATGAAAAGATGGTGCGGAAAACTCACATGCCTAGTAACACTAGGAAATGCAGACAGTGGGTCACCATTGATGGGTAGAGGCCTGCATGACAACTGTCAGGGTCATCTGGTGACCTAAGAGCAGGTAATCCCTAATGCATTCCCCCAAGTTGTTGCTGCCAACTACCATGACAGTCAGTATTCAGTGGATCAGGTCCAATTTCATTAGGGGGGGTCTCAGATACCTTGATGGTAGCTGTGAGTGCATCCATGTCTGTGGATTGTGTGCTGACCAATAACCTAGAGCACATCATATGGAAGGAGTTGGAGCTTAGGTCATACTTGGAGATGTTAGGGTTGCCTGAGTGTGTTTGCCTGACCACACAGTCCATGATCCGTGATCCAAGAGGGTAGCCAGGAGGACCTTAAGCCTGGTAGAATGGCCCAGATGCCTGACAAAAAGAGGAAGGGCAAGTGGTGCGGTAAACTCACTTCTGTTGCTCCGATGGTCCGAGGGGAGGCTGAGCCTGAAGGTGACTCCCCAGAGGCTACAGGGAAATACGTTGCTAACCTGGGAATCCTACCAGAGCTGCCCAACTGACAGGAGAAAAAGGGTACCAGGAGGAGTAAGGCGCTGCTGGAGTGCTATTATCTTGAGGGCCTATGTCGACAGGCTGATGTCCAGGCAGCTGGCAACGCCTCAAGTGATCACCTGATTTAATAGGAGAATGGTTTACTCGATAGTGAGGCTAAGGTTCCTGAGCCTGGTGCAACCCAGTGGTACAGGGCCTTTCTACAGGATCTGACTCATGATATACCCCTGGCAGGTTATCTAGGGCAGGACAAGACCTTTGAAATGCTTGTCACCCACTTCTATTTTCCCCAGATGAGGATGGCTACAGACGAATTCTGCAGGTCATGCCTTACCTGCCAGGTCAGTGGCAAGTCAGGATGTAAGCAAAAGGCTCCCCTGCAGCCATTTCTGCCTTATTGCCACTCCCTTTGAACGGGTGGGCATTAATATTATTGGGTCTTTGCACCCAAGACAAGCCTTGGCAACAGACTCATCTTGGTCTCAGTAGACCATGCCACCCCGTACATGGAACCTATACCTATGAGATCAGTGACTGTGCCTGCAGTGGCCAGGACACTGATGGGCATCTTTACTCGTGTTGGGTGCCCCAAGGAGGTGGTATCTGAAGGTGGTGTCAACTTCATGTTGGGGTACATGAAGTCAGTGTGGAGGGAGTGGAGGGTAACCTCAATTTCTTTACTTCTTACTACCCCCAAATTAACAGGCATGCTGAAAGGTTCACAAGACAGTCAAGGGCAGTATCATGAGCCAGTCAGAGCCGTTGAAGTGGACCTGGGACGTTCCTCTTACCATGCCTTTTGTCTCCTTACAGGGAGGTACTGCAGAAGTGGGTTGGCTTCAGCCCCTTTGAACCTATGTATGGGCTCCCTGTGAGAGGACCTCTCAGTCTGGTGAAAGAGGGCTGAGAGAAAGCTCACAGGAAAGGCTCCCAGAATGTGGTCAGTTACATGCTGGAACTCCATACCCAGATTAAGCACTTCTGGAAAAAGCCAAAGAAAATTTAGAAGTCAGCTAGGAGGTCATGAAACGTTGGTATGACCAGAAGGCAACTCTGGTCGAGTTTCAGCCTGGCCAAAAAGAATGGGTGATGGAGCCAGTTGAACCCATGGCCCTAAAAGATTAAAGGCTATATGAGGAGAAAGAGAGTAAGGTCACCTAGGTGGTGGACCTCAAGCCTCCCAGGAATCCTTTAAGGTTTTGCAAATCAATCATTTTAAAGAGAGGATGTGGTGCAGTGGCTAGAGCTGCCGACTCTGAAGCTGGGGATTCAGGTTCATGTCTCGGCATCGGCTCAACATCCTGTGATTCTGGGCAAATTATCCAATAACGTTACAACAAACAAATGATGGACGGAAAGCTGACAATGCAGACATTCTCCCCCAGTCAAGAGATCTGGGTTAAATCCATCATTCTTTTGCCCACTACACCACCCCAGTTTGGACATAGCCATATGCAAATCAGTCTTGACCCTGTGCCTCATGGGAACAGTCCAGCCCGAACTGCCAAGCCATGTCTTCCCTGGACCGGAATCAAGCATCCTAGGACCGGTTTCTGGCTATCAGCCGTCCTCAGCCAGGATAGCTTGACTCCAGTGGCGTAGTGAGCACGGGTCCCACGTCTGGGAATACCCATCCCACTTAGGGCGAAAAGCGTTACAACAAACAAATGATGGACGGAAAGCTGACAATGCAGACATTCTCCCCCAGTCAAGAGATCTGGGTTAAATCCATTGTTCTTTTGCCCACTACACCACCCCAGTTTAGACATAGCCATATGCAAATCAGTCTTGACCCTGTGCCTCATGGGAACAGTCCAGCCCGAACTGCCAAGCCATGTCTTCCCTGGACCGGAATCAAGCATCCTAGGACCGGTTTCTGGCTATCAGCCGTCCTCAGCCAGGATAGCTTGACTCTAGTGGCGTAGTGAGCACGGGTCCCACGTCTGGGAATACCCATCCCACTTAGGGCGAAAAGCGTTACAACAAACAAATGATGGACGGAAAGCTGACAATGCAGACATTCTCCCCCAGTCAAGAGATCTGGGTTAAATCCATCGTTCTTTTGCCCACTACACCACCCCAGTTTAGACATAGCCATATGCAAATCAGTCTTGACCCTGTGCCTCATGGGAACAGTCCAGCCCGAACTGCCAAGCCATGTCTTCCCTGGACCGGAATCAAGCATCCTAGGACCGGTTTCTGGCTATCAGCCGTCCTCAGCCAGGATAGCTTGACTCCAGTGGCGTAGTGAGCACGGGTCCCACGTCTGGGAATACCCATCCCACTTAGGGCGGTTTTGTGTTTTGCTGTTCACCCTATGTGGGAAGGGTATGCCCAGACGTGGGTCCCGTGCTCCCTACGCCACTGGAGTCAAGCTATCCTGGCTGATGACGGCTGATAGCCAGAAACCGGTCCTAGGATGCTTGATTCCGGTCCAGGGAAGACATGGCTTGGCAGTTCGGGCTGGACTGTTCCCATGAGGCACAGGGTCAAGACTGATTTGCATATGGCCATGTCTGAACTGGGGTGGTGTGGTGAGCAAAATAACGATGGATTAAACCCAGATCTGTGACCGTGCGTGAGTGTTTTGCCATTGTGCAACATTCCGTCCATCATCTTGTGTGTTTTGCTGTTCACCCTATGTGGGAAGGGTATGCCCAGATGTGGGTCCCGTGCTCCCTACGCCACTGGAGTCAAGCTATCCTGGCTGATGATGGCTGATAGCCAGAAACCGGTCCTAGGATGCTTGATTCCGGTCCAGGGAAGACATGGCTTGGCAGTTCAGGCTGGACTGTTCCCATGAGGCACAGGGTCAAGACGGATTTGCATATGGCCATGTCTGAACTGGGGTGGTGTGGTGAGCAAAATAACGATGGATTAAACCCAGATCTGTGACTGGGGGTGAGTGTTTTGCCATTGTGCAACATTCCGTCCATCATCTTGTGTGTTTTGCTGTTCACCCTATGTGGGAAGGGTATGCCCAGACGTGGGTCCCGTGCTCCCTACGCCACTGGAGTCAAGCTATCCTGGCTGATGACGGCTGATAGCCAGAAACCGGTCCTAGGATGCTTGATTCCGGTCCAGGGAAGACATGGCTTGGCAGTTCGGGCTGGACTGTTCCCATGAGGCACAGGGTCAAGACTGATTTGCATATGGCCATGTCTGAACTGGGGTGGTGTGGTGAGCAAAATAACGATGGATTAAACCCAGATCTGTGACTGGGGGTGAGTGTTTTGCCATTGTGCAACATTCCGTCCATCATCTTGTGTGTTTTGCTTTTCACCCTATGTGGGAAGGGTATGCCCAGACGTGGGTCCCGTGATCCCTATGCCACTGGAGTCAAGCTATCCTGGCTGATGACGGCTGATAGCCAGAAACCGGTCCTAGGATGCTTAATTCCGGTCCAGGGAAGACATGGCTTGGCAGTTCGGGCTGGACTGTTCCCATGAGGCACAGGGTCAAGACTGATTTGCATATGGCCATGTCTGAACTGGGGTGGTGTGGTGAGCAAAATAACGATGGATTAAACCCAGATCTGTGACTGGGGGTGAGTGTTTTGCCATTGTGCAACATTCCGTCCATCATCTTGTGTGTTTTGCTGTTCACCCTATGTGGGAAGGGTATGCCCAGACGTGGGTCCCGTGCTCCCTATGCCACTGGAGTCAAGCTATCCTGGCTGATGACGGCTGATAGCCAGAAACCGGTCCTAGGATGCTTGATTCCGGTCCAGGGAAGACATGGCTTGGCAGTTCGGGCTGGACTGTTCCCATGAGGCACAGGGTCAAGACTGATTTGCATAGGGCCATGTCTGAACTGGGGTGGTGTGGTGAGCAAAATAACGATGGATTAAACCCAGATCTGTGACTGGGGGTGAGTGTTTTGCCATTGTGCAACATTCCGTCATCTTGTGTGTTTTGCTGTTCACCCTATGTGGGAAGGGTATGCCCAGACGTGGGTCCCGTGCTCCCTACGCCACTAGAGTCAAGCTATCCTGGCTGATGACGGCTGATAGCCAGAAACCGGTCCTAGGATGCTTGATTCCGGTCCAGGGAAGACATGGCTTGGCAGTTCGGGCTGGACTGTTCCCATGAGGCACAGGGTCAAGACTGATTTGCATATGGCCATGTCTGAACTGGGGTGGTGTGGTGAGCAAAATAACGATGGATTAAACCCAGATCTGTGACTGGGGGTGAGTGTTTTGCCATTGTGCAACATTCCGTCCATCATCTTGTGTGTTTTGCAAATTATCCAATAACCCTGTGCCCATGGACAGCACCTGGATACCCTCACAGGTTATAAACCATGTTATATAAATCTACAAATTATAAATATAAACCTCACTTTGAGATATCTGAAGTAACCATGTTCCTGGACAGTGATTATGGGGAGGAGGAGGAGAGTGAACCTATCCCTGACCTCCTTTCTTCCAATGAGTAGGATGGGTCAGTGGAGGGTGTCTGCCCCTCTCCTACACTGTTCCTACAACAATAGAGAGACAGCCGCCAGTTGTTGAGGCAGTTTGCCTCTCTCTTTTCCCTTACCCCCGGACTCACTACCTGGTGCGCCCACGCTATTGATACCGGGACAACATGCCATTGAAGAGTAAGGTCTACATTCTGTCTGATAAGATGCAGTCCAGCATTAAGGATGAGTCTCCAAGATGCTGGACTTAGGGGTTATTGAGCCCTCAAACAGCCCTTGCTACAGCACAGTGTTGCTGCTCCCCAAATCTGCTCCTTCAGATGCCACTCCATTACTTAGGTCACCAGTAGATTACCAGGGGTGCAATGCACTAACCAAGATGGACGGGTACTCCATGCCCAGAAATGATGAGCTCATAGATCGAATGGAGGTTGCCAAGTTCCTCAGCATGTTTGATCTAACATCTGGGTACTGACAGATTGCCTTGACTGAGGGGGCCTTTGGGTTGAATAATGCCCCTGCCACTTTCCAGAGGTTGGTCAATCATGTCCTGCATGGGCTGAAGAACTTAAGTACCACCTAGCTAGATGATATTGCGATTTTCATTTCTGACCACCTCAGGAAGTGCTTCGTGCTCTGCAAAAGGCTGGTCTGACTATCAAGGCCAGTAAGTACCAGATAGTGCAGGGGTCAGTGGTCTACTTGGGTCACCAAGTGGGAAGAGGCAAGGTGCAGCACCTCCAGGCCAAAATCAAAACCATAATGGCTTGGGAACCCCCAAAGACTCAGACAGAAGTGAGAGCCTTCTTAGGCCTCACTGGGTATTACAGGAGATTCGTCAAGGGGTATTGCACCAATTTTGCACCCTTGACAGAACTGCATTTCTAGAATCAGCCCATACAAGTGATCTGGCCGGAGACCCTGAAAGAGGCCATGTGCAAAGTAATAGGGGTATGCTCTCACAGCTGAATGATGAGGGCCTGCATTTACCTGTACCCTTTATCATTAGGAGGTTACTCTCCCTGGAACCGATGTGAAGTGCAATAGAGAAGGAAGCCTTTGGAGTGGTCTTTGCATTGAAGCTGAGACCATACCTGTTTGGTGACCACTTCTGGGTTCAGACAGATGGCCTATGCAGATGAGGGGTGAGAATCCCAAGCTATTGAGGTGGTCCATCTCCCTACAGGATTGGCCTTTATGGTGGAGCACCGCCCTGGATCATACCACTCCAATGCTGATGGTCTCTCCAGGTTTTTCCACCTTAGTGAAAAGAACTCCCAAGGGGTTGGGTAGTTCGCCCTATTTTCAGCTGGGGGGAACACATGTTTGACCTGGCATCCTTGGCATGGTTTTCCCCTAACTTTTTGCATTCAGATCTCCTCTTTTGCTAACTTCATTCTTGCTGGCCTCAGGACTATGCATACTTTACCACTGCTACAAAGTGCAAAAGTACTTGTGCTTGCCCCTTAAAACATGGCAAGATTGGCTTATACCCAATTGGCATTGTTAATTAACTTATGAGTCCCTATTAAAGTGGTACTTTATGTGCAGAGGGCCAGTAAGTGGCAAGTGCAAGTGAGCTTAAGCATCCCCTAGAGTGATTTTCCTACGCAGGCGGTTGTGGTCAGAGGGCTGATTCTTAACTAGATTTGCTGTCGCTTGAGTAGATTTTCTACTCAAGTGGCAGCAAAATCAAATCATATGGCTGCTACTCTTGAACAACACATGGTGCCATCTGCTCTAATTCTTCAGCACTGTTCGTGCTACCAGTGCTAAATTGAAGTGTGAGCTACATATTTTCTGCCTGTTGGAGGAACATTGAGGAATCTCGCTGAATTTTTATGTAACTGTGTAATTCCGCGGAGTGAAACGTCACCTAACCTGCCCACCTCTAATTTTAATCTGCCATTTTGACCTGGCAAAATAAACTTTTGGCAGGCCCAAACTTTCCTTTTTAATACATATTTCACCCTTAGGATAGACCATGGTCAGTCCAGAGGGCAGGGTGCAGTGTATTCAAAAAGTTGGACATGTACTTTTACATTTTACTTGTCCTGCTAGTAAAAATCTCCAAAAGTTGGCTTGCACCACTGCAAGGTCTACTTCTCCCATGGGATAACATTGGAATTACCTTACTGCATTTTATAAGTGTAATTTCTAAATGGGAACATATAACCATGGGTTTGATTAATGTAGTGCTTGGGGAGGAGATTGTCCCAGATAGTGTGGGGGACAGCATTGTGGTTATCCCAGTGTGACTGGGTGATGAAAAGATGGTGCGGAAAACTCACATGCCTAATAACACTAGGAAATGCAGACAGTGGGTCACCATTGATGGGCAGAGGCCTGCATGACAACTGTCAGGGTCATCTGGTGACCTAAGAGCAGGTAATCCCTAATGCATTCCCCCAAGTTGTTGCAGCCAACTACCATGACAGTCAGTATTCAGTGGATCTGGTCCAATTTCATTAGGGGGGTCTCAGATACCTTGATGGTAGCTGTGAGTGCATCCATGTCTGTGGATTGTGTGCTGACCAATAACCTAGAGCACATCATCTGGAAGGAGTTGGAGCTTAGGTCATACTTGGAGATGTTAGGGTTGCCTGAGTGTGTTTGCCTGACCACACAGTCCATGATCCGTGACACAAGAGGGTAGCCAGGAGGACCTTAAGCCTAGTAGAATGGCCCAGATGCCTGACAAAAAGAGGAAGGGCAAGGGGTGCGGTAAACTCACTTCTGTTGCTCCGATGGTCCGAGGGGTGGCTGAGCCTGAAGGTGACTCCCCAGAGGCTACAGGGAAAGACGTTGCTAACCTGGGAATCCTACCAGAGCTGCCCAACTGACAGGAGAAAAAGGGTACCACCAAGGAGGAGTAAGGCGCTGCTGGAGTGCTATAATCTTGAGGGCCTATGTCGACAGGCTGATGTCCAGGCAGCTGGCAACACCTCAAGTGATCACCTGATTTAATAGGAGAATGGTCTACTCGATAGTGAGGCTAAGGTTCCTGAGCCTGGTGCAACCCAGTGGTACAGGGCCTTTCTACAGGATCTGACTCATGATGTACCCCTGGCAGGTTATCTAGGGCAGGACAAGACCTTTGAAATGCTTGTCACCCACTTCTATTTTCCCCAGATGAGGATGGCTACAGACGAATTCTGCAGGTCATGCCTTACCTGCCAGGTCAGTGGCAAGTCAGGATGTAAGCAAAAGGCTCCCCTGCAGCCATTTCTGCCTTATTGGCACTCCATTTGAACGGGTGGGCATTAATATTGTTGGGTCTTTGCACCCAAGACAGGCCTTGGCAACAGACTCATCTTGGTCTCAGTAGCCCATGCCACCCCGTACACGGAACCTATACCTCTGAGATCAGTGACTGTGCCTGCAGTGGCCAGGACACTGATGGGCATCTTTACTCGTGTGGGGTTCCCCAAGGAGGTGGTATCTGAAGGGGGTGTCAACTTCATGTTGGGGTACATGAAGTCAGTGTGGAGGGAGTGGAGGGTAACCTCAATTTCTTTACTTCTTACTACCCCCAAATTAACAGGCATGCTGAAAGGTTCACAAGACAGTCAAGGGCAGGATCATGAGCCAGTCAGAGCCGTTGAAGTGGACCTGGGACGTTTCTTTTACCATGCCTTTTGTTTGCTTACAGGGAGGTACTGCAGAAGTGGGTTGGCTTCAGCCCCTTTGAACTTATGTATGGGCCCCCTGTGAGAGGACCTCTCAGTCTGGTGAAAGAGGGCTGAGAGAAAGCTCACAGGAAAGGCTCCCAGAATGTGGTCAGTTACATGCTGGAACTCCATACCCCGATGAAGCACTTCTGGAAAAAGCCAAAGAAAATTTAGAAGTCAGCCAGGAGGTCATGAAACTTTGGTATGACCAGAAGGCAACTTTGGTCGAGTTTCAGCCTGGCCAAAAGGAATGGGTGATGGAGCCAGTTGAACCCATGGCCCTAAAAGATTGAAGGCTATATGAGGAGAAAGAGAGTAAGGTCACCTAGGTGGTGGACCTCAAGCCTTCCAGGAATCATTTAAGGTTTTGCAAATCAATCATTTTAAAGAGAGGATGTGGTGCAGTGGCTAGAGCTGCTGACTCTGAAGCTGGGGATTCAGGTTCATGTCTCGGCATCGGCTCAACATCCAGTGATTCTAGGCAAATTATCCAATAACCCTGTGCCCATGGACAGCACCTGGATACCCTCACAGGTGATAAACCATGTTATATAAATCTACAAATTATAAATATAAACCTCACTTTGAGATATCTGAAGTAACCATGTTCCTGGACAGTGATTATGGGGAGGAGGAGGAGAGTGAACCTATCCCTGACCTCCTTTCTTCCAATGAGTAGGATGGGTCAGTGGAGGGTGTCTGCCTCTCCCCTACACTGATCCTACAACAACAGAGAGACTGCCGCCAGTTGTTGAGGCAGTTTGACTCTCTCTTTTCCCTTACCCCTGGACTCACTACTTGGTGCACCCACGCTATTGATACCGGGACAACATGCCATTGAAGAGAAAGGTCTACATGCTGTCTGATAAGATGCAGTCCAGCATTAAGGATGAGTCTCCAAGAGGCTGGACTTAGGGGTTATTGAGCCCTCAAACTGCCCTTGCTACAGCGCAGTGTTGCTGCTCCCCAAATCTGCTCCTTCATGTGCCACTCCACTACTTAGGTCACCAGTAGATTACCAGGTGTGCAATGCACTAACCAAGATGGACGGATACCCCATGCCCAGAAATGATGAGCTCATAGATCGAACGGAGGTTGCCAAGTTCCTCAGCATGTTTGATCTAACATCTGGGTACTGACATATTGCCTTGACTGAGGGGGCCTAATCGAGGTCTGCATATTCTACCCCAGAAGGGCACTTCCACTTCTGGTTAATGCCCTTTGGGTTGAATAATGCCCCTGCCACTTTCCAGAGGTTGGTCAACCATGTCCTGTATGGGCTGAAGAACTTAAGTGCCACCTAGCTAGATGATATTGCGATTTTCATTTCTGACCACCTCAGGAAGTGCTTCGTGCTCTGCAAAAGGCTGGTCTGACTATCAAGGCCAGTAAGTACCAGATAGTGCAGGGTTCAGTGGTCTACTTGGGTCACCAAGTGGGAAGAGGCAAGGTGCAGCACCTCCTGGCCAAAATCAAAACCATAAGGGCTTGGGAACCCCCAAAGACTCAGACAGAAGTGAGAGCCTTCTTAGGCCTCACTGGGTATTACAGGAGATTCGTCAAGGGGTATTGCACCAATGTTGCACCCTTGACAGAACTTCATTTCTAGACTCAGCCAATACAAGTGATCTGTCCGGAGACCCTGAAAGAGGCCATGTGCAAAGTAATAGGGGTCCTGCTCTCACAGCTGAATGATGAGGGCCTGCATTTACCTGTACCCTTTATCATTAGGAGGTTACTCTCCCTGGAACCGATGTGAAGTGCAATAGAGAAGGAAGCCTTTGGAGTGGTCTTTGCATTGAAGCTGAGACCATACCTGTTTGGTGACCACTTCTGGGTTCAGACAGATGGCCTATGCAGATGAAGGGTGAGAATCCCAAGCTATTGAGGTGGTCCATCTCCCTACAGGATTGGCCTTAATGGTGGAGCACCGCCCTGGATCATACCACTCCAATGCTGATGGTCTCTCCAGGTTTTTCCACCTTAGTGAAAAAAACTCCCAAGGGGTTGGGTAGTACGCCCTACTTTCAGTTAGAGGGGAACACATGTTTGACCTGGCATCATTGGCATGGTTTTCCCCTAACTTTTTGCATTCAGATCTCCTCTTTTGCTGACTTCATTCTTGCTGGCCTCAGGACTATGCATACTTTACCACTGCTAAAAAGTGCAAAAGTACTTGTGCTTGCCCCTTAAAACATGGCAAGATTGGCTTATACCCAATTGGCATTGTTAATTAATTTATGAGTCCCTATTAAAGTGGTACTTTATGTGCAGAGGGCCGGTAAATTACATGTTACTAGTGATCCAACAGCACTGATTATACCATCCCTTTAAGTAGCATTTTAAACATGTCTCAGGCCTGCCATTGCAGCCTGGGTGTGCATTTTTAAATTGCCTTTTCAGACTAGCATATCAAACCTTTTGCGAGGCCCAAACCTTCCTTTTTAATACATACACATCTCCCCTAGGATAGACACTGGGCAGCCCAGAGGGCAGGCTGCAGTGTACTGAAAAAGTTGGACATGTACTTTTAAGATTTACATGTCCTGGTAGTGAGAAAACTTCTAAAGACGTTTTTTCACCACTGCATGGCCTACCTCTCCAATAGGATAACATTGGAAATATCTTATTACATTCTATAAGTGTGATTTCCAAATTGGAATAGGTACTCAGATCACGTTTGGTTTCTTACGTATTGTAATGAAAAGTCTTAACACATGGTGAAGTCAGATTTTAAATTACAATTTTGAAAACAACACTTTTAGAAAGTTGGCGTTTTCCTGTTTTAGACATTATCGGGCACATGCATCAATGTAGGCTTTTGCGATTCCTTAATTGCAATTATTAAGGAATCGCAATAAAGGAATTGCAAAAGCCTATGCATGTAGTAATCGCTATACAATTAGCGATTCTCAAACATTCCTTAATTACGACTCGCAAATTGCGAGTCGCAAATTGCGAGTCGCGATTAAGGAATGCCTTCTCATTCATTCCTATGTGCCTAAAGGCCCATACGAATAAATGGGAGATTGCATGCGCAATTCGCGAGTATGAATAGGTATTCGCAAATTGCGCATGCAATTTCAAAGGTGCAAGGGTGTCAAAAGGACACCCTGTTGCACCCCTGAAATGTAACTGTGCACACATGTTGCGCACACACATGCCCCAAGGGCATGTGTGTGTGTAACCTACAACTTTGAAAAATGCACTTTAGTGCATTTTTCAAAGTTTTTGCAAATTACCATCAAGTTCAAATTGATGGTAATTTGCGCCCCCTATTAGCAAAATCGCTATTTGCGATTTCATCATGCATTGCATTTGAGGAATCGCAATCTCAATTTAAGAAATCGCAATAAATTGCCATTTCCTAAATTGTGAGAGCCTTTCAGTTTCATGCATCGCAGAGGCCTATTTTGCAGGCGTAAACGACCGATTTTTGCGATTTCCACCGTTTGTTCTAGCAAAAAAGGTTGATGCATGTGTTTGCAACTGCCTGCAGCCTGTATCTAGGCCAAATGAATGAGTGTAGTTCATTTAGGCTTTCTGTATTCCTCCTAGACAGCAACACGCAATGGAAAGCTTAGATGTGGCTGGAAGAGCCATCACTGGGGGGATCGAAGGGAGGAGCTGACCCCAGCTTCACTTACACTTGAATAAACTGTGTCCTGCCCCCATACAAAGGGCTCCAGGGCAGGGAGGGTAGGGCACTTGTGCACTTCAAGGCCTGCTTATTGATACTTCTGCCAACTTCAACAGCACAGCTGGGTTTAAATACTGGACCTAAGATACCAGCTCTTCTGTACACTTTGGACCTGTTGATACTCTGCCAGGAAGAAGGACTGCTGTGCTGCTGAAAGGGCTGCCACTCTGCTGGACTGCGACTCGTAGGAATGCTGCCTTGCTGTGCAGACCTTCTGCTTTCTACCCTTTTGTATGGGTGAGAAGGAGTAGACCTGAATATCTTCAATCAAGAACCCTAGAGTGACTCTACGTGCTACTTGGCTGTCCTACTGATTTGCAGCCTGAGGGGCCAACAGGCTTCCAACACCCTTGCCCCTGTCCTGGACTCTGACAGCTGTAAGTCTACCCTGCCAAGTGGTGTTACCTCAGTCCTGGGCCCTTGGAAGTGGGCTTAAGGTGCTCTGCCAGCCTCTGTGATCCAGCAGAATCAACTGATTTCCTCTGCTGCATGGCGCAAACTGAGGCATTGTTGCTGCTCTGACGATTAGACCTAATGCAAAGATCCCCATCGCCTCGCAGCCAGTGGCAGCTGGAAGGGAACTGGGGTGGCAGGGTAGGGGAGGGGCAATTTTTAAAAACATAGCTTTTCACGTCCGTTGTCTCTCCTCAGCTCTGGTCCTAGTAGCAGGAGGAAAACATGCTCCCCTAAGCCAATTACAATGCTGCAATGCAGCGTTGTGATTGGTCTGAGCACCGTGGTTTGGTGTTCAGACGGGGACAAGGAGTCTGTGCATGTTCACCACTAGTCTGTATTACAGCCTCGATGCCAAACTTTGCACTTAAAATCCTTGTCAATGGGATCCTCGACGACGACACAGGACCTCACACTTCAGTCTCGCTGAATCTCGGAACCGTTGCATCACTTCTACTGTGTGACGCACATTTGACGGGGATCCTCTCAATGCTTTGCAACCAAGATTTAAGGTACTTCATTCAGCTGGCATAACTGGGTGCATGTCGCTGGCACACACTAAATCAGAGCCAGCCTGAACTTGTGACTTTGTCCTGGTCCGGTGCAACCTGATATCCAGCATTAGCGCTTTGTGCTTTTTGACCCTGTATTCACTAATATCTTTAAAACTACATATCTCCGGGTCTGCTGATTTATATTGCTTTGGTTTTGTTTTATTTACCAAAGAAAGGTCTGCTTTTCTACCTTGATGTAGGATTCTTTTTGTGTTGTGTTTTCATTTTATAACTGTTTGAAATGTTGCAGAAATACTTCACACATTGCCTCTAAGATAAGCCTCAGTGCTCTGTGCCAAGCTACCAGACCGTCGAGCACAGGTTAATTTAGGGCTGGCTTGTACCTCACCCTGACAAGGATTGTGGTTGCTGTTTGACCAGGGCTCATGCCCAAGCCAACCAACAACCTGATTTCCCACACTGAGCTAGTAACAAAGTACAGAACAGGCTGATCCTAACTTAGTAGTTCTTCTGTTTTGCGGGCGAGCACATTGAGGTGATATAGGCATCAGAATCTTCACACTCTTTTGTTCTGGGGATTTTATTTCTCAGGTCTTCCAGACACAGGACTCCAAACAGATAAAACAGAAAACAGAGGATTCATTTTGCCCTGGTGGCAGAAGGCCTTCTGTTGTAAATTAAAGCAGAATGTGATTAAGCATTTACTGAAAACATTAATGTTTCCCTTTTATCGTGTTTTCCTCATTATGTTGGCCGAAGTCCGGACTCCATTTTGTATTGGCATGCTGCCATGTGTTCACCACGAGGAGAGTCCGACCTCTGTGTTAGTTGCTCTTGTAATCTGCCTAGCAACAGTTTATAAATAGCTCTCTCTTGTCCGTCTGGCGCATGCCCCGACTTGACCACATCTGTTATAATTAGCTTTGCTTGACCATGTGTTTTTGCGGGCTCAAGGAGTGTGATAGCTCCGCCCATGTATTGATTCAGTATCGAGAATGACCCTAAATGGTAATGTTCTTCAAACCTCATGTTGTATCCACCCACTATGAGCCCCTCTGCTGTGTATAAAAGGGGACTATGTACGCAAGTTCTGTGTGCTACTCCATGCAATACTGAAGAGTGTTGTATGGATTGTAGGACCACCCTTAAGGGTTAATAAACGTTGTTTTTGTACTTTGCAGTTTCCGTGCCAACTTCCTTATAGATTTCGTTACAGAAGAGCGAACCCTTGTCTCTTGCGGGCCTAGCTGGGGCTTGTATTCATCAATTGGCGCCCGTCACGTGGGGCTCATCGGCGACTCGGATGCTCGAAGGACTGGTCGCGACGAAGGTGAGGAGTTTGGCCGGGGACGTGATCACTGCCAGCGGCGTCTTAGCCCTGGCATCCCGAGGTTTTTCTTCCTTCCCTTCCGAGCTGACCGTCTGGGTGGCGCCGGTCATCGACTGAGACCTCTTCTGTCGGTCCTGCCGTGAGAGCCGTTTGGGCGATTGTGGAGCTTGGCAGTTGGAACCGATTGGTAAGAACCGTTGTACGGTACTTGCTCCGAGTTTTGAAGCCTGGTCTGGCTATTTGAGTTTGATTGATGGTGACTAGTCATATTTTGAATTTGTCTTTGTGAAAATATATGCGTTGCAACACATATAGGCAGGTAATGTGGAGAAATTTCTCCGGAGCTGTGTAAACTTTGAACGGCGCAACGATTAAGTGCCATTTTTTTCTTGATAATACTGCATATTTTGCATTATTCCTAGCATGCCTGCTTTTAGCGCACTTCGTAAGTGGTGCTGCTGTTTTGGGAACCGGTTGAACCTCGAGGAATCCAGCTCCCCCAGAGGGGACTCCTAATAGGGATAGCATGGTCTTTCTTCCATAATGTACAGCACGTTATGGAGGAAATATACGAGGAAGGATCCTGAGTTGCGATGGCCTTTGTATGGATCGTTTGATATACGTAAGATTGAGTATGTGGAACAGTGTATGTGTAAGCGACGTGCTCGTCAGGATATGTTTGAGTGTGTGCGATTATGGGTGAAGGAAGTGCGTGAGCGAGAGAAACGTGAGAAAGCGCTGTTTGATAAAGAACAACGGAAGAATGATCATGTGCGAGCTCAGGAAGCGAAGCGTCGGGAGGACAAAGAGCAAACGGACAGACAAGAGAAAGAGCGTAGGCTACAAGTTTCGGGTCAATATGTTGTTCGCCAGCCACTTTATCCTGTCCTTAATAATCCTGATGACGATTTTTATTTACTAGATCGCTCTCCGCCCCCTTATGTTGGCGCATCTGCTCCGCGGCCGCAAGATTCTGGCCCAGCTCCGGGTAAGGTCGACACACGGTCCATGTTATCGACCGAGCATATGGCTGAGCTTCGGAAACTTTCCCTCCGTGCACTTAAGGGCAAGATGTCTAAGGATGAGTTGTTCCATACTTGGGGGTCGTGGCAAGATAGAGAGAGGGTGTATTTTCTGTCTCATTTCGCAGAAGAAGTAATTGCTGCTTTCCGAAAATATTCTAGTGTCCTTGAGCCTGACGAAGTGTCTTCGGATGCCGGAGCATTACGTAATGGTGTTTTTTCTCCCCCTAAGGCTTCTGAGGCGGCTCGGCGGCTGTTCGCTTTGCGGGACGAGGTGCTGGCCCTTAGAGAGAAAGCACGTCAACAAACGGAGGAGGAGAAGCAGTCGGATTCGTCTGCAGCAGGGGGCCACCCATCCGCCTCCCAGTCAGATAAGGACGACATAGTGCATGCTAAACCAATGCGAGAGGCGGCGCCTTTGTATGTTCCTCCTAAGGGAGCAGGGACTAGCTCGGATATTAACTCCGCCGATGCAAGGGGATATTTTGTATATAATTGGGTTTACACTCCATGGCATAGGGCCGATGTTATGGCATTAAAGAATGCGCTGCCTGACCCCCGCAAGAATCCAGCGGCCTTCTATGAAGAAGTCGAGGGGGCCTTGAATTCTTGCATTATGACCTTAGCAGATATAGACCTGTTCTTTGGCCTTATTCTACCACCGGACACGTGGCGGTCTGTCCGAAAGATAGATGATATAGTTGCCTTTAAGGCTCGATGGTCTGACCTTGAGGATGAAGATAGGGAAAGGAAGCCCGCACAGAAACCACCCCAGAATATTTTAGATCTCCCTGCGGCTATTGTGGCTAAGTTGAAGACGATTATCCCCCCTAAAAAGATTGACTGGAATATGTTAGCTGCGTGTAAACAGAAAGTTGACGAGTCAGTCGCGGACTTCTTTACGCGTTTTGAGGAGACGTTTCATGATTTTAGTGGCCAGTCGCTTACTGACGACACGGGCCGCCACCTTTTCGCGGACAAATATGTGGCTAATCTGCTACCGGCAGTTGCGGCCCGGTTAAAAGCGAGTGAGAGTTCTTGGTCCTCCGCGACACCGACGGCCCTTCTGACCATCGCCCAGTATTATGAGCGTCAGGAGCACGAGGCGAAGGGTCAGGAAGAGAAGAAATCGAAAGATCTCAAAACCAAGGTGATGTTAGCACAGGTATATGGCCCGCCCCGACGGGGTAATAATAATAGAGGAAGGGGCGGATCTTATGGTCCCCCTTCGGGCCGATCTGATTTGAATAGGAACCAGTGTGCATATTGCAAGCAGTTGGGCCATTGGGCCAGGGATTGCCCAGCGTTGCGTGCTTCGCGTCAGGGGCACACTCCGGGTGGCCCGAGAGGTAGAGGGGGCTTCTCGAACTTTAGAGGGAATTCCAACGATAATGTCCGTTTCGATACTGCTGGACAGCACCGAGAAAGCTCAAATGTTTTCGATCGCCGGCACCAGTATCATGTATCGGACATCGATCGATCGGGATATCATGATTCTCAGCATGCATAGGAATGCGTAGGATGGGGGTCCGAATCAGTTGAGGTGCCGGTCGATCAGACGGGTCCTTATGTATCGGCTGAGGTTTTAGGTTCTACTGATCAGTTCCTAGTGGATACAGGAGCGACACGTAGTGCATTGTCTAGGTACTTGGTTCCGGGGGCTCCCCCATCCGGCTCAATAGTTACATCGGTAGGGTTTGACGGTACACTCTCCCGAAGCCCTCTTTCACAGCCCCTTGCATTTAAAGTTGATTGTTTTTCTGCGCCCTGTCCGTTTCTGCTTGCTCCGTACACACCGGATAACATTATGGGCCTTGATATGTTAAAGTACTTTAGGGCTACAATTCGCTGTTCCCCTGAGGGTGTGAGGGTGATTTTAAATGACAACTACCCTCGATCTGGGCGGATGTGTACGATCTCAGAGGATGCGTTGTTGGCTACCCTCCCCCGAGCTTTATGGGCGACTTCGGACACAGATGTCGGACAAATGGTGATTCCTCCGGTCCACATTAGTGTCCAGGAGGGGGCGGTACTACCACGCCTCCCACAGTATCGTATTTCCCAGGAGGGCGAGGAGGCTCTCATACAGATTGTGCAAGACTTGATCGCAGTAGGGGTAGTGGAAGAAGTTCCCTATAATATCTGTAACAGTCCGATTCTCCCTATTCTGAAAAAGGACACGGATGCAAAGGTCTATCGGTTCATAATTGATTTGAGGGAGGTAAACAAGATCGTGATACCTCAGTACCCGGTGGTTTCCGATATAACGACGTTGCTTACCTTGGTCCCGCCTACGGCGACCATGTTCTCGGTGATTGATTTGAAAAATGCCTTCTTTTCTATTCCCATTCACCCTGATAGCCGATTTCTTTTTGGGTTCACATTAAACAATAGATCTTATCGTTTTTGTAGAATTCCCCAAGGCTATACAGAAAGCCCTAGTATTTATAGTCAGGCTTTGAAGCGACAGTTGGATTCCTTTGTTTTACTCGAGGGGGTCGCCCTCATTCAATATGTCGATGACATCCTGTTGGCGGCTGACACCCTGGAATTGTGCGAGAAAAGCACGATAGCCTTACTTTCCTTTTTAGCATCCCACAATCACAAGGTCTCTAGGAAGAAATTGCAATTCTGTAGACCAAAGGTGACTTATTTGGGTCACCTTTTGTCTAAGGAGGGGCGTGCACTCACACCAGATCGTATCCAAGTAATTTTGGACACACCGAGACCATCCACGCAGAAGGATGTGCGTGCATTTTTGGGCCTTGTTTCTTTTTGTAGACAGTGGATATTGGGGTTTTCACACATAGCTAAGCCATTACTAGCTCTTTTGACAAAAGACACGCCTATCCCAATCCCTTGGTCAGATGAGTGTGATGCTGCTTTTCAGCAACTGCGACAGGCCCTTTGTTCAGCACCAGTGTTAGGGACCCCTGATTATGCAAAACCCTTTTCGTTGTATGTGCATGAGAAAGATGGATGTGCATTATCAGTCTTAGTGCAGATGCACGGCGATAAGCAGCGCCCTTGTGCATACTTTTCGGCTGTACTTGATCCTGTCGCCCGAGCATTGCCAGGGTGTTTTCGCTCGGTTGCGGCGACAGCTGTGTCAATACGGCAGAGTGAAGGAATTGTGTTATCCCATAAACTGTTGGTGTTAGTCCCCCACGCTGTTGATGCCCTGCTTAATCAAACAAAGACGCAGCATTTGACCAGTGCCCGCTTAACGGGATATGAGTTGACGCTTTTGGCTCCTCATATTACGTTAAAAAGGTGCGTGACATTAAACCCGGCCACATTGTTGCCATACCCCGAGACCCAGCCTGAGGCGCAGAAAGCGCATGATTGTATTCTTGTGACTGAGGAACAAACAAAGGGTCGTATTGATCTCCAGGATACGCCCTTTTCAGATGTAGATGGAGAACTGTGGGTGGATGGATCATGCCTGAAGCTACCAGATGGTACGACTTCAGCAGCGTATGCAATTACCACGTTACAGACGATAGTGGAGACAGCACGCATACCACAGAAATCAGCTCAAGCAGCGGAACTGATAGCGTTAACACGAGCGTGTGAGCTCAGTACAGGATTGTGTGTGAATGTTTACACAGACAGCCGCTATGCCTTCGGAGTAGCGCACGATTTCAGCCTACTCTGGAAGGAGAGAGGGTTTCTAACGTCACATGGAGTACAGATAATGCATGGAGAATTAGTTCATAATCTTTTAACTGCATTGACATATCCGAAGAGAATTGCCATTGTTAAGTGTAGTGCCCATAGGAAAGTAGTTGATAAGGTTGGAGAAGGGAATGCGTTAGCAGACCGAGTGGCACGGGAGACTGCGATGCAGCCCGGTACTACTGCCATGTATGTAGTGAAATCACAGGTGGAGAGATGGCGTGATGCGAAGGAAGAAGTGCGAGAAATACAAAAGACCGCTTCTGACAAAGAGCGGGAACAATGGGCTAGCGAAGGAGAACTGGATGATGAGGGTTGCTGGAGAAATAAGCAGATGGATAGATGGAAATTACCCACGGCCTTTGTACAACCTATGGTTCAGATGGCACATGGGCTAGCACATGTTGGAGCTTCCGCAATTGTGAAATTGCTTACCCAAGTCTGGGAGCATCCAGAGATTGCTAGCACGGCAAAGAGGGTGGTGCAGACCTGTATGATCTGTCTGAAGTATAACCCAGGGAAAGGCACGCGAACTCCAGCAGGAGGATTTGCGACGCCCACTGCACCCTTTGAGGTTCTGCAGATGGACTACATCCAGCTTGAGCGCTGTAACAATTTGAAGTATGTTCTAGTAGTGGTCTGCGCCTTCAGTAAATGGGTTGAGGCGTACCCTGCGAAAGACAATACTGCAATGACTACAGCGAAGCTATTGCTGAAAGAGTTTTTCCCCCGATACGGCGTCTGTAGACTTCTGTGGAGTGATAATGGCCCTCACTTTGTAGCGGATGTTATAAAGTATGTCTTGAAGGGCCTAGGCATCACCCAGAAGTTCCACGCCGTATTCCACCCCCAGTCTGCAGGACTAGTCGAGAAATATAATGGTACACTGAAGCTTAAGATCGCCAAAATCCAAGCTTCAACGTCTTTGACTTGGCCAGACGCCCTGCCACTGGCGTTATTGTCAATTAGGTCAGTGCCACACTCTCGAACCGGCCTTACGCCATACGAAATAGTATTTGGACGCCCAATGAATATTTGGGGTCCACCAAGGCCTAAGGCTGTGTATGATGTACCTTGTGTGATGATGAGTGATTATCTGGCACAGTTAACGGATAACTTGGTTTCTATTCATCAACAGGTCCGAGAGGCGCTCCCTGATCGGTCTACCGGCGAAGGACATGGTCTCCGGCCTGGAGATCATGTAATGATAAAAGTTTTCGACAGATCGAACAGTTTGGAGCCGAGATGGGTAGGACCTGAGCAAGTCCTTCTTGCAACGAGGACGGCAGTGCGAGTCTCGAACAGGAAGAATTGGATCCATTCCCTGCACTGTCGAAAGGTACCGCCCGGATTGGTGGAGTCTGCCGTGCTGACCGATCAACGAGACATCCTAGCAGCAGAGACAGGCCGTGCTGCGGAGCCAAGCGACACTGAGGAGCTCTTTCCGGACCACGCGACTTCTGGAGGAAGGCGATATCATCTGCGACCAAGGAAGTGAGGTTTCCAGTACCGGGACATACTGTCAGAACGGCCCTTGGGTTAGTGAAACGGAGAGCCGATGAGGCAAGGGGGGGGGATCAGCCCTGCATTAGTGTAGTGACACCCGTCTTGGCACGCTGGTGAAGAAATCAACCGCTGCCCAAGGGGAAGAGTTCTGACAGACCTTTTTAGTTTCAGGAAGATATCAGGGTATTGTTTCCTTTGACATGGAGAAGAAGAAAATTCTTTGTGCGTTGGGGTTCATGCTAACAGTAGCTATCGTTGGTATAACCACATGGTTTGTGGAGGAGGCAACTCCTGCTCGAAAGACGCTTGTGTTGACGACTCCAGTGCCTGCGGAGCACTACTTTTATACATTGCCATATCAAGAGTTGAAGCATCGACAATCCTATTTGAATAACACTTTCATTCAGATGCTGCATCATACCCACGTTGCTACGAACGCTACGAACTGTTGGATATGTGGGATGATGCCAGCCCATCAGAAGAAAGGAGGTACGCCATTCATACCACTTCCTTTCTCTCACAATGGCTCTTGTAGAGCATGGTACACTTTGTTGTTTGCCACTCGGAAACCGACAGTGGGACGATTGCCTTTCAGACTTAATAAAGAATGCCATCAGGACAAGAATGGATATCCACAAGCGAATGGGACAAGTTGGGAATGGGAAGAGTACCGACCGGACAATGAATCCATCCCCTATATCTTCACGAACACCAGAGACACTGTGGGGAAGGACAAATTCGTAATCCAAGTAGCACAAGCCCAAGCGGACCTGTGTGTCCAGAGTGTGGGTTTTATCCCTGTTGGTGTCAGTGATTGTATAACCGTATTAAACATCGATGGGTTAAACAACAGCACCTTCCTAGCGTCCCATAATACCTACTTTGTATGTGGAAATAAAGGCTATTACCGTTTGCCGGCTGGGTGGTCTGGGGTATGTTATGTATCATTCCTATTACCTCCTGTATTCTTAGCACCTGCGTCATATCATAAGGATTTGAAATTGCTGAATAACGTGACTGTAAATAGATATAAACGTACTTTATCGATTAACGATGTGGATCAAACTGATACCAGCTTGCAACAGTATATTGATTTTAACTTAGGACTGTTTTTCTTTGTTGGAGCCGCTTTGAATAGTAGGAAGATCCGAAGATTGACAAGAGTGGTAGAAGCTGTGACTAATCAGACTGCTGCTGCTCTTGGGAATCTTACGGAAGAGTTACAAATTACTAGGATTGTTGCATTGCAGAATCGTATGGTATTGGATGTAATGCTAGCTGATCGAGGAGGAGCCTGTAAAATTATTGGAAGTAGCTGCTGTGTGTTCATCCCTGATCATACACCGTCTGTTTATAGCGCCATTAACAAACTGCATAAAATAGCAGCTGAAATCCACGCAGAAAACGGCACTTGGTCCTTTTCTGGATGGTTTTGGGCGTTGGTTACTGCCTGGGGATGGAAGGTTCTAACTGGTCTCTGTATTATTGTAGCAATTCTGTTCTTTTTCTGTATGTGTATTCAATGTGGACCATTGTGCTGTTCCGTATGCATTTCATTCTGCATTCCAGATAAGAAAGCTATTGCCGATGTTGCCCGCCAGAAGGGTCTAGCTAAAGAGGTTAAAGGAATGATGATAATTGACATATACGATGATTATTCTTGGAAACCAGATGCCTTCAGTAAATGCTGAAAGGGTCGTCTGTTGTAAATTAAAGCAGAATGTGATTAAGCATTTACTGAAAACATTAATGTTTCCCTTTTATCGTGTTTTCCTCATTATGTTGGCCGAAGTCCGGACTCCATTTTGTATTGGCATGCTGCCATGTGTTCACCACGAGGAGAGTCCGACCTCTGTGTTAGTTGCTCTTGTAATCTGCCTAGCAACAGTTTATAAATAGCTCTCTCTTGTCCGTCTGGCGCATGCCCCGACTTGACCACATCTGTTATAATTAGCTTTGCTTGACCATGTGTTTTCGCGGGCTCAAGGAGTGTGATAGCTCCGCCCATGTATTGATTCAGTATCGAGAATGACCCTAAATGGTAATGTTCTTCAAACCTCATGTTGTATCCACCCACTATGAGCCCCTCTGCTGTGTATAAAAGGGGACTATGTACGCAAGTTCTGTGTGCTACTCCATGCAATACTGAAGAGTGTTGTATGGATTGTAGGACCACCCTTAAGGGTTAATAAACGTTGTTTTTGTACTTTGCAGTTTCCGTGCCAACTTCCTTATAGATTTCGTTACAGAAGAGCGAACCCTTGTCTCTTGCGGGCCTAGCTGGGGCTTGTATTCATCACTTCCTATATCTTAACATTGATCTTCAGCTGACGGTAAATTGACTGCCTACACTGTGTTGAAATAAGCTACTGGTAAATTCCGATCAATTTTGTGGGATATGAGTAGCAAAGCTCCAGAAGTATAAAGGTGTCTGAAAACCTCTGAAAAAAATGTCTCTGAAATTGCAGAATATTGTCATTATTAAAGAAAGTATCATTATTAAAGAAAGGATAATATGGGCAAACTACTAATATTACAAATGAATACTCGGTAATTCGGTGTGTTATTAAAAGGTTGTCGCAATATTTGCCAGTACTTGTGTTATGGCAATTTTACAATAATACATCTTTGTGAGCTTTAATTGTTAGTAGTGTATACACTTAACTGAAATTGTTAAAGAAGGGCAGACTTAATCCAATAAGGGTTTTTCTCACTTATTATTATGGTGTTTATCAGCGTTATATATTGATTAATGTGAGAAGACAATCTTGTAGCACAATAAACACAACCGCTGTGCAGAAGGTTTGGGCAACTGCAGAATTTCTTGATATGTTCAAAGTGAACCTATATATTATTGCAGTTGTGATGAATATGGCATTACATTTTTAGCGTGTATACAAATTCATTCGCAGCACTGCAGATCAACATAATAAACTTAAATATAGGTATACTGCTTTTTACAGTGAAAAATTAATTAAAAGGAAGAACATGCACGCGTAAAAGTCATTGAACTTAAATGCCGTCTCTGTCTCAAATATTCAGTTTTTGGATATTAGAGGGCATTAGATCGTTTTATAATAAGCAGCAGTATACTAAAGGATTTTCTCGGGTGAAATAATGCTAGACTCTAAAGAAATGCAAATGCAAATCCAACATTCGTATCATTACACTTATTTGAAAATATTGAGGAAAGAAATTGTTTTTACTTGAACATTCAACGAATCAAAATACGTCTATATCTTTCAAATGTATAGACTATAAAAGAGAGGCTTCCTGAAACCCTCCATTCTAGCCGGCTGTTGATTTCCAATGTCCTACCTGTAACCAGAAAGAGTGAATTATATCAGTTCTTGCTTTTTTTTTTATAAAACGAGTTTCTAAAGAAAGCTGTTAGGATATATGCCATTCCTAAAATACTCACAGGAGGCAAATGTAAAAGAAAATCCTATTCTTCCTGAGCTGTGCTGAACAGAAAATGCTATGCCCTCGGAATTTGGAGTTTCCATTTTCTGCAAATCTCTTCCTGTCAGAAAGCATACTGTTGCAGGGATTCTGCTCATGCACAGAACTATACGCAGGAGACCAGGACCTCAGTGTATTGTTGTGTACCAAATAAGCCACCTCAATGCCCAGAACCCCAATCCGACTAGCATTAGGGTCTCATTCGTTCTCCGTAGTACAGCGAAGGTACCAATGATTAGACAACCTAGAACATGCGACTTAGTAAACTCTCAGGAATAGTGGGAAACAGGAACACTCTTTCGTTCACACTCATACTTGTCCATAACGTGAGCAATCAGAGATACTGTGTAGTTTAAAATGTATATTTTTAACTAACGTGCTCTAAGGTGCAGTACTCTAGCCAATACGAGCAGCATAATGCATAAAAACAATATAATTAGCATTGTTACAATTCCATAAAGCATAAAAGAGGAAATCATATTATAATGACAGTGGAAACAGGACTATAGCTTCTTTTACCACCCTCCCCGTGTTCATGAGCTAGTTTTGAATAATTATAGAAGACCTCTGGGCTTTGTCAGCGAGACCCCATACCTACGAGATCAGATGCAGTGAATTACATCTCAGGACCAGCACAGCTCTTCTATGTTGGAAAGGTTTTCTCCAAGTGCCTTTTCATGAATGTAATGCACCCGAGTTTCGGTTGGGCCGCTGTGCTTCATGTTATGTCTATGTGCGTGGGACTGACCAAAGTGTATCAACAGCATACATTGTTATTCGACCTTGAACAGACTGTGCAGACAGAGAGCGCGGTGCCCCGCTGGATATGTGGAAGGTAGACAGTTCTCATGTGAAGCAGTGCCAGCAAAGTATTTCACGAGAACAGAGCCATGTAGTGTTGTGTGCAAAAGCGGCAGAATGGCAGCCAAGCCTATACTACTTATGCTAACTTAGCAATGTCTGCTGTTAACCCCATGTCCTCACTACAATACCAATGAAGAGATGTCAAGGCACTACAACTTGGCACCTCAACTAGAGCTTCCAAATAGTTTCTATGGGAAATGCTTCCTCCAAAAAATAGAACTGCATCTGCAGTAAACGTTTAAAAGCTTTTTAAGCATGATCCTCACATCAGTCTTCTCAAAATCAAGTGTTATTGCACATCTAACAGTTTTATGTCAACAATAAAAGCCAAAAATACCGCCCCAAAGAAGAATAGGAGAGATTGATTTTTTACATTGTAATGCATTTAGAAATGTATTATATTTATTATGATGTGAATCAATAGCAATAAAATAATTTGTTACGTTTAAATGTGAATCAGAAACCCTTAGTAACATTTTCAATAAGAAAAGAAGGATAAGGATAATTAAGATGGTCTTTTACTCCAGTCCAGCAGGCTGTACTGGTAATTAAAGGACAGAATACTGATGACAGCCAATAAAATATGAGCTGAACATTAATGGCTGGTATAGCTCGTTGCAATAGACTATAAAGCTTTTAGTACTTTCTATCAAATGAGGGTGGAATGTCCAGAGAAAAAAAAGACTACTGTAGGAAAATGTGTTATTAGTTTGGGAGGATGTGAGACCGTACTCAATTAATCAAGAATCCTGTTCTGTTTAATACCACTAGTGGCTCTGGAACAGAGCAGGCATGCTTAGTTTAGTAAAAGTGTATAGTTTGCAATATACACACTTTTAAAAAGCCAATATTTAACACAATACAAACCTTATAACCAATGTGTATAAACAAGAAAACTTCATTAAGAAAAATGACACAGAAATGATTAAAATCCAATTAGGAAATCAGAGATATGATTTTTTAACACTGTAAGACAAAAAGCAACAATAAAATGTAAAGTACCGATCAGATATCACTGTTTGCAACTTGATTGGGAGCTAGGTACGATTTCAAGCTAACTGCAATTGAGCAGAGGCTGGATACACTAGCTGGTCATCCTAGTGAAAGATTTTACTATCTGACGTAGGGCCTGATTTAAGATATGGCAGCTGGGTCATCATCAGTCAGGGTGGAGGAGGTCATTACCACTGCCAGTCTTTATTGTTTTGGGTGTCAGCCTTGGAATTAATACATAAAATATTCTATTAAATAAGTACATTTAAAACACATCAAAACAACAACCACCAACCTATCAAAGGGCAAGTGCTTCATAAATATAGAAATAGAATAAAATGATTTAGTCTACATCTAAAATTCAATCCAAAAGAATTTAACATTTAAAAATTATAAAAACATAATTCCATGTCTATTGATAAGATATTTCCTCCATCAGTATAAGTGCCTCTAGCACAGCTTGGCAAGGTTGTATACAAATTTTAAATCATCGCGCCACTGGACCAGTATACGATTAGGCGACTAGACAATAAATATCCTGCAAGTTGTCTCATGCTGCTAGATGGTAGTTTGTTAGTGCCAGAATTAGAAATACGTTGGTCATCTGTGCTGAGGCATAATGATAGTACAGACCTAGTGGATCTGGTCTCATCCAGTCTGAACAAGGGCAGAAGCCATCGTTTGTGCGCTTCTACATGTTTCGTGCAAAAGAGCAATAAGTTCAATAAATTGTCCATCTCCCCTCAAACATACAGTCACAACATTTTCTTCCTTCAGCAAGCATTGCACATTTATCAAAATATTGTCTGGTGGGCAGGATCCCATTATGAACCTGATATATAGCGTATGTTCCTGCTCGGGATAAATCAAATCCAGATATTGCTTGCTACCTGGACACTACCAATATAGGGAATATTCTCGCAATATTGTGTCTGGCTTTCTTAGGGACAGCTTTACCTCCATCCTTAGGGCATAATAGTGCTCCTTTACAAGAACCTCAGTGCCCTGTCCTACTATGATTGGATCAGTCTCTATTTCCCCAGTTGCAGCTTATTTAATGTACTTTCCACATGGGCCAAACCACTCCTCCGGCTCATGCCACCAGAACAAGCAACATCTTCCAGAGAATTAAGATAGAGTGTTGCCTTTGTGTTCCTCACTAACCTGATCCTGTACAGCACTGGGTTTAAAGCTGCTTGTTCTGTAATTGGTATAAATCTAAGCGTTGCATATAGTGCTATTATGTGGGTACTGGGCCCCAATCTTAACAGCCCCCTTACCTCTGAACCTTGGATGCACCCCTTCCCAGCATTTACAGAGATCAACATTATTTTTGCAGAGATCTCTGTGCTTTTGCAGGATCTCCTGCCATGATGGCTTCTGTGAACGCACCAAAAGGTTGACGACCATCAGCCATGTTTCTGGCAGCCATGCACCATAATATTTAGTTTTTTCAGAAATTATTATTATTATTATTTATTAAATTTATAATGCGCTACAGCTACCAAAAAAGGGTTTTCCGGGAAAAAAAGCAGATCAGAGATTGAAATAGAAAAGGCTTGCAGGTTATTTATTAAAAAGCCACGTCTTCATTGATTTGCGGTATTGGACGTATTCGGTTTCGTTTCGGAGAGCTATAGGCTCTTCGAAACGAACACATTCCGAAGCAAAAATTGAATGCACCCCACACTCTGGGAAAGTAAATCATGTAAAGGTTAGCAGAACGAAGGGGTATTCTTGTGTGAGGAGTGCAGCGAGTTACTAAGACCCCTTAGGTTGGTCTCCTGAACAACTTGCACGATCAGCTGCTGTTACCTCCAGACAGCCCCCCACAGCCATGGGGAGCTCGATTCAACCCAGCCCAGGCCTCTCGGGTCTGCAAGTAGTCCAGGCGAGGCACAGGGCTTGTACCTCCCTGGGCTGGGGCTCTCAGTCTGGCTAGGGATACAGAGGGCGAGGAGACAGCTGATGCTCAGGGCACTCTGCCTCTGAGTGTGGCGGAGAGTGTGAGCCATCTATGCACTCACAGCAACAGCAGAAGGGTCAGGATGCCCTGTGTGGTGCCTTGGGGAGAAGTGCTGCTCCTTGGCGATCGGTTCACCATGAGGCACCCTTCCTTGGTAAGGCAAAACATCGTGCTGTGTGACTACATGGCCCAGAGAGTCAGGAACAAGTAGCAGCACTTCACCACGGGAAGGTTTTTTTAAGCACTTCCTCAGCTTAGGAATGAAAACAAAGTGATCCACAAGCGCTTTCATTTTAGGGACAAAAGCAAAATGCCTGTGCCTCAAATTACCTTAGGCATCACCACACATATGCTGGTTATAAGGAAAGGGGAGCGGTCAACCAGCTCCACAGAAACAGAGAGGGGCTGGCAATTAGCTGATGCAGGCTGGACTAACCTGTCCCATGGCCTTTGGTAAAGAAAAACTTCTGGGATCCTCACCAGAACAGGGGAAGGGGAGACAAGCTGATGAGCCCCTGGAGAACACTGGGGGCATCAAGCAGGAAGGTAGGCAGCAGGCCAGCAAATCAGGGATCTTGAGCAAAGTGGCAGTCCTGCTTGTGACCTAGAAGGCCACAGGTGAGCACAATAAATAATCCAGTTCAATTGTGGTTTCTCCTGGCAGCATAACAATTCCTTCTGGTGCAGCATGTACAGCCAGCAGCGTATGGTTACAAGTCACACGCAGTGTCTAAAATCATGGGGCAGAGCCTCTGTACTTATTCTCAAAATGCCTTTAAAATGGAAGTAACTTCAAAAGGAATCTTAGAAGTACACAGCCCTGGCTCCAGAAACAGTAGTGGGGGTTGGAGACAGCATTGTGAGAGGATTGCCACAGTCCTATTCAGGTGTTAGTGACAACTCCTCATACCACTCTAGCTCAGGAAGACTCATCAGTCTGGTGATGGGCCACTAGGATATGCAGGGCACACCTCAGCTCCATTTGTGTGACTGTCTAGAGTAAATACACAAACAGCCCCTGTCAACCAGACATTGATTGGTGTCAGGCTGCAAAGCACAAAGAGTCATAAGCACATAGAAATGCCCACTTTCAAAAGTCGCTTTTCCAAAAAGTAATGAAAAATCCACCTTGACCAATAATCAGGGTTTATCACCACTATTCCAAACATACCAAACATGGAAACACTACTTCTTCCAGATCAGAAATTACCACTGAAAAACATATCAGGGAATTCCCAATGCAAACCTATGAGTAGAGCAGCCTCACAACAATGTTACAACGTTGCCAAGCTCTGGAATGCCCTACCTCTTTATCTGCGCTCAGTAACACAGTATCTTACCTTTCATATCCCTCATTCATATCTGTCATTATATTTGTATTTGACTGAATTCAAACAAACGTGTAAATATTCTAATTGTATGACATGTTTTTCTGTAAATGCCGACCTACCCACCTATAACTTTCTATCTCCCCCCTCACCGTCTAAATGATCCTAATACCATTGTCACATCCCCCTTCCTTTCCATACCACTTAATCGCCCTTTGCACGTCCACCCCAATTACTATGTCTGACCCCCACCTAATATCTATCGTCTATCGCCACACACATATATTTTGACTTGCTTATATATATTTTTACTTGCAACTATACCTTAATTTTCGATAAACAACCCTTACCCATCCTTCTAACTTTACACTCTGTTCTCTCTCTTTTCCCTTGTTTCCTTTAAATACTCTTCACTCCCTCACCCTTCCTCCTCTACTCCCACCTACCGCACCATCATACACTTGACTCGGTGTTATGTACTCTTACGTTTAACTACTCTTGTTCAGCCCTGAAGAAGCCCTAGGCCGGATGGACATTTAGAGGGCGAAACACGTGTTGGCTGTACCATCCTTGTTCTTTCCTTAAAGACAAATAAAAGCACTAATTTGTCACCATTTCCTTTTGATATACTTGCATCAATTGGATATTTTATCCCAATCGACCAACAAATCTATACTCTTGCCCGGACACACTGAATTCAGTCCTACTCAGGTGTTAGTGACAACTCCTCATACCACTCTAGCTCAGGAAGACTCATCAGTCTGGTGATGGGCCACTAGGATATGCAGGGCACACCTCAGCTCCATTTGTGTGACTGTCTAGAGTAAATACACAAACAGCCCCTGTCAACCAGACATTGATTGGTGTCAGGCTGCAAAGCACAAAGAGTCATAAGCACATAGAAATGCCCACTTTCAAAAGTCGCTTTTCCAAAAAGTAATGAAAAATCCACCTTGACCAATAATCAGGGTTTATCACCACTATTCCAAACATACCAAACATGGAAACACTACTTCTTCCAGATCAGAAATTACCACTGAAAAACATATCAGGGAATTCCCAATGCAAACCTATGAGTAGAGCAGCCTCACAACAATGTTACAACGTTGCCAAGCTCTGGAATGCCCTACCTCTTTATCTGCGCTCAGTAACACAGTATCTTACCTTTCATATCCCTCATTCATATCTGTCATTATATTTGTATTTGACTGAATTCAAACAAACGTGTAAATATTCTAATTGTATGACATGTTTTTCTGTAAATGCCGACCTACCCACCTATAACTTTCTATCTCCCCCCCTCACCGTCTAAATGATCCTAATACCATTGTCACATCCCCCTTCCTTTCCATACCACTTAGTCACCCTTTGCACGTCCACCCCAATTACTATGTCTGACCCCCACCTAATATCTATCGTCTATCGCCACACACATATATTTTCACTTGCTTATATATATTTTTACTTGCAACTATACCTTAATTTTCGATAAACAACCCTTACCCATCCTTCTAACTTTACACTCTGTTCTCTCTCTTTTCCCTTGTTTCCTTTAAATACTCTTCACTCCCTCACCCTTCCTCCTCTACTCCCACCTACCGCACCATCATACACTTGACTCGGTGTTATGTACTCTTACGTTTAACTACTCTTGTTCAGCCCTGAAGAAGCCCTAGGCCGGATGGCCATATAGAGGGCGAAACACGTGTTGGCTGTACCATCCTTGTTCTTTCCTTAAAGACAAATAAAAGCACTAATTTGTCACCATTTCCTTTTGATATACTTGCATCAATTGGATATTTTATCCCAATCGACCAACAAATCTATACTCTTGCCCGGACACACTGAACTCAGTCCTATTCAGGTGTTAGTGACAACTCCTTATACCACTCTAGCTCAGGAAGACTCATCAGTCTGGTGATGGGCCACTAGGATATGCAGGGCACACCTCAGCTCCATTTGTGTGACTGTCTAGAGTAAATACACAAACAGCCCCTGTCAACCAGACATTGATTGGTGTCAGGCTGCAAAGCACAAAGAGTCATAAGCACATAGAAATGCCCACTTTCAAAAGTCACTTTTCCAAAAAGTAATGAAAAACCACCTTGACCAATAATCAGGGTTTATCACCACTATTCCAAACATACCAAACATGGAAACACTACTTCTTCCAGATCAGAAATTACCACTGAAAAACATATCAGGGAATTCCCAATGCAAACCTATGAGTAGAGCAGCCTCACAACAATGTTACAACGTTGCCAAGCTCTGGAATGCCCTACCTCTTTATCTGCGCTCAGTAACACAGTATCTTACCTTTCATATCCCTCATTCATATCTGTCATTATATTTGTATTTGACTGAATTCAAACAAACGTGTAAATATTCTAATTGTATGACATGTTTTTCTGTAAATGCCGACCTACCCACCTATAACTTTCTATCTCCCCCCCTCACCGTCTAAATGATCCTAATACCATTGTCACATCCCCCTTCCTTTCCATACCACTTAATCACCCTTTGCACGTCCACCCCAATTACTATGTCTGACCCCCACCTAATATCTATCGTCTATCGCCACACACATATATTTTCACTTGCTTATATATATTTTTACTTGCAACTATACCTTAATTTTCGATAAACAACCCTTACCCATCCTTCTAACTTTACACTCTGTTCTCTCTCTTTTCCCTTGTTTCCTTTAAATACTCTTCACTCCCTCACCCTTCCTCCTCTACTCCCACCTACCGCACCATCAGACACTTGACTCGGTGTTATGTACTCTTACGTTTAACTACTCTTGTTCAGCCCTGAAGAAGCCCTAGGCCGGATGGCCATTTAGAGGGCGAAACACGTGTTGGCTGTACCATCCTTGTTCTTTCCTTAAAGACAAATAAAAGCACTAATTTGTCACCATTTCCTTTTGATATACTTGCATCAATTGGATATTTTATCCCAATCGACCAACAAATCTATACTCTTGCCCGGACACACTGAACTCAGTCCTATTCAGGTGTTAGTGACAACTCCTCATACCACTCTAGCTCAGGAAGACTCATCAGTCTGGTGATGGGCCACTAGGATATGCAGGGCACACCTCAGCTCCATTTGTGTGACTGTCTAGAGTAAATACACAAACAGCCCCTGTCAACCAGACATTGATTGGTGTCAGGCTGCAAAGCACAAAGAGTCATAAGCACATAGAAATGCCCACTTTCAAAAGTCGCTTTTCCAAAAAGTAATGAAAAATCCACCTTGACCAATAATCAGGGTTTATCACCACTATTCCAAACATACCAAACATGGAAACACTACTTCTTCCAGATCAGAAATTACCACTGAAAAACATATCAGGGAATTCCCAATGCAAACCTATGAGTAGAGCAGCCTCACAACAATGTTACAACGTTGCCAAGCTCTGGAATGCCCTACCTCTTTATCTGCGCTCAGTAACACAGTATCTTACCTTTCATATCCCTCATTCATATCTGTCATTATATTTGTATTTGACTGAATTCAAACAAACGTGTAAATATTCTAATTGTATGACATGTTTTTCTGTAAATGCCGACCTACCCACCTATAACTTTCTATCTCCCCCCTCACCGTCTAAATGATCCTAATACCATTGTCACATCCCCCTTCCTTTCCATACCACTTAATCACCCTTTGCACGTCCACCCCAATTACTATGTCTGACCCCCACCTAATATCTATCGTCTATCGCCACACACATATATTTTGACTTGCTTATATATATTTTTACTTGCAACTATACCTTAATTTTCGATAAACAACCCTTACCCATCCTTCTAACTTTACACTCTGTTCTCTCTCTTTTCCCTTGTTTCCTTTAAATACTCTTCACTCCCTCACCCTTCCTCCTCTACTCCCACCTACCGCACCATCATACACTTGACTCGGTGTTATGTACTCTTACGTTTAACTACTCTTGTTCAGCCCTGAAGAAGCCCTAGGCCGGATGGACATTTAGAGGGCGAAACACGTGTTGGCTGTACCATCCTTGTTCTTTCCTTAAAGACAAATAAAAGCACTAATTTGTCACCATTTCCTTTTGATATACTTGCATCAATTGGATATTTTATCCCAATCGACCAACAAATCTATACTCTTGCCCGGACACACTGAATTCAGTCCTACTCAGGTGTTAGTGACAACTCCTCATACCACTCTAGCTCAGGAAGACTCATCAGTCTGGTGATGGGCCACTAGGATATGCAGGGCACACCTCAGCTCCATTTGTGTGACTGTCTAGAGTAAATACACAAACAGCCCCTGTCAACCAGACATTGATTGGTGTCAGGCTGCAAAGCACAAAGAGTCATAAGCACATAGAAATGCCCACTTTCAAAAGTCGCTTTTCCAAAAAGTAATGAAAAATCCACCTTGACCAATAATCAGGGTTTATCACCACTATTCCAAACATACCAAACATGGAAACACTACTTCTTCCAGATCAGAAATTACCACTGAAAAACATATCAGGGAATTCCCAATGCAAACCTATGAGTAGAGCAGCCTCACAACAATGTTACAACGTTGCCAAGCTCTGGAATGCCCTACCTCTTTATCTGCGCTCAGTAACACAGTATCTTACCTTTCATATCCCTCATTCATATCTGTCATTATATTTGTATTTGACTGAATTCAAACAAACGTGTAAATATTCTAATTGTATGACATGTTTTTCTGTAAATGCCGACCTACCCACCTATAACTTTCTATCTCCCCCCCTCACCGTCTAAATGATCCTAATACCATTGTCACATCCCCCTTCCTTTCCACGCCACTTAATCACCCTTTGCACGTCCACCCCAATTACTATGTCTGACCCCCACCTAATATCTATCGTCTATCGCCACACACATATATTTTCACTTGCTTATATATATTTTTACTTGCAACTATACCTTAATTTTCGATAAACAACCCTTACCCATCCTTCTAACTTTACACTCTGTTCTCTCTCTTTTCCCTTGTTTCCTTTAAATACTCTTCACTCCCTCACCCTTCCTCCTCTACTCCCACCTACCGCACCATCATACACTTGACTCGGTGTTATGTACTCTTACGTTTAACTACTCTTGTTCAGCCCTGAAGAAGCCCTAGGCCGGATGGCCATTTAGAGGGCGAAACACGTGTTGGCTGTACCATCCTTGTTCTTTCCTTAAAGACAAATAAAAGCACTAATTTGTCACCATTTCCTTTTGATATACTTGCATCAATTGGATATTTTATCCCAATCGACCAACAAATCTATACTCTTGCCCGGACACACTGAACTCAGTCCTATTCAGGTGTTAGTGACAACTCCTTATACCACTCTAGCTCAGGAAGACTCATCAGTCTGGTGATGGGCCACTAGGATATGCAGGGCACACCTCAGCTCCATTTGTGTGACTGTCTAGAGTAAATACACAAACAGCCCCTGTCAACCAGACATTGATTGGTGTCAGGCTGCAAAGCACAAAGAGTCATAAGCACATAGAAATGCCCACTTTCAAAAGTCACTTTTCCAAAAAGTAATGAAAAACCACCTTGACCAATAATCAGGGTTTATCACCACTATTCCAAACATACCAAACATGGAAACACTACTTCTTCCAGATCAGAAATTACCACTGAAAAACATATCAGGGAATTCCCAATGCAAACCTATGAGTAGAGCAGCCTCACAACAATGTTACAACGTTGCCAAGCTCTGGAATGCCCTACCTCTTTATCTGCGCTCAGTAACACAGTATCTTACCTTTCATATCCCTCATTCATATCTGTCATTATATTTGTATTTGACTGAATTCAAACAAACGTGTAAATATTCTAATTGTATGACATGTTTTTCTGTAAATGCCGACCTACCCACCTATAACTTTCTATCTCCCCCCCTCACCGTCTAAATGATCCTAATACCATTGTCACATCCCCCTTCCTTTCCATACCACTTAATCACCCTTTGCACGTCCACCCCAATTACTATGTCTGACCCCCACCTAATATCTATCGTCTATCGCCACACACATATATTTTCACTTGCTTATATATATTTTTACTTGCAACTATACCTTAATTTTCGATAAACAACCCTTACCCATCCTTCTAACTTTACACTCTGTTCTCTCTCTTTTCCCTTGTTTCCTTTAAATACTCTTCACTCCCTCACCCTTCCTCCTCTACTCCCACCTACCGTACCATCATACACTTGACTCGGTGTTATGTACTCTTACGTTAAACTACTCTTGTTCAGCCCTGAAGAAGCCCTAGGCCGGATGGCCATTTAGAGGGCGAAACACGTGTTGGCTGTACCATCCTTGTTCTTTCCTTAAAGACAAATAAAAGCACTAATTTGTCACCATTTCCTTTTGATATACTTGCATCAATTGGATATTTTATCCCAATCGACCAACAAATCTATACTCTTGCCCGGACACACTGAACTCAGTCCTATTCAGGTGTTAGTGACAACTCCTCATACCACTCTAGCTCAGGAAGACTCATCAGTCTGGTGATGGGCCACTAGGATATGCAGGGCATACCTCAGCTCCATTTGTGTGACTGTCTAGAGTAAATACACAAACAGCCCCTGTCAACCAGACATTGATTGGTGTCAGGCTGCAAAGCACAAAGAGTCATAAGCACAGAGAAATGCCCACTTTCAAAAGTCGCTTTTCCAAAAAGTAATGAAAAATCCACCTTGACCAATAATCAGGGTTTATCACCACTATTCCAAACATACCAAACATGGAAACACTACTTCTTCCAGATCAGAAATTACCACTGAAAAACATATCAGGGAATTCCCAATGCAAACCTATGAGTAGAGCAGCCTCACAACAATGTTACAACGTTGCCAAGCTCTGGAATGCCCTACCTCTTTATCTGCGCTCAGTAACACAGTATCTTACCTTTCATATCCCTCATTCATATCTGTCATTATATTTGTATTTGACTGAATTCAAACAAACGTGTAAATATTCTAATTGTATGACATGTTTTTCTGTAAATGCCGACCTACCCACCTATAACTTTCTATCTCCCCCCCTCACCGTCTAAATGATCCTAATACCATTGTCACATCCCCCTTCCTTTCCATACCACTTAATCACCCTTTGCACGTCCACCCCAATTACTATGTCTGACCCCCACCTAATATCTATCGTCTATCGCCACACACATATATTTTCACTTGCTTATATATATTTTTACTTGCAACTATACCTTAATTTTCGATAAACAACCCTTACCCATCCTTCTAACTTTACACTCTGTTCTCTCTCTTTTCCCTTGTTTCCTTTAAATACTCTTCACTCCCTCACCCTTCCTCCTCTACTCCCACCTACCGCACCATCATACACTTGACTCGGTGTTATGTACTCTTATGTTTAACTACTCTTGTTCAGCCCTGAAGAAGCCCTAGGCTGGATGGCCATTTAGAGGGCGAAACACGTGTTGGCTGTACCATCCTTGTTCTTTCCTTAAAGACAAATAAAAGCACTAATTTGTCACCATTTCCTTTTGATATACTTGCATCAATTGGATATTTTATCCCAATCGACCAACAAATCTATACTCTTGCCCGGACACGCTGAACTCAGTCCTATTCAGGTGTTAGTGACAACTCCTCATACCACTCTAGCTCAGGAAGACTCATCAGTCTGGTGATGGGCCACTAGGATATGCAGGGCACACCTCAGCTCCATTTGTGTGACTGTCTAGAGTAAATACACAAACAGCCCCTGTCAACCAGACATTGATTGGTGTCAGGCTGCAAAGCACAAAGAGTCATAAGCACATAGAAATGCCCACTTTCAAAAGTCGCTTTCCCAAAAAGTAATGAAAAATCCACCTTGACCAATAATCAGGGTTTATCACCACTATTCCAAACATACCAAACATGGAAACACTACTTCTTCCAGATCAGAAATTACCACTGAAAAACATATCAGGGAATTCCCAATGCAAACCTATGAGTAGAGCAGCCTCACAACAATGTTACAACGTTGCCAAGCTCTGGAATGCCCTACCTCTTTATCTGCGCTCCGTAACACAGTATCTTACCTTTCAGAAGCTTCTTAAAACCTGGCTTTACCAGAATATTATACCCTAGTCATAAGCCATCTAGACGTTTGTTTTTTTGTGTGACACTACCAGCACTGGGATGCCTTCCTTTTACCTACACCGCACCCTGCCCACATGGCTACCTAGGGGTGACTAATATGTAGTAAAATGAAAGTTCCAGACTTGGCAAGTAATTTTAAATACCAAGTCACTGTGGCAGTGTTGGAAACGGCCCTTTTTGCAGGGTTATCCCCAAACTTTTTGCTTCTTCCTCCTTTATTTTTTCTGACCCGTGGTTGTTGGCAATAGGACTCTGGGCACTTTACCACTGCTGATCAGTGCTAAAGTGCATATGCTCTCTGTATAAATTGTTATATTGATTGGTTATCCATGATTGGTATATTTGTTTCACCTGTTAGCCCCTAGTAAAGTGCACTGAGTGTGCCAGGGCTGGTGATTCAAATGCTACTAGTGGGCTGCAGCACTGATTGTGCCACCCACAGGAGTAGCGCTAAAATGATGTCTTAGGCCTGCTTGCAGTGCCTATGTGCAGTCCAGGACTGCCATGTCGACCTGTCCAGTGCACCCACTGACCAGGCCTTATCCTTCCCTTTCTGTACATGTAAGGCATCCCTATGGTGGCCCTAGGTACCCCCCTGGGCTGGGTGAAGTGTATCTGAAAGGTAGGGCATGTACTGAGGTGTGTAACATGCCCTGGTAGTGAATTACAGCCATTTTCGTTTTTCACTGCTGAGAGGCTATCTTGCCCATAGGATAGAATGGGGAAGGCTGTTTACATGCCTATCTTCCCATAAGGGCAAGATAGAAAATCCAAGTTTGGTATCTCTGTGTTCAGAATTTAATTATACATCTTTTTAGCAAGATGGTTTTTAAATTCACTGTGTGAGAATAGCACTTTTTAGAAAGTAGCTATTCTCCTGTTTAACCTTCCTGTGTGCCTGTGTGCTGGTTGGCTGAAGGGTGTCATGTGATGGCCCAGGTGGCTCAAGGAGCCTGGGTGAGTCAGCAGCATGGTGAATAGGGAGATCTGCTTTAGATGGGTGGGAGGAGTAGTCCCTGGGTTTGAATAGGGCTGGCCCTGCCAAACACAAAGCTGGCTCCACCCCCTGCTGGCCAGGCTGAGGACTCTGCCTCTGCTGGCACAAAGAAGGCTCCACCTCCTGCTGAGCGTCTAACGACCCTGCCCCTCACTCTGAAAGGAACCAGGTGATCCCGAGCAGAGCACACCCAGGAACCGGTTTGAGCAGGGGAATCCCCCCACTGGAACAAAGAGAGACAAAGACTTGGAGGGGTATAAGAAGAGGACCCCAGACACCTAAAACTTTAGATCACTTTGGAACTAAGAAGAAACCTCTGCCAAGGAGAAAGCTGGAAGAAACTGAAGAGGAGAAGACTGCCTGCTTGCTGTTTTTGCTTTGCTGCCAAGGAGAGGGGAAGGACTTTGCTGTGTCCCCTTCTTTTGATTCTGATCTCCAAGGGCCTGAGAAGAGCTGGCTCCCTGTTAAGAAGTCCCAGGAACAAAAGGACTTCACCACCAGCTCCCCTGGAACTCTGCTGAGAGAGTTCTGACCTGCCTTGGAGTGCTTGCCCAGTCTTGGGGCTTCAGGAGGTCGTTGTTGAGGGAGCTGGGAAGCAGAAGCGTGAACAAGAGTGACTGGTACCCCACGCATCATCCGATTGCGTGTCGCAAGACGAGAGTGCGTGGAAAATTTCATCGCGGCACCATCGCAACACGCAGGGTCTCCGCATCGCCGAGTGCGTCGAGCATCGTCCCGAGGCGTGAAGCTTCCTGCCATTGCGAGGGTTGTCGCAGAACCAGTTTGCGGGCCGCACCACTGCCGGTGCGTGAAAAGTCTCCAATCGCTGCGTGCGTCGACGCAGAGTCCCGTTCCATGGCGCATCGAGAGTTGCGGCGCCGGAAGGCAACGCTGCGCCACGCATCGCACCACATCGAAGAGTGTCGCATCGAACCTGTGCGTGAAGCTTCCCCCTAAGAAACCTACGCAACGAAAGCCAAAGGTATCGCATCCTCCCCCTACAGATCGGAGCCGGCGCATCCACCTCTGCTGCGTGAAGCAGGGCTGCTGCAAAGACTCCCCAGGATCTCAGGAGCATCGCATCGCCTTTGCCATCTTCCTTGTTATAGCTTTTGGGAACCTTATCGCAACTACAGGTACTGTTGGGCACGAAAGTGTCGCATTTTGTGCATTGAGAGTCGCATTGTGCAGGACACTGACTTTGACATCCTGGAGTACTTTCTGCAAACTCTTGAACTATCTTTAAAGTAACCTTTTTGAATTATATGTTGGTTTGTCTGTAATACTTGGTCTTGTGAAGTTTTTAGTAAAGATACCTTATTTTTCTAAAACTGGTGTGGAGTAAATCTGTGGTGTTTTCACTGTGTTACTGTGAGTGTTGGTACAAATACTTTACACATTGCCTTTGATAGCCTAGACTGCTCAGGCCAAGCTACCTAGAGGGTGAGCAGGGGTTATCTTAACAGTGTATCCCCCTTTCCCTGACTAGAAGCAAGGGTCCCTACTTGGACAGTGGTACCTACCCTGCCAACTAGAGACTACTTGTGTGGGTGGTGGAAGCAGCGCTGCAAGTCCACTAGCAGCATTTAATTTACTGTCCCTCTGTATATGGGATACCACTGTACAAGGAAGTTACAGGTAAATTAAACATGCCACACAGGTGTAGACCAATCATGCCATGTTTAAATGAGAGCGCACGTGCATTTCAGCACTGAATAGCAGTGGTGAAGTGCCCAAAGTCCTAAAGCCAACAGAAACAGGTCAGAAAAAATACAGGAGGAAGGCAAAATGTGATGGGATAACCCTGTATAAGGGGCCAGGTCCAACAGGATTTAGCCAATGTTGCCATGTTTTAGGGCTCAGGGCACATACACTGAGGTCTCAACAACAATACCACAGAGTGGGGCCTGGGCAACAGTGCGCTAGTGAGCTAAAAAACAAGCACTATCAGTCAGTAAAAAAATAAGGTTTTTAAACACTGCCATGGGACAACTGGTGGTTAAGAACCTTGAGTATCTTTCCAGCTTCTCTCTTCCTTCTGTACAAGTTCCTTCAATCCACTGATGCCAATTTGTGCTTGGAAATGCTTATCAGCTTACACAGTCCCACAATAAATAACATGAAGTGACAGTAGGAACTCTCAAAGAAGGTAGAGAGAAGTCTCAGCAGCTCATACTTGTCTCCGGACTGCGCCAAATTGATTGTTTTTTATTTGGCAATGCAGAGGGACACTCTTCAGCTATGGGGACTTCCTATTCCCTCCTCCCTCAGTTCATGTTATCATTGTATCTGCATATCAATGACACTGTTAACCCACTCAAGGAGGGTGGAGAAATCCTGTACTCTTTACCGTCAGCCACAGCCTTTGTCTGTCTGACTACTCTTTCTATCTAATTTGTTTATGGTCTGGTCACAAATTGCTGCTTCTTGTGCATTTTAGGACCTTGAGGCAATAAGATATTCTGATGAGAGCTAGAGGATGGGGAGACAGAAGCAATCAATTAGGGCAGAGTAACTGTGATGGCAGGGGCCTGCACCAATGTTTATAGTCAACTGCAACTCCTTTATCATCATTAGAGGGTTATTTCTCAATTGAAGGAAGAATTGTGAATCACCCTTTTACTCCTGCATCCTAGAAACAAAGCAAAAGCCACATTTCTTTATTCACCACAAATAGGGAGAATATTCAATCTTCTGGTCCAATTAATGAAGAGATTAAACGTGTTACCCCATGCCATAATCTCTTATGGACAAACTCCAGAATTATCCTTACTTCACATTACGTTATATGCAGTGTGCTCTTAGCAAGGTTTGTGGTTAATAGCGTTATCATCCATCTTATCATCCATCACATTGCTTGCTACTCCCCACTTTGGGCATTAGCCTGAAAAATGTAAAATGGCCCTTTTCCTTCATGTGGCAATGCCTGCCTATCATTGTGCAATGTCTAGCACTTACTGTGAATATTCCTTCCGCCCTGCTGAACAGGCCAAGGATCATAAATTGAGCTGCACTGTCCAACAGTAAACAAAGACCTGGGCCCAGAGTCACAAAGGTTTAGAGTCAGGATAGCGTTGCTTTTACAACCCTAACCAGACGCTTAACCTTTTTGGGGATTAACAAACCAATGCTAAGTGGTATTAGCATTGGTTTGTATGGGAAAGAAAGGCAAATCAGAACAAAACGCTTCTTTACATTACTTTGTGTCTAGGGGGTGCTACTTGAGTGTTCCCATGCAAGCACCCATGCTTTTTGATGCTAAACCCTATTGACTGACATGAATAGACATTGTCTAGCGCCAACAATAAACTCTGATGGAAAGCAGGAGATAAAAGGAGAATTTCTTTTAATTTATACTTTTTTTCCGACTTTGCATGCATGCTGCACTGTGCAGCACACATGCAACGTAGGAAACGTTTTAAGGTGTGTCTAGCCATAGTATTTTGTACAGGAAGGGTAACTTTCCTGTACAAAACCTATGGTAGACTCAGTCATGCACCCTAGCAGTATGGCGCTCAGGTGTGTGCGGGGCACACAGCAGCTGAAATCAGTGCCGGCACTAGGGAGAGGGGAAGAGAGACCCATATCTCTGTGCATATGGAGCTCTCCTGCTCTCTCTCTGTCATGCTACACAACATTTGAGGCTGCTGTACTGTGTTGTGTGACACCTTTCTGAATCTGGGCGAAGTGTTTCAGGTGCATTGAAAGGTGCTATGAGTAACTCACACCTAACAGCCTATTAATCTACTTCTCTGTGGTTCAGCTTGCGTTCCATCCACTTCCCACACAGACTGCACCACTTTAGCACATTTTTCAAACGGGACCTAAAGCATTCGCTTTTCAGTATTTGTGCCGATGTCACCGCAGCCCATGGTAGTCACAGGAGTATGCATAGTAATATATGTTAAGGATGGGAATATTTTTGCATTTGACAGTCATCTTCACTAGTGGAAACTAAAATCTTCCATTGTGTGCAGTGATAACAGTATCATCTGCATGCATCTCACACAGCACTGACTTCTTTGCCAGTCTTAATAAAATGTTCAGTACTGTCATCAATTCGCAACTTCTCACTATTAGATCTCTGGGTGAGCCTACCTGACAACAAGGCCTCCTCCAGGTGAGAAACTACCCTGGTAGTAAAGCTTGGCAGAGGATTCTATTTCTTAATTGAAGGTCGTCCTACCACTGTTGCAAGGCAAAGTCTACCTGAGTCAATTCAATATAAGCTTTATTAGGTGTGTACAAACAACCATAAAAGCATTAGCAAGATAAAAAAATACAATGATAAAAACACTTGTTTAAAATGTTTGAGCAGCAAATTACATAAAACAAATCATTATATGGTACATACTGATTTATCAGCAAGCAATGCTTTTTCTTACACTTATAGCTTTTAAAATAAATGATGTAACATTAAAACAGACCCCAGGATCATTAAGGTTAGCTAGTCATTTCATTGCAGCTTTGTGCGTTCTTACATTTTGCTGTAGAAATAAAAGTTTTAGATATTGACACCTTAAATACAAATAACAAACACAGAAAAGCATAAAGTGAATTGTACTTTGCTTAGACTGCCCATCACACGGGCAGGGGGTAGAATCTGGGGGACAGAATTTCACTGCAGGGAAAGCGACTAGATGGTGTACTATTCCTAGTCTAGTCAGTACAAAGTGATGTGTTGGCTTTGTCACCTGAGTCAAATAATTTTGAAATCCCATCTTCGTGATTGGTAGATAAAAGTCGATTGTTTCCCTGCCAGTCTCATACGATTTTCAATGTTATAGTTCAGAAAGACATCCTTAATTACCTGTTTAGTTAAGGTAGTCACCTGCACAGGGTTCGACTGAATTGGTAGATTAAACAGTTTACTGTATGTAATACTGGTATATCTTAACCAAGGGATACACATTTTTTGTATCCAGAACTAGACAATCAATATTAATACATTTGGTAACATTAGTTTAATCTTTGGACCAAACGGACCTCCATAACAGCAGCGGTCTCAGAGAAACCAAATCTGCTAAGTAATATAATCCTACTTCCTTGTGTATTATTACAGTGGACGCTGAGGAAGGTAAACTTAAAAGACGCTATAATAAAATAATTTTCTTCACGCTGCAATACCTGACTACAATAGTAGCCCGACACCCCAGCTCGAAATAAGGCAATAGCAACGGATCTAGCCTTGTAAAATGCCAGCATATCCTTAATTGGGCGATAACCTAATTTGTTTGCGAATCTAAAAACCCCATGTGCACTCCTATTCATCTTAGATCGGACATTGGTTATTTCATGTGGCCAATTTCCACTACCTGAAAAAGTTACTCCCAGATAACAGAGAGTGTTAACAATATCTATCGGGGTGTTATCAATATAGAAAGTTTTGCATTTCTTTATTTTAGGCCCGCATACCATTGTGAATGTATTTGCATTGTTAATTCTCAGTTTGTGGAGTGGTGTGGCTCACTGGTTAGAGGCGGCAGACCTGGAAGCAGAAGTCGGCCCGGGACCAGGGTTCGATTCCCGACGCGGCAGGGTCTTGGGCCAAGGTCAGCGGACTTGATAATTCTTGCCTCGGTGCCTACTCTAACCATGGATCCCACTCAGCAACTCTGGGCAATAGCTTGCTTAATCTCCACTTACGGCCCCATCAGCGCCGGGGATGCTTGTCTTCACCTTGAAGATGCCCAGTAGGGACCATCTCACAGGGAAAGCCAGGATGGGTTCCCCAGCGGTATACAGCGCCGGGACGCCCCGTTGCTGGGGCAGCTGTGCGCTTTACAAGTCTACAACATTTACATTTACATTTCCTTGCGTTGATAAAATCCCTAAAACTGTCAATTAGTCACTGTAAGCCTACCGGGGTCCTAGATAGCAACACAGCTTCATCTGCATATAGCAGCACTGGGATAGGACTCCCAGAGATTTGTGGGGCATCGGCTTGTACCCGTTGCAGAACCTTGTCCACCTCATTATTAAACAATGAGAACAGGAGTGGGGCGAGGACACAGCCCTGACGAATGCCTCTTTTCACGTCAAATGTTTGGCGTGCATTCGCCCTGCTGTCCATATTGTACCTTAGTCGATAGTGTCTCAGAGAGCTTAGCAGATAATTGGTTTGGGTGGGGGAGGGTCAATATCCCACTAATATAAGTGTTAATTTTAGTAAAAATAATTAGAAACTGAATAGGACTGACAAGATCATTGAGACAAAATGAAATCTCTTCACCACATTTTATGACGATTTCATGTAAAATGTGTGTGGGGTCCACTCCCTCACATTTAATACGAACCCCATTTGGTCTAAGGGGGCAATAATATTTATGGTACTTGGATGGTTCATAACCTTTCTACCCCAAAAGAAAACTGTCATTATGATATAATTGTGATCACTCAGTGCCAGCTGCACTACCCTTGGAGTAGAAAATAAATTGCTAACACTAGAGGAAATTAACACATGATCAATGGTAAATGTGGCATTCCTACCTATAAAGGTTGGATCTGATTGCCATTAATATCATGAGGACACTGTAACAGTTCTAGGGCATTCTTAGCAATCGTTAATTTCAGGGCTCCACTGAAGTCATTGTGTGGGATATTTATATAATCATCCCTCTTTTCATTTTTTACCCTGCATACCTGCGTAGCAGACAAAGGGCATGTTTGAATGTTAAAATCCCCAACCCAAATGAGTGCAATGTTTTTATTAATGGAGCTTAAGAGGGTATCTAACCACATATCCAACTGTAGAACAATTCTAATACGAGTTGAATCAAACACATTATTGTAGTAATTGACCACAACCATATCCTTTCCTCCTTGAAAAGGCAACCACATTATTTGTGTATGCACTTCAGTCGTGACAACTCTCTTTACATTACCTGGTAACTTATTTGAAACAAGAATCAGAAGATCCCCTTTCGCCCTTCCAGCAGGACATAGAACTGCCTCTAACCAATGTGAAGAGAATCCTTCAATTTGGACGGGGTCAGTACACCAGGTTTCTTGTAAACAAATAACATCAAGTTCATTGATCATGCCATCCTAGGAAATCCTGTTTACGTTTTAAACCAGCAATATTCCAGGTAGCCATTATTCATTTCAAGCCCTAGGTTATCAGTTAAAAACTCAATCTCATTATCCTCACGTTGAGTCCATCCCACTTTTATAGAGCTCATATAGGAAGACTAAGCCCAATCTGTGTCTCAGCTCAGCCCATGTGAAGAACACTGGATACTGGTGACACTGTGCTCCCAATACAGTGCACATCTAACAAAGGACCATGACCCTTTATCTTGACTTGGTGTGCATTGCCAACTACTTAATTTTATATTAAGTTGATATATAGTTTATTTTAATGAATTGCTATTTTTCCAAGCCATATTGTTCAACATTACTAAAGGGATACACAGTATAAAACATAAGAGGATTTATATTATTATTAATGATTTGAATTTAAAAAAGAAGACTCCCAGCTGACATTAATCCAAATGTTTTAACATTTTCCAAAGCAAGGATGATCTGTAGCTTGGGGGGCGCTAGGCGGCGCACAGGCAAGATGGCCGCACAGGAGTGAGGCACCGGCAGCCCGATGCAGTAATCCTTTAATTTATCCTGCTCACTGACCTCCTGTCTTGCTGGAGCCGGTGTCCTCGATTGGGAGAGCTCTAGCTGCCACTGCGACGAACTTTGTGGCCCCGTTGCAGTTCTTGGCTGCGAAGTACGGCTGTCTGACGATTTGGCCGTGTGGGAGAGCGGAGCGGAGCGGTGCTCTGGTGTGGACTTCTCGGCTAAGCCAGCCCACGGCTGACCACGGGGCAGCTAGGCCCTGAGGCGCACGCGGAGAGCGGCACCTGGGGCTCCGAGATTGCCGGCGGTATCCGGCAGGACTCCTTCAAGGCTGGGGACGGCTCCCAGCGGGTGCGGCATCGGCGGGGGCGATCCTCGGCCCGCGCCGCCCTTGGGAACATCGGAGGACAAGCTGCCCCTGTATGAGAGGTGAGGGAACGCCCTGAGGCGGCCTGGCGGAGGGCCGGCGGCGGTCGCGAAGCCGTCTCAGACCCGGCGGCACAGAGCACAGAGAAGAGCGCTCCCACCCAGCTGGGGGCGCTTGAAGATCGGGGCGGGTGACGATTAGTGGGGGGTGAGACCTTACCCCCGTGGAGGAACTCGGAGAGCGGCTGCCGGGGGCGCTCTGCACCTGGCTGGAAGTGAGGGAGAGTGAGCTGTCAGCCCTGCCTGAATCTGGGAACCTCTGTGTATTGCGCCTAATGCTCGCGCTGCCTGCCGGTGTGTCGTGCTGCTGCCTGCACTTTCTCCCGCTTTGCGAGGCATCTCCACAGGCGGTGGACCGGAGCCTCATTGTGCACATACTGGGGGCCTGGACTGATATTACTGGATCGGCCCCTGCAAAGCACCACTGGCAGGCAGAGTGCTACTGGCGGAGGCAGCCGCCTCTTCGAACTGCTACCTGCTGCTTGTTGATGACGTATGGGCTGGAGGCGGTGGTCTTCCGTGGCAGGGCGGCTGCGGCCTTGACGTCATAGTGAGAGGGCGACAGTGATAAATTGATAACGCAGGTGGGTGCTTAGCAGTGCATGGGTGCACGACCTGACATCGGTGGACTTGTACTGGAGATACTGGGTGGCGTCCAGTCCTGTGGCTCCGCAGGAGGCTCGGAAGTGTTAGACCATTTAGAAGTACCTTGCGGATCTGCTGCTGTCAGAGGCCATGGGCAAGCCAGATGCCAGGCAGCCAAAGCTGCAGTTTGAAGCTGTGAAAAAAGGCCCCCGCGGTTCTGCGGCAGATCGAGATGTTGAAGTACTGGGAATTTTAAGCCCAGCGGTGCAGGGGAACACACCCTAAGACTTCGGGTTCTTCCTGTTTCAGACCTACAGAAACACAGAGTCTTCTGGGTGAAGTCAAAGATCAGTTTATTGGCTGCAGACCAATTACAGGTATCCTAGAAGTACAACAGCGTGTATGTTCTCAGGAGACTGCTTAAAATTACAGAAACGGGCTTCTCCTTAAATACAAAATATCATGCTTCAGGCACACATTCCTTGTTTTACGATATGGCCATATACATGTATTCATTACAAACGAAAAGGCAGAGTCATGATGACCATCCCACATTCCAGTTAAGCCAGCCCACAATTATTTACCCAGCAAGGCTCAGATCCCACATCAGATATCAACAGGCCCCAATAAACACGAGCATCTCCTGTTTGGAAAACAAGCCATAAAGCAGGAAGAGTCAGGTGTGAAAGAGATTAGCTGGAGGCTCGTGTGGGATGAAAATGCTTTATGGTGTGTCAAGCCCTGATGCTAATCACAGGTGGCCGTAGGACGGGGAGCTCGTGAGACCGGACTGACCTGGGGCAGCGGAGCCATCTGCCCAGGTCACAGAGAAGTCAAAGGAAGGCACATGTGTTTTAAAGGCCCGTATTTGCTCGTAATGTGTAGCCTATGTGAGGGCAACCATAAGATGCCCACCGCTCTAAGATGGAACCCACGAAGTCAATGTATAATATCGTATACAAAGTGCATTTATCGCTAAAACGTTATACAAAGCACTTGTACATACCGCATTGACCATTCGCGGTTCGCTAATACCGGAATAGACATGGGTAGGGCCCTGTCTCCCACGCGGTCCCAAATTTCAAAGTTCCACAGACCCTCCTTTTTCCCTTACATAGGCAATAACTATGCTCACCTCAATCCGAGTCTAGGTCAATATTCACGAAGTCATGGAGATGTTGCTGTAGCATCATCCTATTACTTAGCTCGTCCCTCGATACAGGTTTCCTTACACATAATGTAGCACAGAGGGCACATATCGCAGGAGCACACTGTATGCACAGACAGAACAGGAAAAGGATGGCTAAGATCATTCCAATGACCATCAGAATCTTCCAACCCCAGGCAGATATCAATTCCCAGAACCACCCCACCAGTGACCAATCTCCTTTATCCACGTGTATGGATTCAGATATTTTATGCAGTTTGGAGATGGCTTGATAAACTGTTGGAGCGTTATCTGGTATGAAAATGCAACAACTAGATTGGATAACCTTACATACCCCACCGCGGTCTGCAAGTATGACGTCTAGAACCATACGGTTCTGCAAAGTCATGAGGCGATCCGCTTGGAGCTCAGCTGTCAAATTACCAAGGGCACCAGCCGTAACATTAACAGTGGATTCAACCACACGAGTCAGTTGTCTCAGGTTCCTACTATTGACCATAGGTCCCCAAAACGTCAGGAAACCCAAAAAGAAGTCTCCCGCTTCCTGACCGGCAGTATCCTCCTTACTAATCAAGCCTCTTACAACTCTGGTCTTGTGATAGTCAGAGGCAGCAGTAAATGTTGGCGGTAGCAGATTTGCAATATAACATGTGCCCGAGAAATCAGGGGGCAACCATGTATATGCTCGGTCACTACAGACAAAATATGTACCCTTGGCAGCCAAAAACGCAGGGGAAAACTGCGCTGGAAAAGTGTACGTTTCAGTACAGTCACTTCTCCCCAGTTGAGCTCTTGGATTCTGACCATTACCTTGTAAACAGAACCGACCTATGTGGGGTACGACCCAAATTGGGGATGAGATTTTTCGCTGCCTTTCACCCAGACTAATACTATACCCCGTTGCGTTCCACCCTACATAAGCTCTCAATTCATCTTTGGGAATAGATGAGTATGCGTCGATATCTCTGCTCATATCGGCAACTCCTTTCATTAAGGCTTTATTATTGGTGCTAGGTCTGATGGAACGCGGTTGTTGTGGGGAGTATGCATCTAGTGCAAAGAGAAACATGGTCTGGAATGCCCATGACGATCCATTGTAACTAAACGGCAGCACTAGATATGGAATACCCGTATTAATGGTATGTGGTATTAAACCACACACCCAGCAATTGGTTGTATTCATGACTAGTTGGTGCTGGTGCAGGAGCTGAATAAACGAGTTGTTTACAAACTCTGATCGTCTAGCTTGTTCGTGTTCAGGCAGAGGGTGGAAAGAGTGTGAGGAGACAGTAGGAGGAAGTATAGGCTGTACAGTGGGTGCAATGGGCTCTTGAGAGGAGAAGAATACAAATCCTACAGTAAACACAATCATACTACATAATATAAACAGACATAATAATACAAAACGTTTGCTTTTCATTATTCTACATATTTTCGCTTTAAAGTTCATTTCCTCAGCGAGTCTCTCCATCTTGAAAAACTCCATCCTCTAATCGTGCCGCTCGCGGCGGGTGAGTATCTTCTGCTAAGGAGTACGCCTGTCAGTCCAGGGAACGCCCCAGACCAACCAGAACCGTTGACCTAACGTCTTCGGCCTGTACCCCAAAGTCTTGTCACCGCGACCCTGCGGCTGAACCCATATGGTGGTTCGAAAAACAAAAATCAAGAAAGTCCTTCAGATGGGAGAGCTATGATATCGAAAAAAAAAAGGGTAAGGAAAAAGAATATTTATTTGTCCATAGGCCTTGGTCTCAAGTTGTAGCGGAGACGGCCAGGTACTGTCTGATCTTGAAACAAGAGTTCAGGCTCTGTGGTGTCCAATCGAATTGACGGTGGCACAGCTTCTTGCAAAATATCGTCACTCTGTTGTGCTGAAGTTGTGCCTCTTACGCGTGCATCACTAAATGGTACAAAACGAGGTACAGTGTCTGTTTCAGAGTCAGCGATACCCTCCTGGACCCACTGGTCATATGGTAGAGGCAAAGGGATCCTCTTGATGTGGGCGCCGTGAATCCAGTTCTTCTTCCCCTTTACTCGAACAGCTGATCTTGTAGACAGAAGTACGAGGTGAGGGCCAATCCAACGGGGCTCATCGTTGCTCTTTCGCTGGAAGTTCTTGATGAGAACCCACGTGCCAGGGTCAATAGGGTGTCTGGGAGTTTCAGAGGCCTGGGGGAGAGTATCATGCACCTGTTGGTGTAAAACACGCAATTTAGCCGTCAATTCAGACAAATAATCAAGCAGTACTGGATGTTCGATTTCGCTGAATTTCGTCGGTCTTGGCACACCCCATACATTGGCTGGGCGGCCAAAAACAACTTCGTATGGACTAAGTCCCACTCGTGAATGCACAGTCATTCTGGTGGATAGGAGTGCTAGAGGGAGAGCGTCAGGCCATTTAAGACCGGAGCTCGCCTGGATATTGGCTAGTTTCAGCTTCAGAGTGCCATTGTAGCACTCTACTAATCCAGCTCATTGGGGGTGATTTGCAGTGTGAAACTTCTGCTTAATCCCTAATCCCTCACACACATTCTTCATCACTCGACCCACAAACTCACTCCCATTATCACTCCACACCATTCTTGGCATTCCAAACCTAGGAAAAAATTCCTTCACAAGGGCTTTGGCTGTGGATAAAGCAGTGTTGTCTTTTAAGGGATATGCTTCTATCCATTTTGAGAAAGCGCAAACAACAACCAATACATATTTCAAGTTGTTGCACCTTTCCATGTGGATAAAATCGAGCTGCAAAACTTCAAATGGATATGATGGAGGTGCAAAATGACCCGCTGGAGTTGGGGTTCCCCTACCAGGGTTATACTTCAAACATACCATACAATTCTTGACCACATTCTCTGCACACTTGGGAATTCCAGCATTCTGCCATACTGGAGCCAACAACTTACAGATTCCTTTCATACTGATATGTGCCATTCCATGTGCCATAGTAATCACTGGAAGCACATATGCATCAGGTAACAACCATCGTCGATGTTCTGACAAATCAACCCAACAACCATTCTCATCCAATTTACCCGTACTTTCTCTCCACTTGCTCAACACTTTCTCTGTGGCTTCAGCTTGAAGGGACTTCACACTCTCTATCGTGTTTTCACACATTCCAACATCACCAATCCATCTTGCAGGGCCTGCAACATACATTCGTGTCTTTACATCTTTTGCTGTTTCTTTCGCGATTTCATCAGCAAACGCATTACCACGACCAACATCATCAGTGATTTTCTTGTGCGCACTGCATTTCATAATCGCAACTTGTAACGGTAGGGTCAGTGGCTCCAGGAGATCATTCACCAACTTGCCATTCTGAATCTTAGCTCCATGCGAAGTCAGCAACCCACGTTCTTTCCACAATCGCCCAAAACTACGCGCCACGCCAAAGGCGTACTGACTATCCGTATATATGTTCACTTTCATTCCTTCAGACAATACGCATGCTCTTGTAAGGGCAATTAATTCTGCTGCTTGAGCTGAATTATGTGGCACACGTGTAGTTTCCACAATCGTGTGCAAATTCGTGATAGCATATGCAGCAGTCGTATCACCATTCGGAAGCTTGAAGCACGAACCATCCACCCATAAGGTACCATCACACTCAGTCAGGGGAGTATCTTTAAGATCTATTCTCCCTTTCGTCTCCTCTTCCGTTCTGAACAGACAATCATGTTGCTCAATCTCATCTAGGTCTGCTGGAATCGGCAATAATGTAGCTGGATTCAACGTGTTGCATCTCTTTATGTGTATATGATTTGCTAACAGTGTCAGTTCGTATCCTGACAACCGCGCACTAGTTAAGTGCTGCGTCTTGGTCCTGTTTAACAATGTGTCCACAGCATGTGGAACCATAACAATCAATGTATTATCCATTACTAGTCCGGCAGACTGTCGTATAGACATAGCTGCGGCGGCTGTAGCTCTCAAACAACTTGGCAATGCCCTCGCTACCGGGTCCAAGGTTGACGAAAAATATGCGCATGGACGCGGTCTGTCGCCAAAAGGCTGTGTTAACACTGATAATGCGCAACCATCTTTTTCATGAACATACAATGTAAAAGGCTTCCTGTAGTCAGGGGTACCCAACACAGGAGCTGAACATAATGCATTACGCAATTCCCAAAAACTTTTCTGACACTCCTCAGACCATGGGATGGGATTCGGTGTGTCTTTACATGTTAATGCTAACAAAGGTTTTGCCAGCAAAGAAAAATTTGGTATCCAGTGCCTACAGTATGAAGTGATGCCCAAGAAAGCACGCACTTCTCTCTGTGTTCTAGGCACACTTATTTGTGTAATAGCTTGAATTCTTTCTGGGGTCAGTTTCCTTCCCTCCTTCGATAAGAGATGACCTAAGTAGGTCACTTCTTGTCGACAATATTGCAGTTTTGAGAGAGACACTTTTTGATGGAAGGCAGACAAATGACGCAACAATGACACTGTAGCTTCTTTGCAAATCTTTTCAGTATCCGCGGCGATTAGCAAATCGTCAACGTACTGAATAAGGATAGCGCCACTGGGTAAAACCAGTGCATCAAGCTGCGCTTTCAAAGCCTGACTGTATATTGATGGACTTTCCCAGTAGCCCTGGGGAGCGCGTTTAAAGCGGAAGCTTCGACCTCCTAAACTGAAGCCAAAAATGTCCCTGCTCTCTTCTGCAATTGGGATGCTAAAGAAAGCATTCTTTAAATCGATCACTGAGAACGATGCAGCGGAGGCTGGAATCATAGTTAACAAGGCAGTTATATCAGGGACAACTGGAAACTGTGGCACAACAATCTTATTAACCTCTCTGAGATCAATCACAAATCTGTAAACAGGTGGCTGTGAAGGGTCCGTTCGTTTTAAGACAGGCAAAACAGGACTGTTGCAAACGTTGCCTCTTGTCTCTTCAATTACGCCCTTTTTAATCAAATCACTGACAATTGCTAACAACGCTTTCTGACCTTCATTGGAGATCTTGTACTGGGGAATACGTGGCAATCTGACATTGGCTTTTAAAGTGACCACATATGGCGGTATTTCCAAAAGACCCACATCATTGGGACCAGTAGCCCAAAGGACATCCGGAAGGGATGACAATTCAGGTGGCATTGCATTCTTAGACAAATACATCGGGGAAATCACTTTCTTACCTAATGTAAGTTGTACTCCTGAGGGAGAACAATATAGCGTTGCATGCAATCTTTTTAACAAGTCCAATCCTAACAAATTCTCACCACAACCTGTCGTTAGGATGAGGGGTGCTTTTAACTCGCAAGGTCCAACAGAAAGTGACATAGGACTAGAAATCGGGTTCCTAACTGGGGCACCAGAAAAACCTACTGAAACATTCATTTCGCCAGACAAAGGCGCGCCAGGGAGTTTTGAATGCATGATTGAACTCTTTGCAGCACCAGTGTCTAGCAGAAAGGGCTCTGTTACACCCGCTGTAGTCACTTTAACATATGGTCCACTCTGATCCACTGGCACTGAAACAACTCCCTCTCTCTGTCTACGGCTGTCCTAGTAATCATTACCTTCCACATTGTCATCTTCTGCATAATAATCATTGTTATAGTACTGAGCTGTATTACCATTTGCATTGGCTTGCTGATCAAAGCTATTTATGGTATTCTGAGGCGGAAGAGGACGCGCGTTCTGGGGAGCATTTCCACGCCCCCTACCTCTAGGAGCTTGATGACCACCTCTACCTCTTGCACCATACGCATTACGTGGTTGATAATACCCATTCATTTGCTGATTATTCTGGAACTGTTGGGGTTGCTGATAGATACCTTGGGTTTGCCTATAATTATTCTGTCCTCCACGTGGCGGATAAGCCTGCTGTAAAAGGACCTTCGTTTTCAGTTCTTTCGTTTTCTTATCTGTTCTATCTTTCTCATCTTTATCTCTATTTTCGTAATACTGTGCAGTAGCCAGTATTTGCGCTGAAGAGGACACGGCCCAAGAACTTTCTGAATCTTTTAATTTCTTACACAACTCGGGAAGTAGATTCTGTACAAATTTATCCACAAATAACCGTTGGCCACCTTCAGTACTCATGTCTGGACCACTGTGGTCGATAAACGTTTCTTCAAACCTTGTAAAGAAATCGGACACTGTCTCATCTTTCTTCTGCTTACATGCGGACAGTTTATCCCAATTTACGCGCATCGCGGGCATTATAATTTTCATGTAGGTAATAATTCTACCAGGGAGTTCTGCTACCAAAGGATCAGGCTTTGCACCGCCAACTTGGCCAGCGTCTGCAGCAATAATATTAGCCCATGTGTTACCCAATTCTGCAGCGTGATCTACATTACGAATGGATCCCCATAAAGGCTGTGGAACCACATTCCCAAACAACATATCTATGTCAGCCAGATTCATGACACACGATTCTGCAGTTTGTGATAACTCCTTATAATATCCTGTAGGGTTTTTACGGGGGTCAGGCAATGTCTGCTTAAGCGCTAACACCTCAGAACGTTTCCAAGGGACATGCACCCAAACACGCTGAAAATGTGCTGGAGCAGCAGCAATACCTCGAGCGGCATCAGCCGCAACGGCTTCCTTCCATACCGGAGGGACTTCTCTCACAGGGTATTGTCGCACTTTTCCCTTTTTCCCCACAGGGAATTCCTGTTCGAACAATGATTGTTGACAATCGCCATTTCTGAAGGACAGTAAAGTTGCAACTGCTTTATCTACATTGGGACCCACAATTGTACCTGTTCCAAAATCAAATCGCACTCGACACAATTCTTGTGGGTTTGGGTTTGAACCATTATCCTCCAATTCCTCACAGAGGAATTCACACATTTTGTCAAAGACATACCTCTGTGTTGGGGCATCCCATTGGTGGAAAACGTTAACAACTGATTCCACATTATAGAGTGCAGTGAAACCAATCCACCTACGCGCCAGATGATCTAACACCTCTTTCTCGTCAGGACCAGGCAGCTGACTACGCGATTGCTTACGTTGTAACCCAGGGGTCACACTAGATGACCCAAAGAGAGGCGACATTAAACTAGTAACTACATTAGCTAGTCGTTGTCGTGCTGAAGGAGAAGTTGAGGCGAGAATGGGGGGATAGACAGAGGGAAGAAAAGCGGAGTCAGATACAGGTACCTGGGTAGTGTAAGAAGAAGCGCCAGGGTAGGCAGCTGATGTGCTAGGCAAAGTTGCAGGAAGCGCGGGGGCAACAGGTAACAAAACTGGTGGCCCTTGAGAGGGCTGCACTGCAGGGATAGGAGCCAGCTGAGGAGGTGCTGGCGGCTGTGGGAAGGCTTGCGGCACATTAAATGGAGGCTGCACATTTACAAGCTGTGGAGGCGCTGTGGCATTTTTCGCTTACGGGGGTGGTGAACTTAGCAAATGGGACATTAGGGAATCTTTCTCTTTCTCTTTTGTCTCATCTTGTACAAGGGGTGACAAAACAGGGTAACATTTATCGATCCCTAGTTTACGCTGGCTATGTAACTGCTCATTCATTTGTTCCTCCTCATTATCTTTAAATTGCACAGCTGCTTGCATCATTGACATCCCTCTTTCTCTCTTATTCCTTTTCGCTAGCTTAATTTCCTTCTGTTTGGCTTCTTTTCGCCATAGGCGGAAAGAATCAAACATCGCCGGCCGGGCTTTCTTTTTAAACAATTTAACTTCCAAATTATCTAAGATATCTGTATCGAAAATACCATTTTGGGGCCATTTTAAAACACCGTCCTTTCTGGTGTATCGGATCCATACTTCATTATATGCAATGGGGCCCACGCCATGTTTTACATAAAGCTCATAAGTTGGAGTTCCAATTGGAGGAACCGGACATGAATCCTCTAACTGGAAATCCCTTCCACAACCCAAACAAAACAATCTTCCAAATACACTAGAACCAGGCATCTTCACTCACTAGTCTAGTTTCAAACTTCAAAGGATTATCGAATACAATAGTCTCGTGAATACACGAGTCCTCTGGCTTTGGGACTTGCAAGCTCCAAATCGAAATGATCCCGAAGGATACCAAAAATCCCGAAGGATACCAAACAAACTGGGAGACGCTCCACTTATACTTAACTGAATATCGATGATCGATGGCGTCACCAGAAGACTCTCTCAATTGTTTCGCTCTACCAAAATCGTCAAGGGTCCAAAACAGGGCGATTAATCAGGGCAGCAGTCCTTCGTAGCCGTCGGGACGCGGAGAACCTCGCAGAAAAGACTTTCGGACCACGTCGACATGCAGGGGTCGATGAAGTGGCGGCCTTCCTCCGGAATTTCCACACGAAGCTCCTCACGAACCTCTGGCTTGGACTGGTACCGCTGAAATCGTCCCGAGTTGGGCGCCAACTGAAGTACTGGGAATTTTAAGCCCAGCGGTGCAGGGGAACACACCCTAAGACTTCGGGTTCTTCCTGTTTCAGACCTACAGAAACACAGAGTCTTCTGGGTGAAGTCAAAGATCAGTTTATTGGCTGCAGACCAATTACAGGTATCCTAGAAGTACAACAGCGTGTATGTTCTCAGGAGACTGCTTAAAATTACAGAAACGGGCTTCTCCTTAAATACAAAATATCATGCTTCAGGCACACATTCCTTGTTTTACGATATGGCCATATACATGTATTCATTACAAACGAAAAGGCAGAGTCATGATGACCATCCCACATTCCAGTTAAGCCAGCCCACAATTATTTACCCAGCAAGGCTCAGATCCCACATCAGATATCAACAGGCCCCAATAAACACGAGCATCTCCTGTTTGGAAAACAAGCCATAAAGCAGGAAGAGTCAGGTGTGAAAGAGATTAGCTGGAGGCTCGTGTGGGATGAAAAGGCTTTATGGTGTGTCAAGCCCTGATGCTAATCACAGGTGGCCGTAGGACGGGGAGCTCGTGAGACCGGACTGACCTGGGGCAGCGGAGCCAGCTGCCCAGGTCACAGAGAAGTCAAAGGAAGGCACATGTGTTTTAAAGGCCCGTATTTGCTCGTAATGTGTAGCCTATGTGAGGGCAACCATAAGATGCCCACCGCTCTAAGATGGAACCCACAAAGTCAATGTATAATATCGTATACAAAGTGCATTTATCGCTAAAACGTTATACAAAGCACTTGTACATACCGCATTGACCATTCGCGGTTCGCTAATACCGGAATAGACAGGGGTAGGGCCCTGTCTCCCACGCGGTCCCAAATTTCAAAGTACCACAATATGGACAATGGAGAGGTGGCTTCAGGAGGGGTGCAGACGCAGGCCACAGATGTCCAGAGTATCCTGCAGGAGATCCGTTTGGGATTTGCCACCATTGTGGACAAGGTGGACAGAATGTCGACGCAAATGGACGTGGTTGCGCACAAGCTGGAGGGGCATGATGAGCGGCTGGAGGAGGCAGAAAGGCGCGTGTCTACTACAGAAGATGTGACCGCCAGGCATGCGACGCAACTAGCCCACATGGATAAACTCCTTAAGATTATTGCCTCCAAAAATGAGGATTTGGAGGCACGCAGTCACCGCAATAACATTCGCGTGATTGGGGTCCCGGAGTCCACCAACACAGGGCGGATGGAAGAGTATATCGAAAAGATGCTGCTGACCGTGATTGGGGCTGATTCCCTCTCTAGCCAGTTTATAGTAGAGCGGGCTCACCGGGCCCTTGGTCCACGCCCGCCTCCCGGCAGCACCCCGCGGCCCATCATAGCGCTGCTTTTGAATTATAGAGACCGTGATGTGGTGTTGAGAGTGGCGAGAAGCAAGCAGAATTTAACTTTTGACAGAAACACATTTGCCATCTATCTGGACTTCACACCAGTAGTTCAGGAGGAACGGCGCAAATTTCTAGATGTTAAGGCCAAGCTGCGTAAAGCTCAAATTGACTATGCATTACTATACCCTGCGAGGCTGAGGGTGACCCACCAGGGCAAGCAATACTTTTTTACAAAACCGCAACAGGTGGAGGAATTCCTTAAGCGAGTCAAGCGCGGGCCTCGCGCTAATGGTGACCTGGAGGCATCGCAGCAGTCTACAGCGTCGCCAGCGGAGGGGGATTCGTAAGTGACTTGGCCTCGCTTACGGGGCTGAGCGCCTCATAGTTCATGTTATGCTGAACATTTCGAACTGGGGTTCAGGGTGAGACCAGTATAATTACTTCAATGGAGGTCTGACTGTGAGCTGTATTGCAGGATCATCGGGCACTCTCTGCCCGCACGGGTCCGTGACGGAGGTCAGGGGTGGGCCCGTCGGGTGGGAGGTCTTCGTGCTGCCACCTATTGTTGGCCCCCATTGGGCATCCCCCTTGGGCTTATTTTCTGCATAATGGTGGCAGGGATGGTTGAGGGTTTTTTGTTCCTTTTGATCTTGGGGGGGGGGTGGGTGGGCGCATATTTCTGGCAAGTTGGGGTTGCTGCAGTGGGTGGGGGAGGGATGGGGGAGGGGAGGTTGTTGTTTGTGTCTGACAGTCATTCCACAAGTGAAGTTTGCAGATGCTATTTGTCGGGGTAACTGGAGCTTCCAAGTACGCACCTGTTATGTACACCTAGGACTTGGTTTTTCACAGAGGAAGCGGGGGGTGGGATATGCGGAGCGGGTGGCCTCTAGGTCACTGGCACATGATGTAATAGATGGCGGATAACGCGGTTGGTGCTGAACATCCTTACCTAGAATGTCAGGGGCATGGGGGATCCGCGGAAGAAGCGGCACATACTCGCATATTTGGACAGACATGGAATACATATAGCCATGCTGCAGGAAACGCATTTCACCCCTAATAGTCAGAACGCTTTCGCACACAAATGGGCGGGCTATAGAATCTTTTCTTCCTACTCCTCTTATGCAAGGGGCACGGTAGTTCTCGTCAAGAAGCACATACCATTTCAACTTGCGGGAACCGACTGTGACCCGCAGGGGCGCTAATGCCTGGCGTGGGGTAGACTGGGGTCGGTTACAGTTACGCTAGCCTGTTGCTATGGGCCTAATGTAGATGCACCGGATTTCTTTACAGCGCTATGGGCCAAGATATTCGACATAGGTTCTAGTTATGTTCTTTGGGGGGGTGACTTTAATGTGATGTATGACCCTGACAGGGATAGATCTCACCCTGCCCCGCACCATTATACCAAAGCACGCGCGGCTCTTCAAGACGTCATAGAGGCATACCACTTACTGGATGCCTGGAGACACGCTCACCCACATGCTAGAGAGGGGACGCATTATACAGTGCAGGCAGCGTCATGGGCGCGATTAGACTACTGGTTGATCTCCTGGGGCTTGGGGCCAGCGTTGGTGTCAGCGCAGCATCTTGCTAGAACATACTCAGATCACGAGCCGGTTCGGATCTCGCTGGCGTCTGCTGACTTCTGCGCCCCGCGTGGAAGTTGGCGTCTACACGCTCCCATTTTGCTAGACGCGTATTTCAGGCGGAGCTGCGAGAAGAGATAAAATACTTTTTTGTGCGTAATAAGGACTCGGTGGACACTGTGGAAATCATCTGGGAGGCGTTTAAGGTCACCCTACGGGGATTTTGTATTGCTAAGGGGGCGGGGGTACTCAAAGATATGGTTAATACCTTGCGTAAACTGGATGGGGAGCTTAAGGCGTTGGATGTGCAGCTAGCCGTGAGCCCAAGTAGCGATATACAACTTAAATTCAGGGAAAAACGGAATATATGGATGCTGCGCAGAGGGAGACTCGCTTCCGGGGGAGACTCTGGGTGGCGCGCTGTTATGGAGAGGAAGATAGGCCAGGCAAGGCCTTGGCGCAGGTTATTAGGAGGGACAGGCACTCTGGATATGTGATAGAGGTGGAGGGCGCCGATGGGACGAAACAGGGAGACACTGCTCATATCCTTCAGGCATTCACGCGGCATTATGCCCAGCTGTATAACACTCAGAGAGAGGGCGACTTGGACTTGGACAGCTTTCTGGGAGATGTGACATTGGGCTGGCTAAGTGACAGGCAGAGGGAGTTTTTATGTGCACCCTTTGAATTATATGAAGTCAAGGAGGCTATCATGAGCATGCAATCAGGGAAGGCTGCGGGTACAGATGGCATTCCCATAGAGTTCTATAAAGTGTATATCGATAATATGGCCCCCTTTTTGTGAGAAGTGTTTGAGGCATCCCTGGAGGCTGGCTACCTACCGGCATCCATGCGGGAGACCATCATTGTCTCCATTTTGAAACCAGAGAAGCCGCCTGGGCACTGCGATTCCTACAGGCCCCTGTCCCTCCTCAATTGTGACGCTAAAATATTAGCCAAACTCATTGCCACTCGACTGAGTCTGCTCCTGGAGAACTTGATTTTAAATCGGGCTTCGTGCCTGGCAGGGCCACCTCTCATAATTTGCGGACGCTCTTTACCGTGCTGGATAACGTCTCACCGGAGTTACCGTTAGCTGCGGGTTTTTTTAGACGCCACTAAGGCGTTCGACTCCATAGACTGGGACTACATTTTTGGAGTTATGCAGCGGATGGGTTTTCCTCCACTTTTTTTATCCTGGATTCGGTTGTTATATCACATGCCGGTTGCTAAAGTGCTCATTAATGGGTGTGTGTCGCGGGCCTTCAGTATCACACGAGGTACTCGGCAAGGGTGCCCGCTGTCGCCTCTGCTTTTCGCTCTGGCGACAGAACCACTGGCTGCGAGATTGAGGCAGCGTCATAATGACAAGGCGTTGCGGTGCAACTTATGGCAGATCTTGATCTCGTTGTATGCCGATGATATTACACTGTAGATACGGGACCCGCAACAAAATTTGAACCCGGTATTGCGAGAATTTATCCTCTTTGGGGCGCTGTCGGGGATCCAAATCAATTGGGGGAAATCGTGTATTTTCCCGCTAACGATGGCTACGGGGTGGTTCCCTTTAGATTATCCTTTAGTGTGGTGCAAGGATGAGTTGCGCTATCTAGGAATCCGTGTCTCGAGAGATAGGGATGAGCTCCTGCGATTGAATTATGGTGTCACTATGACTCGCGTCACCGAAATGATCAGTCGTTGGTTGACCCTTCCCCTCTCTATGGCGGGGCGGGCTTCCCTCATTAAAATGGTGATCCTTCCTCAGTTACTTTATTTATTTTTATCATCCTGGGTCCTTTTTTATCAAGACGCTCAGATCTGAGTTAATCCGCCTTGTGTGGGGAGGAAAGCAGCCGAGGCTGCAGTGGGAGATACTTATCAGACCATATGCGCAAGGTGGGTTCGGAATACCGGACTTCGAACTCTACTATCTTAGTGCACAAGCTCACTATGCATGGTTCTGGGTGAAGCAGCCGCGGTATATGCCGCAGGTGGCGGCTGAGCACTGGTTGGCGCATCCCACCCCGTTGGAGGGGGTGTTATAAGACCCGAGCACTCCCAGAGATCACAAGCCGACTACGCTCACCTGCACAGCGGCGTGCTGGCAGCGTATTGGGCGTATGCTGAATGTACCTTTGCTTTATTCCCCATTGCTGCCTTTTTGTTATCACCCCAGCATGCCTCTACTTCAGGAGACGTTGTTTCGCCAGTTTAGGGAGCGCACTGGTATTAACACCTGGGGGGATTTATACCATGGCGGCAGCTTTCACGCTCTTGATCACATTTTCCAGGAACTTCGTCCAACCCAGATGGACGTCTTCATCTATATCCGTCTTAAACACGGAATAAGGTCATCAACTCCGGACTTTCCTGCGGAGCCGCGGATACTGGCGCCGCTGCAGATCATACTTAATCGCACGACAAGTAAGCGACTGGTATCCACAATATATCGGGTGGTACATACGCAGCGTCTATCTCCGGTGGCGCCATCTCGGGGGCAATGAAGCGATGAGTTGGGCTTTGGTTTGACGGATGACCAGTGGGAGTATTGTAGCTTGCAGACCGAGAGGGTCTTGGCTAGCAGTAGGCTTCGTATCCTCCATTATAGATACCTACACAGATTATATTATACGCCGGCCAAAATGCATCGCTATCATTTGCGAGACTCGGACAGATGTGATAGATGTAGGGAACCAGGGGCGGATTTTCTCCATCTGGCTTGGAACTGCCCGGAAGTGTATGAGTTCTGGGAGCAAGTTTTTGCAGCATTGGTATTTATGACACATGAGCAGCTGGAACCCACACCATTGATGGCGCTGCTGGGATATGTCAAGCCTGTGCTGGCGGTGCACCGGAGATACGTCGCTCTTGCCCTCCTCATGGCTAAGAGGCGAGTGGCTGGTCGCTGGGGCAGGGAGCGTGCTCCCAAGTGTAAGGACTTGATTGATGACTTACTACTTTGCCAGGAATGACTAGCCACATATGCTGAGCTGCTCCCTGTGACATCTAGGCCTAGGGACATATGGACCCCATTGACCTGTTACCTGTTGTCCCATTCGCGGGAGACGGCCCCCACTGCGGCCGTGCAGTGATAGCCACGCTAGTGTTGGTAGGATCTGGGCAGCCCCCGTAGGATATACTTATTGTATATTAGGACGACAGGGCTCCGGGGCTCTGGGGGGCTCTGCTGGAATGGACCTTGAATGGGGGAGGGGAGCCTGTGCTTACTTTGCAGTGTTTTTTTTTTTTGGGGGCTACCAGTGGGAGGAGTGCGAGGATGCCGTGACTACACGATTGAATCTATGGCAGTGTGCCCATTGCGGAAGATGGAGTTTTTGGGGCCTTGACGGGACTGTGGCCGCCTCCGATGAACTGCTGCTGGTGCATATGCTCCTCTAGGTATGGGGAGCAGTTGAGGGGTGGGGGAAGTGAAGTGCATAAGGTGATATGGACTATTAAGCATATGTCTGTTGTGTACTGGTAGTAATTTCTCTGCTGCACTAATAAGTTGTCATGATATGCAATGAACCTGACTATGAATACACAAGATATGCTGGGGCACTGATTATTGATTGTCATACTCCTGTTGGATGACCGTCTGATGTAAGTTGACTTAAAATAATAAACAGAATTGAAAAAAAAAAGGATGATCTCTAGCTTTTGCCAGAGCTAGCTCAGAATCATGAATCTGTTGGATGAGGGAACACCATTTAACGTTTTTTGGTGGGGCCAAGGAAACCCAAAATCTTGCTATGCAAAGCCGGGCAAAAACTAACATTATTGTAACTAAATGCTGAAGGCCATCCCATAGTCATACTTAACATCCAACATTATCTCCATAGTAGACAGTGAGACTCGACAGCCCAGATTGTCTTACATAAACTATGTTACCGTATCCCAGTATCTTGGTAAGGCAGGGCAGAACACAAACATATGTACCATATCTGCAGCTGGAAGATTACATTTGGGACATTTAGGGGACAATTACGATGCAGCCCATAAAGGCTCCGACTGAAGGTCAGATCCTTCCGGGCCTCATCATAATCGGCCCCTCGCTTTACTTTCCGGTTGCTGCATTACAATGCTGGCAGTCGTAAAGTAAACCGGCTGGTCATTCCAGTCGGAACCGGCGTATAATCTCAAAGGGCGGGCCTTTCCGCCCTTGGGATTACAATGCATGGTTACCAGCATGGTTTCTATGCCGGCCTGTCTGAAATGGTAACCATGTCAGAAATCATGTTTGGGAGCCCTCAGCAGAGCCCCTTGGGTGTGCGGCCTCCTGTTGATGGCCCTGTTGAGATCTTCCACCCATGGCAGGCACCTTGAAATTCCTGCCACGGGTTGTAGGGATGGGCAGCATGTCCCGTTTTCCTATGGAAGCATGTATTAGGCTGGTTTATGGCTATATTTCATGCCCCCATAGGGAAATGTAGGAAATCGACCAAACAGTTTTCGGTCTTATCCTGACTAAGCAGCCAGAACCACGGACCAGAGGTTGGGCTGTCGGTCCCAGGACCAAGAAGTTAAGTCCACCGTACATCATAATTAGCCCCTTAGTCTTATCTGAGGTAGAATTCACTCCCCATCGAGAGATTTTATCTGTGATATAATATAGAAGACAAACTGTCCGAAGCCTTGGCAATTGTGAATTAGTAGAGTGTACAGATCGATCAAGTATCGCAAATGCTCCCTGAATCTCTGAGAGAAGGATCTCAGATGCCAGAGTCCGATTCCATTTAGTAGCTAGCAAGGCAGTATCATCCAAACCTATTGACAGAGCCTTGGTACAGCATGCTGATTGAGGGTTTCCTGGTGAATTTATAATAATACAACGTCAAATCTGAGCCTTCCGTATAAAATGGGTATTCACATCCTGGTAATAGGTAGCCCCTAATTTGCAAATACTTTTTTTAAAAAGCGTGACGAGGGAGTTCATACCTATCTTGCAATCTTGAAAAGGACAGAAAAACATTCAGGTCGTAGAGCTGGCCCAGTGTTAAAACACCTTGCTGTGCCCAAACCCTACAGATGGGATCATGGAAGATTGGGGAGAAAGCGGGATTGTCCCAAAGTGGTATATCTATTATCTTTGTTCAAAAGTTATTTTAAAGGAAGGCAAATCCGCAGAAGACATATGGGGCCATATGTAGGTAGCCTAATACCGGTCGGTAACGGCCAATTTTCGGTAAATATACCGTTACCGACCGGTATTTAGGCTTTTGCTATGTAGGGGGAACATTTCAGGATTCGGTAATTTACCGAATCGGTAAAATTACCGATTCGGTAATTTTACCGATTCGGTAAATACCGAATCCTGAAATGAGATGTAGGTGACACTCAAATGAGTGATGTGTAGGGAAAATAATTCGGTATTTAGCACCAAATATATGTTTTGGTGCTAAATACCGAATTCATTGCAAAAAGCAATATTTTGCTGGACTAACAGTGCCATGTGGCAGACATACATGCCCTTAGGGCATGTATGTGCGCCACATGTGCACACATGCAGGAATCAGGGGTGCAACAGGGTGTCAATGTGACACCCTGCCACCCTTGAATGTGCTCCCCCCATTACCAAATCGGTATTTACCGATTCGGTAATGAGGCATACCTTCCCATTGATTCAATCAATGGGAAGGTATGCCTCATTACCGAATCGGTAAATACCGATTCGGTAATTACCGAATTTCTCCGATTCGGTAATATTTATCGAATGATTACCTACATATGAGTTACCACTTCTTAAATACCGAATTGGTAAAGTTCAGTATTTAAGAAGTGGTAACTTGTATGCTACCTACATATGGCCCATGGTCTTATCGGCCCATATCTCTGATTAACTCAAACTTAAAATGGTTTGCAAACATATTGGCCATGTGTGTTGCCCCCATACTTTCATCCTTGGTGTCACAGCAACAACACAGGTTTATCCCAGGCAGAGATACTACTGCTCACATTAATGCAGCAATAGCAGCATTTGATGTTGCTGGTAAGTCCTATACCAATATAGGCATGATGCTTTTGGATGCTGCAAAGACCTTCGATCAGATATCATGGGAGTGCATGTGGGCCACTTTGGGCTCATTTGGTGTTGGTGAGGGATTTATTAAACGAACTAAGGCACTATATAAGACCCCCATGCCACGGTGGCCCATGCGAGGATATATTCCAACATAGTTCCAATTAACTGTGGTATACGACAGGCCCGCTTTCTCCCCTCCTGTTTTCTCCGTATATGAAGCCATACCTACAATTGCTTTTTATGAATAAAGGTATTGAGCTACTGCTGTTCGCAGGCCATCAAACCCGAGCTGACTGTCTATACAGATGATGTGGCAATTTCTTGCACTAATCGGCTTGTTTGCTATCTGGCAGGGTTCAGATGAGCTGCTAGATTTGTCAGGTTCTCGGGGTACAAACTTAATTTAGACAGAACTCAAAACCTGTTCAACTTTACACCAGATTCTCTCATACATGGGGTAACCACAACAGCAGTCTATCTTGGAGTTAGACTTTGCCAGTGGTCAAGAATATTATTAAACTACGAACCTTTAGTCTTTTCAGTCATTTCTAAGATGAAATCCTGGAATAACTATTATGCGTCGAATTAATATTACTAAAATGAATATCCTTCTGATGAATACAGGCCCCAGCTAGGCCCGCAGGACACAAGGGTTCGCTCTCCTGTAATGGAATCTATAAGGAAGTTGGCACGGAAACTGCAAAGTACAAAGACAGCATTTATTAACCCTTAAGGGTGGTCCTACAATCCACACAACACTCTTCAGTATTGCATAGAGTAGCACAAAGAACTTACGTACATGGTCCCCTTTTATACACAGTAGAGGGGCTCATAAGTGGGTGGATACAACATGAGGCCGAAGAACATTACCATTTATGGTCATTTTCGATACTGAATCAATATGTGGGCGGAGCTAACGCACTCCTTGAGCCCGCGAAAACATGGTCAAGCAAGGCTAACTGATAACAGATGTGGTCAAGTCTGGGCATGTGCCAGATGGACAAAGGAGCTATTTATAGACTGTTACTAGGCAGATTGCAAGAGCAACTAACACAGAGGTTGGACTCTTCTCGTGGGGGACACGTGGAAGCATGACAATACAAAATGGAGTCCAAGCTTCAGTCAACATAACAGAGAAAACACGATCTATAAAAGGGGGAATTAATGTCTTTAGTAAATGCTTAATCACATCGTTGTTTCAATTTACAACAGACGACCCTTTCAGCATTTACTGAAGACATCCGGTTTGTTAGGATAATCATCATATATGTCAATTGTCATCATTTCTTCAACTTCTTTGGCTAAACGTTTTTGGTGGGCAACATCAGCAATAGCTTTCTTATCAGGGATACAGAATGATACACATAATGAGCAGAGCAAGGGACCACACTGAACGCAGATACAGCACGAAAACAGAACCGCCACAATAATGCAGAGACCAGTTAGAACCTTCCATCCCCAGGCGGTAATTAACGCCCAAAACCATCCAGAAAAGGACCAAGTGCCGTTTTCTGTATGGATCTCAGCTGCAATTTTATGCAGTTTATTGATGGCATTATAAACTGATGGCGTATGATCAGGGATAAACACACAACAGCTACTTCCAATAATTTTACATGCTCCTCCTCTGTCAGCTAGCATAACGTCTAATACCATACGATTCTGCAATGCAACAATTCTAGTAATCTGCAATTCCTCCATAAGATTCCCAAGAGCAGCAGCAGTCTGATTTGTCACAGCTTCTACCACTCTTGTTAATCTTCGGATCTTCCTACTGTTCAGGGCGGCTCCAACAAAGAAAAACAGGCCTAAGTTAAAATCAATATACTGTTGCAGACTGGTGTCGGTCTGATCTACATCGTCAATTGATAAAGTACGTTTATACCTATTTACAGTCACATTATTCAATAATTTCAGATCCTTATGATAAGATGCGGGAGCTAGGAATACAGGAGGTAATAGAAATGATACATAGCATACCCCAGACCACCCAGCCGGCAGACGGTAATAACCTTTATTTCCACACACAAAGTACGTATTATGGGAGGCTAAGAAGGTACTATTGTTCAACCCGTCAATATTCAAAACAGTAATGCAATCACTGACACCAACAGGGATGAAACCCACACTCTGGACACACAGGTCCGCTTGAGCTTGGGCTACTTGGATCACAAATTTGTCTTTTCCCACAGTGTCTCTTGTGTTCGTGAAGATGTAGGGAATGGATTCATTGTCTGGTCGGTACTCTTCCCACTCCCAAATTGTCCCATTCGCTTGTGGATACCCATTTTTGTCTTGATGGCATTCTTTATTAAGTCTAAAAAGCAATCGTCCCACTGTCGGTTTCCGAGTGGCAAAAAGCAAAGTATACCATGCTCTACAAGAGCCATTATGAGAGAAAGGAAGTGGTATAAATGGCGTTCCTCCTTTCTTCTGATGAGCTGGCATCATCCCACATATCCAACAGTTCGTAGCATTCGTAGCAACGTGGGTATGATGCAGCATCTGGATGAAAGTGTTATTCAAGTAAGATTGTCGATGCTTCAACTCTTGATACGGTAATGTATAAAAGTAGTGCTCCTCAGGCACCGGAGTTGTCAACACAAGAATCTTCCGAGCGGGAGTTACATCCTCCACAAACCATGTGGTTATCCCAACAATGGCTACTGTCAACATGAACCCTAATGCGCAAAGGATTTTCTTTTTCTCCATATCAAAGCAAAAATAATAACCCAATATCTTCCTGAAACTAAAAGTCTGTCAGAACTCTTCCCCTTGGGCAGCGGTTGATTTCTTCACCAGCGGGCCAAGACGGGTGTCGCTACACTAATGCAGGGCTGATCCCCCCCCCTTGCCTCATCGGCTCTCCGTTTCACTAACCCAAGGGCCGTTCTGACAGTATGTCCCGGTACCGGAAAACTCACTTCCTTGGTCGAAGATGATATCGCCTTCCTCCAGAAGTCGCGTGGTCCGGAAAGAGCTCCTCAGTGGCGTTTGGCTCCGCAGCACGGCCTGTCTCCTCAGCCAAAATGTCTCGTTGATCGGTCAGCACGGCAGGTTCCACCAATCCGGGCGGCACCTTCCTGCAGTGCAGAGAGTGGATCCAATTCTTTCTGTTGGAGACTCGCACAGCCGTCCTCGTTGCGAGGAGGACCTGCTCAGGGCCCACCCATCTCGGCTCCAAACTGTTCGTTCTGTCGAAGACTTTCACCATGACATGGTCACCGGGCCGGAGACCATGTCCTTTGCCGGTAGACCGATCAGGGAGCGCCTCTCGGACCTGTTGATGGATAGAAACCAAGTTATCCGTTAACTGTGCCAGATAATCGCTCATCATTACACAAGGTACATCATACACAGCCTTAGGTCTTGGTGGACCCCAAATATTCATTGGGCGTCCGAAAACGATCTCATATGGCGTAAGGCCAGTTCGAGAGTGCGGTACTGATCTAATTGACAATAACGCCAGTGGCAGAGCGTCTGGCCAAGTCAAAGACGTCGAAGCTTGAATTTTGGCGATCTTAAGCTTCAGTGTACCATTATACTTCTCAACTAGGCCTGCAGACTGAGGGTGAAACACGGCGTGGAACTTCTGAGTGATGCCTAGGCCCTTCAAGACATACTTTATAACATCCGCTACAAAGTGAGGGCCGTTATCACTCCACAGGAGTCTACAAACGCCATATCGGGGGAAGAACTCTTTCAGCAGCAGCTTCGCAGTAGTCATTGCAGTATTGTCTTTCGTAGGGTACGCTTCAACCCATTTGCTGAAAGCGCAGACCACTACTAGAACATACTTCAGATTATTACAGCGCTCCAGCTGGATGTAATCCATCTGCAGAACCTCAAAGGGTGCAGTGGGTGTCACAAACCCTCCTGCTGGAGTTCGAGTCCCCTTTCCTGGGTTATACCTCAGGCAGATCATACAAGTCTGCACCACCCTCTTTGCTGTGCTAGCAATCTCTGGATGCTCCCAGACTTGGGTAAGCAATTTCACAATTGCGGAAGCTCCAACATGTGCTAGCCCATGTGCCATCTGAACCATAGGTTGTACAAAGGCCGTGGGTAATTTCCATCTATCCATCTGTTTATTTCTCCAGCAACCCTCATCATCCAATTCTCCCTCGCTAGCCCATTGTTCCCGCTCTTTGTCAGAAGCGGTCCTTTGCATTTCTCGCACTTCCTCCTTCGCATCATGCCATCTCTCCACCTGTGACTTCACTACATACATGGCAGTAGTACCGGGCTGCATCGCAGTCTCCCGTGCTACTCGATCCGCTAACGCATTCCCTTCTCCAACTTTATCAACCACTTTCCTATGGGCGCTACACTTAACGATGGCAATTTTCTTTGGGTATGTCAATGCAGTTAAAAGATTATGAACTAACTCTCCATGCATTATCTGTACTCCATGTGACGTTAAAAACCCTCTCTCCTTCCAGAGTAGGCCGAAGTCATGCGCTACTCCGAAGGCATAGCGGCTATCTGTATAAACATTCACACATAGTCCTGTACTGAGCTCACATGCTCGTGTTAATGCTATCAGTTCCGCTGCTTGACCTGATTTCTGTGGTATGCGTGCTGTCTCCACTATCGTTTGTAATGTGGTAATTGCATATGCTGCTGAAGTCGTACCATCTGGTAGCTTCAGACAGGATCCATCCACCCACAGTTCTCCATCTACATCTGGAAAGGGCGTATCCTGGAGATCAATACGACCCTTTGTTTGTTCCTCAGTCACGAGAATACAATCATGCGCTTTCCGCGCCTCAGGCTGGGTTTCGGGGTATGGCAACAATGTTGCCGGGTTTAACGTTACGCACCTTTTCAACGTAATATGAGGAGCCAAAAGCGTCAACTCATTTCCCGTTAAACGGGCACTGGTCAAATGCTGCGTCTTTGTTTGATTAAGCAGGGCATCGACAGCATGGGGGACTAATACCAACAGCTTATGAGATAACACAATTCCCTCGCTTTGGCGTATTGACACAGCTGTCGCCGCCACCGAGCGAAAACACCCTGGTAATGCTCGGGCGACAGGATCAAGTACAGCCGAAAAATATGCCCATGGGCGCTGCTTATCGCCGTGCATCTGCACTAAAACTGACAATGCACATCCATCTTTCTCATGCACATACAACGAAAAGGGTTTTGCATAATCAGGGGTCCCTAACACTGGTGCCGAACAAAGGGCCTGTCGTAGTTGCTGAAAAGCAGTATCACACTCATCTGACCAAGGGATTGGGATAGGCGTGTCCTTTGTCAAAAGGGCTAACAATGGCTTAGCTATGTGCGAAAACCCCAATATCCACTGTCTACAAAAAGAAACAAGGCCCAAAAATGCACGCACATCCTTCTGTGTGGATGGTCTCGGTGTATCCAAAATTACTTGGATACGATCCGGTGTGAGTGCACGTCCCTCCTTAGACAAAAGGTGACCCAAATAAGTCACCTTTGGTCTACAGAATTGCAATTTCTTCCTAGATACCTTATGATTGTGGGACGCTAGAAAGGAAAGTAAGGATAACGTACTTTTTTCACACAACTCCAGGGTGTCAGCCGCCAGCAAGATGTCATCAACATATTGAATGAGGGCGACCCCCTCGAGCAGAACAAAAGAATCCAATTGTCTTTTCAAAGCCTGACTGTAAATGCTAGGGCTTTCTGTATAGCCCTGGGGAATCCTACAGAAACGATAAGATCTATTATTTAATGTAAACCCAAAAAGATATCGGCTATCAGGGTGAATGGGAATGGAAAAGAAGGCATTTTTCAAATCAATCACTGAGAACATAGTCGCCGTAGGCGGGACCAAGGTAAGCAACGTCGTGATATCGGAAACCACTGGGTATTGAGGTATCACGATCTTGTTCACTTCTCTCAAATCAATTATAAACCGATAAACTCTGGCATCCGTATCCTTTTTCAGTATGGGAAGAATCGGACTGTTACAAATGTTGTAAGGGACTTCCTCAACTACCCCTACCGTTATCAAATCCTGCACTATCTGTATAAGAGCCTCCTCACCCTCCTGGGAAATACGGTACTGTGGGAGGCGTGGTAACACCGCCCCCTCCTGGACGCTAATGTGGACCGGCGGAATCACCATTTGTCCTACATCAGTATCCGAAGTTGCCCACAAAGCACGAGGGAGGGTAGCTAACAGCGCATCCTCTGACATCGTACACATCCGTTCAGATCGGGGGTAGTTGTCATTCAATATTACCCGCACACCAGCAGGGGAGCAGCGGATCGTAGCCCTAAAATGTTTCAACATATCAAGACCCATAATGTTGTCCGGTGTGTGCGGGGCAAGCAGAAACGGACAGGGTGCAGAAAAAGAATCAACCTTAAACATGAGGGGCTGTGAAAGAGGGCTTCGGGAGAGTGTACCATCAAACCCTACCGATGTGACCATTAAGCCGGATGGGGGAGCCCCCGGAACCAATTGCTTGGATAGCGCACTACGTGTCGCTCCTGTATCCACTAGGAACTGATCAGTAGAGCCCAAAACCTCAGCCGATACATAAGGGCCCTTCTGATCGACCGGCACCTCAACTGATTCTAACCCCCATCCAACGCAATCCTATGCATGCTGAGAGTCATGGTACCCCGACCGGTCAATCCCTGACGCTTGATACTGATGCTGGCGATCGAAAACATTTGATCTATCTCGGTGCTGCCCAGCAGAATCAAAACGAGCCTGTTCGTTAGAATTCCCTCGAAAGTTCGAGAAACCCCCTCTACCTCGCGGGCCACTGTGGGTATGCCCCTGACGCGATGCATGCAACACCGGGCAGTCCCTAGCCCAATGACCCGATTGCTTACAATACGCACATTGATTCCTATTCAAATCAGACCGGCCCGAGGGAGGACCATAAGATCCTCCCCTGCCTCTATTACTACCCCGTCGAGGCGGGCCATAGACTTGCGCCAACATCACCTTTGTTTTCAAATCTTTCGATTTCTTTTCCTCCTGGCCCTTTGCTTCTTGCTCCTGACGCTCATAATACTGGGCGATAGTCAGGAGGGCCGTCGGTGTAGCGGAGGACCAAGAACTTTCACTCGCTTTTAGACGGGCCGCAACTGCCGGCAGCAGATTAGCCACATATTTATCCGCAAAAAGGTGGCGTCCCGTATCGTCGGTAAGCGACTGTCCACTAAAATCATGAAACGTCTCCTCAAAGCGCGTAAAAAAGTCCGCAACTGACTCATCAACTTTCTGTTTACATGCAGCTAACATATTCCAGTCAATCTTTTTAGGGGGGATAATTGTCTTCAACTTAGCCACAATAGCAGCAGGGAGATCTAAAATATTCTGGGGCGGTTTCTGCGCGGGCTTCCTCTCCCTATCCTCATCCTCCAATTCAGACCATCGAGCCTTAAAAGTGGCAACATCATCTACCTTTCGCACAGATCGCCACATATCTGGTGGTAGAATAAGCCCAAAGAACAAATCTATATCTGCTAAAGTCATAACGCAAGAATTCAAGGCCCCCTCGACTTCTTCATAGAAGGCCGCTGGATTCTTGCGGGGGTCGGGCAGCGCATTCTTCACTGCCATAACATCAGCCCTATGCCACGGAGTGTAAACCCAATTATACACAAAATATCCCTTAGCATCGGCGGAGGTAATGTCCGAGCTAGTCCCCGCTCCTTTAGGAGGAACATACAAAGGCGCCGCCTCTCGCATTGGTTTAACATGCACTATGTCATCCTTATCTGACTGGGAGGTGGATGAGTGGCCCTCTGTTGTGCACAAATCCGACTGCTTCTCCTCCCCTGCTCGCTGGCGCGCTTTCTCTTTAAAGACCAGCACCTCGTCCCGCAAGGCGAACAGCCGCCGAGCCGTATCTGGAGCCTTAGAAAAAGAGAAAACACCATTACGCAATGCTTTAGCCTCCGATGATACTTCGTCGGGCTCAAAAACACCAGAACGTTTCCGGAAAGCATCAATCACTTCCTCCGCGAAATGACCCAGAAAATACAATTTATCTCTCTCCTGCCACGCCCCCCAAGTATGAAATAATTCCTCTATGGATATCTTGCCGTTAAGTGCACGGAAGGAAATTTGCCGAAGCTCAGCCATTTGTTCGGCTGATAACATGGACCGCGTATCTACCTTACCCGGACCCGGGACAGAATCTTGCGGCCTCGGAGCAGATGCGCCGACATAAGGGGGTGGAGAACGATCTAGTAAATAAAAATCATCATCAAGATTATTAAGGACAGGATAAAGTGGCTGCCGAACAACGTATTGACCCGAAACTTGTAGCCTACGCTCCTTCTCTTGCCTGTCCGTCTGCTCTCTGTCCTCCCGTCGCTTCGCTTCTTGTGCTCGCACATGATCATTCTTCCGTTGTTCCTTATCAAACAGCGCTTTCTCACGCTTCTCTCGCTCACGCACCTCCTTCACCCACAGCCGTACACACTCAAACATATCCTGACGAGCACGCCGCTTACACATACACTGTTCCACATACTCAATCTTACGTATATCAAACGATCCATACAAAGGCCATCGCAACTCAGGATCTTTTTTCGTATATTTCCTCCATACTGTGCTGTACATTATGGAAGAAAGACCATGCTTCACATACATATCCCTATTAGGAGTCCCCTCTGGGGGAGCTGGAGCAGATTCCTCGAGGTTCAACCGGTTCCCAAAACAGCAACACCACTTACGGAGTGCGCTGAAAGCAGGCATGCTCAGAAATAATGCAAAATATGCAATATTATAGAAAAATGGCACTTAATCGTTGCGCCGTTCAAAGTTACACAGCTCCGGAGAAATCTCTCCACATTACCTGCCTATATGTGTTGCAACGCATATATTCACAAAGACAAATTCAAAATATGACTAGTCATCACAAATCAAACTCAAATAGCCAGATCAGGCTTCAAAAACTCGGAGCAAGTACCGTACACCGGTTCTTACCAATCAAGAGTCCAGATTCCAACTGCCAAGTTCCACAATCGCCCAAACGGCTTTCACGGCAAGACCGACAGAAGAGGTCTCAGTCGAGGACCGGCGCCACCCAGACGGTCAGCTCGGAAGGGAAGGAAGAAAAACCTCGGGATGCCAGGGCTAAGACGCCGCTGGCAGTGATCACGTCCCCGGCCCAATTCCTCACCTTCGTCGCGACCAGTCCTTCGAGCATCCGAGTCGCCGATGAGCCCACGTTGGGCGCCAATTGATGAATACAGGCCCCAGCTAGGCCCGCAGGACACAAGGGTTCGCTCTCCTGTAATGGAATCTATAAGGAAGTTGGCACGGAAACTGCAAAGTACAAAGACAGCATTTATTAACCCTTAAGGGTGGTCCTACAATCCACACAACACTCTTCAGTATTGCATAGAGTAGCACAAAGAACTTACGTACATGGTCCCCTTTTATACACAGTAGAGGGGCTCATAAGTGGGTGGATACAACATGAGGCCGAAGAACATTACCATTTATGGTCATTTTCGATACTGAATCAATATGTGGGCGGAGCTAACGCACTCCTTGAGCCCGCGAAAACATGGTCAAGCAAGGCTAACTGATAACAGATGTGGTCAAGTCTGGGCATGTGCCAGATGGACAAAGGAGCTATTTATAGACTGTTACTAGGCAGATTGCAAGAGCAACTAACACAGAGGTTGGACCCTTCTCGTGGGGGACACGTGGAAGCATGACAATACAAAATGGAGTCCAAGCTTCAGTCAACATAACAGAGAAAACACGATCTTTAAAAGGGGGAATTAATGTCTTTAGTAAATGCTTAATCACATCGTTGTTTCAATTTACAACACTTCCAATTTTTTTTTAAGTATTCTATACAATTCCTTTAAAAGTGACTGAATCTTTTTTTAAGCTTCTGGGGGGTGCCATTAGAAGTTTCATATGGAGGTACAATTGTGCAAGATGTACCATTCATTTTATGAAGCTCCTGTATAAGTAAAGATGGCTTCAGTTCCCAGAGTTTACATTATATTTTTGGGCGGCCTTCACCGGTCGTCTGAGTAGTTTATTATTACCAGCTGATCCGGCTCCATAATCCTTTGGTTACCAACTAGCTCTTGGATCTGAGTTTAGGATTTTTCTTTACAGGCTGGGGGACCCCAATTATTTCAAGAGGTACACTTTAAGATAATGACTGATATCATTTATATTTGGCAGGGGATTTGCACTAAATACTTAATAGCTTTTTTGAACAAATGAAGATGATATACAATACACATATTGAATTTAAATCTATCCCTCGCTGGGAACCAGTAAAGGCTGTGAATGATGTGCCTCATGTGGTCTTTCTTTCCACTCCCCACCACTTGTCACCTGGATTTCGTGCTTTTTGTAATCAGACAGAATACCATACAGGGGAAAATACTATATTCAGCTTGGCCTGAATAATGGGGCCTTACCAGTTACAATGGGATCAGGTCTAGGTTCATGAAGATGTCCCATCTGGGAGTTGTGATCTGCTGAAGAGAGCAGACACTCAATCCAGTGCACAGTGTTCCATAATAGTCGAAGTCTCAAAGACCTCTCAGATCTAGAACATTTGGCTCAATTTCAGATATCAGACACCTAGCCCCTCAGATGCAGACTGATATCAAAATGATTCTAAAAAATATTTCGGGCCTGAACACAATGGTCGCACAAAAAATTGGATGCATAATGCACACCCACTAATTTGCATTTGCAAGGATTTCCAAAATAGTAGGTGCAAGCCTACGTGAGTCTAAAGGTGGATTGTCTTGCAATAGCACATGCTACCATATATACCAATATATAGCTATTGGCTCCCTCAATTTGCAATAGGTTCAACCTGCCATGAAATGTAGGAGAAAACACAGAAAACTTGAACACAAATTGCAATATTGGGGCCGATTCACAGAACTAACTTAAGACAAATTCCTAAACTTACTACTTTAGGTATTCACAGAAGGCATTTAGTAGTAGTAAACTTAGGATTTTGTCTTAAGTTTGACTTAAGACAAATTTAAGATAAACTTAAGACAGACTTAAGACAGACTTAAGACAGACTTAAGACAAACTTAAGACAGACTTAAGACAGACTTACGACAACATCCTAACTTAAGTCTGTCTTAAGTTTGTCTTAAGTCAAACTTAAGTCAAACTTAAGACAAAATCCTAACTTTACTACTACTAAATGCCTTTTGTGAATCCCACAAGTAGTAAGTTTAGGATTTTGTCTTAAGTTAGTTCTGTGAATCGGGCCCTTTGTTTTGATGCAAAAAAAAATATAATTAATGCCACCCTTCTTGACTAAGTCCTTTTAAACAGGAATGAGTGTTACAAAGTGTATATTCATAGCCTGCATCAGTCATTGGAATGGTCAGATCTGAATATTTTAACAGTATTATTCCCGTACATCATTTCATGTCAAGGTGACAATCCCTTGGCCATCCCTTTTAATATGAACAGACCATTCAATGTCATGGTTTTCACATTGTCAATGACAGACTGATAAAGCTATTAGTATAATCCTGGCAAGTGGCATTGGGAAAGAAGTTGCTATGGAAAGGCGTTATTTGTAGGGATGATAAATAGAAAGGGCAAGAACTGGAGTGTGAAATGAGCTTCATACAAAAACAAGCTTTCCATAAGAAGTGACAAAACACATTTCCTTTAAAAATACAAGGGTTAGATGTTCTGCTGCCAAATAACAGCCATGTCCTAATTTTTACATGCCACAAATCAATAGGTCCAAAAACCTGGAATGAAACTGTTTTGTTCACTGAAGCATGTGGCTCATTTAAAAGAATAATTCACATGACAACATGTCTATGTTAAGGAAAAAATGGAGAGATTAAAGGGTCTATTTACTAAATTCTCACGCAATGCAGAGCAGCAACCAAAAGTGTTGTGCTGCATCGCGTGACAGGGAAAGAGCAGGAGAGCAGCATATCTACAGAGACACGGCACGCTCATTCCCTCTACCTAGAGCCAAGCAGAATATTGCTGCAGAGTGCCACGCACAGCACTTTTCGCTATAGTGCAAAAGTGCATGTGTGAGCCTAGCATAGGTTTCGTACTGGAAGGCTTCCCTTCCAGTACAAAATACTATGCCTAGTCAACTTTTAAAACTTTTCCTACTTTTTTAGTGTGCAGCTCAGTGCAGTACACATGCAAAGTTGAAAAAGAAAGGAGAAATGAACACATTTCTCCTTTTAACACCAGCTTTTAAATGGTGTTAATTTTTTACACAAAACCTTGTCTCAGATTTTTGGTAGATAGGGTCTTGCATCAAAAGCATGGATGGCTGCATGGGAACGTCCATGTAATTCCCACTGTACTCTTAGCAACGAAAACTTTACTTTTAGGGCATTTCCAGCTGAAAACAAGTTTTGCATTCGAAAGTAAATACCAAAAAAACATTTTAGTACTTTTTTGCATCACTTTTGTGAAGCACAAACAGTGCAAAATGTTTGTAAATCTGGCACTAGGCTTAAATAGGCTTTAGACTAACACAGTGATCTCCTTCTTTACAATGTTTTTACACATTAGTTACAGATAATTTAGTTTAAAAAAAAAAACATTTACAATTTCTCTTTAACACATAATCGAACCACATGCAATTTGGAAATATCATCTATGGGATAATTTATTTTACATTTTGCAGGCAACTGCTTTCCTTATCAACAATGCCTAACTTCACTTATGTCCTCGTCAAGACGAAATAAGTGAAGTTATCAAGTTATCAAGAATCAAGAATAACTGTACATTTTTCCCATTTGCGTAATCTATCTTAAAGCATTATTACTTAGACAAGATTTTTCAATTATTCGATTTAACCTAGACTTCGTAACTGTGGTTCTGCAGCGTGACAACTGTCTTCGTCTCTGTCCGAAATAATGGCTCTTTTTTATACTCACCAATTTTATTGGCACTTGCCTTGCAGTCTATGCATCTATTCCCCAATGTTATGACTATTAATTACACTCTTAAAGGGGTGGGCACACCCACACGCATCTTTAAAAAAAAATGCATGTCAATATCTTCTAAATTTACTTTCTATAATAAATTATTGCTTTCTTGCATTCTCCTTGTTAATGTATTTCATCTTAAATTGCAATTAGCTAACACTTCAAACTATTTATTGTAAATTGGTGTAGTATTTTTTTTGATTAAAAACAAAATTCCATTCTTTAACATAGGACTCGAATCATGGTCCTCAAATCATAAACTTTGGGGAAGAATGGAACCTGAACTTTGATTTACTTTGATTCTTTGTGCACAAGGCCATTTCATTTTAAGCGAGCAGAGCTCAAAGTACAATAACCTCTGTCTTTGCCATATCCAACTTCTTGTTCAGCCTGATCGCACTAGGTCCTGGCTACCTGCAAATGTCCTCTTTGTTCTTTTCTTCCACCTCTATTTATGATCTCCCAACATTCCTACCTTCCCCAAGACTTAACCTGAGTTCTCTCTTTTCGTTTCTCCCTGGTAAATCGATTTAGGACATACATTCCCCCCTCCCTCCCACACCCCATGGAGAATGAGTATGGGATACAGTTATTTGTATGAAAGAAAGGGTAGAATTATGGTCTCTATATTACTTTCAACATTGGTTACTTTCCCAAATTAACAAAGAGTAGGTCAGTTTTATAAAGATTAAGTATAGAAAACATTCTATTTTTAAGTAGAGTCTCATCTATTTTTGTCTCTTTATACCTAATTTGATTTTCTGTTATATTCTATTATTGAATACAGATAGAAAAAGTAATATCCAAATTTACCCTATATTTCAAACATCAAGGCTCAAATCATAAAGCTATAAAATGGTATACACACCTTTGTGCTCTCATGAAGATAAACACTGATTATCTAATAACGTTTTTGAGCATTTGTAGTAAATGTATTATACTGTTCAAAGTACCAAACATTCAATGTAAAACATGTTTAAAAAAATGTAGACGTAGCTTTATTTTCCTTGCACTCAAATACAACATATTACCAGTCATTTTAGTGCACTACCAACTTTAGCCAACCATGTATCTTGCCAATAAGGTATACATTTTAGAATGTTTGTTAATTAGCACTACTCCTTGAAAATAGATTGTTAAACAGAGTACCCATAAAATTGATGAACTGTCAAGGCTACTGTTGAATTTTAAGCTAAGAATGGTTTACACTAATCTTAATCTGTCGTACCCAGAAGGAGCAACGTTCCGAAGGAAGAATAGTCCTCCACTGCCCAACTGCGCTGGCTCTGGAGAGCGGTCTAAGCGCTTGCCAGGAGGATAGGCCGAGGAGGAAAGAAAGCAAAGAAAGCAGTGGCAGAGAATCTGTTTACCTGGTCTCGTCTTGGTTTAACCACAGAGATGTCCGCTGGTGCGCCTTACTGGGTTCCCTGGATGTGTGATGTGCACTCTTTCTTCTGCTGAACTCATAGGGAACAAGAAACCTGTTATTAACTGTTTGGTGCTTAGGTAGTTGGTAGTAATGTTGGTTGGTGGTATTGTGTCGTAGTTAGGCATGTGGTTTGCAGTGGTTTACCAAGGGGGGCCTGACCCAGATGGAGCAAGTTTTGGGGGCGGCGGCCTCCCTCCCTTACTTGCACCCATCACGCGGCAGCAAACGCAGGAATCATCAGCACCACACTACTACTACATGTGGCCGTAGTGGGGCAGCAAATTCAGTAGCCGCAATGAGCGGCAAAGATCTATCTACGCCACCGATGGTTTGGGAGTTCTAATTGCCTGGATTAGAGTTTGTATTCTGATCTTGAACTTAAACTAAATGTCTCATGTGGCAAGCAGCATTGAAGGAGTGCGAGCTTAACCACTCTTGTGTATGCTTATATCAAAGTGTAGTTAGCTTTGTTTATTTTCTCTTTTCTTGTCAAGATTGTAGAAGACGAGTCCTGAGAACGTCGTAGCGGGAGACCGGAGAGCCAAGTCCAGGTAAGGATGCTATCTGTTTTGCTAAAAAGCGGATTGCCAAGCAGCAGCGTGGCACCAGATGTGGCTTTTTATGGGTCAGGCGTCCAAAAAGGCTGACAAATGAGGAAGCCAATCGGGTGAGTTCAGGAAGTTGAGCCAGCCAATCGGATGGCTCTTTGCCCCAAGGTTGCTCAACATGTGTCTTTTCCTAGTGTGGATGCGCGTGTGAGCTCCCTCAACACGTGTACATGTATTTGTGCTTCCTAGTCCTCACTGCCTAGATAAAAAGGAGCCCCCACAGAGTGGTTTTGATGATGGGGGCAACATGGGGCCGTACATGAACCCAGAGGGTTATTTAAAATTTGGACAACAGGGTACTTACTTTTCACGAACATGGTGGAGAACCCTGTCAGACATATTGACTATCTTCCCACTCTAATTAAAGTTGTGCGCTGTGGTATTCGCCATATAGGCATTTTGGTTCTTGTCGCTTTAATTAGAACATTCTAATGTTAGAACATAGGTGAGGTCATAGACTGGTAGAGTGGTGTGTGTCAGTTTGGATTTAACCAGGATCTAGATGAGACGCTGATCTCATATCTCTTATAACATGAGATCTATGCTGCATAAGGTTTAACCTGACAATAAACCTATATATTGGAATTAACTTATCCTGAGAGTTGGAGTTCGTGTGACTTGGAGCATATTACAATTTGGTACCAGGAGTGGGGTCAGAGTCTTCGTTCTACTAATCAACACGGTTGATCTTGGAGGACCTCACGGGACTAATTGGACTTATATTCACGGTGCGTTTCAAGTTGAATGCTATCTGAGGCATTGTGTTCATCCTAAATTAGTTGATGGTGTGCCGCCTGGTGGCATTGTTTATTTGGACTATTTGACATTTGAACTGTATTGTGACAGCCTGCAGTGTGGAGTGCATATATTTATCAGGCTGACGATCTTCGTGAAGAAACACCGCATTACTTAATTCCAGTGTTGTGCCTGTCGAGAGTATCGAGCGCATCCTGTTTGAGGAAATCGTTGACCAGCAACATTTTTTTAAATAACGCTAACGCTCACCTTCTGGCATCATTCGGACCTAGAAGCCCCAGGCGGAGCTCGGCGGAGCTCAAGGTTCCATGTTCTGGCGTCTTCTCCATCAGCGCTCTTCCTCATTCTTCTCGACGGCAGTGCATTCTGGGACAAAAAAAACGCGCTGACGTCACGCGCAGTCGGCGGCCATCTTGGATTGGGAAACATTTCTGACGGAGTCTAACGAGAATCGGTTTTCAAACGGAAAACAGAGGAAAATACACATTCGGAACACACGGACGACCTACGCCTATCAGTGTGACGGTGATTCACACACCATTAACCATTTTTGTGCACTGTGAGTTTTATAGAACATTGTGGGGAATAAGTATTAACAGCCTCAACAACCTATTGTATTTTAAAGAACTAATTCATAATGGCCTCCAGCCAGGGTGTTATTCAACCTGCACCATTTTTACCAAAGGCAGGAAAACCTGATCTGAAATGGGTTGAATGGCTCAGAGATTTCGAAAATTACCTCACAGCCATAGATGCAGACAATTATTCACCTAAAAGGAAGTTGGCATTGTTGGTTAACCACCTAGGTACAGCAGGCCGTAGAGTCTTTGACAATTTACCAAGACACCCTGCTCCCTCAGCGGAAGACACAGTTTGGAATGTATATACTGAAGGGAAACTACGTATGGCCAAACAATACTCGGATACTCCGAGTGTTCTCCTAGAGCGTTATAACTTTGCAATGTGCAAACAATCCAGTGAAGAGTCAGTTGAAGACTATATAGCGACTCTACGTGTTTTAGCTGAGAAATGTGAATTTGGATCCGAAATTGACACTTATATTAGAGACCAATTTGTGTTTCATTGTTTTTCAAAGAAAGTTCAAGAACGTTTACTTGCTTCACGTAACCCTAATTTGACTGAAACAATTGATATAGCGAAAAGCATAGAGAGATCAATTGTTACTTCAAAAGTATTGTCAGGGCAGCAAAATCAGACTTTAAGTACTGATTTACAAACATCGGTACGACCGGTGTGTGCTTCTAATGTAAGCTTGATTTCTGAAGAAAACATAGTGGGTGCTATTAACAATAGACCACCATATAACAGGAATAGAGGCTATAAAAACCAAGCTCAAAGGGGTCAATTGGTTTGTTTTCGATGTGGGTCAAGAACTCATATTGGGAAAAACCTTAATTGCCCTGCTTTGAACAAAAGATGCACTAAATGTCAAAAAATTGGCCATTTTCAAGGCTCTTGCAGGAGTAATGTAAACCCTAGCTTGAATAGAGTCAGAATATCCAACATTGCATTGGATGAACAAGAGGTTCAAGAGTGCTTTACAGAATTTGAAAACATGGTAGTCACCATTGAGGTACCGGATTCACTGGGTAAACCGATAAAAGGACCCTTAGTTGACATGTGTATAAGTGGTAACATAATCCCAGCAATGGCTGATTCAGGTGCACCTGTCACTATTCTTGCAGATTGCACATTTTTTCAGCTATGGCCCACAGATATGTCCCTTATTGCTCCTGATATTAATCCCAAAGCATTCGGGGAGCAAGACATAGATCTTTTGGGTTATTTTCTGGACAAGCTAGAGTGCTTAGGAAGGGCTGTCAGAACAAAAATATATGTAGCCATAAAGGGAAGGAACATCATAGGTTGGAGGGATCTGGCCTTGTTAGGGATCATATTGCGGCCTGGTCAAGATCCTCCAATTGTTCTCGGTGATCTTCCTTCAAGCATGGTGGCAAGTATTCAAAGTGACATGAAGGTGGATGACATCACGAAGTCTTTTCCTAATGTGTTCAGGAATACTGTAGGCGAGGTAAAAGGGTATGAACATAGCATAAGGTTAAAAAAGAACCCAGTACCAATAATACATAAAGTTAGACCAGTACCTCTTACGGTCAGGAAGGAGTTGAAGGTTTTACTTAATAATCTAGAGGCTGAGGGCATAATATCACCAATTGATTCATCAGAATGGATTTCTCCGGTGGTTTTGCGGGAAAAAAAGAGTGGGGAACTCAGGCTGTGTGTAGATTTAAGATCACTAAATCAGAATATCCTGGTAGATTGTCATCCATTACCCCTGATACACGAGATGTTAGCGAAGATAGGGAAATCTAAAATCTTCTCCACCATAGATTTACACTCTGCCTATCATCAGATTAAACTCACTTCAGACTGTCAAGCACTCACTGCGTTTGTAACTCCCTTTGGAGCTTACAAATACTTAAGATTGCCTTTTGGGTTGGCATCGGCGGCAAGTGTGTTCCAAAAATTGATGGATGGTCTTTTTGGGGATACACCACAAGTACAGGCATATCAGGATGATGTACTAATACACACTGAAACTGAAGAGGAACACATAGAAATTTTAAAGAAGGTTTTGTCCATTTTACAAGACAGAGGCATGACAGTTAAGGCCAATAAATGTAAATTACTAGTTGATAATGTTGAATATTTAGGCCACAACATTTCATGTGAGGGTATAAAACCTAAATTCTGCAATGTAGAAGCAATTCGTGATGCACCACCACCTACAGACAAGGATGCTTTGCGATCATTTTTAGGCTTGTGCGAGTATTACGCTAGGTTTGTTCCAGGCTATGCGCAATTAATTCAACCATTAAGACTTCTTTTAAAAAAAGGAATGAAATTTGAATGGAATGACATATTGCATGAAGTTTTCAAGGAAGTTGGGTTGGGAAAATCTTCAGCGAGACTAGTTAGGCTTTTGTCCAAGTTGCAGGAATATAATTTGAATATTGTCTATATTCAGGGTGGTAAAAACACTCGGGCTGACTGTTTGTCTCGCATACCCCTCCCTGATTGTGGTGAAGGTGAAGATGATCGTCACAAGGATTGTGTGGTAGGTCTCATAGATGCTGTTGACAAGTGCAATGGAAGCATTTCTCAAGAAGAGTGGGCTGATGCAATGGATACTGATGAAACACTCAAGAAGGTGGAGTTTTTCATCAAAAGCAAGTGGCCAGCTGAAAAAGGGTTGAGTAATGAGTTAAGAAGTTTTGCTCAAATCAGTGAGCAAATTTCGTTTGAGAACGGGGTTTGTGTGAGGAATGGTTTGTTTGTCCCTCCTGCATCACTAAGGAATAAGATCATAGACATTGCACACGAAGGACATTTAGGAATTTCCGCAACTTGTAAAAGTCTTAGGAATATATTTTGGTGGCCATCCATGGACAAACAAGTTGCATTGTTTGTAGAAAATTGTCCTAGTTGTGTGGTGTCAGATAAACACTGGAAGGTTCATGTAAAACCTTTGATCACAGTACCTTTTCCAGAGTTACCTTGGGACAAAATCGCTTTAGATTTTTCAGGTCCATTCAACATATTGCCTTCTGACAAAAGATATTGCATAGTGGCAATAGATTATCATTCTAAATGGATCTATTATTCATTTGTGGAGGCAGCCAATTCAAACAATGCTATTCTATTTCTTCAAAACATCTTTAAAAGTGAAGGTACTCCCAGTTTTGTGATTACAGACAATGGCCAACACTTTATTTCACAGCAATTTACCAGTTTCCTTGAAAGTGCTGACATAAAACATTGCCGTGTAGCTCTCTATAGTCCATCATCTAATGGATTAGTTGAGAGGGCTAACAGATTTATTAAAGAAGGGGTGCAGACAGCCATTGCAACAAAGGTTGAGGTTGGTACTTTCTTACAAAAGAAAGTATGGGCTTACTTGACAACGCCTCATTCTACTACTGGTGTTTCACCCTTCAAGGCACTTAGGGGAAGGGAAGCTAAGTCCAAATTGGTGCCACATTGGTTTAGGAATGTGGAGGCTGGCTCTTTGTTGTTGAAGAAAAGGAATACCATGATGAATCTTCAAGAAGTGAAAGCTAGGGTTGAAAACAAGCAATTGGTTCAAAAAAAGAACTATGATGGCACTTCTGTTTCTCATGTTCCTTTTATCAAAGTTAATGATTGGGTTATCATAAAGAAACCTTTTAAAGTGGTTAAAGGTCAATCTAAGTTTACTTTGCCAGTTAAAGTAGAGAAAGTCACTGAATCTTCTGTGTTCTTAGGTAATAAGGGGTGGTGGAATAAAAACAGTGTGGCAAAGGTTTCTGATAATCAAGTTAAGATTTTCAACAAAGTTTATGCTGATGTACATGATGAAGAAGTTGATGGGTTTAATTTTGGTCCTGACTTAAATGATAATCTTACTCTGGTTAACTCTACTCCCAATCATGGCTTGAATGTCAATCCTGACTTGGATGTCAGTATTGATTCTTCAGATCAAGCCACCTGTTCCATGGACGAGGTATCTGCGCGTGTTCATCGTGCTTGTAAGATACCTCAGAAATTCAATGATTATGTGATGTATTAATTTGTATTCTATGTTTTAAGCTTTGTTGTTGTTTTGTTTATGGGGGGGGGGTATGTGGTATTTGCCATATAGGCATTTTGGTTCTTGTCGCTTTAATTAGAACATTCTAATGTTAGAACATAGGTGAGGTCATAGACTGGTAGAGTGGTGTGTGTCAGTTTGGATTTAACCAGGATCTAGATGAGACGCTGATCTCATATCTCTTATAACATGAGATCTATGCTGCATAAGGTTTAACCTGACAATAAACCTATATATTGGAATTAACTTATCCTGAGAGTTGGAGTTCGTGTGACTTGGAGCATATTACATGCGCACCATCATATTTCCACTGGCGGTGCCCCTACTGGCTCAGCAGGAAGAATCTAAGATGGTTTGTTAAAGTTCAGACTGTTGGTCTAAGTACCTCAGACCATCCTGCCTATATAGATGTGCTCACAAACATTTTCCCCTGTTCAGGACAGCCAGGGAAAGCCTTGTGGTCGTGGACAGACAAACATATTAATGACTCCCACAACTTGGAAGAAAAATCTTAGGCTGTCAGAGCCATTAATGTTTTTTCTTTTTCAAAAGCAAACTTCCACTTTGAGAGTTTGCTTTTGAAGAATAAAATATTTACTAAGAAGCCCCCCAAAAATGTTGGCCAGCCTGTTCATTTACAGTGCCTTCAGAGAATTTGCCGTGTTAAAGGCTCCCCTGAAGACACAGACATTTCTTCTATGCAGGTTGAGCTCTCTAAATATGGCAGCCTCTAGACCAGGACAGCAGTGTACATGCCTCAGCTACTCTAACGGAACAGAGTATAGCCTTCCAACTTTAAATTATGCCATTATTTAGAATATTTGTCATCTTATTTCATGCAGGAAAACTCATACAGTATATAACGTAGACCCTGATTTAGAGTTTGGCGGGTGTGACAGACATCCCAGCCACCATATTATGGGTTCATTATATCCTATGACACCTGTAGTAGATTAGATGCGACATATGTCGCATTCTTTATGAAGTAAAAGTTTAAAACAGGCCTGATGTATCCAATGACAATCTCATGCATTTAATACAATGGGCTCATCAAAATCCCCTGTACACTCTGATGTCAGAATTATAGGCTTGAAGGATTTGTCCCTGGCTAAATTGGAGCAGGTCAAACCTGGAATTTAGCAGAGGTGAAGGTTTGGCAAAAACCAGAACATGCAGATGTTGTCATGAAAAGTATATATTTATGCCTCATTTAAAAGGGAATAACTCATATTATGTGCTCTTTATCACACCCATTACATTCCAAACCCCAGATATCATATTTAAAAGATGTGATAAACAGCATCTACCTTTTTGAGATCATTATAATTAAGCTCATGCTAAATTTATCCACACAAATTTAATCTCACTTAAATTACTCTTATTACGTTGAATTCCTGAAATCACGCTATTGTGAAAAACTGCATAATTTCAGGTCCTTCAAGTTGGGCAAAAAGCCTTATGAAGGAGCACAGGAGCAACACAAATTAAAAGAGTGGCTGTTTGTAGCACTTATGGTTTTTGAGCTTGCATTTCACACTAAATTATAGCACTAAAGTCCAGATTTGCATTTTGGGTAAATTCACATAATTTTGAAAAACAAAATCTGACTTTTGTGTAATCATTCAAAATTAAACCATGAAAATTTCACACCCCCCACTGACAACTCAAGCCTTAGCATCCAATGAAAATCCATACTCCAGGCCTATTACATCACTATCTTAATAGAACTTGCTGCACACTTTTGTTACAATAGATTTAATATTATATAATCTACATAGTTGGAATAAGTAATTATTTCAGGGTATTGACTTAAACTTTTTTTTAACTCAATCCTCTGGGTATTATTACGCCCTCTACACCACCACCCATTGGATATCAGGTGCTAAACTCCTTCACTGTGCATATTCGAGTCATGCATTGCATGGAATTCATGCTTTTAGTAACAGAGAGCAGGAAACTGTTCCATTACTGCATCAACAAAGTTCCAACCATATAAGTTTTCAGAAGGCAATTATAACGTAATGTTTTTGCTAATCTCCTTCTCCCCTCTTAGTGTAAGAGTCTAGTGGCAGGTATTTCTGATATATCCTTCTAACCGCAGATTCATCACCTTTAGGAGATCCACAGGTGCCAGACTGGAGCTGGAAGATTTGAACAGCATTGCTCCCATGCACTGTTCAGGGGTGTTGCGGAGCTCGACCGGACTTAATACTGTCCCGAAAGTGACAAACAGAGCTGTGTATTAGCGACACCCATGAGCATTGACTTCAGTTCCTCATATTCCATCCATTTGTACACCTACCTTGAGATCACTCCCAAATGTTTCCTGAACATTTATTCTTGAAAGACCTTTTTTCCTGATTGCAAGAGAGCAATGCCCCCTCCTAAAACTACAGGATATAAGCCTTGCAGGCACTGTCACAGGCTGATATCAGTGGCATATCTCCATGAGATCTGTCTCTCAGGTTTGGTTTCAGTGCCCTTATGAACACAAAGAAGATTCAGAATAGCGAAGCCAAGCAGTATGTCACTGAACACTAAAAGAAATGTAGGTAGCCCAACTCCTGCTACAAGTAGAAGGTAAAATCCTGTTCCCACTCTTAAGGATGTTCCCATGACAAGTCATTGTCAAAGTCCAAGATATCCACCAAGCTGAATTCATTCCAGTCCAGTCACACTCAAACACTCAACATGAGAAGCAGTCACGCTGTCAGTCAACCACCGAAGGCAGATTCGGTCCTTGTAAGAGGTCATGTTGCAGATTTTAGCACCATTTCGGCTCCCTGAGATGTACCTCCATGCCCCAAGGTTCCACGGAGGCCTCTGATTTGGATACAGCTAGTGAGTTCACCCTTTGTGCAGTCTGTATCTCCAAAACACACCTTAGGTGTTGCTGCAGTAATGGAGCTGACATCAATTCAGGCACTAAAATCCAAGCTAGGCTTTACAACGTTGATGCTGGCACCGACTCCGTTGGCACCGGATGACAACTCCATTACTATACTGCTGTCAAAATAAATCTTGGCCCTGACTGAGGTCTAGTCTCAATGCCATACCTCCACACCCATCCCTAGTTCATTCTTACTCAGACAAAACCATGCCTTTATCTCAGAGCTGTACCATAACACTTCAACAACTTTTCAGTTTGAACGTGGTGATGAAGGGGAGTATGTTCCACAGCAGTATGCTGATGGTGATCTTTATCTGGATTTGTGGGACACCAGTGGATCAGACTCTTCTGTGGACACTGGGTTGTGTTCACTCCATGGACCACATACCAAAGAGATTATTTTCTAGCTGTAGGGATGAGACATGCGCCAGCGGTTTTAGACTTACAATTGCCTACTGTGGATGTCAAAAACAAAGTCCTAGCATGTTTTACAACTGGGACAAACGTCATTGGAACCACTACTCCCATTTAGTATGGGCCTGACTGATCCAATTATGGGCACCTGGTCTATGCCCTGTTCCTGTCCTTTGAAAACCAAGCAGGTTGCCAGACAACACTGGCTGGCCCTGGGTGACTCTGGTTTTTTGATTCAGCATTCTACACCAGAAAGCTTGGTTTTGAAGCTTCTACCAGTAGGGTGAACTAATTCACTCTGCATGATTGTACCTGACAAACAATTGAAGCATCTTGAATCTCCTCGGGGCTCAGATTCTCACCTCAATCTCAGGCGAAGAAGGTCTTCCTCTCTATCCTAGACTCATTTTGGTTTGCTTTCATGTTCTGACCTTCTCTCTTCTCGTGGTAGGGTTCGCACCACAGTAGGGTCAGTCTGCAGTTTAGACCAGCTCGCACTGGTGTCAAATGTCAAAGGGCCAACCCTGCCCCAGCATGCCTACTGCAATCAGCTCTGTAGTGAGGATCACACCTCCTATCCCTCAAAGTCCAGCAGGAGCTCGTATGGATGGGTGATTTTAGGCAAGGTGCTGGAACCAGGGCTCCAGCTTCTCTCTGCTCCGGCATCGCTGGTTCATCATCACAGGTCCCTTTTCATGGCTAAGGCAGGTGTTGTGGTATGAGGATGGAGATTTTGTCTTTACCTAGCCAGGATGAGGTATATGTAAAGAGGATTGTGCTGGATTATGGGGGTTTGAGCCTTCACTTTATGCTGACATGTCCACCATGTTGCTCAGCTGGCCACACCCCACTTTTATTGTTATGGTCAATTGTGGGGTGTGAGTTTATGTATGGTTTAATATCCCATGGCCAATTTCCCAGAGAATAATGTTTGACCTACCACTGAAGGTATCATACTGAACAGCAGCGAAGAAAGTGTTCTATTGTCAGAAATAACATATTTTAATTTGGCCACATAAATTTCGAACATACATCATTTTGAAGTAGGTTCCACATTTGAATAGAGTAAAGAGGAACAAATAATGCACTCCTAATTTGTGAATCATGAACCTTTGCTGTAGAGGTTGCTCTTTTTTGGATTAAAATCATATTCAAATATATATAGTTAAAATATTTTACTTTATAAATTCAAATTATATTGTTTTGCATTTTCTTCTACTTTTTCTTCAATGCACAAAACATCATATGAAAACCCACATTTCTTTATTGGTCCTCAGATTTCCTATTACAAATTTGCCTTTTCTTGCATGGCCACTCTAGATGTCTTACATATTTCTATTTCTGGATCATATGTTTGCTGGTATTTGGACTCTTTGCCTAAGGATTCTGCTAATCAGTGACACAAAGCATGTGTCCATCCAGGCTCTAAGATTTTAATCCTAAAGTTGGTTTCACCCATTTGGTCTTTTTAACTGTCCTGTAAGACCATAATAGATGGAGAAGAGATGCACCTACCGGTTGGAAGAGAAATATGGTCTTGCAGTGAAATCCAAAATATATTTCACTAGATACTAGAACAATGATTAAATGCTAATTGTTTATTTTATGTTCAAATCTGGATCAAATGAAAACAGATTGCCTCTTGGCCCAGCATGAGCAAAGCTATGTTAACTACTGACTTGATGAGGATTGGCTATCTGGGAGTGGAGAGGAACAGTCGGCAGAACAAAGGGCAGCTTTAGCACTGTGTCTTTTGACTTGGACATGTCAAGAAGGGTTTTTCCATATTCATTCCCAAGATGCTTCCAGGTCGCCAGGCTCCAGTCAAAGCAGGGGATGTGCACCAATTCTAGCCCTCAGGGTAGAGGAGAGCTCATTTAAATAGAGCTATGACTAAGGGCAGGAAGAGATGTTTTTTTAGTGACAGGTGGGTTCTGCTATCTCGAAAGCGCTACCAAGAAGGTGGAGGGGCTATGTGAAAATAAGATTAGATGGTTGAATGACTACACATAAAAAATCTAACACCTCCACCATTGCCTCCTCAGAACATATTTGGACCTGGGAAGTGTTCCTCTAAAGAAAAAGTCCCTACTGGAAGAAGACTTCTTACCCCTAGCTCCCGCAGGAAAAGAAGGATCCACACAAGGATTGAAGGACCTCTAACTCCTGCTGGCAGAGAGGGACTGGAGCTGTCTCCAAGAGGCAATTGATTGTCCTCCTATTATTCAGGGACACAAAAAGCAGAGGAATCCCGACAATTTAAGGGCCCTGCTGATCACCGAGGACAGGACCCTGAGGGAGAGCTCGTTGGAAAGAGACTTGATGTTGTAGTAAAATGCACATTTTTTGTATAGTTCCCTCATTTGTTCAACTGCATTTCCTGACTCATTTCTATCCTGGACACTGGAAGATTACCAATTGGCTCCCAATACATATTGTAAACTCTAACCATGAGAAAAAGATAGTTATCCCCTATGGCAAGCACATCTGAGTCACAGGTATGTCTAAAGTAGGATGGTGCAGAAATTCTATGTCACATGTGGGATGCAGTATGAATTTACACCACTCACATGAGTGACTTTAAAAACATGTCTTTTTCAGCAGCTACTGAAGGCTTCGGCTGCTGTAAGCAAAACAGCATCGAGTACAGATCAAAATAAACCTCTTTGACATGCCTAAATGCTTGGTCTTATCACTAAATAAGTGACTTGTAATTTGTGTCTTGGGTCCCACAAGAACAAGGTATATACTATATAGGACAGAGATGCGCCTGCATTAGAGGTTAACTTTACAGTATCAAGATTCACAGGTTTGATACATGGCATAGACTCCGGCAGCTTTCTGCCTTTATCAATTAAAGATGGTGTGAGAAGTTGGCCTGATATACGATGTCCACTAATTAATGCTGGACTGTTCCCATGAGGCACAGGGTCAGACTGATTTGCATATGGCCATGTCTGAACTGGGGTGGCAGAGTGGGCTAAAGAACGGTGATGGATAAAGCCCAGATCTGTTGACTGGGTGTGAGTGTTTGATTGGTTCTGATGCTCCGTCCATCCCCCCCCCCGTTTTGTACCACTAATTAAAGTGGGCACCTTGCACCAGCCCAAACAACCCTTATGGTGATTTAAGAGGTCAAAGATTACCGTAGAAAGCTATCCAAGTGGTAGCTGTGGAGAGCAGCCTTCAGGCTTAGCCTTGAAGGAATGTTAAGTTTGTATTCTCTTCTGTCTGACTGACTCTTCATTTTGGGGAAGGCATAGCAGGTGGTTGTAAGTAACCTGCGTGGCCCTAGACGGACTCGTCCTTCAGATGGAAGGGAGGGGCTAACACTTCACTTGAATAGGTATTGCCCTGTCCTCACAAAAAGGGCTTCCATAGATAGCCTGGCAGACAGGACTGAACTGAAATGGGATCCTGTGCATTTCAGAGAGCTACTTGGAAGTCACCCCACAAAATCAAAGGCATTTTTGGGTACAAGGGCTGGGTTTCTGATCACCTAAAATCAGACACTTCTGGATCTTGAACTGAACCTCTGTCAGGAGGACTTCTGTGCTGCTTACAGGACTCATCTTTGGACTGCAAACTTGTAAGGCCTGCTTTTCTATTGTGTAGCCCTGCTGTCTGCTACTCTCTGACTCTGACTAAAGGAGAACTAGGCTTGTTGGCTTGCTTCCTGCTGCTTGACACTCAGGAAAATCAAAGTCTCCACTCCTGCTCCTGTGTCTTCCTCACTGGAAGTGGCCCAGATACCTGCAACACAGATTTTGATGCATCTTGTGTCTGTGTATAACAGAACCGGTGTATCGACCAAGTTGCAGGATTAAAATCGGTGCATCGCATCGGAATCAGCGCTTTGCCTCCAGAAATTGATGCACTGGATAGTGCATTGACGCTACGGCAGCTTGGTGAGATTGACGCATCCCCTCAACTGCATGGCAGAATCTGGTACATCGCTTGCTGCTGCTTGACTCTGGCACCCGTCTTTGGAACCAAAGCATTGCCTTCACTGCGTAGAGAAGATCCACATTCGCAGAATCGGCCCCTTTGCAACCGGTATTTTGGCATTTGGGATGCATCAACCCAAATGCACATTCGCAAGATAGGTAATCGCAAAATTAGCAATTACCCAAATTGCGAATGCATTTAGGGAATCACAAAATGCAAATCCCTGTTTGGAATGCAACAATCCATTCCTAAATGCGACTTCGCATTTAGGAAATTCCAATTACCATCAACTGCAAGTTGATGGTAATTTGCAAAAACTTTGAAAAATGTACAAAAGTACATTTTTCAAAGTGCCATGTGGCGCACACGCATGCCCTTACGGCATATGTGTCCACCACATGCGCACACATGCCAATTTAAGGGGTGCATCAGGGTAGCCTTTTTGCCCCCTTGCACCATTGAAATCGCATGCGCAATTTGCAAGTACCTATTTGGTACTCGCAAATTACACATGCAATTCCCATTCATTCCTTTAGGCCTCTAGGCCCATAGGAATCGATGGGAAGCAATTCCTTAATTGCGAATCGCAATTTGCTATTCGCAATTAAGGAGCATGTAGGAATCGCTAATATTTTAGCGAAACCTACATGCATAGGCAATTGCGATTCCATAATTGCGATTCCTTAATAATCACAATTATGGAATCGCAATTGCCTACCTTGATGCATGTGCCCCTATGTTTCTAAACTTTTGTATATTCATTGTGTTGATGTGTGTGTGTGTGAATGTTGCACAAACACTTTACACATTGCCTCTTTAGATAAGCCTGACTGCTCTGTGCCAAGCTACCAGAGGGTGACCATGGGTTATCTTTCAGCATGTATCAGGCTTACACTGACTAGGATTGTAGCGTCTGCTTGGATAGGGTGCATACCTTTGTCAACCAAACACCCAGGGGCTTATTTACAAGGCCCTTGTGACCGTTTTGCATAATTTTTAACATGGGAAAAATGGCGCAAAAGTGGTACAAGGGGCTTTAAATCTGCCCCCCAGTTTCTAACAGCTGAGGGTTGACTAAAACACTTTGGGGAGACAGACTGTCAATATGGAGGAGGCAGGTGATGAAGTGAGCAGAGAAAACGTTTCTCAAAAGTTCAGTACTGAGGGAGACATCTCACATAATATTAGCACCATGGTCGATTTCCCTCATACTACAAACAAGGAAAATGCCAAAGATGTATTTGCGAGGGCAGGGTGGAGAATAACTAAACGTTCGTATTTGAATTATTTTGTGCAATAGAAGTAGTTCCTTTAAAACACTTTATTTGTTCATTGGATTGCATTTGCACATGTAAAAACCTCCTTTTAGTACTTAAATTAAGATGTTATATGTGTCTGTTAAGAAAGAAATTACGTAATTGAATACAAGATTTATTATCATAGTGTTTACTTGTATTGTCTTTATTGCTAAGAAGAAGAAGGGGGATGTGTTGTGTTCTGGAGCCTGTTCCGCATGCCACATTCCAGACGGAGCAGTGGGACCCAACCCAATGAAGAGGTTGGAGGACGGATGGAGGGGACGTGGGGAGTGCTGGAGGGGGAATGCGGGGTTTAATAATTAAAAAAAAAACACTTACCTGAAGCTGCCGGATGCATCACTCTTCGCGCCTCATTGTTCTGCTGCTTCCTAGTCCTAGCAGACCCTGGGACAGCAGCAGGGACTCCCTGTGCAATATCCGTGCTGTCCTCATACCATGAGAGCAGCACCTGGATTGATCTGAGTGGGCTGGTTTGACGCTCCGCTCAGGACAGGGAGTCTGTGCTGTTTCAACAACCTGGCTGTTCAATAAAGCTGGGTTGGAAAGCCTTAACTGAGCATGTCTGTTTTGCTGGCCTGAGACGGCCGGCGAAACAGACATGCACACTTAGAAGTGCACTCCACTCCACACTCCCATGGCCCTGCCCGGCCCCTCCCGACAGACGCTGGCTCAGCCAGCAGGTGAAAAATAAAACGATGATAGAATATTGTTTTATATTTCACCTGCTGGCTCTGAACCAGTGGGGCGACGCTCCTACGCCATCACAGAGGAGCCGCCCCGAACTGGGAGACCATTGAGTGACGTGAGGCTAGTCAGGAGGAAGGAGCACAGCACTGAATGGTCAGGCATGATTAGTGAGAAATACACTATTTCCTCTGAACTTGCTGGAGTTTAAGTTATTCAATTGAGAGGAACTACACAACAACACTCACTCTTTTCTTTTTTCAACCTTGTATGAGACAGACGTAACTCATAATAAAAAATGCATCAACACAATATTCACTTATTATCCTGCCTCAATATACTTTTTACCTACTTCTTATAAACCTTCACACTCCACAATGACATGATTTGAAAAAAAAAGAGCTCAGGATGATTCTGCCCTGTGCCATTTCGGCTGTGGTGAAAGAGGGTCCCTATGAAGAAGCACAAACCTAATGTGAATGCGGGGTTACATTTTTTTACAGTGAGAAAACGTACAAATGATATTGAAAAATCCCAGAATGTGTACCAAAGATACATAAACCATTTACAGAACACAGGCACAAAGGGGATTGTTTAAATTAATCTTGTTATTTGGAGAGGCCCCCAGTCTTAGGATGTAAAATCCTTCAATATCTGATTTCAATGCATTGGCAAAACTGGCTTGCCTCACAACAAGTTTGTCATTTTCTGTCATGTAAAAATAAATACAATAAAAAATAGATTCACAATAACGAGCATAGCTCAAACAAGCCAATCTGTAATCTTTTAAAATAAACTCCGTGCTCTATATCAGAATTGGATATTGATTGAGTATCTTTATTTGATTATACACATATAATCATAAAAGAGCAGAGAAAATACAATTAATTAGAAACTGATGATCACATAAAAACAATTCCTAAAATCTCACACTGACAATTCTATGTTCCATATGTACAACCAAATCAGTGCATAATAAGGTGCGTTAAAAATTCACAAATGCGGAAGAATACACATCTGAAAGACAAAAAAAAAAAATTCTCCTTCTTTTTTTATTTTTATTCTTTTAATTTTTTTTATTTAGTCCTCATTTGTCAAATCAATATATAATTGGAGATAAAGAAAGGATCGGGCTGTCTTGATTCATTAAAGGGAGATACCCAGTCACACCATACAATGAGGGGATGAGTCACATCACGGGATTCCCAGAACCTTATTGCACATCCTTTTACTCCGTTTATACAGGTGCCTACAGATTTGCCCCAACAAGAATGCCGATCCATCTCGAGTAATCTCTGAAAACCTGTATTTCTGATTGGAAATCATTGGACTGAGTAAAATATAGTATAAACCAAAATAAAACAGATTAAAGAAATTTTACAGTATAAACTATAAAAAAAAAATAGGGAGAAGCTGTTTTGACCCAGTTGTCCCACAAACTCCAGAATTTTGTCTTTTTCATTTGCTAAGTTGCCCTATCCATTTTAGCTATTCTTTGTACAAATTTACCCACTCACTTTCAAGAGGAGGAATAGGTAAAATCCATTTAATACACAACTCTCTAAGCGCCAAAAGAATAAAAATCAAAATAAGCACTTTATATGCCTTAGACAAAGTCCTATTACTCTCCTCAACCGGAATTGTTCCAAAAATAACTAAAGCCAGGCTCACCTTGACTTCTTGACCCACATTTCTCGAAAGCGTTGTACCCACTTTCTGCCAGAAGACCTGGATGGAAGGACACCACCAGCACATTTGTGCCTCATCTGCATTTATTTCTCCGCACTTTGGACAGCTCCTCCCAGCTCGAGAGCTCGTTTTTGCCAAACTTCGAGGTGTCCAGTATGCCTTATGGGTGGTAAAAAGGTGATTTTTTCTTAATGGTGCAGACATCACACAAGACCATAGGAAAGATAAAGATACTTGCCATAATAAATTAAGATCGCACACCGGCAGATCAAGATTGAGTAGTGAATATACAATGCTCTATCCATTGTTGAGGTTTTAAAATATCCGACCATTCTTCCTTTAGAAGATGGGATTCCTGGATAAGAATGACTTCCGAATCACTCAACTTCAAATATTCTATGATCTCCCTCCTTCTCGAAGCCACCCTAAGCCCATTGACATTCCATGATAATAACTTTACAGATCTAGGATTACCCCGGCCACCCATAAATAAATTACCATGCCAAGAGGAACCTGGGTAATTCAGCCAATCATGAAAAAAGTAGCCAATACACAGCAACAAAAAAGAAAAGTAGCTAGTAAATTCTAAAAGAGGACCTTTTTTTAATTTTCTCCCACATGCTCCCCCACCCAATGTGATTCTATTTTTTTGTTTTCTTTTAGGATTGCATTTTTTGTCAGTAACCCTCCCCACCCACACTTGGGAACCCTCCCTACTAACTTGAGGTATACTGTAGATACCTCATATGATTAGAAGACTATTATATTGATTGTGCCTTAATCTGCTCACTGAAGACCCTCACTTCATTAGGGTCTCTGAAGTTATGTATCTTGGTGTTACTCATGCCCCTCAGAGATGCCGGAAATCTAATGTTCGCAGTAGCACCCAACTCTTTTAGTTCCTGAATAAATCTGCCGAGCTCCCACTGCCTATCCAGAGTAGTGAGGGAGATGTCGGACCTTATACGAAAAGACCAGTCATTTTTCCTATATGATCCGGCCTTTAAAGCTCCAGAGAGGATTCTGTCTTTCAAAGAATATGTTTTAAAATTCACTAGAATCCTTCTTGCTGTTATCCTACCTGGGCGATTCACAAAAGGATCTCGATGAACTCCTTGTATAGCTTCTTTTAGTATAGTTTGATCAAGATCCATATTGTATTCCGTTAAAAGAGTGATTACATAGGCCTTAATATCCCCCCCTTCAAGGCCCCTCAGGAACATTTAGAATTCTTACATTATTCCTCCTTGCGTTGTTTTCAAGGGATTCTAGCTTATCTCTAAGTTCCCGCTCACTGTTCTTTAACTTTTGAATCTCAACCTAATTACTGTAAACTTTCGTGGAGATATCCTTATATGCAGTTTCCATGGCTCCCACTCTGTATGCCAGGCTGTTGATTTTCTCCTCCATAGCTTCAGAATAACCTTGCATTTTCTGTTGGTTAAGCTCAGAGGTTGCAAATTTCTCTCTGACTTCAGTTAGCAGAGTAGACATTATATTTTCCAAACCGGGGGAGTTGGTTGAAACCGTGTCTATCGAAGGGTTAGCAGAGATTCTGTAACAACTGAGTTAGAACTGGGACTATGATTAAGGTTAGCCCTGATATTAGCTAGACTTGCGGTTATAGACTCCCCTTCTACTGCTAAGGGGTCAAATCTGTTTTCAATAGGATCTGGCCTGCCTTTGATTTACTAGGGCTAGTTGCCATGCTTTCTCTCCCTTGATTGATCTTGTGGGATTGAAGGGGAGATTTGGGATCGGATTGGGAGACTACTGTGACAGGGGCTCCTTGTACTTGTACTTTAAAGTAAGAGCTTAATGAGGGAGTAATTTTTATTTTTTCCGTCTTTTTCTTTGTTTCTTTAGGTTTATTTTGTGACAGATTTTTTCTGTGGACTCTTTTTTTGATTTTACTGCAGAAAGCTTACTCACAGAGTGCTCGCTTTGCGTAGGTGGTGAAACTACATGTACCTTTGGGGGGACAACCCCAGAAGAAAGAAATGCTAAAACCAATTCCTCCTTCCTCCACACACCTCTACTACTCAAAGTGTATCTGTTCACAGCACTCGCTGTCCCCACTGTGGAGCTTGAACTCCCTCTTTTTTGTCCCCCTAATCACCGATGAGGCTACTTTTTGCCTGGCATTTTCTGTGATCACTTCGGTTTCAAAACGGTCAATCAGCAAAGCCCGCACTTTCCTCCTTACCGGGGTCATCAGGGAGACTCCGAAGACACCTCCCTGTTTTTGCCGGTTTACAAGGGAAGATTCAAAAGTGTATTCTCCTACATCCGTACCGCCAGAGAGTGGAGACGCGAGGGTCCCTCTCACTGGAAAGCCAATTCTAGCAGCAGCGTAGCGGCTCAAGCTGAGCCACGCTGCAGCTTCCGCCCACTCTCCTCCCAGTGTTTCCTTGGCGTTGTTTCCTAAAGTGGCTGAATTCGCTGAAAGCCGCGGAAACAAAGAAAAAGCAAATCAAAGAGCCCGCGCTGCACCAGCCGCACCATGCACTCCGTGTGACTCACGCTCACGCACGAGAATCCGTTATTCAGGCACAGGTAAGATCAGTGATTCATTCCAATTCCACCAGCATAGGAGAGCTCGCGACCGGAGCTAGCTAACGGCCGCCATGTTCCCCCCTCGCACGTAAAATCACCTTCTTGACCTATCTCGACAGCCTTGCTTAAAAATAATTTACGTACAATGTTAGAGAGGATATAAAATAAGCTGATTCATACATAAAGGCTAAAAATCATCAGTCTTGCACCAATGTAAAGAATTTTTCAAAAATCCTGCCACGGAATAACATACAAGAGGGTCAGACAACATATGATGAAAATAAAAGGCAGGTTTATATTGATAATATTCAATTATCAAGAAGAGAGAGAGGACTAGGTAGCTATTCCGTATCCCCAGGTTTTATATGTGTAATCAAAGTGAGGACTAGCCTATTTGTGAATAATACAGGACTCAGGACTGTATGAGAAAGGGGGAAACTATTAGTTTTCTTTATGAAGCACTCACTCACCAACCTAGTTGGTGGCATGCTTCATCATCGGGCCCACCCGGTGACACCGAATTTGTCCCGGGTGTGCTTCTACGCCTGTATTACAGCGGAGCTGGTGTGTTGCTGAGTGTGCAGTTTGAGTGACGTGGAAGTGATATTTTAAAAGCTATACAGTGGTCCCAGTTCCTGAGGGGGTAATTTTAATGTCCGGGCCTCGGTTAGCGTTAAAAACAAGGCAAGTGGATGTTGGTGGAGTGGTTATTAGGAACTCCTACATCCAAGGTGTGGTCTACATGTTTCAGCCAAGCCTTTTCTGTAAAACTGGCTTTCCTCAGGACCGTTGACTATGTGAAAGTGCGATCTATACTTTAAGTGAGTATGTGATCAGAAAATGTGGAGCACGTGCTAAGGTGATATACATGTGGGAGGGGCATTCCCTCTCCAAGCATTACTGGACATACAACATGTATGATGAACTAACATACAGGGGAGAGTCTTTAGCATGGTTGCATGAATCACAAAACTACATAATTGCCGGTAGTATTGTGCACTATAAACGATAAAGATGCGGCAAAAGGTGTAACCGTACTGGTGGTGCGGTTATTGTGAATTCCCGAAATATATGCTGGTGCGTGTGGTGGGCTCAATGTCGTAAGCACGCACACAAGTTGAAGATGGATACACTAAATGGGTATCCTCACGCTAGCGTTTTGCTGCAAATGCCCCTATGGAGATATCCGGCAGAGGTATTCACCCTGAAATGAGAAGGGGAGGGGCCCTTAGGCTGTTAGCGACCTGCAAGGGAAGAAAGGCTTACCCGGTCAAGGATGAGTTTGTGCAGTACTCACGACTCTGTTGGCCAAAACCTGCTGGAAACCTGCTGTTCCGTCGTGGATCTCCGAGGGAAATGGTCCCGGATCCTGCCGGTGCTTAAATATCATGTGCGGCGAGTTCAGGTGTGGCTGGTTTTCGCCTGGTCAGAGTAGCGTCCCTGTAAGGTAAAACATGGAAGAGAGACTATGCGCGGTGGGCGCTGGGTGTGTAGTCATGGCAATCGAGCTCGGCTGAGTCACTGGGTGACGGTGGGCGTGGTGAATGCTACAGCTCGTTACCAGGTGGATGACACGGGAAGCTTGATATGTGCAGAGCGAAGGTGAACAAGTGCATTGGTGTCGCGCAAGAGGACCAGAACGCCTGTGGTGCATTCTGGGGCCTAAATGTGGAAGTAGGTGCCAGAGCACCTGTGGTGCATTCTGGGGCCTAAATGTGCAAGTTAAAAAGCGAGGCTAATGCGCAGTGATGTATTCTGGAGCCTAAATGTGAAACTTAAAAGGCGAGGCTAATGTGCAGTGATCTTAGGAGTACACAGACTAAATGTGGGGGGGACCAATTATTAAAGACTAACAGTGGGCGCAGAAGGGATCATTTCTGCATACTGTTAGGTCAGAGAGATAATGTGCGTTAGGGTTTTAGGGAGCACCATGGGATGGAGTCATTTAGGCTATGATGTTGGGTGGATAAGCGGTAAATCTACTGCTGTTCCTTTGTGAGTAGAGTCTTTTCATTGTCACGTTGATTGTGATTGTATTGTTCAATCACTGTCCATGTCACATCATTGGGAGTATGATGGTGTTGTAAAAAATGGTCAGTGAGTCTGCTGATATTCTTTTTGCATCTGATGGTGCTGCGGTATTCGACCACTCTGGTTCTGACCTTTGCCATCATTCCCACGTAGGGTAGGCCTCATGGGCATGTAATGAGGTAAACTACATTTGTAGAATTACAGTTTGTATGGTTGGACTGTGTCCAGACTTTTCCTGGTTCCAGATTGAGTGTTTTAGAATGTTCAGTCAGGTGGCACACACTACAGTTGTTAAATGGGTAGTGTCCTGTGATTTTGGGGAGACCCCATGTGTTCAGGATGGTATTGGATGTTGGTTTTGGCGTTGTCCTAGGACGCGTGGACACTAGTTGGTCTTTGAGGTTGTTTGCCTGTTTATATGCAAAACGGGGTTCTTCTCATTCTCTGGGACCGAAATAGATGATGCGCCAATGCTTGCGGATGATGCTGGAAACCTGATTAGACGCTACATTATATGTGGTGATGCATGTCATTAGTGGTGGATCAGTGTCTTTTACCACCGTTTCTAGAAGGGCCTCCCTATTCTGGTTGCGTGCCCTCTTGTTGGTTTTCTCAATGATTCTCTTGGGGTAGCCTCGTTCCTGTAATCTGGACGCCAGGGCAACCGATTGTTTTTTGTAGTCAGTGAGCTGGCTACAGTTCCTGCGTATACGCAGGAATTTTCCGAAGGGGAGGTTTTCCCTTAGCGGTCTGGGGTGAAAATTGTTGAAGCACAGTAGGGAGTTCCTGGCAGTGGGTTTATAAAAGGTGGTAGTTGTGAGGATACCCTGCTCAGCTGTGATGTTAAGGTCAAGGAATGCCAGTGTGGTGGTACTGGAAGTGCTAGTGAACCGCAAATATGGGTCACGGTCATTGAGCCATGTGAGAAACGTTGTTAGTGTGTCTGGTGTGCCTTCCCAGATCATAAATATGTTGTAGATATAGCGACGCCATACTTTGATGTTAGCCGAGTGTGGGTTGGTAGTGGACAATATGTGTCTCTGTTCAAAGTGGTGGACATAAAGTCCCGCCACGCTGGGGGCAAAAATGCTCCCCATGGAAGTGCTGTTGATTTGTAAGTAGAAGGCACCCTCATACTCAAAGTAATTATCTTTGAGTGCGAGTGTGGCACACTTGAGGATGAACTCCCTGGGAGTGTTATATGTCCAGGGTGTCTGCATCAGTATGTCATGCAGGACCTGGAGCGTTGCATCTTGTGGTAGGCTTATGTAGAGGCTTTCTATGTCAAGTCCTACCATAGGTTGGGTTGTGGAGTCAAAGTTCAGGTCTTTGATAATGTTTAAGAGGTGTTTGGTGTCTTTTATGTGGGTCGGTGTTTGTTGGACCAGAGGGTTAAGGAAATGGTCGCAGCATCTGGACAGGGGTTCAACAATGGAATTGATCCCAGATACAATTGGCCGTCCCGGTGGTGGAGTTATCCCTTTATGTACCTTGGGGACAATGTAAAAGTATGGTACTTTGGCATTTCTGGTGCACAGGAACTCAGCTTCTTGTTTAGAGATGTGATGTGCTTCACTGGCGTCCTCTACAAGTGTGTGAATGGTTGCTTGTAGGGTAGTAGTGGGGTAATTTCTCAGTTGTTTATAGTTGCATGTGTCGCTGAGGAGTCTGCAGCATTCCTTGTCATAATCTGTTTTGTCTAGTCGTACAATACCTCCGCCCTTGTCAGCTGGTTTGAAGACAAGGGAGGGGTTGTCCTGTAGGCATTTGATGGTCTCCCGGTCTTCTCTGGAGAGGTTATTGAATGTCCTGATAGGGTTGAGTTTCTCTATATCATGGTAGACCGCATGTTCGAAAGTAGCTATTTCCAATGGAACACTGGTTGGAAGGGGTATGAAGGTGGATTTAAGTTTCAGACCCATCTCATTAATGTTGTCAGGAGGATCGTCATCATTTGTTCTAGGTTTTTCGAAGAAGGCCCTCAATTTGAGCTTCCTGAAGAATTTATCCAATTCTATGTGAAGTTTGAATTTGTCCAGTTTTGTGGTTGGGACGAAGGATAGGCCTTTGTTGTGGACTGTTGTTTCCGTGGATGTCAATGGAGTGCTGGATAAGTTGAACACCAGGGTAGTTGGTGAGTCGATGGTCATTGTTTGCTCGTGCCTGGTTGTTGTTCCCGTGTCTTGTTGCGGGTGTTCACACTCACTGGGTTCTCCTCGTCTGCCCAGTGCACCTGTTGGTTGTGTCTTCTTCTGCCGCGTGACCTTCGGCCCTGTCCTAAAAAAGGTGGCCTTGGGTTGCCTTGGAAAAAGGGCGGTGTGCCTAGTTGATACATGTGTGGCCAACCAAAGTATGGATTCTGCGGTGGTCCGTAGGGTGGTGGGCCATAAGCTGGTCTTTGTTGTAGTCCATTCCAGGGTTGTTGCCATCGTGGTTGTTGGCGTCCTCCACCGCGTTGTTTGGAGGAGCCAGTGCTGGAGTCACTAGATATGGAGCTGTTGTCTCCTGATGTGTCACTGGATTTGTCTGTTTTGCTGGGGGGTACAAAGTTGTTGTCTGTGTAGGGATATGTTTTGATACAAGAGAATTTCTTTGGATCCTTCTGAAGTTTCATGATTTTGGCTTGTGTTAAGTACTCCTTATACTCCGCCATTTCTTTGTTCTGGTCGTCAAGGTTTTTCTTATATGAGGTGATGGTGGTTCTCAAGTGGCTCTCTGTTGCCTGAATGTCAATTATCATGGCCTCGGATAGACGTTTGGCCATTTTGATGATCAGCACCAGCCAGTCACTGGTGAGTAGAATGGACTGGGTATTTGCAGCGCCTACCTTGGTGAGGTTCCAGACCGTGTGGTGAGAAACAGACCGAGGAAACAATCTGTGGCCGCGGGAGCTGGCGCGTATAAAATGGCGCTGGGCCTGATCCCCAAAGAGTCTAAAGCTTCGAGTTGTGGTATATGCTGCAGCTGGAGGTGACTGCGGTGACTCGCTCTGCCACTGGTGAGGGAGCGGTGGAGGGGCCCCCCACCGGTAGTTGTAGGTGTGTCCAGGCGGAGGAAGCTTGATGGGTGGAAGCGCTGCCTTCTGTGTGGTGAACACAACAGGCGCGCTGAGGCTACGTTAGTGGCCCGCTGGAAACTGCAGTAAAAGGCCGGTTGATGGGACATGGCTGACACTGCCTAGGTGTGGGAGTGAGGGCCCCCACCCTTATTCTCTGTCATCCCCCCAGCCTCTGATAAAAGGAGCGGCAGCAGTGGCCGCGGGCGCAGAAGACTCAACTACACGCTCGCAGCAGTGTGTAGACCAGGCCGGGATGCATAATAATTAAACAGGCAACGTAAAGACTCAGTCCCCAAAGAGACCAAGGGGAGCTGAAAAGTGGTACCTACCAGATTTCCGCGAGTTGGAGGACCGCTGAGTTCACTCCACTGGGACCCTGAGACACCTAGATAGCTTTGATGGTCACGTGGAGGCACGTAAAGACCATGAGAAGCAGCAACGCTCACTGGCTGGGCTGGGCTGCTGCCACTGAGGGATGGTGGTGGACCCTGGAGGTGGAAGATTAGGCCCACCGAAGTAGGACCCTATACCTGGCTGTCTTGAGGTGCCCTAACTGGAGGAGTGTCACCTTCTGATACCCTGAGGTGTGCCACTAAAAGGCTTTGGGAATAATGACTGGAGAGTGGCAAAGGCGACCACTGGGCTGTTCCAAAGAGACGTGATCACGACATCCGGAGGCGGTGGGTGATGCTGGTCTGGCGTCCATATCAAGGGGCTGTCGGATAGGGCACACGAAAGGAGCGGGTGCGTACCAATCTAACCAAATCGACAAAAGAACCATCAGTATGGGCCATGAGAAGAGCGTTACAGGGGGAGCTCTGTGACAGAAAGGAGAGGACCCAGCCCAGGTCCCCTCTCTGAAAGATCTACTGCGTGCAATAACGGAACTCCGAGAAATCCTGGAACCAAAATTGGACTCAGTTACTGAAGAAGTCAACCTTCTCAGGGCGGACTTTCGCGAGATGCCAGACAAGATGACCTCGGCAGAATCAAGCACTGATGGGTTACAATCGAAGACTAAACGCTAGAGGAGCAGGTCCTTAAATTGACAAAGAACCAGACAGACATCCTGATGCAACTGGAGGATCAGGAAGGTAGATCCAGATGCAATAACATCAGGGTGGTTGGAGTGCCGGAGGGTATGATCTTGAACAAATTGAAGCTGAAATGTCTCTCCAAATTTTTCTCTATTGAGAGGTCCCACCATGCCCTGGGACCAAGGCCGCGGCCATGGGCACCCCCTGTACGATAACTACAGAGACAGAGATGCAATTCTACAAACAGCGCACCAGCATGGGGATTTACAACAAAAAAATGCTACGATCCGATTTTTCCCCGACTTCACACTCCAGGTGCAGCATCAGCGACGTACCTTCAATGCGGTGAAAATGGACCTGCAGAATCAAAACCTCGAATACATGATGCTCTTTCCAGCCAAGCTGAAAATAATCATGGAGGGCAGGATCTTTTTCTTCAACTCGCCAGAAGAGGCGAGCGACTGACTCGAAGGCTGGAGAACGGTTGGGCGGAAAGGTGGCAGGATCCAACACCATGTCCCCATGGAGCGGGATGGAGTCCAGGAAAGGGAGGACCAGGAACTTGACAACCCAACACAGCGGCAACGACCAGATAAGTGACCAATTCCGGGGTATCATGTCTGTAATAAAGTGACTGGGCTTTACGGGGGCGCTGGCTACATTGAAGTCTGGGTTACACTGAGACTTTGAAAAGCAGCTACAGAGACTATGCCGCTGGAAGAGCTGGTAGATGCTGGACTAGAGACACACGCTCAGCGGTGCACTCATAAAGAGAACTGGGGCATTGGTTATCCGAGTGCTACGCGAGATACCATGTGGCTAGAGGCTGAAACGTACCCCACACTATTTGTTACCATTACACAGTTCGGGCAACAGGCACTCTGCATTTTGGGGTGGTGGGAGGTTCTCTACTCACCGAGCAGGGTTGCAGGGAGGGGGGGTTAGGATGTTGTTTGTATTTTATGCTCTTTCTTGTTTTAATGTTCCTAGCTCAGGACCAAATGGAATGCAAGGTGCATGTACGAGAAGTGGACTAACGTCGAGACAACATAGCTAAGACATTGGAGAGTGCTACGCAGCTCAGGGCCTGGACCTGGACCGTAAATGGTTTGGGGAATAAAATCAAACACACTCTTGTCCTACAACATATTAAAAGACATACCCTAGATGTCATAATGATTCAGGAGACACACATTTAAGGGAACATGTATAAGGCGCTGGATCGCTTTGGATATAAGCTTGTGGCTCATTCGGGGTACACATCTGATGCCAGGGGCGTGGGGATCCTGATGTGATCTGCCTGTCTGTTCATGGCAGAGGGGGTCTGGTCTGATGACGCTGGCTGCTGGGTGACTGTGGTGGGGAGGTGGGGAGAACAAGGTATAAACCTCTGCTCGTTCTATGCTCCCCCGGGGCTCCAGAAGATCGTCTTCCCAATGATCAGTAAAGTATGATAGGACTGCCGGGGGTCACGCTGCTGGTTGGGGGCGATGCCAACGCTGTTTTGGATCCAGAGCTGGATCAATCGGGTACTTCAGCGGGTTGGGGGGAGAAAGTCTCCTCCCGGGCTTTCTGGCCGCTTTGGGACTAGTTGACATTTGGCGAGCACAGAATCCCCAACTACAACAATACACCTATGACTCGTCATGGCTCATTCTCAAGAATTTACTATTTGCTTATGCAGAGTGATAAGGTGGGAGAATTTCTAGCACCCACACATATGCCTCGAGGTATCTCAGACCACTCCCCAGTGGGTGTCGCAGTTCAGGGACCAAACGTTAATAAGGGGGCATTCCCGAAGATAGATCCGTGGAGATTGAGAGATCCAATGCTGAGGGACAAAACTGAGGGAAGGAACGGAATTGTATTTCCAGGAAAATGCTGGCTCGGTAGATTCATATCATACGCTTTGGGAGGCTTGCAAAACAGTGGTGAGGGGCCAAGCGCAAGCACTCATAGGAGGTAAAAAGAGGAGGTAAAAAGAAGGAAGAGGCGAGACATATGAGATCCCTAGAGCAAGATGTGCTTCTGATGGAGAGGGAAGCAACAGTGCAGGGAGACGCAGACCTGCAACACTCGTTGGCCCTGTGTCAGTAGGAATTGCGAGCAGCGGTTGAGGGTCGCATGCTCTGGCAGTGCAACATCGACTTTATGACGTTGGGGACAAGGCGTCTAGGCTGTAAGCCTAGCTTGAGAAGCATGATAGAGAGAGGTCGTGGGTGGCATCGGTCCAGGACAGTGAGGGCATAATTTGTGCTGCCAGCGTCGACGTGGTGGAAGTGTTTGCCTCATACTATGAGGGGTTTACTCACCAGCCAGTACAAGATCTGAGAGCAATTGTATTGAATTCCTAAGGGACTTCTCCTTGCCTGTAGTGTCAGCGGAAGACAAGGCAGCTTTAGAGGCCGAGATCACGGAGGACCAACTGTCGTTGGCATTGGGATCCTTGAAGGTAGGGCTTCCAGTAGAGTTATTTAGGGGCTTAGCCTCCAAAATAGTACCACCACTAGGTAGTATGCTGCAAGAGGTGCAGAAAGAGGGCCAGCTACCAGTCGATCAGAGAGTGGCCACTATCGTGGTGATCCATAACTCGGGGAGGCCCCCGATAGGTGCAGCTCATACAGGCCAATTTCCCTCCGCAATGTTGAGGTCAAAGTCTTGGCTAAGACCCTAGCAAATAGGTTGCTACCAATTATTACCAACTTAGTTCATAGGGATCAATCGGGTTTTATGCCCCATAGGAGTACCCCGCAAAACCTGCGCATGTTGTATGGAGTGCTGCACACGGAAAGAGACCCCTCGGGTCCACTAAAAGTGCTTATGGCGCTTGATGCATCCATGGCCTTCGATAGCTGAATGGCCATACTTGTTTGCCATGCTAGCAAAGCTAGGATTTGGCCCTAACTTTTGTAAGTGGGTGAGACTTCTCTATTGAGATCTAATGGCCCAAGTGCGTGTCAATGTGGTGCTTTCACAGCAATTCTGCTTGCAGAGGGGCACGAGACAGGGGTGCCCTCTATCTCCCTTGTTATTTGCTCTGGCATTGGAGCGGGTGGCACACTGGATCAGGAGGGATCCTATGATATGGGGTATTGAGGCACTGGGAGGTTGTGAGGATCACATATCGTTATATGCCGATGACATCTTGTTGTATCTTGCGAGGCCTTACCACTCTATTGCCAGAGTCCTTCATCTTTTTGAGATTTTTGGGAGCTACTCGGGGTATACCATAAATTGGGCTAAATCAGTTGTGTTCCCACTTGTGGGCCCCCGTGCAATTGCCGAAGCAGTGCACAGCGCCTGTAGTTCTGGAGGGATTCAAATACTTGGGGATTCAGATTGTGCGGAATCAACAGCTGTTTCTAGATAGAAATCTTACCCCTCAGTTAGAAAGACTCCATAGTACAGCGCCGTTCAGAATTTTAAGAGGGGTGAGACAAACCTGCTTCCTAGCACCTTTTCTTCTTACATTATATATATAAACGATTTGGGGCAGGCTCTGATAAATGAGTGCCTGGACATGCCCTCAATTGATAAGCGCCTAATACCCGCCCTTTTGTATGCAGACGATGTTGTCCTGATGGCCCGTACCCCGTTGGGGCTCCAACGGTTGGTGTTAAGCTTTGCCACGTTCATGCACAACCTGGGTTTAGCAGTTGAGTGTGTGCGGACATCGGATAGCGGGTAAAACGGGTAAAACCTGCAGCCATCAAGGCAAAAAGCCAACCGCTATCCGTCAACCACCCCTCCCCCTCCCCCTTCTCTCCGGCTCCATCCATCCATCACCACTGCTTGCCAGCTCGAGCTCTATCTCCCTCAAAAGCTCCCGCTAATCCCCTGCTAATCTCTTGCCGACCCCAGCTACTGCCTGCTAAAATACCACCTCACCTATTGCATCTGGAGAGGTAAAAGATTTGGGACTGTGGACTATGGTCTTTGGACCTTTGGACCTTGTGCTTAGAACTTTGGGAAAACAATCCCCCGCTGGAAAAGAAATTGGCAAGAGACCTGTTGGTGATTGTGACCATGGGAGGCAAGTGCGGCTGCCCTTTAGCAGGCGGCCGCAGCAAGTGTGTGCCCCTGGCATCTTGCGGATGCAGCCCAAATAGTTCAGGTGCAGCCAGTAACTCAGCCTTGAGAGCCCCGCTTGCCCCCGCCCTTGTTCCAGCCCATCACCACTTTAACTCCAGCTTGCCACCGCCACACCGCTCCACAAAAATACATCTAAACATCTAAACACCAAAACATCGAGACATCTAAAAATCTGAACATCTTTACACCACCTTATTTGAAGTCCCAAAGCTGGTCTGACAACGACTCCAACGACCCCAAGGACAACACCTCGACTTGACTCGAACTAGCTATAGACTCACCCCAGGCGAAACTTGCTGTGCTCAGTTGACAGACTACCATCACCAGCAACCAATAAACAGGCAAAAACGGGAAGCCAGGGTGCAGGATTGGAGATATCAAGACCGTTCCTCAGCTGCTCCTCGAAGTCCCAGCCACCCGGCCAACCCACCGTCCATCACCCATCATTCATCATCCATCAGTTCCCAAGTGGGACAGTTAACTGGCAAAACAGCAAATCACTCACCAAAGCAAGCACCCTTCTTACAAGCGAATAAGCCCTAAAGTCGATCAACCACTAGGAAAGCATAGAAAGACGTATGGTCGTTTTCAATAGTAAACAACCCCTTATAATGAGATCGGGGTGAGTAAGGAAAGTTCCAACAAAGACTACCAAAAAAAGGCAGCAACGTCAATGGCTCTCATGCAATCTCACTCACCGGCAAACTTAAATTTAAAACCAGTTTTCGACTCAGGCTATGATCATCTGACCACTGACAAGCCAGAACCAGGGCAGACAGAGCCCACAATCTCGACGATAAAAGAAGTCTCATTAAGAGATTACTTCAGGAATTCATCACCAGCGACAGCCCCATCAAATTCTGCTTCAGCCCATGATTTATGCAGCAACCAGAGGGCTTGGGAGCTCGTCACCAACAAGCCAACTAGCAACAACAGAGTCTTTTCTAACCACCGCTTTAGACACTTCAGATGACAGACGTTCACATCAGGATCCTGACCCACAGACAGTTCAAACTAAACGGGCTTCTCTCCAAGTTATCATCTCCCAAGATGCACTTTTGCCAATTTTACAGCCTGCCCTGAACTCGAGTCAGTTCTCCCCAATAGCACTAAAATTCCCAAACTTAAGCCAACCGGACAATCAAATTAGGAGCACCAGAGTCCTGTCACCACAGGTCATGACCTACCTACGTGTCCACCTCAGCAATCCCAACCAGTCATACACAGAAAGTTCTCAAAACAACGCTGACCAAGGAGATCAAATGGTCAATCAAGAGTGGCCCAACGAGAACGTAATCCTCACTTCTTTAGATCTATCATTCTTTACCAATGAACCTAACAAGTCTACCGTGCATGAAAAGCCCCCATCAATCGACCTTAATGACCTATGGACTCAACTACTGCAAACCCTTCAATCCACGGCCGCAGCACTAACCTACCATTCAGATAAAATGGATCTGCAGGTGCACCTTTTAAACACACTAGCAGTATACACTGCCGGGATTGATCAAAAACTGGAGGAGCTCAATTCACTCATTATAAAATCCCAATCCCAAGTCCAACTGGTCCAATCAGTATGCTGCTGCTCTTCCATAATTGACTCTTTATTGTCGTTACCACAATTTCTCTCCTCGACCAGAGCCAGGGCTATATTATTCCCCGCTCCATGCCTCGAGTTCTGTCCAGGACCCTACTCCCACTGAAGCGCAACCTCAGCCCCTCCCTCCGCACTTCGTGGAGGACTGCAATGTAATTCACACTGAATCAACCAACCCTCATAAAGCACACCAACTGTCAAAACGTGAAAAAAAGACAGCGGAAGAGCCGGAATAAACAAATAGCGGAAACTAAAAGCTCCAGAGTTAGTTACCACCCAAAGACCAACTCAGAAAAACTACGGGTAGAGCAAGCCATGCCAGCTACGACAGGAGCAAATCCGAGCCAGCAGCCAACGGCGCCAGAACCAGTTATCCAGAAAGAACTCTCACGACAGAACAGTCTATCGGCAGGGCCAGTGCAAGAACTACGTCCCCCACGCAGTTACCCATTCAAGCAAAAGCCGGTTTTAATCAATCTCCAACTGAGGCGCCAGCACCCAGCAATGAGCAACAAGGGTCCGTACACCATCTGATGCCACTATCCACAGTGGAGGACTACATCCTGGGTCCACAGTGCACAGCCAAAGAGCAAGCTCACTTGAATTCCTTAAATTTATCAAATCCTCACCAGTTGGTGGCCACAAGTAATAGACCCCACGTTTTACTTCCTATTACCCATTAACGAGAACCGTCCCCTCAACCGTCTGCCATAATCACAACAATCCTGCCAACTGATGAAAACCCAAAACAAACAAAGCCGGCAACGACCGACAAGGTTTTCATGCATGCAATCAACAGCTCAAATACCAAACTACTGCTAACCCCAGAATACGTCTCAAGAGGCCCTCATGATATCCTCAATCGAGGGAACATCCTCAGGCTCTTTAATCATCACCGAACCTAAGTACCCTTCAATCAAAAGATATAGTTGCAAATGAATTTTTACCAACCACAGGATTCAATAAGGGTGAAGTAACCCAACTCACATTAGCATCGCCAGCAATTCGAGAATTGGTTCAGTCAAAAACCGAACAATTTAAAATCTGGGGCATAAAAATTACACCACGTGTCTCTCGCTATCCATCAATATTAGAAAACAACCAGGCTCATTCCCTTAGTACAACCTCGGCCCCTTTTTCAGTTCTATAGACAGCAAGAAGTCATTCGCCAACAGTAACTCCAGAGAGCATATTTAACCAGCAAATCTTCGGGAGGGTGGATTGGTAATGGTTGCCTGGGGTTTTATCAAGAACACAGAACGAGTGAAACATCACTCACCATGGCCTAACAATATGCTCCTGGAACATTGATGGATTTGGGCCGAAAAATCAATCCACCACCACCCACGGTTTCTTAAAGGAATATGATATCATCCTCTTACAGGAAACCTGGGCAGTAGAGAGCATTCCCCATAGAAGGCTACCTGGAATTTACGTCATTCGCCTCAAGACAGTCGAAGTTCGGTAGGCCGAGTGGTGGCCTTTCGATTTATGTATCAACTAAATTATCCCAACGCATTACACAGATAAAATTTGAGGAAAACTGTCTCTCTGGTATAGTGTTAGGAAGTTCATCCATTGACTGGCAGCTGCTTCTCCTTAATGTTTACATCTCCCCATCTACCGTCGATAAAAAACCCAAAATGGACAATCTAATTAACATTGTCTGCAATTTACTAAGTAAGCAGAGCAGCATACCAACTATAATATCAGGAGACTTCAACACCAATCTCCATTGTAACTCTTTAGAGGACATAGGGATCAATCCTCCAAAGGTTCCCGCGCATTTTGCTCCACAGTCGACTCCTACTGGAAACAGACCATCGAAACTGGGGGAGTACGTGGTTATACAGCTGAATAGTGTAGGATTCACCGTGTTGAAAGGGCGTCTTCATACGGACATTCCCCTTGCATGGACCCGTTCAGACGTTCGAACACACTCCTTTTTGGACTTCACTTTAGGGAGCAGAGAGGTACTTCCCTTGATCGAGAGCTACCACATCGCATCACAAGCCGAGAGCGACCATCCACCACAAATCATAACACTATCAGCCACTATCCCACGTCACCAGGAACTCGCCCATACCCACTCAGATTGTCAAACTGAAAATCTAAAACAAATAAAATGGACGGATGCTACGGCTCTTCCCATGATGGAAAAATGTAGAACTCTATTACACCTATCACAGGAGGCAGACACTCCAGTCATTAGCAGCTGAGCTAGCTTCATAAATCAACTATTTGAAGACACGCCACCAAAGCGGAGCATAAGGCAACAAGCATTTCAATTTCACATCTCATCCTGCAACTAAGCAATTAAAAGTCCAAGGAAATCGAGCACTACGCCAATCGAGGAAGAGCCCAGGCGATAAAATCAAATTTATTACCTACAAGCAAGCCCAGGTAGCCTTCAAGATCACATTACGTAGGGAAAAACAAGCGGCTTCGGATCAATTTTGACTGAAGCTTATCCACGAAAGCAAGAATCCCAACTCAAAACAATTCTGGTCTCTTGTTATCCGAGGGCTACGAGGCAGAAGTGGTGATGGTAATGCAAACATCAGCGCAGACTAATGGAGCCAATTCTTATCAACGCACTTTAAAGACCATAACACAAAGGATGACCATTCTGAAGCCCACAGCTCAGCCAGCTCAGCCAACTCGGCGATTCCATGTTTAGAACCCAGGAGCCCAAGACGACCTGACCTCAGTTACTCATCCACTAAAGTGCTAGAAGTGCCAACAATCAAGGGCCTGGCAAATACCAATGACTTACCATTGGAGTCCATCGGGACATCGGATGAGTTAAAAAACAGGATTTCATGTTCCATAAGGAAAGCCAGGGCCGAAGGGCCTCCAGGGCCAAATGGTCTTCCCCAGGCCTTGTTTAAATTCGATGTGGACTTATGGTCAGCTTACCTGACCCCCCTGTTTCTCCATTGCTGACTAAACAACACCGTCCCTGAGTCCTGGTGAGGTGCTATCATTCACCCAATTTACAAAGGGGGAAGAGAAATGACCCCAATAATTACCGAATGATAGCACTCCTAGATGTTGAGGCCAAACATTACGCCAGAATTTTATTAGAAGAGTTGCAGGCCTGGCCGATTCAACAAAGCGCCTCCCTTTTAACCAGACCGGATTCGTGGCTAACTCTGGCACAAAAACTAATTTATTCGCCTTGCACTGCTGTTTTGTTGATTTTAAAGCAGCCTTTGACCGCGTACCCCGTGCCCTACTGTGACAAAAATTAGAGTCCTGGGGCATTCCCCTGACCCTTTTACACGCAATCATACAACTCCATTTGGAAACATGGATCAGAATCAAACTGCGTGAAGGCTCCCGCGTGTCCAGGAAAATCAGAACCAATTCTGGCGTAAAGCACTGCTGTGTGCTGGCTTCACTCCTTTTTAACTTGTTTATATCAGACCTATCTCCGTCACTAGATAGTGTCAACTGCCATCCCCCTCAACTAGATGGAACCCGCATCAGCAATCTGCTCTATGCCGACGACTTCGTGTTGCTAAGTCGTACAAAAGTGGGCCTACAGAGGCTTCTCGACGAACTGCTTCCCTACACTATAAGAAATTCCTTAGAACTGAACCTGTCCAAAACTAAAACAATATCTTTCGGGAAGCAAAAGAGGCCACGTGGTGGGTGGTTCTTTAACAAAACAAAACTCAAATCAACATCCTACTATAAATATTTGGGTATCTTTTTGGACCGCAGATGTTCTTTCGTCAAGCAAAAAGAAACGCTAAGGACCAAAGCCCTGTCACTAGAGGCCGCCACCACGAAACTATCAAAACAGCTACTTGGCCCAAGTCTAACACCCATGCTGAAAGTGATGAAGGCGAGGATAATCAACTCTCTGTCGTACGGGCACGAGATCACGAAGGGCACAACTAGCTCTTTATTAAACAAATTAACAACCAAAATCTTTAAATGTACCTTTCATCTGCCAAAATCAAGTTCACCATCGCAGGTTCGACTCGAACTGGGCCAACTGGATCATCACGGCGTTGAGGCTGGCACGTTTATAAAGTTCTGCAACAGACTGCACCATTCAAGGGAGGGCTCCCTGGAGGCCACACTTTGGCGAGAAATAGCAAAATACCAGACTAGCCAGAAGTACCGGCAACACCTGGACCACAGCCTAAAACTACTAGGAGTCAAAGAACTCCGGGCAACAAACCCCTCCCAGTCGGTGCTAAAGGCTGCTATTAAGAAGAGCGTTTGATTGTGGTCTTTTCATTCAGACAGGGCAACTCTGTCAAAAAGGAAACACGCCTGGGCAGTAATTTCCAATTTCAAACATGTGATGAGTTGCCTTACTTATCAAGCACTTTTGCAGTTTACTTGAAACAAAAGTTCTTATTTCTAAGGGTGGGTGACTGGCCATTTTTTAATAACCTGCCTGAATGGCGTCGCTCAGGTAACAATATCCAATGCAGGTTGTGTGGCTATCACTCCGAAGCAATGGATCACATAGTTAGTGCATGCCCTGCTATGCTTACAGACAGACGGCTACTACTGTGGGGCGAATAGATCAGGCTAGGAGTTCGAACATGCCACCAGGCCATAATAGCAGCCCTAAACCCTGAAAACATCAAGTTGAATATTGGGCTCACTAAATTTGTCAACAAAGCGTCAAAGCTGCTGGAAGAAATTAGCACCACCAAATCTCCTTTACTTTATCAGGGCAGCAGCCAGCCTGCTGGATTAACAACAGAACCCTAGTTGCTAATATCAGCCGAACTGTTTCCGGTCTCCTAGGTGAACATTATCTGCCCACAATGCACTTGAAGGTTTTAAGTAATTTATAAGTTCTGCATTCTATTTTTAAACCAGCGGTTTCTTCTTAAAAACGAATTGATCATGTTTTCAAGTTGACCATCGTCTATCTACAATGCTCTTGTGGGTTTTTATTCAGCGGTCCTTTTTATGATGAACCAAAAAAGTTTTTATTTGTAATGGTTTTAACCAAACAATAAAGAATATATATATATCAATCTATCTATAAATAGAAATAGAAATATATATATATATCTATCTATATTATCTACTGGCAGTCGCCAGTAGATAGTTATAGTTAGGACCGTGTTTCCATAGGAAATCCGCAAAATTCTATTTTGAATAACTTTGGCGCCGATTGACGAATCCTCGCGAAATTTTCAAAATAGGTGGGGCGCTCCGCTCCGCTCCTTCCCTGAAAGTCTCGGGGGATTCGTCAAGCGGGGGCTGAGAAAAAGGGGGGGTCCCAAAACGCGTTTTCCCCATGCATTTTTCCATAGGACCTTCAGTCCAAGCTGCAGCCCGAACGGCTGAACAGAATTACTTGAAATTTGGCAGAGAGGTAGTCCTCAGGTCAGGGATGTGCCTTTTGCAGGTCTGGTGTAAATCTGTTCAGTATTTCCTGAGAAAATAGCATTTAAATCAATATATATATCTATAGGCGCGCTCCGAGCGCGTACCGTAAGCTTACCGTACGCGCACGCTGCCGTGCGCGAGCGCGATTCTGATTGGTTGTTAGATCTTAGTAAACATTCGAATCGGTCGAAACCAGGAAGTGTCGGCCGCCATTTTGTCTCTCGCAGTCTGAGGGGGTGAAAAACAAAGGTGGATAACGTGAAAAGGGGGCAGGCTGGACAGTTCCTGACGCCCTAGCCTTGGTCAGGGGGTCCCAGAAGGACCCCCAAGGGCAAAAATGTATTTGAATTTTTTTACGAAAAATCGCGGAGTGCGCGCAGCGTACGCGCACGGTCGAAACGGAAAAATTCCGCGAACTACGTAACGTGGGCGCGCGAAGCGCAAAGCGCACCGCGTGACCAAAGCGCGCGTACGGTGCGCGAAGCGCACCGTGCGCGCACGGTATGCGCACGGTGAAAAAACTTTAAATAAATAAATACATAACTTAGCATTTAAAAAAACGTACAAATTCACTGAAAAAACCATAGGTTTCACACACGTTATAGTTAGGAATTAGCATTTAAAAAACCTTGCAAATTCACTTAAAAAACCATAGGTTTCCCACATGTTATAGTTAGCTGGGCATTTCACTCGTGAAAAACCATTGAAATTTCGACGTTATAGTTAGTGCAGGCAACTATAACTCACGCGACCGCAATCCTCTGTTGATGCTAATACTGTATTTAGACACTTATTTACCCATGTCTTCTTCCATTAATTTTTAGCTATACATATATTACAAATATTTTTTTTTCAGAAAAACACATATGTCATCAGTGATGTAATATCTGACGTCATCAGCAGAGGATTGCGGTCGCGTGAGTTATAGTTGCCTGCACTAACTATAACGTGGAAATTTCAATGGTTTTTCACGAGTGAAATGCCCAGCTCACTATAACATGTGTGAAACCTATGGTTTTTTAAGTGAATATATATATATATATATATATATATATATATATATATATATATATATAAAGGCAACGGCAGCCCTAAATAATTTCAGCAGAAAAATTGGCAGATGCCCACCTGCTGAACTGCTGAAATTTTTGTGTGCCAATAGCCATTTACAGTACTGGAATTATGGGCCATGAAGACATCAGTCCCCTACAGCTCGTTGAAAATACTTTCCTCAGATCCTTGTTGGCGGTCCCAAATAGTACCTCGATGTACATTTGCCACACTGAATTAGGAATACCACATATAGCTGATATTATAAAAATTCAGCCAGTCTTATTGTGGCACAGAATTTGGACTAACTACAATACTAAACTTAATCGTGAAATACTAAAGGACAGCTGTAGATTATAAGGGATAAGAATAATGGACAACCCAGTCTACCCTTGAGGGCTTGGGCGAAATAGATAAACAGGTATGTGTGCCTTCAAGGGATTTATTTTAATGTTTAATTCAGTTATTTAGTATCTTTGTTGTGAGCAGGGTATATTAATTACCTGCCTGATGAATTACTCACAATTAGATTAGCAGCAATTTTTTATATTTGATTTTCAATTCAATAGACATACAGTATATTTTGTATAAAAAACAGCAAAAATGGGTGTAAAAATAATCAAAGGTTATCTTTGAAATTTCACAAAGGGTATTCAAAATAACATATACAATGAAAAAAGAAGGCTACTATTAAATAATTCAACCTTCACAATTCCAATTGTCAACACTTTCTCACAATCTGAGTATAAAATTAATTTGAAAAGGAAAAGAGTTTATGTCGACGTTTCGGTCTCTAGGCTTGCGTCGATGAGACCCTCTTCAGGACTAAGATGTATTGATAACAGTGGTCCCCTAGTAAAGTACGGAATAAACATTGATTACCATACAGTTCATTAAACAAATTCACTTTAACACCCGTATATATAAAAATTGTCTGAACTTCATTTAAGAAATTGCATTTTATCATAACATGACATCTACAATCATGTATATTTATTGACATCTTATCAACATCTTATTTGCTGCTAGAATTCCAATGGTTAGCATGTTTTACTCTATTCTATGCGATTTCATTCACAGTCAAATCATATAGACATACTCCATTACTCCGAGTTTTAAATCTGACTTAAAGAACTTTTTAATCATTAGTATGGCATTTGCAGAGTGATTCCTTCAAATTCTTTGATCTTGGTCACATTGAAATCGCTCATATTTGTAATGTCACTCGGTATACTGTAAAGATATCGAACCATCTCAATTAACAATACATACATTATTCATTCGATCGTTTAAAAAAAAAAGGGTAAAATCATCCATTAAATTGAAGTCATGTTTCAAATTTCTTTAGTATACCTTATTTTCATACCAATGTGAATTCGTACATTGATTATTTGCCCAGCGATATTATTTGGGGAAGGAGCTATTATTTTAAGTATATCTGGAGATTACTATCCCAGTTGTTAATCTATAATGAAAGGAGTTTGTTCGTTTTCATCAATTTATACTCTGGTGCTTTGATGTTGTGCATATTGTCATAGTACTTGATTTTAGTTACCTAGCATAGCTCTAAAAGTAGACATAATGTCAAAAGGTACCTTAAGTCTGTGGTATGGACATATATTTGATAAGGATCTGCGACACTATATCAGCCTTGATTCAGGACCTACACACGACGTATCTATTAAAGAAAAATTCAATTATAGTTTGTGCGTGCTGTGCAAAACTTACTTAGCTAAATGATTGGTATTAGATAAAATGTACCTTAAATTCGCAATGTTTGTGGCACTGGTAGATAAATATTTATTCCGTTTGATATCGAAATCGTTTATTTCCTTCACATATAGTTACGTGGTGACACTTCAAAGTCTAAACAAAAAGGAAAAATCAAATGTTGGACTATTCACTTCTAATGATAGAAAGTAACCTAATTTAAATAGCAAGTATTTTAAACATATATCTGTTCTCCCTTGAAAATTATATTACAAGGGGGTAAACGTGCCGACATCAACTTCGTAATACGACGTAATACATTGTCGGTCACATTGACTTGTACTGTACGCTCCGTTTAGTCTAGTGAGCGTTTATTTCTTTTGTATTTGCCGATGTTGTAGCGTTTCAGAGTCTAAAAAGTAATAGGACAACCAAGTCTTGAGTTATTTAGGTCTCAAATTAAAAAATATACTATTTACATTGTTGGTATTATACACGTACCTCTGGTTTCTCGATCTTGATATCAAACGGAAGAACACAGTAGATAATATGAGGCAAATTGTACCCCTAATAGGACATCACAAGTGTAACATGTGTTTGGCATGTAACACAACGCTAACTGTCAAGAGATGTGAGATAAATGACATTTCCATTACTTTAAAGGCATTTTCAAATTGTAATACACCCAATGTAGTGTACTGCCAGCGTACAGGGTGGACCGAGATGCAATGCCGGAAGGTAACTGCGAGCCGCTGTTGTACGCGCGAAAAAAGGATCTTAGCTGGCCCCCGCACACAGTGGTGGTGGTGGCTTGCTGGAGTGAGTTAAATCCATTGGTGGGGTGGCAGAACAGATTAACCCCTTCCATGCCCATGACGGAACGGTTCCGTCATGAGCATCGGTTGCGCTGTGCTCATGACGGAACCGTTCCGTCATGGCCCCGCCCGCGCTCGAACCCTTCAGCACCGCGGGGGAATTCCCGCCGCGCTGAAGGGGTTAACCAGTAGAACGCCACTATGGTTGCGTGCCGAGTTGAAAGACGTGGCCTCACTTCAAGGGTTTACAGTCTGGAAAAACATAGGAATATATCGACTGGGGGATGTTTGGAGGGAAGGGGCCCTACTCCCATTTGAGGACCTACAGCAGGAATTTGAATTGGCTGAGACCCAGAGATTTAACTATCTGAGGCTCAGGCATGCCTTGTTGACGCAGCTGCAAGATGAGACCTCCCTGACTGACCACTTTCCCCATGAAGACAGACTATTGATTGACCCTATCCCAGAGACAGCAACTTCAACAAAAAGCAAAAAGCTAATGAATAACTTACCTGATCAGCTGATGTCCTTAAGGGCAGCATGGACAGATGACCTGGGCAATATAGAGGATGAGGAGTGGCAAGAGGCACTCCAGGGCCCTAGGGAAATAGTGATACGAGTACGCTTTCGATGTATCCAGCGCCGGATTTTGCATTGATCGTACAACCCTTCAACTCTCTTGCATAGGATTGGCAGGGCGCCATCACTGCAGTGCATCCGTGGTTGCCAGGGTGAGGGCACTTTCCTCCATGTTTTGTGGGAATGCCCTAGGATAGTGCAGTTTTGGTGTAGGGTCACAACAATAATGGCCAGGGTAGTGGGTACAGACATGCCACTTGACACAAAGTGGCTCCTGCTTATAATTAAGGGGGAAATAGTTCTGTCCAAATATGTCACTATCTGGCTTAAACTGGCAGTGGGTGTCGCAAAACATAATATTGTGAAGGGGTGAGGGCGACCCCCCCTCTTTGGTTACAAATTGGGAGAAGGACATTGACTGGTGTCAGAGAGCAGAGGAAACAGTATATAAAAGCAGGGGTTGTAGTAAGAAATGGGAAAAAGTGTGGGTGCCGTGGCGAGCTTATAGAGGGTCACTGGAGAGTCCAGTTGTAACCGTTGAGGATCAAGTTGACCAGAGTGAGGTGCTCCTTCAGCATTGACTCTTTCACATTTGCAGTATGATTTCCTCCCCACCCTATTCTCCGTTATCCTAATTTATGTAAATGAATCTCCAATGTGTATGCTTTGGGAAAGGTTATTGTATGGTCTATTGAGCTTGTTCCATAATAAGACTTATTAAAAAAAGTATGTGGGACTGAAATGAGTGCAGAGAGGAAAACTGTTTTATTGCTACATGTCTTGGTCCTTAGGGACAAGAGGTCTTTGAACAGCTGCCTAATTTAGTAGATAGTGAAACTGAAGGTTTGATTGAATTTGATGTGTATGTGTAAAGAAATTGGATAATCACTATCTACCAATAATTAGTATGATTCTAGAATGGTACGATTTTGGCAGGAGAGTACAACGATCTCAGAGGTCAGTTGAGAACTAAATTACTGATCTACGCAAACTGGTCGCTTCATGGAAATTTGAAGATCAAATTGATGAACGCATCCATGACCAGTTATTCTTGAATGTAGCATCTAATGGATGAGGGACAAGCTATGTCAGGAAGATGACCCTACACCAGAGGAAGATGTTTTGGTTGCAAAGAAAATCAAACACTCATTAGCATGTGTCGAGATCATAAAAAAAGATAGCAATATGAGGGGAGAGTGTTCAGAAAGGGTACAGATTGTGATAAAACATAAGAAAAGATAAGTAGTACCTCAGCTTTGATGCGATGTAGCTCAACCCCAGCTGCGGCGCGATAATAAATACACCTCCAAAGGAGTACAAATGCGTGGCATGTATAAATTAGTGATGATCATCAAAGGAAATCAATCAAGGGTAATTGTTTCCATTGTGGAGCGCAGGGACATTTGGCAAACAATAACACCAGTCCTGCCTGGGCTGGTATGTGCAGGATCTGTGGGAAGTTAGGTCATTTCGCAAAATGTTGACGGTCTCAAGATAAATTGAAAAGAGTTATAGAGGTGGATTTGGAAGATGATTATCAGTAAGACAAATTGTTTTGCGTAGAGATAATTTTGCAAATAGCGCATGAGGACAAGAATGGTCCCGTTGATCCAGTCAATATTAATGGTTCAGCTGTGAGAATACTGTTTGATTCAGGTGCCAAGATCTCTCTGATTCCAAGGAAGTTATATTTAGAGAAACTGGTGAACAAAGATAAAATATTAAAGCTGATATTTGGACCCAAGCTTATGGGAGGCAACCTATCAAACTAGATGGGTATTTTATAGGAGAAAAAGAATAAGAGGGTAGATTCACGACGGTAAAAATCTACATTTCCACAAAAGGCGACTGCATCAACAGTTGGTGGCATTAAAGAGACTTAAGCGTGATGCTGGACCCCAAAAGTGAAACACCAAATGTGTTGAAAAAGTTGGTTCACTATCTGTGGATATTGTGAAAGGTACGAATGATTGTGTGGAAGTGGTTCAGGAGAAAAGTGTTTGTGATGGTGATTTGACCAAAAATGTGTATTCAGAATTTGCAGATGTTTTTATGAAAAAATAGGGGTTTTTGACGGTTTATTTGCATAAAAGTTTGGTGAAGGAAAACACCATTCCCAGTGTGAGCAAAGTTTGAGGGGGTACCATTGGCCATGAGACAGGCAATGGCAGATACAATTGACAACCTTAAGGAGGGCATCATAGAACGAGTAAAAAGCACTGCATGGGTGACTCCTCTGGTGTTCGCATGTAAGGCATCGGGGGATGTGAGATTATGCGTGGACCTAAGGGTGTTGAATAATGCTGTGGTCATTGATAGGTTTCCCCTCCCTAAAATAACAGAGATGTTGACAAAACTGGATGGTGCGGTGATCTTTTCCATCCTAGATTTGCATTTTGCCTATCACCAGATTAAGTTATAGGGATTCTATGGACCTGATATCATTCATAATACCATGGAGTTTTAACAGGTTTACTAGAATTCCCTCTGGTTTAATATAAGCAGCTGCTGTATTTCAAAGGGCAATGGAAGATGTGTTGTGAGGTATTGCGAGAGTAAAAGTGTATCAGGACTACTTGTCTGGAGAAAGAGTGGGACCCAACGAATGACTAGTAAGGACTATACAGAATTTGCCAATTCCTGAGAACAAAGAAGACTTAGGTAAATTCTGGGGGATTACTAAATATTACAATAAATGTATTCCCAAGTTTGCCAGTCATATGAATAATTTGAGACATGTATTAAAAAAAGAAGGTGTCGTATGTGTGGACAACTAAGTGCACTAATGAATATGAAGATATAAAGGGGACATTATCGGGGGCTCTGTCACTGCAGAGATTTGACACTTTGGAGGGTTCCATTTTGGTAACCCGTTGCTAGTTCAAAAGGCTTAGGTGCTGTACTGAAGCAACATCAGGGGGCAAAGAAAGATTTGATTATCTCACGGCAGCTGATAAGACCTGAATACAGGTATTCTGTAATAGAGAGAGAAGCCTTGTGTATGTATTGTGCCAAATAGAAATTAAGGACATTATTGTGGGGTACAAATGTTACGGTAAAAAAGGACCTCAAAGATGCGTTTCAAAAAAGGTTTTGACGCAATATACAGCAGAATTTGTAGGTTGGCCATAGCACTACAAGAATTCAATTTCTTGGTTAAATACATTCCATGAGCTTAGAACAGGGTTGTGGATTGTCTTTTGCAGCTAGTCATTGACTCTCAAGATTATGGAGAGGAAGAGGAGTCATGGGATTTTGATAAATATGATGTATGTGAGCAGTGGAAAGAGTTTGTGGAGGCTGATGTGTATTTACAAGAGGTCATGGATTTGATTGAGAGTGTTTTTGAAGTATAAACAAGGGGTGAGTGTGAAAGGAATTAAGTATTGAAATGTTAAAGAGGAATTGTCAGTATGACAGAATCTCGTGTGGAGAGGTACAAGGCTTGTTTCCCCCATGTGTGTTAGAAAAAGGTTGGTACATCTTGCACATCAAGGTCATCGGTGCATTTGTAAAAACCAAAGAATGAATTAGGCTACATTTTTGGTGGCCTGGGATTGACAGTCAGGTGGAGAGAAAGGTTTGTGAGTGTCACGAGTGTATGTCAAGTGACATAGTATGCAAAACAAGAATTCAGCCTATGTTAGTGAGGGAGTATCCAGGGAAATCGTGGCAAGATGTTGCGCTGGACATTCTAGGGCCAGTACATTGTGGAACTGGTCAGACTTATGTGATGGTTTTGATTGATGTGTTTTCAAGGTGGCCAGAAATTTCTATTTTTCAAAGTATTGAGACATGTACCATTCTGAATTTCTTAAAAGATCTGTTTACTAGAGAAGGCATTCCAGAATGCATTCTAAAGATAATGGGGTGCAACTGGTCTAAATTGAAATGGAGGAATTTCTCATGAGATAGGACATAAAACATAACATTTTAAAGTAGAACGATTCAACAGGATATCAAAGGAAGCTATTTCAAATGGCTAAACTGCAAGGAAAAGATTGTAAAAAAGTGATTCATAAGAGGGTGAAAATGTATCTACTGACACCTCCTTCGGTCACGGGGAACGTACCTTTTGAATTATTCAGAGGAAGGAAGTCGAATTCCCTTATATGTCCATCCTGGATGAATAATGAAGTTGTTGGTGACAGTGTTGAGAATGATGAATGGAAAAAGAAACAAAAAGAGAGGGTGGAAATATAACAGTAACTTTTTGATGTAAGACACTTGGCGGCATATTTACAAAAAATTGAATAGGGCAGCGCAGCAAGTCATTTTGCTGTGCTGCCCTACACTGATTAAAAAGTGTAGAAATGAAAAGTATTTACAAGATACGGTGCATTCCTGTCCTCTCAGCCAGTGCCGGTGCACAATTAGCAGCTGAGTGCCAATGCTGTACCCTTGCACCATGGTGCAAGGGTGTCTACGTTGTTGGTATTATTGTTTTTGTGCAGGAAGGGAAACTTTCCTGTACAAAAACAACCACAAGAGATGTTTTCCTATTTCTATGTGTGCTGCAGAATGCAGCACACATGGAAAAAGGAAAAAACAAGGGGAAATGGAAATACTTCTCCTTGTTGCACCTGCTTCAGGGAGACAAGGGTTTTGGCGCAGTCCTACATTTACGAGATCTGGGGCAGTGTAAAAGCCCATGGGTTTTGTGTGGGTACACCCAAAGCAACACCCAGGGAATGCCTCTTTGCTGCAGAGTAAGGCAAGGCAGTGACTTGCTCTGCTTTGCCTTACTCCATATCTACAAGGTCATATAAAGCTACACAGAGTGGCACTGTGTGGCCTTGTTGATAAGGCTAAGCCCTGTTTGCCACCAGTTCTTCATAAAAAGTGATGTTCTGGCAGCGCACAGGGCTTGGAAATATGCACCCTAGGTGCGTTTAACAACTGTAAGATTGGGTGATCTGGTAAGTGGAAAAATACACGTGTGCACCAGATCCAGTTATTCTGATCCTCTACGGATTGTCGAATGATTCTGTAATGCAGTAAAATTAGAGGATAATCCCATATTGAACTAAAGCAGGGTTGCTGTATTTCAGTCAGGTCTGAAGAGTTCTGAAAATGTACAGGAGGAGAATCTTTACAAATATAAGCAGGAGAAGTGGACATGAAAACCTAGCTTTATGAAAGAATATGTGTGCCATACAATAGCTTACCTTGTATTTTTTTTTTCCTTTTTCCATTTTTTATAAATTGGGTATGCTGTTCTATTATACGTTGTTTTGTTGGCAATGGGGGAATTGTGTGGTATAGCTTTATTTAGACTGTGTGTTGTCATGGAGGATGTCATTGTAGGGTTTTAGAATGTGCACCCCATGAAAGGAGCTGTTGGAAGGTGGCTTTTGAGGGGGAAGGTATGTTTCTCTACTGTGGATTGCACTTGCAGAAATAAAGGAACACTATTTGCACATTTATGTGTGAGATTTATCTTTTCCACAGATACACTATAATTATGAGTGATTCACACATTAGAAAGTGTTACTTAAATCCATGAATGCAAGTAAAAAGGAACCCTTCTTGGCAATTGTGTATTTTCAAATCAATAGGCTGAGATTTAGACATTGTCCCTGCATCCCCAAACCCTCTCTGAAACCATATTGCACCTTAATACTAACACTATTCCATTAGGCCCAGCTCTGTATCCTATGCAGGACAATCTGCCTAACAACTTTGACTACCGAATCCAGAAAACATATTGGTCAGTAACACCAGGGACCATACTTATCGTCCTTCTTAAATGGGACTATGATGGCTCACTCCTCCAAGAGGCCGAAGTCCTAAAAAGTACCACAGTGTTCAAACTCTTGGTGATAATGGGGTCTCACAGAGCAACATTCTCCTTATAGACATCCATTGAGCTTCCATCAGGGCTGGGTGTGTTTCTAGATGTTTCAAATAGACATAGGAGTCATCACCTGTTAGGCATGGCATCTTTGGTGTGGATTTCCCCTGTATTTTTACCTTTACCTCCCGTATTTTTGCTGTGTGTTGGACCCTGTTTTGCTGGTCTAGATGCTTTGGACACTTTACCACTGCTGTTCAGTGCCAATGCAAGTGCTCCCTTTGTAAATTGTTGTTGTGGATTGTTGTTTCCATGATTGATCTATTTGGTTTACTGTTAAGTCCTAGTACAGTGCATTGTGTGTGCCCAGGGCCTGTAAACTAAATGCTGCTAGTAGGCTTGCAGCACTGATTGTGCCACCTACACATGCAGCCTTGCAAAAATGTCTCAGGCCTTCCATTTCAGAGCCTGTGTGCAGTCTAGTACTGCCATGTCGACTTGGCAAGTGCACCCACTTGCCAGGTCCTAATCTTCCCTTTTCTTACATGTGAGTCACCCCTAAGTTAGGCCCAAGGTACCCCTGGGGGCAGTGTGCAGTGTATTTAGGACATGCCTTGGTGTGTGTGGCATGTCCTGATAGTGAAATACTGCCAATTGCGTTTTTCACTATTGAAAGGCTACCTGTTCACATATGATAGAATGGGGAGTTTGCTTATAACATCTTATAAACATAACTACCCCTTGGAACAAAGTAGGAAAATAAAGCTTAGTATGCCTGAACTCAGAATGTTAAAATGCATCTTTTAGTGAGAGTAATTTTTACATTCTGTGCTTGAAAATGTCACTATTAGAAAGTAGGTATTTTCTTGCTTCACCATCCAGTGTGTCTCTGCTGGGATGTGTATTGACTGTCTGGCTTTGGGGTGACATGGGCTGAGGATGTGGAGTGGCTCCAGAGAGTCTGGATGAGTCAGGGCTGGGCTGAATAGACTTGGGCTGCATTTAGAGTAGAGGAGGAGATTTAATTTTACATGAATGGGCCTGGTCTGCTTTCCACAGTGCTGTGTCCAGCTCCTGCCAGGAAGCTGCACCAGAGAGGACAGAACTGGTTTTTACTGTATAAAGGATTTTACTGTATAAAAAGAGGGGCCCAGACCCCAGACTACTTCTGGAAATCAAGAGGAACCTCTGCCAAGGAGAAGAGCTGGAAGAAACTGGAGAAGGAGTACTGCTCCTTTGCTGTGTGCTGTCTGGGGTTGGCCTGCAGTGGCTGTTTCTGCCAAGGAGAGGAAGTGTGTGTGTATCCTGCTTGCAAAGTGTGTCCAAGGGCTTGAAGTGGAGCTTGCCCCCTGTTCAAGAGGTCTCAGCAACAGCAAAGACCTCCCCATCCTTCTGAGCACCGTCTCTGGATCCGCTGGTTTCAATCACCGCAAAAGAAAAGGGCAACTGACTCTGTATCCGGGTCAGTCGCAGGATTCCGTGCCTTGACGGCCCGCTGCACTTCACACCACACCCTTTGTGTCACTAATGCTGTCTTGCCGAGCGCCACCGAGCTGTTGCTCGCACCGTATCCTATGGGCATCGCATTCTGCACCGCCTCGCTTCACCCTGCATGGACATCACTGACACCGTTGCTACCCGACTGGTATATCGACAGACTCCGTCGCCTTCACCGCAGCCTGCCAGCACTGCATCGAACACCGCCTCACCCTGCAACATGAGGCTTGGCCTCACCGATGCCATCTGGATGAGCCGCTGCCTGCATCGCATTGAGGGTCACCGCACCCTGCACCGCTTCCATTTTTGCAACGCAACCGAGACAGTTGCCCCGACAGGCTTGTACCAACACGTCGGCCGCAACGAGAAAGGTACTGTTTTCGAGTCTGCCTTCGCTTTAGCTGACCCCGCAATGACGCAGTCAGCTAGAATTGTTAGACTCTGTTGTTTTTAGCATTGCAGAAGCCCAGGACGCAACTACCGACTCGGAAGAACTATGTTTTTCAGCTTTTTCTGCATTTTGAAGGTTACGACGCAAAGTAACTATTTTTACAGTATTATATTGTGGATTTTTGGTTTTTTTGGTCTTGTTTGGTTTAGATAAAGTTTTACTTATTTCTCTAAATTGGTGTGGTGTCCATTTGTAGTGTTTTCACTGTATTACTATATGCATGCACAAATGCTTTACACACTACCTCTGAGATAAGCCTGTCTGCTCGTGCCAAGCTACCAAGGGGGTGAACAGGGGTTATTTTAGAAGTGTATCCCCCTTACCCTGACTAGGAAGAAGGGTGCCTACTTGGACAGAGGTGCAAACTATTGCCAACTAGAGACCCCCATTTCTAACATCACCTCTTTGTGGTTAATCCTAATATCACCGGGAAATGTAAGGAGATCGTCAATCAAAGCCACACACCTTGTGTTTCCTAAAGAGTAAATACTTTTAAAGTGGTCGATCCACTGTCTGAATTTATATTGGCCCCTAAACCATCACTTTTAGAGGCCCCTGACCTTCTTCCATTCACAATTACCCAAGAAACCATGGAATCCTTTTCTTCACAGGTTCTTATCAAACTTAACTATGCATTCTCCTTTAGCATCTGCTTTCTTTTATTTAAGGTAATTTTTTAATCATGCCTTGCTATTGAAATTGGAGCTCTGTCTCTGGGGCTGCTGTTAAGAGCAAGTTGTAGGCAATACTTAGCTGTCAAACCAACTTGGCTGAGTATATTTTGCATTCTTCACAGGGCCGGTTAGGGAGGACTTAAATCAAACAAATATAGGGTTTCAAAGGACTCTATTGTGCCAGTGGCCGAATGGTCAGCAATTAGCAGCTGATCAAGAATCAGGACGAGATTAGCCTTTAGAATTGTCATCTACAGGGAGGTAATATTCACCGCCGGCCACCTGAACCTAGGTCTCTTATTCTACTGAGTTAGATCCATCACGCATTTACCCTTAGATGGTTGGAGGCTAACTGGCTTCGGAGCTTCTGAATGCTGATGCAGCTCCTCATTCACCTGCAAGGGCTTCAGGGCATTGAAGTCCTCGCCCATGTGTCGCTTTAGATGGACTGGCATACAAGACTGAGTTTATTAGCAGTAGCACTGGAATTAAGGGTGCTGAAGCACCCGATTCATTTTATTGAATTAGACCAGCAGGAGAATTGATCATAACGTGGTTGTTTGAAGTATTGTTTGGCAACACCTCTCTCTTTCTTTGTGTTCATTGTCAGATGGCATTCTAAAAACAAGCACAACTTCCTGTGAAAAGATGCTATATGTGTTCTTCCTCAACGTTCTTCCTGCTCTCTGGTCCGAGGTCCTTCCCTGCTTGTTCTTCGTCATGGACAAGGCAGAGTCCGCAGAATATACATAAACTTTTACATAGATCAAGAAGAGTACCTTAAATACAATTAGCATCTGTGCACCTGGGATATAAGTGCTTTGCAATCCCTACCTTGTCCTTTCAGGAAACCTACGTACCGGAATGTCCCGGAAATCCATTTATCAATCACCTCCTGTAAGATAAAATCTAATTTCCTTCTTCTTTCCACAAGCCTTTATACCCTGAAATGTTATATCTCATGATTAATCAAGAAAAAACTGACCTATGTTGCGGAGGAGCAGTGGCGTAGCTAGGCAGTAGGCGAGGCGACCCGTGGCGGCCCCTGCGTTTGTTGCCAGCAGCGGCCGATTGTACCGGTGGGCGCCGCCCCCAAAACTCGTACCGCCTGAGGAGCAGAAATAAAAGTATAGCGCTTTTAATGCTATGCTGTTTTTCCAGTTGCGTCACACTGTCCCCTACCATGTCTCTTGGTAGCTGATGGGAGAACCGGTTCGAGAAAAAGTGGACATAATGTCCACCTTCTGTCAAGCCACAAACTTTTATACAACGTTTAGAATTATTTTAGAGCAATCTCAATTATCAGCAAAGAAATAAAAAAACATACATTATTGTAGTTTATAAATATGCTTTATGTTGAAGTCATTCGCATACATGTGCTATTGAGATGTGTTGGTTAAAAACAGTTCCACTCTGTGTGCCAGAACATGTCAATTTATCTATATTGACTTTGTCATCCTGCCCTTTTCTTTGCTGTTTAGTATCAAGCGATTTATTTTGTAGCAAGCGATCTAAATTAGTATAACCTCCTGCAGCAAATACAAAAGTAGAAGAACCTGTGATGAGATTGCTTTAAAGCTGTGTCTGGTGAGGTCTAAAATGAAATAAATCGAGGCCATTGTAAATTCAGTGGATGCTGTTAAAAAACAACAGCCACGTGCTTTACTGTGGGAACAATTTTCTCAACACAAATGTGCTCTTCTTCTTTGAAGAGGGACGTCACGTCGAAATTCGGAGAAAATGTTATTGAAAACAAAATGTTCTTGTGGAAGGATTTCTCAATCAGAGAGCGTCCACTTGAAAATGATTGTGCCAAACAAGTAGTTATTTTGCATGTGCGTTTGTTTTTGTCTGAAAGTGCACTCTCTGCCCCAACAAGGGGCACGAGCTTCTACAAAAGTGCTGTTTAAAAGTCATAAAATAGAAAGGCATCACCGCTAAAATAATGCAACCATAACTCGACCTTGAATCAATAGAAAATTCTGAATGGTTGCTGCACTTAAATATAAAATAGCACTATTCCTTTCTGCACTTATGACTCACCACATGCCGACAGAAATCTGAGAATATTAACATTATAATCCAATGAATCAACTAGAATGTTTTCTGATCAGATGATGATCTGTGCCAAAATGGAGGTCTCAGGGCTCGAGTTAGATTTGCTTGAGCAGAGTTCAATTAACCAATCAATCAAGGTTTATAGACCGCACTACTCACCCGTGAGGGTCTCAATGCGCTGAAAGGAGGGGGTGTGAGCAGCTCCGTTAGGGTCATTCGAAGAGCCAGGTCTTGAGGTCCTTTGAAGGCAGTGTTGTGCTATAGCATGTTGCTCTAAAGTATGCAGAGTAGGTATTTTGTGCAGAATCTTATCTAATACACAATGTGCAGAGTGACTTTTCACCAGCATATTTTGGAGCCTAGAACCTTTAGGGAACTCTTCACAAAGGCATTTCAGAGTAGTACTCTTGCAGTACTCTTTTACATACTCTTACATTCCTCTCTGAATTGTCTTCAACTCAACTTGGAAAATTTACGGAACATTCATCTATAAATAGAAAAAAAATAGAAAGGAGTGTGCCCTCTTTCCTCTTTTGCAAAAAGAACAATTGATGGACAGAATGCAGAACAATACCTTACATTCACCCCAGTACAGAGATCTGGGCCTAAATCAATCGTTTTTTTGCTCTCCATGCTATCACAGTTTGAACCCAGCCATATGCAAATCAGTCTTGACCCTGTGTCCAATGGGAACAGTCCTGACCGAACTGCCAGGCCAGGTCCTCCCTGGACTGGAAACATTCATCCTAGGACCGGCTTGTTGTTTTCATCCCTCATCAGCCAGGATAGCTTGACTCCAGTGGCATGGAGGCACGGGACTAAACTGGGGTGGCATGTTGAGCAAAGGAATAATGGATTTAACCCAGATCTGTTGACTGAGGGTGAATGTGTTGATTTGTTCTGCATTCTGTCCATCATTGTTGTGTTTTTCTCTTTCCCCTTTTAGCAATTTCAGGGCTATCAGAACCTGTTTGGGGATCACGGAGAGACATCAGGGTCTATCTAGCCCAACCTTTGGTGGCTGAAGTCATTTTAAACTGCTGATGTCTTTGGGTCCTTCCCACTATGGCCCTGTGACATGGTTCATGTAGAAGCATCCAATGGCAGGCAGGCAAAGACTTGGAGGCAGTGTGGTGAGGTAGGAGCTTTGAACTCAACAGTCACCCATGGCATATGATGCCGACAGTTTTAATTATGGATCTTTCATCATCCGAAGAATATCGTTTGAAATGGTTACAACAGACACTTTTTAAAATATGGCCCATTTTTCTCCTTCCAAAAGGTACCGTGAGCTGAAGAAATTTCCCAGTCCTTTTTGGCATGCATATTTCGTTTTCATAGATTACTTCAAATGATTATAGTAATGTGTTGCCCATCCCAGTGCTTATCTTTAGAAAAAAAGAGGGTACTTTAAATTAGATACTACACACTCAAGGTGGTTCAGTTACAAGGTTGTTCCATCACCTATCAGCTCTAGTGAAGTTTTCTTATCCTTTAGGTCGCCCTCTACTCTCCCTTTCTAGAATGTCCCTAATGTCTATGGGCACTTAGTGAAAGGTACGTGTAGAGGTTTTGACTAGGCACAAGTACTGATGACTATCAGATAGCCCAAGCAATAGTTCGCAGGTCAGTTCAAAAGTCTTTTCCCCAAAACCTTTGTAAGGCCAAGGGTTAGCATTCTAGCAGCAGGATTCAACTTTGCATGATTCGATGTTGTGGACTGGTGGCAGTGGCTGTCAGTGACTTTGCACCAACAACTTCCAGCATCAGTGAGAAAGGACTGTGAACTCTCTGGGCAACTGGTGTCAAACAGCGGGAGAGGCCTGATTATTGCAGCCTCTTGGCTGATGCAGCAGGATGCTCGTTTTTACCAGTTAAGGTTTTCAACCCAAAGCAGGCAGGTGCTTGTCTTTAAATTGTGTTGCTGGTGGGTGATGGGGGGGATTTGTTGGCTAGTTAGCCCTTCTCAGACAACAACTAAAATCTCTTTCAGGGTGAAATACAAAACGTCACTAAATTAACCAGTGCTTAACCCTCTAGTAGTTTGGCACAAAAGCAGTCAGGCTTATCTTAGGAGCAATGTGTAAAGTATTATGCAGCACACAAACAGCAATAAAGTGACAACACAAAACAAGACATTTCCCACATCAATTCAGAAAAAAATAGAGTACAATTTAATAAATTATTTGACTACAAAAATCCAATTAATAGAACCAAAGTTGTGCAATTTTAAAGATTTAAGGTAGGTATAGAGCCTAACAGCACAAAGCACAGCTCAGGGTTATCTGGTCGTGCGAGACCGGGTGAAAGTCACAAGTTCAGGATGACCGTGATGGAGCACGGGCCGGATAGATAGAACAGGTTAGTCCCGTTGAAAAAGTTACCTTCTAGTATCAAGCGTGAAGAGACCAGTGCATCATGGAGGAGGCCGTGAAGCGCAAGGAGAGCCTCATGGAGGGTCATCGCTGTAGCGTAAAGAGCAGGCCGGGTGTTGTGGGCGATCATCGCTGTAGCACAAAGACCCTGTTTGGCATAGCGGATGGTTGCTATGGGAGATTTGCAGATCTTGCGTCACTGGTCGTTACATTGGAGGTCGGCATGGGTGCAAGATTTTGGTGCAAAAAGATCTGTTTGTGGTCAGAAAGAGTCCAACATTTCAGGATTTCTTCCTTTCTTCAGAGAGGAGCTCAACTGATGCCACACCAATGGTCAACGACTTGGGAAGCACCTCTTGGGGTGCAGGAACTCACTCCGGCAGAGGGCGGCAGGTCCATGCAGCAGGGCAACTGGGCAGATGCAGGGAGGCCCCTGGAGCTTGTTATGTCCCTGTAGATCTAACAGGAGGTCAGCTGACCTTTGGAGTCTCTTCAGCCTGGGATGAAGGACACAGGTCCAGTCTTACTTCTCAGCAGGCAGGGCTGGCCTCAACTAACAGAGCAGCAGGTTCCCTTCTTGTGTAGTATCCGCATGTCCAGACACCTTAGCAAAGGTTAGTAGTCGTAAAGTGCACATAGCTCTAAAAACAAACGAAAACGGGTTTCAAAAACATGATGGTGAATGCAAAAGGTTCCGGGATAACCCTGCAGAGAGGGCCAAGTCCAACAGAAAGGTTTTGTAATCTTTGCAGCACTACTTACTGTTAAACAATGGTCTGAAAGTAATAAATACAAGCCTGCTCCCTGATATATTTCATTGTTCTCTTACATCTGAAAATCGTACCAAAAGGTTGGCAAATGTTTCAGTGAGAGATACCAATGTCCAGTATGTTTCTTGCCCAGTGCTATTTCTTCAGCACTGTTTATTTTCCTCTTACTGGCCTTGTTTTGCAAGTGCTTGTGGAAGCAAAACAAGCTATTTGCATTGTCCATGACATCCATACATTTATTGACACAGTCTCTCACACCCCAATGCCAACACCAATGCCTACATGACACAAGAGTCCATGGACTCACACTCCGATGGATCTGCTAATTTCTGACGAGAAATGCCTAGTCAGTCAGCCTGGCACCGTACACCTCAGATGCCTGCATCTTCAGCTGCAGAGTTCTGAAAAGATCGTCTCTCAGCAAACCCTCTTTAATGCATACACGATCCCTCTAGCCAGTATCATGGACTCTCACAACATCAACATCATCTTCAATGCTGATGATACACAACAGGATCAAGCTCAATGCCTGCATGACTGACATCGCCCAGTAGACGAAGACCAACTGTCTAAGCTAAACACTGATCAGACTGAAATAGTGATCTTTGGCAAGAGCACATCTCCATGGCACTTCACCTGGTGACCAACAAAGCTAGATACCCAATCCCACCACCCATGCAAAGAACTGCGGAATTATCATCAACAACAAACTCGACATGACCGCCCAAGTCAATGCTGTCACCGCCTCATGCTCCCATGCCTTGAAGATGCTGATGAAGATTTTCAAATGGCTCCCAATCAGCACCCAGAAAACTGTCATGCGCTCCCTGGACACGAGCAAGCAGGACTACTGGAATACCCTCTATGCCAGGATCAACAAAAAACTCACCAGAAGGCTGCAGATCATTCGGACCTCGGTGGCAAGAATCACTCTGAACCTCTCATGCCACACTGAGATCACACCACACCCGAAGGAGCTCCACTGGCTCCCCATTCACAAGTGTGCACAATTCAAACTCCTCACCCATACTTTCAAGGGACTACATAACCCTGGCCCAGCATACCTCAACAATTGTATTTGCTTCCACAAAACTCCAGACACCTCAGCTCATTCTGACTCCTACTTGCACAAATTCTATGCATTCAGACAACCAGATCTGGTGGTCAAGCCTTCTCCTAGATTGATTCAAACATGTGGAATGGCCTGCTGCTACACATAAGAGCCTCCTCCTTGCTTCTTGAATTCCAGAAGAAGCTGAAGACCTATCTTTTTGAGTATTCCTACTAGGCCCTAGGTGTGGCTAGACTCATACCTGCTCAGCACCAGGATACACTCTACAAATCTGCAGAACGTTGTCTCTTTTCTAACTAGCTCAGTGCTGCTGCGCACCGCACCTTGTTGCAAAAGTTAAAGAATGTTAATGTTCTTCAATAACACCAACAGCATACATAGTAAACCATCATTGCGTGCAAAACACTGCACCCCTTGCAGGTAAGAGGAGTTTATAAAATTCTAGGTTTAACCAGCAGAGCCTTAGTGGAAGTGTTTAGACTTATTTTAGAACAATGCATGAATTGATCTCACCCACTAGCAACCGCTCAGACCACTTCCCAATCCAATAATAAATTCCCACCACGTCACCTCAATTTGGACTGAGCCATATGCACAGATTGTCTTTACCAATTATGCTCTATTTTTGGGGATTTTTTCCATAAATATGCGTAGTTCATATTTGAATTGGTCAATTGAGAGATGTTCCTTCTAATATTGTAGTGGCCAAAGTGTCGTCCGTGTCATTGCAGTGTCATGCTTTTTCACCTGTTTTGCCCAAACCTGAAGCCAGAGTATGTCCATCCCATAAGGAGTATGATTTTACTATTCGAATTTACTCTCCAGAAGTTGTCCCTTTTCGCTATATATTCTCTCTAACAGAGATGGAGAAGAAAGTCTTCAGGAGAATCACCAAAAAGGTTTGATTTATTTATCTGTATCACCTGCTGGGGCACCTTTGTTGTACCAAACAAAGATCAAGGTTTTAGACCCTGCAATGACTACACAGAACAAAATAAGATCACAGTCACAGAAATTCTTTATACCTTGTGACAGCCATTTTGGAATATGTTCATGAAGCTAGAGTCTTTACTATACTGGATTTGCGAGGAATGCATCATGTTGTCCATTAAGGGAGGTGATGAGTGGAAGATGGCTTTCCACACCCCTTTTGACATTATGAACATTGTGTGATGTTGTTGGGATCGTTCAATGCTCTTACTATTTTCTAGTACTTTATGGGTTCAATATTATTCTGATATGGTGAATAAACATGTCCTGTTGTACATGGATATTTTGGTGTACTCTATGGACAGCAAGAGCATATAGCCAGTTGCTATTGTCAGCCAGGTGAACACAGTCCCTGTCTCCTGGTTTTACAGCCTTAAAAAGCTCAAGAAAATCTTCAAAAAGGTCCCACTTAGCCTACGTGCAACTGACACCCAGACTCTCATTATCAGCAAGCACAAATATATTAATGCACTCTATGTAGGAATCAACACCCAACTGATCAGAAGACTTCAGACCATACATAGCGCAGCAGCCAGACTCACATTAAAGCTTCCTTCCCACACTCATAGCACATCGCACCTCAAAGACCTCGATTGACTCCCCATCCACAAAAGCATATCTTCAAACTCGTCACACACACTTACAAAGCTTTGCAAACCCTTGGCCCCACCAACCTTAACAGCATGACCACATACCTCCACTCAGCTCACTCAGATCCCCACACAGGACCAGAGCCAGCAGGTGCATACCTTCTCCTACTTCTCTCTCATAGGAATGACCTATCCCAACACATTAGAACAAAGAAGGCCTGTCATCTCACCTAGACATGGCCTAGATACTTCCAGTGCAGACCCTATTTCAGAACTCCAGGATACCTTTTCTGGTGAATTGTGCAGTCTACAAAAAATGTATAAAATAGCATAATATACCTTGTATCCATTATACTGTTTCAGCATTTATACTGTAAATAATAAAAATGTGACTATGAAAAGAAAAAAGTTGAATATCTTAGATATAGATCAAATGCTGCAGTCTTGTGGATCCTAAGAAAGAATCTGCTTTTTTACATTGGCCATTTTTTACTAGCATTAAAGCCACTCATAGGTTCCTCATATTCACATACTTTAATTCACTGTTCGCTAAATACGTTGCAGAGACTGGTGGTCAAATAAGTAACTTGCATCCTTAAAAGGGAAAATTTGCAAAAATTGTTTTTCTGGGAAAATCTTGTTGAAAGAGACGTCAATGAATTGAAAACGATGTGTGTGCATGATCCTATCCTGTGTTATCGAGATACAACAGAGACTTTCATGTTGGAATGATTGCTTCACACAGAGGTGTGGAAGCAGTTTGTCTGAGAAACAGAAGCATGATGGAAAGTAACATCAAGTATTCTACCTATCTCGAGAGGCAAGATGGCGCCCGTGAGTGCGGACGTGTAGGCTGACTGCTTGCCGGTGCTGGAGCTCGCAAAGCGCAATCCTGGGAAAAAGCACAAGAGACTGAATGATGGTCCGGAGGAACATATCGGACTAACTCAGACTGTACGGAACGGGGGAAAACGCTGAAAACCGCTGACTTGGAGCTCACCTGTGCTAGGGGATGTTGATTGTCTCTGCGGCGCCTGCGGCAAGGTTTGGTAGTCTCAGCCGGAGCCGCTGGGTGGCTACTTTGTACAGATTCCGGTGTTTGGTTCCAGGCTTCCGCTGGAAACGATACGGAGGCTTAGGAGGGGAGTATCCTCGGCCCCTGGCAATGCCTCCCTAAGGTGTGCATGGGAAACCGCAGCTGCTGGAAGAGGCTCATGTTAATGAGAGTGCTGATGGTGGAACAAAGACACCAGGTAATGCTGCTAAAAATTCAAAAGTGGACACAAATGCTACTGGGGTTAAAACTGATAGCTTATCGAAAAAAACTATCCCGGGACTTTTTACAGCCGGTAGAGATAAAAAAAAAAGGATAAGAAGGTGGGCCCCATACAAGCGTAGGGAGTGGACCGAGTGAGTGAGCAAGATGGCTTGGGAAATACGGATTCCAATGAGGATACAATGGTTGGGAAGGATGGAGCTCCTATATCTTTACCCACTGTTTTATTAAATGCTCCCAACGGTGATGGTATACTCGAGAATCAGAGGAGCCAGGCTCAACACGCTCTGATAGATGACTTGGGCTCTCTCACTACACCTAGTACTACAGGGAATGCTCAGAGCGTGGATATGATCGTGGGCACCACTCCTGATGTTAACGACAGCTTAAAGCCTAGTATGGCAAGTTTTGCAGAGGGTCCAGATGAAAGTGTTGTAGCCCAAGTACCAACACAAGACACTGAATCCGGATATTTTTTCTCATTATCTGACCAGTCTATATCATCTTGTGAGGACTTCGCAGCTTTCTTTTCTATATAGGCGAATGGGGTCGGTGGCAGCGGCCATAGCAGTATATATTTGGAAGACTCTGGTGAGCTCCCAGAAGGCAGCTCTCATACTGTTCGTAAAAGATTGGACCATAAGACTGTTAATATCGAGGTGGAAAATGAACAGTTTTGTGGTCTATAGACAGATATAGTTCAACCCTCTGAGGATATATCTTTGACTTTAATTTATCAATCAATAATGTCTCATCGGGAGGAAACAAGACAGGAAAGTCAGAGAGTACAGAATCTCTGCCGGAAACTCCAAAATTCAGTACGCCGCGTCACTAGGTCTTGCTCGGACTTTATGTCTAGATTTATTGAAGCGGAGGCACGCATCTCAAATTTGGAGGATGTTAAAAGAAATGAATGGGCGCAGACATGGTCTTGTATAGATGATATGATGATTTATTCTTCAGTCCAAATCATTAGTTACATGTTACAGGAAGATGTTCTGTTCCTTCTTAATGCCCCACCAGGAGCAGTGTCCTCCCTGCTCAGCCCCTTCTCACCAACTGATCACACTAGAATCCCAACCACCCTCAACATTCTAACATACCTCATCAAAGGCTGAGCAGGCAGGCAGAGAGCCAGAGTAGGGAGAGTGTATAGATAATAAGCACATCACAACACATCTCCCCCCTTATAATATTTGAAAACAAACAACATGTGTTAAGATGATACAACACTCACTGAGCATAGAAGGATGCATTAATAACAACTAATTAAACATCACCCCCCCAGCGATAATGATCATATACAGTAAAATGCATGAAGAAAAATCTAACACACATTTAGTAGGAAAAGAAGATGAATAACCAAAACATAAGCACCATCCTTCCCCAGATAATGATCAAAACAAAATTGCAAAACTGGCATAAAAACTCAGACTATAACTATGGGTACAAGACACTACACTACACCCCACAACGTACCCATTATGCCTCATAAAAAAGGCACAAGACTGCGGCAGAAAAGGGATCTACAACCCTAAGCTGCACAACCTGAGACAAGACAGATCCACCAATAAGACAGATCTAAGACTAAATCCCATAACCCTAACCAAACATAGGGTACCTTAAAACTCAAAATGCTTTATAGGTAACTAAAACTGACAGAACTAGGGTATCCCTTAACCCTAAAACACACTTGCGATAACTATGAGTAACCATAACTCATGTCAAATCTAGGGTATCCCTTTAACCCAAAAACACACTCGCAAAAGACTATGGGTAATTATACCCCACGACGAATTTTAGGGTATCCCTTAACCCTAAAACACACACTCAATATACACTATGGGAATTTAACCCATGTCAAAATTTAGGGTATCCCTTAACCCTATAACACACACACGCAAAACACTATGGGTATTTATAACCCAAGACAAAATTTAGGGTAACCTTTAACCCAAGACACACCCACACGTGGGTGACTCTAGACCATTTAGGGTATCCTTTAACCCTTATACAAACACAGGGTAACCTTCAACCCCCTACAGTTCAAGGCAACATATCAAAACAAGTATGTCCTTGAACCCCAAAATATATTGGCCACAATAAGGAATTTAAACTCAAATGCACAAAACCCCCAATAATAAACTGTAACCCAACCAACCACCACATCCTAGGGAAATAAACCCCACCATTCAGAACATAAAAACAATAACAGTGTCACATTGCTGAAAAATAAAGAAGAGGAAAGTCTCTGGCTCCGGTGAGCGATCTCTCACCCGAGATTCTCACCTAGGACTCCCCCAGCTGATCACACTAGAATCCCAACCACCCTCAACATTCTAACATACCTCATCAAAGGCTGAGCAGGCAGGCAGAGAGCCAGAGTAGGGAGAGTGTATAGATAATAAGCACATCACAACAGAGGACAAGCTGGTGGCTCAAAAGGCTTTGACTGAATCTTTGCGCTGTATGAGAGAGGACACACAGTGGAAGCTGGCTGATTTAGAGAATTGTGCTTGCAGAACCAATCTTAGAGTGTGGCAGATTCCTGAGGGGCGGGAAGGGCAGGATCCCCGTAAATTTATTGTTGATTTGTTTACAGAGGCTTTTCCCGAGCTTACTAGATGGGATTGGAACAGAGAGATTGAACAAGCACATCGCTTCCCATTTAATATTCGTATGAAAATAGGTCAAACATCTGATCGGCCTAGAGCATTTTTGTTTTCCTTCAATAGTTTTTTAGCTAGGGAACATGTTTTTCAGTTAGCCCACCAAGATAAAAAAAGGGCAGGGAAGGATTTAGAGTTTTTGTTTTTTGTCAGGCCAGAATTCTGCCATTTCACTGTATAGAATCGTTGGCAGCTGCGCCAGCTTATTCCACTGTTTCAAGCTAAAGGGGCACAAGTATTTTTACTGAACCCAGCTAAACTTAAAGTGATTTTTCAGGATCGTACTCGTTTTTTTTCATTTTTACATTTTGGAAGGTTGGAAGGTTGGGGCAGAGTTTCTCCTGCGGGAGAGGTTTATCCCGCCCTTTATGTCAGGCTGCTTTTTCCATTTCTTCTTTTGTCCGTTTTATGTTTATATGTCCCCCTCCCAGGCATGAGATGGAAGAGTATTTGTCTTCTCTACTTGCCTGAGATGTGGTTTGCGGGCAACAGCATTGGGTGACTGGAAGCTTGTCATCTAAAGGACCTTGGGTCCTAAAGCCTTGTTGAAGGGGGGTTGGGGGAGTTTGGGAGCGGGTTGGGTGGGAGAGGATTCGGGGGGTCAGGAGGGGTAAAATCAATAAAAAATTCCACAGTCCCAGTCTCGGAAAAACTTTAGAAAATGGAATATCTGGTGCAGTGTTTAAAACTGCAGTAAGGATCAGTCCATTTCATTTTGTTATTTTTTCACTTTTTCTAATGGCTAGCAGGGGGGTTAAAATATGTTCTTTCAATGTTTGTGGCCTCAACATTCTTAATAAGAGAAAGAGGGTTGCCGCTGAATTGCGTTCGATCCAACCTGACTTACTTTGTAACCAAGAGATGCATATTCCGTGGGGGAATCGTAAAATGCTGGCAGACTTAGGGTTTGTACTCCTAGTTGCTTCACAACAATCGTCAATGACATGGGGGTTGCAATACTTGCTAAACCTGCCATCCAGACAACTGGTCATTATCTAGCCGATAAGCTGGGGCAGTGGGTAATTGCGGAATTAGTCTTGGGTAGTATAAAATGTACACTATGTACCATTTACGGGTCTAACCTTGATGAATCACTAGTTCTGGAAGAATTAAATATAGAACTTGCATCATGGCGAGCCCCTTTGGTCTTGTGTGGTGACTTTAATATTAATTTGGTCAAGAAAGAATTACAAGGTGGGATACAAGGTTACAAGGGTCGAAAACCTAGAGTGTTTAAAGCATTATATAATCTGTTAAAGGATCATGGATTATTAGATGTTTGGGATAGCCTTCAACCATCAGTGCCTGGGTACACGTTTTACTCTTTCCCTCACCAGAAAATGGTACGTCTTGATTATTTTTTTATATCTTCTGCATTTCTTGCGGGGCGCAGGTGCATATATTCCCTAGGATCACTTCTGATCATGCTCCAATAGCTATAGACATTCCTGCACTCTCTGTAGGTTGTTCCCCAATAACTTTTACATTTGATAGGAAATTGCTTCTTGATAACAACTTTAAAGAGCATATGCGGAGATGGATTAAAGATTTCTTTGATTACAACAGACAATCAGTTCATGTAGAAGTTCTTTGGTATACTTTTAAAGCCTGTTTTAGAGAGGAAGTATTGAGTTTTGGTATACATTTTCAAAAGACAGCCAAAATAGAATTACAGGAACTATGCTCTAAATTAAGATTGGCTGAGGAAAATCTGACACAAGCAAATTCACAATGAAAAGATATTGCAGGTCTGGAAACCATTGCAGCAAGATGTCGGGCAAATATTAATACTCTTTGGAACAAGGAAAATTCTAGGAGGTATTTGATATATAAAAGGGAGTGCCATGAGTACGGTGAAGCGGTGGGTCGTTGCTTAGCGCAATGGTTACGGATTAAGGAAGCCTCCCAGAGAATTGCTGGTCTTAGAGATAATGCAGGAGTAATTACTCATGACCCTCGAGGGATACTTGCAATCTTGCATCAGTTTTATACAGATTTATACACCCAGCAGAATACACAGGACGCACTAAATAACTTTTCTATTGTAGGGGATTTAATGCAGGTAGATCGGGAAGAGGCAGAGGTTTTAGATAGTTTAATTAAAATGGAGGAGTTAGAGATGGTTATTAATAATTTGCTGACCGGAAAAGCTGCTGGCCCAGATAAGCTCCCAGGGGAGGTTTATAGGGTCTTTTTTCATGATATCAAGATGGAGATGTTGGCTACTATTTGAGCTGCACAAAATGGGTATGCACCTAAGTCATGGGATGAGGCCACTATTGTGGTCTTTAAGAAGAAGGGGAAACCACCAGAAATGCCGGGATCTTACAGACCGATTTCATTGGTCAATTGTGACGGGAACATTTACACTAAAATATTGGCAAACCAGCTGGCAAAGGTTATTACTCCGTTCGTTTCCCAGCACCAGCATGGCTTCATCCCTGGCCGAGGGACGGTGGCCCATATTAACAAAGTTGTGACTCTATTTGATATTGCCCAGGCCGAAGGGGGAGATTTGGGGTTAATTTTGCTAGACGCTGAGAAAGCGTTCAATCGTGTGGCATGGGACTATCTGTGGAATATTATGGATCGGGCAGTATTTGGACATGGGTTTATTCAGGCTTTACAAGTCTTATATAAGTCACCGGTCGCTGGGATATATGCAATGGGTATAGTGTCAGAACCGGTTAAAATAACTAGAGGAACCCGCCAAGTGTGTCCCTGCTCCCCCCTACTATTTGCTCTCTATATCAATCCTTTTGTTGAGCTGCTGGGGAAAAGCCCTCTAGTAAAACCGTTTATTGTCCGGGAGATTCCGTATTCTGTCTTCGCCTATGTGGACGATATTGCTATTACTTCGGAAGATCCCGCCACAGCGATTGTAGTGGTGGAACGCTTAGCGCAAGAATTTAGCCAGATATCAGGCTATAAACTCAATATATCAAAAACACAAATATTATGTACAAACAAAATTATGCCTGATGATCTAAGAGTTGTTAACGCAGTGACGTACTTAGGGATTCAAATACGGGTATCTATGAAAGAGCTAGTGGACGTTAACTGGTTGGATGTAACAACTAGGATTAAAGAATCCTTAGCAAGGTGGGGGCATCTCCATTTTACGGTGGTGGGCAGAGCTAACATTCTAAAAATGAATATTCTTTCCAGGGTCTTATATTTTTTTAGATCTGTCCCATTAGAGGTTACCCGGGTGCAACTCCAACAATTACAATCCCTCTGTGCTAAATTTCTCTGGGCTCCAGGTAAACCTAGACGTGCCATACGGTTCATGACTCTTCCGAGAGCAACGGGCGGAGGTCAATCCCTGATTTTACATTGTATTACTATGTATGTTTTTTGTCGAAAATGCGGATATTATTGACTGGAGAAGTGGGCAGTAATATAGCAAAAGCTCCATCAATTTTTCGAATGTTGCTGGGGGCGGAGATCAACAACTGTTTGTTTAACGAAGTTGATGGCAGCTATTACAAGAGGACACGTTTCAAAGTTATTGATGCCGTCTTTAAAGTTTGGAAAGCTATTCGGTCACAACTCTTTCTCGAGGGGATATCATATTGCACACCGACAAATGCCTTAAAGAATCTTCCATCTATTTTTTGGGACTATGTAGCTACAAGTTGGAGAAACAAGGGTATTTTACAAATTGGTGATTTTTATGAGGCCCGGGGGCTCTTCACTACCTTCTCAGATTTTGCAAAACAATTTAATTTACCATGGGTCCAGTTTTATAAGTTTCTACAAATTCAGGATTTCTTGAGTAGGATAAACTTAGCGCCCACACCGCATACATTTATTGAAGCCATTAGGCGACAGGAGAAAATAGGGGTTCTTTATAAAATTATTTTATCCTCGAGGGCAGACGACTTGGAGAAACATAATTCTAAATGGGCTAATATTTTGGGAGAGTATGAACTATCTTTAGAGAAAGCTATTATAATGTCGGGGGAAACCCTTCTATCTGCAAATCTAAAGGCTCAATTTTTTAAAACTGCTTTCAATTTATATTATACTCCCGCTAAGATGTTGAAATCGGGGGGAGGCAGGACGGTAAATGTTTTTGCTGTGGGAGTGATAATGCTGGCAGTTTATATGTTTTTTATTCTTGTCGCAAGCTGCTTTGTTACATTACTGATATTGAAAAGTTTTGGTCAGAGATTACTGGGATGCCAATCAAAATTACTGCTGCTATGATGTAATTAGGGATTGGTCAGGATTTAGAACCTGGGAAACCCATGTCTAAACATCGTTACTTATTGTTTATGGCTATGGCAGTTGCTCGTCTCTGTATTGCTGCCTCTTGGCTTCAGTCTGAGGCCCCCTCTTCTGAAAGGTGGCGAGCCAGAATGTATAATATATTTAATTTAGAATTTAGTTTGTATTCAGCAAAAGGCTCTAGGAAACAAAAGACTGGCATTTTTATTTGGGGGGCTTTTTATGAGCATATGAATGTTTTAAGTATGATGTTACATGCTGATACTGTGGATCAACAATAGATAAAAAGAAAAAAAAGGTATTCTACCTATCTCATGCCTTCTCAGAAACTGAATGAAATTATTCAGTACTTGAGAGAGAGCTCCTGGCTTTGAAGATGATTTATATTGATTGGAGACTTCGGGCCATATCATGAAGAATGGCGATAACATTATCGCTGCTTTAAAGGTAGGAAACTGCTGCTAAAGAGGCGATAAGGGGCTTGATAATATGCCCTTGTGAATTCCAATGGAAGCCCAGATTTGATGTCCTTCACACCAGAACCTGGGCTTCTATTGGAATTCACAAGGGCATATTATCAAGCCCCTTATCGCCACTTTAGCGGCAGTTTCCTGCCGCTAAAGCGGTGATAATGTTATCGCCATTCTTGATAATATGTCCCATGTATTCATCTGGTCTAAAGTGCATTGTGAGATTCATACTGACCATCAGAATTTAGAAACAGTTGGCCAGCTGATGGGTATTCTCCTTTGCACATTATGGTTTTGTTATCAACCATAGTCCAGGCTCAAATTGTTTTGAGATGGATGTCCCCTCCCGCCAGTATCTAGAATATGCTCCCACATATTAATAGTCAGTAATTCTTTAATAAGTTGGTGGAAAAGTTCAGGCTTTTTGGAGAAATAAAAGATTGCACAAGAATAGCTTCATTGGGTTATAACTTAGAGAAATGCAAAGAAAGAGAAAGAGATTCAGCAACGTATGGCAGCGATACAAGTATTGTCAAAAAATCAAGAGAGGTAGGCTGGCATTAAGTGGCTGGGGCACATATACAAAGGAAAACAGAGAAATACTCTTCTGGGTCAGGGCCAGCAGATGCAGGGGAGCACTCACATGGTTCTGAGTCCCTATTAATTGAATCAGAAGTAGTGAACTTGCACCTGGTGCTTGTGTGTGTTGTTGGAGTTCTGCTCTTGCTGAGCTCCTATTTGCCTTTACTTCAAATTTGTTGTTTTGTTTTTTTCTTCATTGATTCACATATTCCTGTTCCTTTTACCTGCTACAGAGGCATCTAAGACCTTGCACCTGTTTCCTCAATTGCATATATTCTTAATGTTTGGACATCAGTTCAATGGTGTCTATAGTGCTGATTCCTTTGGGGTAAAAGGACATGCAGCTTGTTATTTCTAGAAACAACACCTAAGACCAAACTTTAAGCAGATCCACATCCTTTCCTTCTATAAATGACTGAAGTCTTCAGATGTGTTGTGTCTACGCTACCTTCCCATATCCTCCACCCCTTTCCCCCTCTTACTACTCTCCCTTGGAGCTGTGTATTTTATTTTGAACTCTAGGAACATCCATGGAGGGAGATTGTCAGATTAACGTGCCTCAACACTTAGTGGGTAGCGGGCATTTGCAACAAGTAGAATACAAGAGAATTGGCAGATATCCGCTTGAAACTCTTTAAGATCAGTGAATTGCATGTTGCTTCAGTCAACAAGCTATTTTTCTTCCTGCTAAGCCATTACAATTTGAGGTAATGAAAATGTGTCATGACTTCACATATTCAAGGACATAGTGAATTAAGACTACATTATATTAGGTTTTGTGATACTTTGGTGGCATACTGTTGATTCTAAAGTCCCAGAATAAGTTCTTGTTCACCCTATTTGTGCTCAACATAAATCCTTAAACTGTAGGTTTTTGGTTATCTGTAGCCTTTATAATTGGACCCTGAACCATGGCATATGATATCGACAGATCTTCCATTATGTGAAGTAATGTAAAAAGAGTAGACACTTTTTGAAAGATGGTCAATTTTTCTTCCTGCAAAAGATACCCTCAGCTCAAGAATAGACCCAGATCTTTTTGGCATTGTTATTTCATTGTTATGTAATAATTCCTGATAGAGGTACTCAGTGTCTGTCATGTTTCTGAAATACAAGTACACAGCTTTGAGAATTGAACAAACTCTATATTATGGTTATCAACTTCAATCCAATAGGCCGACAGAGTGAACTAATCAAAGTCTGGAGCACTTTTTCGAATGTAAGTTTAGTGCTACCCACAATGGTTGTTTTTCTTATCTTCCAATAGCAGGGCTTTCGTCTAAAAACACTACTCACAGTACTCCTAAGATTTTTTCATTCTACTGCATGGAATGTTTCCATTCAAGAGTTTCTTCATTTTCACCTCAAATGGCGCTGTTAATTCCTGGATCTACAGAATACTGAAGCCACTTATGAATACATAGAAAACTAATTTCCGAAAGTTTTCCTCATTCTAAAATCAAGATGAAGAAGCATGCTGAAAAATCACTTATTTTAATTCTGGTAAGGAAGCTTGGATGTCTGGTCACTTTATTTCATTTCATACTTTTCTAGTACAGTTTTGACCGCTATTTTGTTTGCCACTTGTGATAACAAAGCAAGTTGATCCTGTGGTTTTCTAATTGAAGTTAGCTTGTTCTTAGAAGACTTCTCCTGTCTTGCAACAATCCCAAATGAAGGCAGATGTGCCTTAATCTTATCCCTGATTGCTAGCTGAACCTCCACTAATCATTGTATAAGGAGAACATGAATGTGAGGGTCCAGAGATTTTTGATTCTCAAAACGTTTCAAGGGTAACTTCAGTTTCTGATCAAGCGGAAAGACCAGCCCCAGTAAGCGGTCTTGAGAAGACACCATTTCAGTTCATTCTTCATTATTGACCTTTTTACCAAATATATCTGGATAAACCTAGAGCTTCTAAATGGCAACATCCTGTCATATTCATGCTCAGAGTTAGATGAAGAACTAGAACATATTCAGGTTTTTGCAGCGTTTTAATGGAGATGATGTCTTGTATGCTCACCTGTACAGAATGGCACTGTTTGCTGCACCATGTTTATATTAGGCCGTCCTGTGTTTTGGAGTTGCTCTGATGGTCCCATCCCTGTAGAAGCCCAGACACATTCTTCACCACAGACTAAGATCAGTGTTAAGTTCTGGGCCCTAGGCCCACATGCTGTATGAAGGACAACACTGACACGGTAATATGGTAGTAACAACTAGCCACGAGCACGTGCACTCGTACACTTTAATTTGCGGGGTCACCTGACTGGTGACACCCGTCTTGGATGGATGCGGGGGTGTGTTCGGGCCAGCCCTCGAGTGAGTGGCTGGCAAAAACACTAGACTGTGTCCAGCAGGACACAACAATCGGCAGTGACAAGCCTCCAGTTTACTGCATAGCACATGTAATATCAAACTTGGGTTTCTTCTTTGCGGGATCAAATCTGCTGAGTTCCCGGTGGAAGGTGAAGCTTGGTCATTATAAAGTGTTCAATCCATGACTGTGATCTCTCCAGAGATAATTACATAAATCTCAAAATCCAAGATGTGTCAGAGTATATTCCTCTGAGGATTGTTCCTGTTTGTGTTTCATAAAAAGCAGTGCTTGAAAAGGGTGGATGCGTCACAACATATTTTGCTCCTTGATTTTCCATGTCAGGCAATGCTCCCTTGCTACGGATTTCATCCTCTGATTATTCTCAGCATGTTTGGATCATTCCTTGCGATTGTTTTCTTTTATTTTGTCTGCTCTAGCTTTTTGCTATTTTTTGCTATTTTCCTCGAAGCAATTTTCGATCAACTTCCTTGTGGATGATCGACTTTGGACCTGGGGAGCTCTTTTCTTCCTGATGTCAGGAGTTTAGTCACTTGTTGATTATCACCAATGAAGACTATAGTAACAATCTACATTGATAGTCAAAAGAGGCTTTTACCTTTGCCGTGACCCTCAAAATCGGACATCTGCCAGCATTCTTGTATACTATTCTATGCAAATGAAAGTTGTACAATTACAAGTTAAATATTCACATTATTAAAGACACATCACACATTCATGTTTTCTAACATTCAGCCCACATTTTGTAAAAAAAAAAAAAGAAATACCATCTGTGACGTGCTTGGTTCTCTTTTATTAACAAATGTTCATTTTTGTGCTGTATAGTACTGCAAATTATTTTCTATCTCTAGATCACTGTGGCTGGGACACTAACGAGGAAAAAGGTTAACTTGACATGTATTACATCAAGTAGTGGTTATATGTAAATATCACAGCTAGAGTTCTAAACATACCATTTCTAACTAATAGGAGTATCACTGTGCATCCATAATAAAAAAAGACAGAAGTGGGACGGGAGCACACTGCTTCACCCCCAGCACAGTTCACCCCTTAGCATCCTGATGAATGCAGTTCAGTTTAAATGCTTACTTGAAATTTGCCGAAGTGTTTCACCAAAGTTGGTGCAGGTTAGTGGGCAAAGTACCCTACCTGTTAGAGTGAAAACTGATTTTTCCTCCTATTGTGGTTGTAGTTAACTTGTCTAGAAGGGTCCTGGGAATGAATAGAGGATGCACTCCAGAGATCTCTTAGTCAAAAGAGGAATTGCTAAAGCTGTTCTTTGTTCCACCAACAGCTCCCACCCACCCCATGCAGCTAATCCCAGCTAAGTGATCCTCACTTTCAAACTGTGGATTACTCTTCCTCTCAGTTTGCTGTGCAGCCCCTCTGAATTTGCCTTCAGAACAAATCTTAAAACTCTGCTGTTTGACTCCTGTCAGAAGAGTGTTTAAGCCCGCGGTTATCAGTCCTACACTTTTCTGACCTCTTCCACGACCACTGGGACGCCTATTTGGAGGCAGATGTGTGCTTAACAAGTGGCTTTAATTTTATTGTATTGTATAAATGATCGGCAATTAACACCCATTGACTTTTACTTGGCTTAGATGCAAACCAATGTCCTCTAAGACAGAGAAGTTTACTGGCCCAATGTCCATCAGTCAATATTCCAGCTCTGGAACTGGTTGCCCCTTTATGTGCTCAGGATGTGCTGACTAGGAGCATTCAGGGAATGAATTAGAAAAGTGAACAGAAGGAGATGATGGACAGAGCACGGAAACTTTTGAAACACTCACCCCTAGACACAGATCTGGGTTGAATCCATCATCGTTCTTTAGCTCACTTCGCCACCCCAGTTCAGATCCAGCCATATGCAAATCAGTCTTGACCCTGTTCCTCATGGGAACAGTCCAGCCCGAACTGCCAAGCCAGGTCTTCCCTGGACCGGAAACAAGCATCCTGTACGAATTAGAAAAGCCGTACTTGGCATGTCCAAGTCAATAGAGGTGGTGCTGAAGCTGCCTTTTTTACACTTATAATGTCAGTGTCAAATGTAAAATGGGCAAACTTATAGAAGAAAATACAGCCTATTCTTCTTTAGCTAACATAAATGGTGAGCAGTGTGGCCATTCTTCTTTAGCAGTCAATATGGGCAATACTGGACAAAGATTGGCGAGTGACGTTCCTTTTGATGTTGCTACTTCAACAAGTGTTACGGGTACACACCCTCCATGTCCCAAACCATAGACCATCATGCCCCAACAATGGGTAGATTCTTATTTTTCGTAAAGTTATCCCTGTTCATTAATGCTCAGCAGCCTGAATCAAACAGCTAGGGGGTAAAGAGGCAGGTGGCATCAGCACTGAGGTCAAAAAAGAGGGATTCTTAATTTGGGCAATTCCCCAACAGTAGGATGGTGGCATGCCATCAACCCAAGAAACCCTTTTACGTTTCTAAGACCGCACTCTGCTGGTAGTCATGAATGTACAGGTCCCAAGTCATGAAATACAAAGGAACCAATCTCCTTCTATGATTCCCAGTGAATTATTAGAGATTTTTTAATGAAATCACTGAGAGAGACATGAATATTAAGGAAAAGCTTTCTCAGGTTTTTACTAGATTTGTACAATTAAAACAGGGAGTTTCAAACCTCGAGAATAGCTTGAGCTCAAAACAGAATGTGTCAGGTGGTGTGGATAACAATATTTCCTCTCTCAAAACTAAACTTGAAAAGTCAGAAAATTATTTGTGTCTATCAAATCTACATTGTTGGGACTACCCAAGAGAAGAGAGAGCTCAAGGGATTCAAAACAGCTTATCGATAACCCAATAAAAAATAAATATCCTTCCTGACTTATTTGCTGATCTCTCAATAATGTGGGACATAGGGTTCCAAGTAAATGAATTCCTCGTGCCAAATATCCACACACTGTTCTAGGGATCTTTGCAGACTCCTGAACAAAGAACAAATTATTTCCAAAGGGATTTGTCAAAAATCTTTTAGGACGCCAGATGATTTCAAGGTATATGTTTACTCTGATTTGACAATAACTTCAGCTTGTGTCAGGAAAGCATTTAGGGGATGCTTGACTCTTTCAAAGTGGCTGGTGCTCAGGTATCAAAGTTCAATTTCAAATTCAGCTTTATTCGGTGCAAATAAAAAATACCATAGAAGCATGTTATAAAAAAGGAACGTTCCTACATCACAAGGTAATTAAAATCATAATAATAACAAGCTATATCTGTACAAGTTAGATTTGACGTTGCTTAATCTAGTACAAAAACGGCATATAAAGGAACCATGGAACTATAGAAAGACATCCATTTAAAGATTGTCAACAATTCAAATTTTTACGCGTGCAGTCCATACAAGTAAAACATACTGTTTGAACGTGCTAGTGCTTACTTTGTGCATAAGGGTACATAAGGTGCATAGTATCACGCTTTTCCTCATACATTCTCTAATCAGCATAAATTATTATAATTGCCTAATTTTTTATATAATGTGCAAATACAGGATAAAAAGAAAACTAAAAGGGGGAATTTAACAGTTTTCGTCCATCTCTTCATATAATAATGTATCCAGATGTGTATAATCCCTTCTTTTCCTAATGGCAAGTTGCACATAACGGATCACAGAATGTATAATTTTCAGGTTTCCTAGGCCACAAATGAGTTTAAAGGCTTGTTTATAAGTATAAAGCCTATTTGATAAAAACAAGGGTTTTAAAATTGATTTCCGAGAATCTCCATAAAAGCTGCAAAACAAAGTGAAATGCAACGTCGATTGTGATGTTTTACCGTCACACGGGCAATTTAGCAATTTGTGACCCCATTTTGCCATTTTTGGAAATGCAAATAAAAAGTGTAAGGTCCCCAACCTTAATCTCGTTAAATAAAATCTACTTTGGGTATTTCTTACCAGTATTAAATAAGGTTGAAGCCTCATAATAAAAGGATGTTCACAATAAGAGACTACGCTGGATTTGTTATTAGCAGCCCCATTCCGATCGTTTTCCATGACAATTAAATATTTAAGCTTCAAATCACTTTTTTGCAAAGTCTGAAATAGATGGCGTTTTTTTTTTATCAATTTCGACTTTGCAACATGTTAACAGGTTAAAAATGTACTCCAACCATGGACTTTTCCGGCTTTGATCCAGGGTCAGACAGTCCTTTATTATATCTTGAGTAAATTTGGTTTCCTCCTTTACCCAAATCCCTCTCCAAAACGTCAGGCCAGCCATTTTTATTGTGTCGCTAAGATATGGGGCCGACAGTTCTTTATGGACTATATAATTGGCTGTAGCCTTGGGGACTGCTAACAATCTTTAAAGAAAGTTATTTTCCTGGATTTGTAGGGAGGTGATGTTGGCTCTCCCCCAGATCGCAGCCCCTTAGCAGACCCCCGGAACACATTTGGTCCTATACAAGGTTAATATCTCATGGGTGGGTTTATTTCCTAGTTTCGTGAAGAATCTGAGGATACTTTCCGTTGTTCTTAAAAATGTCATATTAGATGATTCAATATGTGCATTCCACGAGCCTTTCTTGTTAAAAAGCATCCCTAGATATGAGAAAGATGAAACCCTGTTAACAGAGACCCTGTCCACATGGTGTTGCCTGTTCTTGGATCTGTTATTCCCACATGTCATGACAAATGTTTTCTTTAAATTTAACTGTAGGTCTTTGTCAGACATGTAGGATGCAAAATTATCTATTAAAAGTTGCAGCCTGTTAGCGGTCCTAGAAATTAGGACAGCATCGTCTACATATCATAAAACAGGCGTGGGGCGTGTTCCAACTTTCGGGACGTCTACCACTACATTTTGTAAAAAAAGGTCTATATTTTTAATGTAAAGGGAAATTAAAAGGGTACTAACAGGCACCCTTGTCTTACACCACGCGTGACTCTAAAATCCGGAGTGCATTCTCCCATGTTGCCAAATGCACCCTAGAGGTTAGGAAGTTGTATATCTGAGACAGATAGATGATTATTGCAATGTGCGCCCCAAGTTCTTTAAGTGTCTGCCATAATTTTTGATGATTGACTAGGTCAAAGGCTCTTGTCAAATCAACAAAACATAGGTGGAGTGCCCCACTGGCCCAGGTTTCCAGCCTTTCGAGCATTATACGACCCATCACTTTTGAGGTGGAATCTAGAAGAGATATTGAGCGGTAACAATTGGCTTTTCCTTTATATCCTTTAAAAAAAAAAGAATAGGTATCCAAAAAACCGTGTTGTGTTTAAAAACATCAATAGGGACCCCATCTGCACCAGCAGCTTTGCCATTGGCACTTTTTTGCAAAGCCGATCTAACTTCTTCTGGTGTTATAGGCGGGGTTCCAACTGGTTCTACTATTATAAAATCACCCCTGTTATAATTGACTATTTCCAGGGCATTGGGGTTAAAAATGCTCTCATAATGCATTACCCATTCTTCCGGGGTTACCAGAGTTTCGATTTTAAGTGCATTATTCTCTCTAAAGTAGGGGTGATTTATAGTTTTCCAAAAGAGAGCTTGGTCATTCAGTTCTGGTGCTTGGATTAACTTCTCCCAAGCCCCCTCACGTATTTCCCTCTTCCTTTCATTCACACTGTTTCTATAGTCTTTCCTCGCGGTACTAATCCTGGGACAATCCCTAGGTTTTTCTTTTAGGGCAGTTTTAAGTTCCCTATTTAGTCTTGAGCGTTCGTCATTAAACCACCTAGGGTTTATAACACGATTTATCTTTCGACTTTTGGTTGTTAAATCTCCTGCGATTGTAGTGGTTATGTTACAAAAGGCATTTATAATTGCTGAATCGGAGGAGAGATCATCCAGACAGATGTCTATATCACTTTGGGATTTCCCTAAAAGATTTTCCATAAAGTTGGCTTGATTCACTCCAGTCCACTTTATTGAGATACCATTATTGCCATGTTTCTTTATTTCTGCATTCATTTTGTTTCCCCGCGCTTTTGGTGTTAATTTTAGTCTCAATGAAAGGGTTAGGGGATAATGGTCGCTAAGGAGGCTTATATTTGTTTGTAATGTTTCCACCAAGTCACAACAGTTGGATGATATAATGAAGTGGCCTATGGTGGAAGATGACCTACTCCCCACAAAAGTTTGAATTAATATTTCTCCTTCTAAGCTGATAGGTTGTAAAACGGCAAAGTTATATTTGTGTACAGCATAATTAATTTTCTCCCCATACGTATCATGTGAAAAATGCGGGATCCTATCATTAAATTCATCGCAATACCTGCACGGTTCTCCGGCTTCATGGGCTCATTTAACACAATTAAAATAACCTCCCCAGACTAAAATGAAATCCCCGTCAATTCCTTAAAAAAAAATTATCCAGGTAATTTTCAAGAGCTTCGATGACCTTTGTCTTCGTATTATCAAAGATTTTATTATAAAAATGTATTATAACTATATGCTATTTACATTCCGAGTAGAGATGCAGAATCTGATAATATTGTGATAGGACATGTGTATCCCCTAAAATCAGTGATGAGGTGACAACAATTAATGTGGCTAAGCCCCCCTTTGCTCTGCCCATCCTAGAATGGGTAGCGTTTGTACAAATGGTGTGATACCCGTTAACAAAAAAGGGTTCAGTGCACCATGTTTCTTGAATTAACACCACAGCACACCCTTCTAGTGTTTTCAGCCAATCCTCATCCCCAGTCTTATTTTTAATCCCAGCCACTTTCCATGCCATAATTTTTAAAAACTCGTTTAAATGTGTTGTAGAAATCAAAACCTAATCTGAGGCTTCACTGATACACCTGGTCCTTTTAAACCAACAAAGAAGAGATTGGCACAGAAGCTGTAATATAATAGACATCTTTATTTAACCTCTAAAGAGGGAAAAATGCGTCACACAGAATTCTCAAATCACTGTAGGAGACATTTCTAAGGAGTACAGAGAACAGGGGCATTATATACTGACACAGGGGCTGAAAAAAGGCAGTACAAGTACACATGAGAAGAGTTATGCACATAGATGGTCATATAGAAAATGCACAGTCAACAAGTAGGAGGAGTAATAAGTTGCTGACATCAGTTAGAACAGCCTGACAGTTCTATACTAGGAACAGGTGCATTCTACTAGCTAGGCCCATCTGAGCATGTGCAAGACTCTGGGAGAGGGAAACAGCAAATGTCCAGCACATAGCTAACTAAAATGGCTGCCAAATACAAAATGGCTTTCAGCTCATGCTAAGAGATGAATGCAATCTTCAACAGATGGTCCTTTTAGCATGAGCTAAAGACATTCCTATAAACCAGTAGGAAATATGCATATTAATTTTTTTCATAAAAATTATCAATATCCTAATTCATTGCTAGGTGGGCATTTCTCATTCTAAATATTGTTAAGCTGGTATGTATAAGGTATAAGCAGGAGTACAAAGGGAACAGAGCATTGGGTCATACAGATAGCAGTAGAGAGTAATTACTATTATCAGAAACAGAACTATTAGCTTTCTAGTCCTAAGCAAATCCTAGAACCATCCAGTAAAAACATTTTCAAGGCTCCTATGCATTTCAGTGACCATCAATTTCAACTTCAAAATAGCCAACAGCACATATCTAATAAAAACATTTTCACTAGACTTTTCCAGTGTTTCCTTTATGAGGGTAAGAGTATCAATCAAGGAAAGGGTAAAGTAACATTTGTCAATTGCTCAGATGAACTTTTCTCTCGCAGAATAAACATTATTCCTAATACATTTATGAAAGCAGTCAGACATATTATTACAAAAATGATCCTGGATCCAGAGGACCAAGAGGACCACACAGGACCATGAGGATTAGGACGAAGAGCTGCAAAGGGCTACTCTTCCTCAAAAATGGGTCAACCAATGGGGTACATTTTCAACAAAAAAGAAAAAGAAGTCCTTGGGAAATTAAAGCCGCTGTACAACCAACCAGAGGGGAGTCTTCTCCCTGTGTCCGTTTGAGCCTCACAGGCAGGTTCTTGTTGTTCCCACGGTGGAGCTGCACAACTCGCAACTCATTAATCACGGCCCAGTTTCAAGGGAAAAGTTTCTTCTTTCAGGATAGGGCAGTCACCCACCATGGCAAATGCTCTCAGCGATCCTGTCCAGTGTCTCAGGCAGTGCACCAGTTTTCTTCATTTCAATCTAACAGGCACCAGAGACACAGCACCTGTACCCTGAACTCAAGTCCTTCCCTAACTCCTGTATTGCTCTTCTGGCACACTGCTCTTTCGTTGGGGCCATAGATTGCATTCAGTGTGCCCAGGTATCTCTTGACCAACAAAGGTGAAGACTTTACAGCCACTTTGGGACCAGGATTCAGAGGTCTGATGCTAGGATCTCTGAAGCAACCCTTGTTTCAAAGGGGGTTACCTCAAGCAAAAACTTTCTCGCCTTCCTGGTCAGTCTGTGACTCTCGGCTGGGCATCAAAAACTTGATCCACGATTTCTCCTTTCTGATTTGTGACCCCGTCTTTCGCCCAAGACAGTGGCAGGGGTACACACTTCACATCCCAGTGCTTCCGGCCTTCTACCTTCACTGAGGTACTGGTTGTCAGCAATGCCTGTGCTGGTTCCCTTCACTTTGACTTCAAGCTGGACTGGTGCTGACTCCTCAAGCTAGATCTGACGTCCGCGCCCCTCTGGCAATGGTTGTAAGGCAGCAAATATCTATTGGTGGACAGAACAAAAGGTCTTTAGACAAGGCACAGAAATAATCTATCAACAGAGAGGTTAGTCTCAGAATACTTCCTAGTCTAGGGACGCCCCATATATTAGCAAGGCACCCAAGAAACACTTTCATCTATGTGAGAGTAAAAAAACACAACAGCCTCGACCTATTGGCAGGTTTAAAAGGAACTCTTTGGTGAACTGACAAGAGTAATACGTCACCCAATCCCAAGCAGCCAAGGAAGTCTGTGTTCATTTACTAAAGTCTGAGGAAAAGAGAAAAACAATACAGACATACTCCAACTCCTTACATCTGTATATTCCTCTCTTAATCATCTAGAGACCCTCAAGAAAAAAGGAAATGTTCTACACTTTTACTCATAGACTTTGCATTACTTGTACAGGACTGCAGACACTTCTAAAATGATTTCTCTTAATAAAAGCACCTACATTGTATGCTTAGGACCATGCTCTCATGTTATAGGAGCAACAGGCAAATCTAAAACTGCTAATATAACAGGGATTCCTATTACATAAAGAACTAAAAATTTCAACATAATGGGTACATTTTCTCCAGCAGAACGTCTTGTGACACACAGACTCCTATAAAACAATATTTTCCTCAAAAATGTTTGCTAAGGATCACATGGGCATCTTCCCTGCATTCTGTTTTTCACAATCCAAACTATGCAACATCAGCTCTAGTAAGGACTATCAGTTTATTTACACAGACTAGCTAATAAAAACTAGCAATGCCCTTGCAAAACTGTATGTAGCATGAGAATAACAAACAATAGTGGTGTTATCACCTGAGAATATTAGAACAAAAACTACCCACAGCTAGTTCCCCTTAAAGATTAAATAAGGAAACCACAATCTAGACTACTCATCCTTTCATAATTTCATCAGACAGGATGGGCAGTAACATAGCAAATTTATTTATTCATTTTATTAATGCTAATAATGTTTAAAACAGTATTACTGAATAGCCAATTAAATGTCTCATGGCTATTTCACAGACAGTTTAGACAGGCTCAAAAGAAATTTGAGAAAAAGAGAGAAAACATAAATTTGCCTACCCTTAATTTGTAGAGGAGCTAGCCTCCTTCCCCCATTTCTGACAGTAGGAAACCTGTAACAGGTTTCATTCTGTCAACACTATCAACCCCAATTTGTAGCAACTGGGCATAAACAAACTCTGAGGAGCTAAATAGCACATTGAGCTAGCTAAAGAACATAGGGCCATATGTAGAAAGCAAAATTGCGATAGCAAACGCCGAAATTCGCCGAATTTCGGCGTTTGCGATCGCAATTTTGCTAAGTGGAATGTAGGAAGGCAAATCTGCGTGCAAAATAAGGAATCGCTAAATTTGCGATTCCTTATTTTGCAATTGCATTTAAGGAATCGCAAATTTTGCGATTCCTTAAATGCAATGTAGGAAGCACCAAAAAAGTGCAATTTGGCCTTAAGGAATCGCAAATTACCACCAACTACAGGTTGGTGGTAATTTGCGATTTCTTTCAAAAATGCATATTTTTGCATTTTTCAAAGTGGAATGTGGTGCACACACATGTCCTTAGGGCATGTATGTGTGCCACTTGTGCACCCATGCTCATTTCAGGGGTGCAACAGGGTGTCCTTTTGACACCCTGGCACACTTGAAATTGCATTCTCAATTTGCGATTCTCTAATTGAGAATCGCAAATTGAGAATGTCTTCCCATTCATTCCTATGGGCCTCTAGGCCCATAGGAATGAATGGGGAGGTATTCCTTAATTGCGAATTGCAATTTGCAATTCGCAATTAAGGAATATGTAGGATTCGCAAAATTATTTGCTAATCCTACCTACATTCCGTTTTGCAATTCTCTATTTGCGATTCCCTAAAAATTGCAATTAGAGAATCGCAAAACACTTTCTACCTACATATGGCCCATATTCCTTTGGCAAATGTACAAGTGTAACACGAGGGCACATGAATTCAAACTAAATCCCATTGCTTCCTTAATTCAGCCCTGAAAGCATAAGTGCTATGTATATATGGCAGAGCCATTGTCTTAATAAGAGCTCACATATACCATTATTATTCAATCTGTTCATATGAGTGAACAAAAACGTGCTTTTGCAAAAAAAAGTAAGCAAAACCTCTTTCTGTCCCTGCCCTGCCATTTCGTCTTTCAAATGTCGAAATGTCAAAGCAAATGTTGCGCTGAGCCCTGCTTCTAAATGTAGAACTTTGACCTTTAACCTATTCGCAGCTGTCCCATCTTGCGTGCAAGGTTTTCATGCAGTTTTACCTTTACCAATTCAAAGTGACCCTGTAGACTGAGAGCGCAACAACCCACTCCATTCCTGTCTACCAGCAATTCAGAGGTAAGCTTAATAACTTCTGCCAGTTTTTTGTACATATTTATATTTGTAAGCAGTGTGCTGAGTGCTTGTCTAGCAGTATAGATGTCAGCTATTCATTCTATACTTACATATGTGCATTTACTGGAGCCTAAGGCAGTTTAAAAGCTGCTCTGATTGGAATAACCTCATTTAAATAGTAAATTTTACTAAATTTCGACTTTGATGTTTGGGGCACTTAAAAATTAATATCCTACAATGTTTTTGCATAATAGTCATCCCCAGAATGTCCTCTACATATCCCAGAGATGTGGCATCAGAAATGTATAATGCAACCATTATAAAAATAAGTTTTGCACGCCTGGGTAAACTGACATTTCACATGTAAGTGACCCCCTATTGCTGTATAGAACGGCTTAAATTCAATTTGGATGCTAGGAGGTCATAGTATCATTATTAGGCATTATAAATATTACAAAACAAACTTAATGCACCTATTTTAAATAAAAAAATTTATTTAATCAAAATATATATATATTTTTTTGTAATAAATCTAATCATTTTGATGAGTCCACATATGAAAAGCAAGCTGCATCCCTTTGCCTATCATATTTAAACACATTCATTCTTATCCCTAAGCACAGAAACTCAACTTGAAACATCTTAAGTCTGCGCCACTTTTAAATGAAGGACAGTCATTATTATTTAACATCAAAAACCACTCTTATCCTTACTTAAAAAGGCATTAAGAAAAGAAAGCCCTACTGTCAATCTGTCCTCTGTTTATCAAAACTAATGAAACGATATTTCTAACTTTTAAAACAGCAGTCTGAAATGCAGGATTTTACACCGTGTTTGACTTCAGCTGTTTTCTGTGGCCGGAGTCAGAAATACCCACGTGCTGACACAGCTGCTTGACACGTAAAGGCTTCGAATTCACACGCCTTTCAAGTCAGCCTTTGCACAAATCTGTCGTTCTGTAATATGTATTCAGGTCTGCAACAACCAACTCACTCAGATAATGTGAATGCCTGTTAATACCTAATACAGAAGGATAAATGCTGTGACATTTTGGTGGCGATTCCGATCCGTGAAAAAAATTCCCCGTACGAATCGTATCCGGATTTTTTTACGTACAAATCGTACAAGTCCCGTACAAACTGGCAAGTACGATTTGTATGTTAAAAAATCCATACGAATCGCATTGGGAAAATTCCCCGACACGTCCTCGGGTCGGAAAAAGTGTCCGTCACGTCCCCGGTCAGTTTTACGTACGAATCGGTAAACTGAAATCCGAGCGCGCAAGTACAATCCGTCCCGTCCGTCCGAATGCACAACCGTATGGAAAAAACACCGTACAGAGCGAACTCCCATGGCAACCATGGAGACGTCCAAACATGTGCCCGCATACGCGCCGAACACCCCCCCAGCCCACCCCCCAAGTACGCGCCATACCCCCAGCCCCCCCAGGTACGTGCCGTACTCCCACCCCACCCCAGTAGGTACGGTGCGGACCCCCAGCACGTAGGTACAGAGCGTACCCCTACCCCCGTAGGTACGGAGCGTACCCCCACCCCTGTAGGTACGGAGCGTACCCCCACCCCCGTAGGTACGCTCCGTACCTATGGGGGTGGGGGTACGCTCTGTACCTACGGGGGTGGGGGTACGCTCCGTACCTACGGGGGTGGGGGTACGCTCCGTATCTACGGGTATGCTCCGTACCTACGGGGGTGGGGGTATGCTCCATACCTACGGGGGGCTGGGGGTACGGTGCGGATGTGTAGGGATGGGGGTACGGTGCATACCGGGCCCCCTTTTCGTCGTGCATCACGGCATACTTAGCTTTTCCGGCAATTTTTGGGTCCCGTAAAAATTTTGCCGTGCGAAGTGCTGTGGGTACAAATCGTACTTGCTGATCCGTAAAACGCTGCCTGACTCCGTGCGAATGTCACGTACGCGGTGTCCCGGATCCGATTTGTGGTTATCTTTTAGCCGGTCTGTGTTTTTTTATGATTCGTACGGAAATAGTGTTTCCGTACGAATCGTACTTGCGGGTTTGTAAGGTTTTTTTCCCGGGTACGAGTCCGACGGTTCGTACCCGGGTTTTACAGGATCGGAATCGGCACCTTTGTATCTTAATTTTATCTATTGCAAAACACACAATTTCGTTTTTTGAAGCTTTTTTATTCCTATTAAATGTGGATTCTAATTTTATCTTTAAAATTGTGGCAATTTGCACACATGTATAGTGTCTTACTCTGTCAATTTAATGATAGCGTGCAGCTATTTAGCATATATTATATAATTCATTGCTGGATTCTTTTAAAATATATTTTGTTTTAATGATGTTTTGCATAACAGAATGATGACAAAAAAAACATTGAGCTCATTCCAGACATTTTCAAAACGGTGTCATATACTCAGAACACATAATACAGGGCACTTAAGGCTAGCCATTCTTGCACCAAGAGCGCAATCGCTACTTACAAGTACCACTAATGACAAACCACAGACATTTAAACACACATTTAACCCACAGATCAACACTTCGGACAGAAACAAAAGACAGCCCACAGACTGTACTTAAACCAAACTATTTGTAAATACTAGTTGTAAGTCAAATTCACTAGATTTGGCTGGCAGAACACCAGGAAAGAAACGCTCTGCATATCATCACTTATGAATGTTACTAAGTGCACAGACCAGGATCCTTTCTACGTACATATTTAGTTCCTCGGGGTACTAGTCACCAAGGAAGAAATACGTTCTATACCTTAACCTAGTTAAGTATCCCCTCTAGGGGAGCCGGCTAATTCAATACAAGTTCCAAGGGTACCTACAAACCAAGGCAACACATTCTACGATGTGTGCTACGAACAGGCATGCCAAAAATATTGCAGCATATACAATATTATACACAAAGTAGCACTTAACTCAAAGTGTGCCATTCAAGTTAACAAAAGTTTCTAATTACCTGCCTACATAAACTGCAGTTTACATATTTCCAAATTCCAAATATTGGCCAATTTCCATACAAATCCAAGAAGCATCGTAACAAACGACCTTACAAAGCACAAGTTTCCAAATTCTAACTGCCAAGTTCTGAGTGACCAAACTGTCATTTTTAGAATACTCACGCCAAAAATGTTCTCAGTCAGGAGTGGTAAGCAGTTGGAGGAGTCCAATCAGGAAGACCAGAAATATACTGGGATGCAGAGACAGAATCTCAGTTTTAGGGTACCTTTTTACTAGAGTCCTGTTCTGTCCTCCTCAGTAGATTCCTGTCTCCCATCAGGATCACTCCCTTGGATAGCCACTTCTCTGATGAGCCTCACAGAGGGCACCAATTGTAGAAATCAAAACCTAATCTGGGGCTTCACTGATACACCTGGTCCTTTTAAACCAACAAAGAAGAGATTGGCACAGAAGCTGTAATATAAAAGACATCTTTATTTAACCTATAAAGAGGGAAAAATGCGTCATACAGAATTCTCAAATCACTGTAGGAGACATTTCCAAGGAGTACAGAGAACAGGGGCATTATATACCCACACAGGGGCTGAAAAAAGGCAGTACAAGTACACATGAGAAGAGTTATGCACATAGATGGTCATACAGAAACTGCACAGTCAACAAGTAGGAGGAGTAATAAGTTGCTGACATCAGTTAGAACAGCCTGATAGTTCTATACTAGGAACAGGTGCATTCTACTAGCTAGGCCCATCTGAGCATGTGCAAGACTCTGGGAGAGGGAAACAGCAAATGTCCAGCACATGGCTAACTAAAATGGCTGCCACATACAAAATGGCTTTCACCTCATGCTAAGAGATTAATGCAATCTTCAACAGTGTGGTAGGGTCATCTATCGTCTGGTCACTGGTAAGTGGTTGTTCACTACCCCGGGCTTTTGGTTTGACCAGGACCTGCGCCCGGGGAGAGGCCATCAGGTCAATGCTCACGAAACCAGCGGTCTCAAGAATAGTGTCCTCGGCACTACTTGGACATTCTCCCGTATCATCATCCTCCACCCGAGTTATCGTGTAAACATCTAAGGGCCCATCGTTGGCAGCGTAACTCATATTCAAAAGCTCGTTTCCAGCCCTGTCCCCCTTTTGTTATTCTAATTCACTACATCTTCTCAGTGATAGGTACCTGTTGTGTAATGGCACATTTAGCATAGGATTAGACATAGGGTTGTAACGCATATTATTATTATCATGATAAGGTTTATAGAAAAAGCCCAACGGGACGGCCCTTATGTTGTCATAGTTATCTGTAAGATGCCCTTCCCCATCATTCGAAAGAATGTTCAACAAAGCACCCGCAAGATTACTATTTCGAAAGTTTACCACAACACAATCCCCAGGGCATAGTTTTCTAGAATTGCCCACCCAGGTAACTCTCCTCAACATGATGATATTCTAGTATAAGATGTGTGGCTCAACATTAGAATTGACAGAAAGCCAGTGAGTCACCTGTTTTTTCAATGACTCATATGTTTCCCTCTGATTTACAGCTAATTTCGGGATATTATTTCAAATGATCACGTGTGGGGTAGCCGGGGGGGGGGGAAATTCAATGTCTTTTTGTTTATATTATCCTCTTTAACTGGTCTATCCTTTCTCAGGATGCACAACGTCATTTGGGCATTAGTAGAATCGGGAACGTCATCTTTGTCAACGCTTAGTCCTGGTGTTTGTCGTATAGTTGTGGCAACCTTCGATGTTATTCCAATATTTGGTGTCTCCCTCTGTATTGCTGCCCCGATTTTGGCAGGACTTTTTTCAGTTCGATTTTGGACTGTCGTAGTAGGGCCAGTTATCATACTTACAATTTTAGGGGCTTGTGAATTAATAACCAAATCTGTTAAAAAAGCCATGTCCTTCTGAAACAACTTAATTTCAGACATAAGCTGTCTTTCAATATTGTCCAGTTTGCCATGAAGTTTCTTAAATAAAGTCTCAACATAATGTGACTTCTGAGTTTCCAAGTTATGCTCCCCTTTGGACGTCCCGGGATTAGATCCTCCCTTTTTATGTTTAGGTTTTGGTTTGGATCTAGGCTTTGAAGTAAGCTTAGTTAGAGGCCGCGCCACTGGACTGATAGCAGTCAAGGTTGGTTGTTTCTTTTTTTTAGCCGGGGGGATGCCGGGGATGTGACATTTGATAACACTGAAATGTCCTGGGATGAATTTAGAACGCACGGGTTATACACTCTTTGGGCACTCGTGATGTTAGTAGTGTAGTTGTAGTTAAAAGTGTGGGCTCAAATTCCTTGCCCTTTCCACCCATGTTGCTCTCCAGAGTTTGGGATTCAGCCCAGCTTACTGGCACGTTCTCACTTATTACAGCATCAAGGGCTGTTTTAGTTGCTGCCAGTTGCTCCTCTACATGCACAATTTCATTATTGATGAGGCCCACAGCAAGTACATTGTTATAGGGGCGCTTTTTGCGTGCGATTTCCCCCCTTGTAGTGGTAGTTTCTGTTTGCCCATGCTTATATTTACACTGCAGGATACGCAAAGCGTTGATTTCTCTTACCGAGATCATTGGTTCCTCCACAATCAGAGGGGTGGCCCTGTCCTGCCTCGTCCGGTCACGGACGGGCGCAGACGGGCCTGCTCTTGGCCTGGGCACGCCCGCGCGCGTCTCTTGCTGCGGGAGCTCCCACCGGCTCTTAAGCGCCTCCTGGCGCATAGGAATCCGTTAGCGGCAAGCGTGCCGCTAGGCCCCCTGGGAAGTGGAGTCCCTTCTCCTCGTTGCAGCGTTTCTCCGGCGTTAGCGTCCTCAAGCTACAAAACACAATAATGAGCGTCCCACGCTGCGAGAGCTCCCACCGGCTCTAAAGCGCCTCCTGGTGTGTAGGAATCCGTCAGCGGCAAGCGCACCGCTAGGCCCCCTGGGAAGTGGAAGTGGAGTCTCTTCTCCTCGTTGCAGCGTTTCTCCGGCGTCAGCGTCCTCAAGCTGTTCCTTGTATTGGAACTCCCACGGCGGATGAAGACAGCTTTATTCACCGGCTTTCAGTCTCATCCTCAGTCTCCAAGGCAATGCGACGACTTCCTCGACGCTCCTGGACCTTGTTCCAGCTCGTAATTTGTTCCGTCCTGTGTTGTTGCTCCAGTTGAGTGTTAAGGCTTCGTTGATTCCACCCTGCAACTACCGTTTCTAACAAACAACTAACTCCAGGTATCATTTTTTCCAGCAGTCAAAACTCAAGGGATTATTTAAGAGAGGCTTGCGCTGCCTGAGCGTCACATTTTTTTAGATTCGCCAACATAAATCTCTCAATCATATCTATGAGCTGATGCAAAGGCACTCTGCGTGGCTTTGCGTGGCCTCATAGATATGGAGTAAGATAAAGCAGAGCAAAACCCTGCCTTACCTTACTGTGCATCAAGGAGTCGTTCCATGGGCATTCATTGCAGTGGGTTTTCCCAAGCAACACCGATGGATTTTGACACTGCCCCAGATTCACTTAATCACATAATCCTGTGGCAGCGCCAAAACCTTTCGCCTTCCCAGAGCAAGCGTAATGAGGAGAAATATTTTTACTTTCCCTCTTTCCATGAGTGCTGCATGCTTAAGCACACATAGAAAGAGGAAAACATCTCTTGGGATCATTTTTGTGTAGGAAGGTGCCCCTTCCTGCACAAAACAAATTCTTCTCGCGATGGAGGCATCCTTGCACCATGGTGCAAGGGTGCCTAGGATGGCTTTAGGCAGCAAATTGTGCTCCAGCACAGGGGGAAAAGACAGGAATGCACTGCATTTTTTTTTTCAGGCCTTAAATTCGAAGCTAGTTGACGTCTAGAGAGACAATCCATGGAGACAGCTCTACAATATTGCTACTGTAGATACACAACTCAACTTTGTTAACTACTATCGGCCTACTTAAGATCATATAGTTCAATTTCAATAGATCTAGGACATAGCACTGAATTCCAATTATAATGGGTATGAACTTTATTCTTGTCCAATTCCCAGAACTCAGCATTTCCTGCAATATGAAAATAACAGTCAAAGTCTAAAGCAGCATTTAACTCAAGGTTGAAACAAGACTATGGACTTGTAGGTCCTTGATGTTTCTGATAATCCTCTTACTAAACAACATACATTTTTTTTTTCAGGCAATTTAGGTTAGCTTCCAGTTTAGATGTGTAATTTCCCATTCTTTAATCAGAAAAAGTTTTGCACTAGTGTCAGAAATGTTTTCAGAGCATCATATGGTTACAAAGCAACTATAGAAAGTTCTCATCTCCTAGATAGAATTCCGGCAGAGCTCTTCATGTAGATCAAGGCTGGAAGCATGAAGTTTGGGTCTTCATAGACAAACTTTTTTGTAATTTACTCCCAAGAGTGCCTCACTTTTAAAGGTCTAGTAGACAATTAAGGTGTGCTTTAGGGGATAGGTTATTAGCTATAAATCAAACCTAAATATTCTGTTTCAAAAGATGTTTATAGCTCTGCAAGAAGCACTTGAATAATGTAACTGTCATGCACTCACCTAGTCCCAATCATGAAAACGACACTGGAGCCGGTGCTGGACCTCCTATTCCTCCCGAGGACAGCTAATGCCTTGGAATCTAAACCTTAGAACACACACTGGCCCCAAGAGGTAAGGGGGGGCGTCAAAATAAGAAAAGTGAGACTTATGGTGTGTTGGTATGCTCTGTGGCTGTGCGACACTGCGTAACGGGATATTTCACTTCTGAGACCTTGTACGTTAGTGAGGTAGATGTGCCTGAGACTAGAACCTCTGTTTTTGCAATGATACAATGCACTGGATATAAAAAGAGGGGGCAGATACCATCCGTACACTAACAAGTCTCCACATACACTGAATATGCAATAAATTCAGAGACACAAACTTACAGGTTTAATTAGGAGCTCAACAGGAGAGCAGAATAACTAAAATCATAGATTGGAGCTCAGCACTCCTAGGAATAACTTGAAATACAGATTTTGGTACATACATCAAAGACTCTGAACGGCCGAGAAACACGGAGCTGAAGCCCTCATCCTTGAGCAGCGACAATTCTTACCCGGTGCCTGTTGCTTCATTCTTGCCGCCACCGCATTCTTGCCGCCACCGCCAGGAGAGTCACTCGGGCAGCCAACAGTCCCGGTTCCGGCTGCAAGTGGGAGACGCCGGCCGGGACTACAAGCCCCAGCATTCCAAGAGGCGCGCACTCCGCACACACACGCCCAAGTGTGCCGTAAGGCGCATAAGATCACCACAGGGCTCTCGCAGCACGGGACGCGTGCTGGCGTGCCCGGGCCAAGAACAGGCATGTCTGTGCCCGTCATAGACCGGAGGAGACTGGACTGGGCCCCCCCTAAGATCTGCATCAAAAGAAGGTGCTGTGAATGGCTTCTTTATTTTATGCATTATCCTTTGAACAATTCGGTCAATGGCTGAAAGCCCCTGTCTAATATATACCTGCTTAAAATATCAAGATGAGCAAACGAGAGGGGAAGGGGAAAGGTGTGCAGCCAGCTGAGAGTATCGCGGGGACTCTTGATCAATTTCTGATTAGAGCCACCTCTGTACTTGAACATGAGATTGTGAGGGCGGAACGGTGTCTATACCTGGAACCTTTAGTTACCAAAAGATCTTCACTAGGGGGTATGGCCGCCCTAACTTTTCAGGATTGTGGACCCAGTATCGACTTAGTGAGCGAAATAGCCTCCGAAGCAGTAGCTGAAATAGTCCCCGATGCAGCTACTGGCACGATACCCTGTGAACCCGTGCCAGAGTTAGAGCCAACCTGTACTACACAAAGATCATCTACCAGAGCATCAAGACTGACTAAAACTACGAGCCCGGAAATAATTCCCGACCCGGTCGTGAAGAGGAAGAGGGGGGAGGTCCCGCAGAGACCTAAACCTGCAAAACTTCCTAAGCAGTCAAAGAAAGGGAGGGATGTTACAACTAAAAGAGCCTTAATTTCTGCAGATATATCAAATATCGATATCTCTCAAGCAGATTGCCTACCCCAAGATGAAGCCTCATGACAGAGGTTGGAAACCCTGATGTTTACCATGATAAATCCAATTACCTTGAGATTAGCCCACATTGAAGACAAGTTAAACGGTCTCGAATCACAAGCAAAATCAAATTTTCATATTACAGAGACATTACTAATTAAAAATAAGTCTTTACCCCTGTTAAACGAAAATGCCCAGATCCCTGAAGGTATTAACCAAGAGAAGAGTAAACGGGCGCTCGTCGCAAATCCAACAGTACATAAAAGGAAGAAGCCTGTACACCAAAGCTCGGCACCCCTTCCTGAGACCAACTTAGCTAAGAACATGGACGAATCCAACATTTTAGCTGATACCACCGGAAAATTTGCCCAAGGCCTAATGAGCCCAATTGGTGCTAACAAACTAAATAATATGGATGACGTAAACAATACATTAACGACTAACATTGTTAACGCACCCACTGATCTGAAATCGAGATATATTACTGCCGTAGAATATGATAGGGATAGGCTGGCTATGAAAAACACAGACAGTGGCAGCCTATTGTGAACGCCCAGACATGAGGTATAAGTTATTTCTTATTTTGGTCCAGAATGTTCTGCACAGATTTTATCTGACTAGGCTAAGGATGAGCACTTTACACTATTTAATTGCATTCCCAAGCATAGAGAAATGGCACCGAATTTTGCCACCTTGCCCATGTGACGGTAAAACCTTACAGTCCACTTTGCATTTTATTCTTTTTTGTCCTTTTTATATGGATATCCGAAAAACTGTATTAAAACTGTTTTTTTTTTTAAATTAGCTTTTTAACTATAAGGAAGCGTTTAATTTAATATGCCGCTTAGACACTATGAAAATAATTAGCTCTGTAATCTGCTTCATACAACAATCAATAAGAAAAAGAAAAGACTATGCACTTTTGGACGCTTTGCTGTATGAAAAAGAAGACGATTGATTTCATTCTCTAATCGTATTTTCTTGCACTGTTCGCACTTGCACTTTATCACATGAATTTGTGGCAGATTGTATTTTATAAAGTCTTGGAAAATGGATTTGCTATTTTATTGCGCTATTCTCCCCATTAAGTCCAAATCTGTACATATTTTATCAGAATTAATTATTGCTTACGAATAATAGTCAGAATGTATTTTTTATTTTTATTTTTTAGATATATGTGTGTTAGTATGCTTTTATGGTGTTTGCCTTGTTGTCACCGAATAAAGCCGTTTTGATTTGATTTGATTTGAGCAGCGACAATTCTAGCATCAAGATTGCAGCGAGGATCTGGAGTATATACACACAAGAAGCGCTGGAGTAAATCATGGAGAGGAAATAGAGGAAAAGTCTATAATCTTTGAAGATTTGGATACTTTGTCCTGCTTACTACTGTAGGAGGTTAAGTGTGCACTAACCCGATGTCAAGTACTTAGGCAGGTTCTTCAATGTGTCTGAAGTTCAATAAAGACCTGGACACCTTAACTCAGGGAGACGCTGATGCGCAGGTGGGAGCAAGGAGGAAGACATTGAGGGAGTGGATGCCAGGGTAACCACCAGTTCAGTTGAACTTTAAGGAGACTGTATTTCTTCTTCGTTCTGGCAGTAATTTTCAGGTAAGTGGGAGGGGTGAAGTTTGCTTTACAGGGATTTGGGTGGAGTTTATAAAACCCTCTTGAAGGCTCAATATTTATAACTAGATCACGTGCAGCACATGGGCCACATGGCCGTCTAGAAGGTTCTCGAACCTTGGGGAAAAGACATGTTAGTACACTCTCTCTGACCGTACAGAATGGGCAAGTGCAACATGTTGAGCGGAACCAAATAACAAGAAACAAATGCATCATTTTCACTTGAACTTGTATAGTAGAAAACAACACCAAGGTCCCAGTGCCAGCTAGAGCAAGGCTTACAGAATTCTGGGGGAAGCTTGCAGGGATTTAATAGAAACCCACACCAAGGCCCTAGCGTAACTAAGCTATTGGTTCACTGGATGTGGGGAATGCTTGCAGGGGTGCAAGCATAATGAGAATTACAGGTGATGGGGAAGCATCAGTCATGAGGGCACTGGGGGAACACTAGCCATGAGGAATACTAGGGGCACATCAGTCATGAGGGTGCTGGGAGAACATCAGTAATGAGGGCTGCTGAGGGAACATCATCAGTCATGAGGGAGCTGGAGGAGGACATCATTAATGATATCATATCAAGGCATAAAGCTCCACAGGGGTAAAGCAACGTGAGCCTTACATGCTAGGCCCACTGAACAGAGGGCACATGAGGGGGTTGTGATAGTAACTCAGTCAAAATTCAAATCACACTTAACTTTGGACTTTAAAGTTCTATACCAGGTTAACAGAATTTTGGGGATTTTTTTCTGGTTGAGGAACAGATAAACGAGAAAACATTTCAACTAAAATCATATGAAGAAAGTGAGCTTATAGACAAGTTATTAGCCTGCTTGACCAATGCCAAATCTAACAATGATGCTATTTTAGAATTATTGATCAAGACACAAATTGTCTTGTCAACCTCGGTAATGTTATTTAAAAGGTGTTTCTCAGCACTATCTTCAAGTCCGACATCTAAATGTGTTTCTCAGAAAGCAATAGTAACACCTCTTGATCCAATTCATTTTCAAAAGCTTGGTTAATCCAGTTACACCACAAAGAGATCAAGGAAATGTTGGCTAAAGTGGCTAATTCGAAAGCTAGTGAAAGTGATTATTCCAATCAAGGTATATAAATATTTCTTCCCTCAACTTCAGGCTATTTTATTGAACTTTTAATCAAATGATTCTGGGTAATCCAATTTCAATATCATTTTCTGACGCAATAGTGGTTAGCAAAAAAAAAGGGTAAATCACCAAATAATCCTCATTCTTATAGGCCCATCGGTGTACCCAATGCTGACTCCATTTTACTTACAAAAGTATTGGCTAATCGGATTATGCCTATTGGCCAAAAGTTGATTCATATTACTCAAAAAATAGTTTTGCCTCAGAAATCAATTACAGTCAACACTAAGTTATTTTATCCAGGCTATTGATTGATATTCAGCTGATAACACAAAAGCTGCAGTTATGATAATCGACACAGAAAAAGCATTTCATTTAGATAATTGAACAGCTTTGTTCCAGATTATTAATACTTTTCATTTTTCTGATCAATGTATCCACATATTTAAAAATTGTACCCAGAAGCCCATACTAGAATCGCAAAAATCGAAATTAAGATTTCTCAGGGCACTCGCCAGAACTGTTTGATGTCCCCTATTTTGTTTACATTTTTTTCATCAAACCCTTGGCAAATATACTTTACAATTATGAGTCCATTCTGCCTTCCCTTTTTGATATGTCTAAATTCAGAATGTTTGCCCAAGTATGCTATATATTTTTCCAGCAGAAAATCCAATTTTCAAAAGGTGTCCGAAATCAGTAGGCATATGGCCGGTTCATATCACGCCTTGCCACCTGAGGCTCTACATACTGTTGCTAATGCCACCCTCTATTTCTGTAACTTTCAATTCTGTAAAATGAGACTCACTGCAATTTCTACCTTCCACTGCTCCTGCCAGTGACTGCATTCCAAACATGAGCCCTTCTTCCTATTGTTTATAGAAATAGTAGCACAGATGGGGGAACTGGTGTAAGATGCGTGGAAAAAAGCCACGAGGCCCTTGGAAAAAGACAGGAGGAAGTTAATTTCCTTTACTTATTTCCTTCTTCACTTTGCTGTTAGTTCATTTCCTTAACTTATTTTCTTCTCCATTAGTTTGGTAGGGCATTTCCTTAACTTCATTTTTTTTCATTAGGGCATCTCAGATTGTAAGTTGTAAATTTTTCACATTGGTCTTTTCTGTTTGTTGTTCGGAGATGAAACATGAAATATTATACTTACTTACTAATGCCTACTACCTCTCCTGTGGTATAGGCCATCAACAATAACTCTCCAGCCATCTCTGTCCTGGGCTTTTCTTTCAATCCGACTCCAGGTGTAACCCATTTCCTTGTAATCAGCTTCTGTGTCTTTTTATAATTTCTTCATGAGCAGGAAGTTGGAAATTCTGCTGCCATAGGCTGTTGTTGCCGAGGGTGTTTGGCAAGCGAATTTGGAGGATTTTCCTCAGACATGTGTTGAGGAAGTTCTGAACTTTGTTGGTCATGGTCACTGTTGCCCTTCATGTTTCTGCTCCACAGAGAAAGGCCGTTCTTAGGGGCGTGGCTAGCAGCCGACGAGTATGGCCAGTAGCTAAGAGAGCTCCCACATCCCCGCCGACTAGCCTGAATAATCCTGTGTCGTAGGGAGCTGTAAACTCACTCCGGGAGTGAGGCACGGCTTGGGCGACCCGCTGTGGGTGAAACGATGGTGAAGAGAGCCCTATACGGCATGCCAAAGTAAGCCGAGCGGACAAAGACTGAGGCACCAACATTGCGGCACACAGACATGCGATGGTGGCGTATGGATTCCAGTAGCGCCTGCACGCCGCAGCTCCATCGAGACAAGTTGCGGATCAGGGTCAGAGAAGGTGGCCGACCCGGTGGAAGAGGCGAGAGCAGAATCCAAAATACAGCAGTGGATGACCGGAGATAATGGGGTAGACGTCCTGGGGTGGAGGCCGCATATCGAGGCCCCGGCTTAAACGACCTGCCTCAACCGGGCCCTGCTGGAAAGGGAATACCTGCGGACCAGGGGGGGATCGGAGACACCCGGGGGTAGGATCGACAACTAGCAGACGTCATCGAGGCTGTTCAGGAGCAGCACCCCCTCGCCTCCACGCGCAGACCGGAACAGAGACCTGGCCTCTGCGCCACGGGAGGCGAGCAATCAACTGCTTAGCTGAGGCCGTTAGACACAAGTGACCCGATCGAGCGAAATCCCCCTCCCGAGTGTACTCACTCATCTCCTGCAGCTCCAGAATGAGGGGCGGTGAATCCTGGCGGGACCTGGGTTGCACAAGTACACCACCAGCAGAGAAGCTGAGGCTCAGTCAACAGCTGATGGCAGGATCCCTGAGACCGGGGGTGTCCCAGAGGCAGCCAGAATAGACTGAGAGGAAGGAGGGCACGAGTGAGAATAAAGGGGGCGCGTGACCACCACCACCTGAAGCAGCACATTCATTGAGCAGCGTGAGTGGTTCTCCCCCCCTTTCTGGCCATGGATGTCAGCAACCTCTTGAAAGACAGCGACGAGCACCTAGAGACTGCCCTGGTCCATGCGCAGCTATTGTTGCAGCAGTGATAGACTACGGCACAACCTCGCCTAACCAGAGATCCATGGGATGAGCGGGTGATTAGTGCGCAGCTTGTTGAGCCCCTACTGTGGCGGAGTGCACAGACGCAGTGAGTTCCCTCGGACAGAGAGGAGACTTGAACATTGGGAGCCAGAGAGAAACCCGACAGGGTAACCCGACAGGCCAACGGCGAGATTGCCTGAATCGCTGGGTAGGCGGTGGGAACTACAGATGCTGTCCCTGATTCTACCATATTTTTGACGTCTTCAAGCTGCGCACATGGCAACAGGCAGGGGCCCAAAGGCTAAAGCGCAAAATAAACTTGCCAAATTTGCCTGGAATAAAACAGGGGATGACTGAGAAGTGCACCAAATGGAGAAAACAGAAGCGCAGAATGTCCCCAAATAAGGGTCGGAACCAACGCTCCATGACGTTATGGCGGCCAAAGCGGAGTGCGCACCTCTCTGGACTCAGTTAACGTAGAGGTATCTCTCATCAGAGCGGACTTTCGCAAAATGGATGAAAGGGTGAAGGAACTCATAATTGTCATGACAGCGCTGCAGACTGATACTTCTCAGCTCAAAACGCAGGTGGTTGAGCTACAGAATAGACAGGAGCGAATGGCGCAACAACTTGATGAATATGAAGGACGAGCCCGTCGCAACAATATCCGTATACTAGGTGTTCCGGAGCGGGCCGAGGGGCCAGCAGCCAACCTGTATGTAGAGGAATTGATAACCACGCACCCACAACCCAAGACCTTGTCACGGTACTTCTCGATAGAGAGGGCACATAGGGTGCCGGAAGGCAGGCCGAAACCTGGGGCCCCCCGCGAAACCTCATCGCCCGTGTCTTTAATTATCGGGACAGAGATGTCATACTGCAGACAGCGAGATCCAGCCCGCCTCTAAGGATTGATAACAACAAAGTCACATTCTTTCTGGATTTCACGGCCAAAGTTCAAGCCCAGCGATGCAGCTTTCAGGCAGTGAAAAAAGAGCTCCTGGACCGGGAAGTGAAATACGCCATGCTGTTTCCGGTGAAGCTCAGAGTGGAGTCTGACGGCAGGACGTGGTTCTTCACGTCGCCAGAGGAAGCATGGGATAGGTTGGAGGGGTGGCGCAGGGTGGGGTGCCAAAGAAGGGATTGCAATGGAGGACCCAGGCCGCAGAAGGGGAACTTAGATGATACATCTGTAGATGGCTCCGCTGCCATGAACGCGAAGGAGACAGAACCTGCATAGACCTTGGGGATGAGGCATGACCGCCGGTAGCTCCACGAAAGTGCAAGTGTCACAGAAGTGGTGAGACTGTTCTTAAGACTTACATACAAATGTGGTTGCTTGGAGATTTGATTGTTGCATAATTAGTTTTAATCGCACCCCACTGAGGGAGATGCTCCCAGGACACTTTACTAGTATGGACAATGGATAGATGGCAACAGGCAAGATGTAAGGTGCAACTAGCGGGGATGGGGGCTGACTAAGCCCACGACTTTGCTGAATTTCAGGGGGAGAGAGGCACTCTGCCTAGTTGGGGAGTGGGTAGTTTTAAAACCACGGGCAGGGGGGCAGGGAGGGGGGCAGGTGAGGGGAGGAGGGATGGGTGTTCACTTTTTTGATGTTTGGTTGACTTGCAACGTGACAATTGTATATTGCTATGTACCGATGTCCTAGCCGGTTTCAGCAGAGGGGGAAATAAGCAGACGAGAGTTACACGGGTTCTGCTAGTATCGAATGCAACTGTTTCATTATCATTGATTTACTGTATTGCGATTTTCGCCGTGGTACAAGATGGGGGATGAAAGAGATCGGTCACTCTCTATTCTAACCTGGAATGTAAATGGGATGGGGGATAAAATCAAAAGGAGAATTGTCCAACAGTACTTGAAGAGACAATCTCCAGACCTCGTACTTGGTCAGGCATAAAAGCAAAGCCCTTACTAGTTGGGGGTACAAACTCCTAGTACATGCAGACTACACCACAAGCTCCAGGGGAACGGGTATCCTGGTTAAAAGAAGTTCACCTCTTATTGTGCACCGTACGTGGGCAGACCCTGGGGGACGATTTGCTGTTTTAGAGGCCCAGTGGGAGGGGAGAGCGCTCAACGTGATTTCACTATACCTGCCGCCAGCATTGGGTAAGGAAGCCCTGGTAGACCTTGGTAATAACTGACTGATCTTCCCATGGGCACCTTAATCCTGGGAGGTGACTATAACATGACGATGGATGACACAATTCATAAGCACCCACAGCGGCCTGGAGCAAGATCAAATGGGCTCATGGCAGAATTCACCACAGCTATGGGGCTGACCGATGTGGGGCGAGCACTCAAACTGACTGACACACAATACACTTATTTCTCCAATGCATACAAGAGCCTATTTCGTATTGATTACCTTCTAACACATACAGCCTCATTAGGTAACTTTAGGCACCCCCAAGCCTTGCCGTGAGGTATTTCGTATCACTCCCTGGTCAGGATTGAATTCACGCACTGGGAACGACAGCCACGCACCACTATTGTCCTCAACCCGTGGCTGCTGAAGTTCCCTGACATAAAAGAGGAACTATGCACGCAAACGGGTAACTACTTCAAAGAAAATCTGGGCTCGGTTGACTCTGCACAAACCATATGGGAGGCATATAAAGTGGTCTTGAAGGGACAAGCCTTGTCCTTAAAAATTGGGTCTATTCAAAAGAAGTGTCGATTATTAGTTCAGGTGGAAGAAGAACTCCAACAACTGGAGTCAGACCATGCGAATAGTCCATCGGACGACACTCAACATCGCTTGGCGCTTAAACAAGAAGAGTACAGAATTAAAACTAGAGAACATATTATGGCCAAACACCACAGTATCCAACACAGACTGTGCAAATTGGGTGACAGGGCCGGCAACACCCTGGCATGGTTGGAAAAGCGAGAACAGGGAACTAGATGGGTGCCCAGGCTAAGACTGCCAAGTGGCGAGACACTTACCCACCCCAGAGACATAGCGGAGGCATTCGTAGATCACTTGGCTAAGATATACTCCCCCTCTACCACATACACAGCTGAAGACTCTCGTCAACTCCTCTCAGACAGTGACATGCCGACACTCTAAGAATCAGATAGAGACACCCTTGATGAGGACCTAATGGATGATGAGATTCAAAGGGCCATCGGTCAAATCAACTCAGGAAGGCGATGGGGCCGAATGGCACTCCCATTGAGTTTCTAACAGTAATGGCCCCTCAAGTAGCCCCGCACCTGAGAGCTATGTACAATGAAAGCTATGAGAAGGGGCAGCTGACTAAAGACCAACATCTGGCTACCATAGTAGTTATCCGTAAGCCAGGGAAGCCTGGGGACAGTTGTGGCTCGTACAGGCCTATCTCCCTGATTACCGTAGAGGCTAAAATCCTAGCAAAAGTCCTGGCCATACGACTCGTTGCAGTTATTTCTTCCCTAGTCAACCCTGATCAATCTGGCTTTATGCCAGGGAGAAATACAGCACTCAATATCCGTCGTCTCCATAATGTGCTGGCACGCAGGGAATTCTTGGAAGAAGATGCAGTGGTGCTGTCGTTGGATGCTTCCATGACATTCGATTCTATAGAATGGCCATACCTATTTGAGGTTCTAGGCAGGGTGGGATTCGGCCCCAAGTTTCTGGGTTGGGGGAAATTGCTGTATACTGATATTGAGCGGCAAGTGAGAATCAACAACTACACGTCCCGCGTGTTCACGCTACAGAGAGGTACCCGACAGGGATGTCCTTTATCTCCACTGATATTTTTGCTCATATTAGAACCCCTCGCCGCGTGGATACGTCGCGACGTAATGGTAAGGGGGCTGAAATGGGCAGAGGACCAGGAAGACCGAATATCCTTGTATGCCAATGACATCCTATTGTACCTTGCCTCCCTCTATAAATCCATACACACTGTTTTAAACATATTCACGAATTTTGGAAAATATTCTGGATATGCAATCAATTGGAGCAAGTTTGTATTGTTCGTGCTTCGGGGGCAGGTCCCTCGTCTTCCAGTGAATTGTATGATAGAAGTGGCTAGAGAAGGGTTCCGGTATTTGGGAATATTTGTAATGTCAGATCCGGCTCTCTTTCACAACTATAATTTAGTGCCCCCGCTAGCCAGGCTACGAATGGATGTAAAGCACTGGCGGTCCCTGCCCTTGTCCCTAGTGGGCCGCGCCACCCTTTTCAAGATGCTGGCCCATCCGCGCTTTCTATATATTCAAGAGAACTGCCCAAACCATGTACCAGATGCATATTTCAAAGCAGTGGAATGTGCGGTCCGTACGCTGCTGTGGGATGGCAAGGCCCCTAGGGTGGAAATGAAAAAGCTAACGAAAAGTTGGTACGACGGGGGCATAGCATTACCAGACCTTAAGCTTTACTACTGGGCCTCACAACTGGTAGCCTTAAACCATTGGATGTATCACCTCCCTAACGATCCAGCCTACACTCTGGACAGATACCAAACAGACCGCTCGGGTTATCTAGGAGCCCTATATTCAAAAACCAGAAAACGTAGATATTTTGGCCCCACCTCACACACACACTAGGGATTTGGCACCAAGTGAACTCTCGACTGGACTGGGCTACCACCCTCACCAAAGCAACGCCATTGTGGTACGCCCAGAAACTAGCCATGCTATGTCATAAACCAGGGTTCGGCAAATGGGACATGATTGGCATTTCAGTGGTAGGAGATTTGGTTAAAAAGGGTTCTATCCTCAGTTTTGAGGAACTCCGGCGACACTATCAAATGGCTCAAGGAGAACTGTTCAGGTACCTGCAAATACGGCACACCTTACAGACGGCTTTTCCAAATCTCAAAGACATACCAGAATCATCGCCATTAGAAGATCGATTGCTAGATGGGCCACTACATTCGAAAGCCATATCTTTAACATACAAAAAACTGTGTAACAACCTGCCTGATACTTTTCGTAAACTGAGAGAGCAGTGGCAGAGGGACTTGGGACCCATTGATGATGAGGATTGGCAGTCGGCCCTAATGTCCCCCAGGGAAGCAGCCATCACACTCTGCTTTCGACTGGTACAGCTTAGGATTTTACACCGGTCCTATATGACAGGGACCACCTTGGCTAAAATAGATGCAAGACCTGATGACCTCTGTCTGAAGGGTTGCCAACAACCGGCCACCTTCTATCACACTATCTGGGTTTTCCCTGCTATCCAGCATATATGGGAGGGAGCCACAAATCACATTCAGACCGCACTGGGAAAAGAGGTAGTTCTCACACCACAGCTGGGACTGCTGAAATTGAACAACAGCTGGTGAAGCTAGGATACACATTGTTCAAGTGGGAACTGGCGAGAGGGTGGGGAGAGGAACCCCACTTTCCTCTTCTGTATGGGCGAGAGAAGTTGACAAGTGCATGATAGCGGAGAAGAAAGTATTTATAACCCGGTGTGCCCCAAAAAATGGGACACAAAATGGACCAAATGGAATGTCTATCTTGGAGACTTATGTATATCCCTAATGGTGGAATTGGAAATGCGCAGAACTGAGAACAGAGATGTAATCAATTAATGTATATGCTTTGACATCCCCTGAATAATATACAAATGTATGTGTAACTGTAATATATCCTAATCGGTACTATATTTATGATTGCTAGTGAATTCAATATAAAAAATTAAAAAAAGAAGAAAAACAAGCCTGTTCTTGGTTTGCAGCGTTAGGTCCTTGGAGCACCAGATCTTCTTTAACTGAATGAAGGCAACCCTTGGCTTGTTGATTCTTGCCTTGATATTGGCATCTGTGCTGCCCTGCTTGTCCATGACTCTGCTAAGGTAGGAGAAGGCCTCAACCTCTTCCAGTGCATCGTCTTCAAGAGAGACTGCAGTTGTGCTGGCCGTTTGAGCCTTAAGGTTCTTGGTTTTTCCCCTGTGGGGGTTGGGGCCAGATTGTGCTATTGTGGCTGCCACTTTGTCTGGAAGAGTAGGACCAGGTCATTTGCAAAGTGCAGGTTGTCGAGCTGCGTCCAAGGTGTCCATTGGATTCCATTTCATTTCCTTGCTTTGGATTTCTTCATGGTCCATTCTGTGGCCAGTAGGAAAGGCAAGAGCAAAAACCCTGGCAGACTCCAGTCCTCACTTGGAAGGCTTCAATGAGTTGTCCTCCAAGGACTATCTTGTAGGTCATTCCCTCGTAACAGTTCCTAATGATTCTTACGAGGTTATCTGACACACCGTATTGGTGGAGTACTTTCCAAAGTGTCTCTCTGTCCACACTGTTGAATGCCTTTGCATAGTCAATGAAGTTGGCATAGTAGGAGGAGTTCCATTCCATCAACTGATTAATGATGATGTGCAGTGTTGCAATCTGGTCTGTGCAGGATCACCTTTGCAGAAGCCAGCTTGCTGATCTCGTAACTGAGCACTGACTTTTTCCTTTACTCTGTTCAGTTTGATTCTGTTGAACACTTTACCTGGGGTTGTTGGAAGAGTTATGCCTTTGTAGTTTGTGCAGTTACTCAGGTCATCTTTCTTGGGGATCTTGATCAGATTTCACTCATTTCTCTCTGATGGCACCTTTTCCTCTTCCGAGATCCTTCCAAACATGAGGGAGAGCATGTGTGCAAACGCCTCAATGCCAGCATTCAGTGCCTCTGCAGGAATGTTGTCAGAGTCTGCTGCCTTGCTATTTTTGCCATATTTCTTTCTTGGTTGGTCTGCTGCAGTTAATTGGCAAGTCCTTGTTAGCCAGCTTCATATGTGATGGAGACTGTGGCACGGGCTGGTTCAGCAGATCTTGAACGTGCTCCACCCATCTTTGTTGTTGGCTTTCATTACCCGTGAATATCTTCCCAGCTTTGTCTTTTGCAGGTCTTGCTGTATCTGCCGGAGAGTCTCCTTATTATGTCGTAGAGTTCTTACAAATTTCCATGGCTTGCTGCTTCCTGGGCTTCTGTGGAAAGACCATTGATAAATCTTCAATTGTTTTCTGTTAAGCTTCTCTTTGCTTCCTTGTTGGTTTTGGTGTGTTCGCCTTTAGCTTTCACTTTTTCTGCTCTTGTTCAGCTGGTGTTGACTGCAGCTTTCCTTTCCTTTCTCACTTAGATTTTGCAGAGTCATAGTGGAGATCCATTCTTTATACTGGTGTTTCCTGGGACTCAGTACCTTCTGGCAGGTTGAATTCACTGTTACTATGATCTTTTCCCACTGACTTTCGATTGGGTTGTCCTGTAGTTCTAGCAGGACTTGAACCGTGTTACTGAGGGTGACAGAGTATTCACCTTGTTTCTGTACATCTTTGAGCACAGTGGTGTTATTTCACTGGAGTTGATTTGTCAGTTCCATCCATGCTTTCTTCAGCTTTAGCCTGGCCATGACAATGTGATAATCTGATGCCACGCCCACTCCTCTCATCGCTCTCGCATTCTGCAGGGACCTTCAGAACTGCTTGGCAATGCAGACATGGTCAATCTGATTCTTTTCAATGGTCTGGTGACTCCCATGTTGCCTTGTGTATTCTTTTGTGTGGGAATACACTACCACCTACCACCAGACATTTCAGGGACCAGAGATCTGTGAGTTTTTCACCATTCTTGTTCATGTTGCGAAGGCCATGGTTGCCCATGACTTCTTGGATCCCAGTGTTGTTGCTTCCAATCTAGTAATTGAGGTGCCCCATTAAAACGGTGATGTCTCTCTCAAGGCATTTCTCCAGGATGGACTTAAATCTGTTGCAAAACTGTTCTTGTACCTATTCTTTGCTGGAATTTGTAGATGCATAGCACAGGATATCATTCATGTTGATCATCTTTTTCTTTGTGCGAAGGTATCTCTGATGGTTCAAATTAGAGCTCTGTTTGCTGCTGGCATTAACATCAATGCTACTCCATGAGTATGTGGTGTGCTCTCTTTCTCGTTTCCAGACTATAGCAGCATTCCTCCTGGAGCCAGTCTTCTGTCCAGACTGTGCCCATCTAGTCTTGCTGATGGCAAGCAGGGCAAAGTTGTATTTCTTTATCTCCACTGCAACTTTGTCTGTCTTGCTTGTTTTGTACATGGTCCTCAAGTTCTATGTATTGTGCAAAAGCAGGCGGAATGGCTTTTTGGCTTCCAGGGATCTTTGGCTTTCACCATAAGACGTCATAGCTCTCCATGAAGAAGATTCCTCTCTCCCTAATGTGTTTTGGCCTTTTGTTTGACTTTTCTGTGGCTAGAGTTTTTTTACATAGTGGGGTAGCTAGTCCCACACGTAGACCTTCTCCTTTGCTGCTGGGCTTGGGACCGGCCATAGCGGGGTTGAAAGAAAATGGTTTTAATTTTAGAGTTTGCTTTACATTTTCGCTCAGGTGCACAATCCCCTTTTTAAAATGTTTTTTAAGCATTTCTTTTTTCCTGTTGGGCCACTTTTATTGATTTTCACTTCATCAAACTCCTCGCTGCTGAGGGTCATTCTTCTAATATTTACTTTAATTATGCCAGTACAGAACAGCAGCCAAATTATGACATATTCCATTATGACAAACTAAAGTGGCCCAACACTGTTTTCTTCCGGGGCCGCGCAAATCCTGCTCAGGGTTGTAAAATGGAGAGCCACAAGTGGAATACAAAAAGCACATTTATTTTTGTGGAATTATACAAAACGAAATGAACTTGCTTAGCACGCTGATGCAAATCAGTCATGTCAGGAACACAGTTGTTATGGACCTCTATTTGACAGGATTTAATATTTAAAAAGACCAAATTAAATTACTCTGTAATCAGTACAAAACAGCGTCTCGGCAATTTGCATTTTATTGTTCTATCAGGAACGTGATTGGGAGCAGACTCGTATTTAACCTTCCTGTGAGAGGCACTTAAACATTACCACACGATGCTTTCTTTCTCTTCTTCCATTATTTATCTGGATAATTCCACATGTGAACGGGATTCCAATTAATTATGAAGAGGATGGAAGTCACCTTTAATCACAACCTTATTATCGCTCTTTGTCTTCTTCTCCAATCATAAAACTATTTAATTGGAGTGTCCCTTAAGGAAGTGGAAATATACATCTATAGAATTAATCTTTGATGTTCAACATTGGCCTGAATTATTCTGCTGAGTGTATCTCTAGCTTCAGACACCCGTTCTCATTTTCAGGAAGCCAAGCTGTTCTTTAATGCTGTTTTGACTTGAGTATCCCCCACTCTCTTTCTGCAATACATTTAGGCCCAACTGTACTAAAGGATTATACTGGTGCTTGTCCAAAGCTGATCAAACAGCAATGACAATCAATTTTCATCTGCAAAAGCGATTTTGTGTCAAAAGATGATTATTAAATTATGGAAGGAGATACGTCTGGGAAAGGACAACACAAAACAATAAGTTTGTGGCAGCAGTCCCAATTTACTGAAGGAGTGTGATCTGGTTTTCTACCAAATCCAAGTGAAACCACCTGCAAGTGAGGGGTCAAACATGCTTTGCACTGTTATTCCTTTGTGTAATGTGTGCTTAAAAGTGCATCACACATCTTACAGGTTCAGTTGTTTTGCTGTTGTCTCTACTCAAGGATTTGTACTGGAGAGTGTACGTCGAGTACAAACCCTGCGCTAGGCACACTGGCTCTCCTTCTGCCATAGTGCGCGACTGACAGTAGCGCTGAACATCTAGGCGCCTCTGATGATGGTGTTCACAGGTGGTTCTTTCTAAATCTGTCGCTACACTATTTTTATCCTTCGAGCAATGCAGCATTCAATTTTCCGCCAAGCCTACTTTTCATGAAGGAAAGTAAATCTTTGCCTCAGTTTCATAAATAATCATTCATATTTGAAATCTCAAGGTCATAGTAAATGCAACTATGTAGTAATACTAAGCAGTGGTGTAGTAAACTCCCACTTCTGCAGCTACTGCAGTTGCTGCCACAGGACTTTATGAGCCACCTTCAGACTGAAGTTAATAAATAACAGTTCACAGGAATGGCATGGCTCTAGGAGGAGGTGGGTTCAAGCGCAAGCAGAGGAGTGATGCTCAGTATTGCTGAGAAAACTCAGAAGAAAGGAGACAAAGGGGGCAATTAAAGAGTGAAGGAGAGACAGAAATAATGGAAAGAAAAATGATGTTGCTGAGAAAATAAGAAAAGACTGGGGAAGAAAGACGAAATAGAAAGGGGCAAAAAGAACGGAAGAAGTCCTTCAAAACCTTCATGGTAGATCACCCAGGTTTAGCACATTGGCAATAATGTATTTTTTGCATATTACAAGAGTGTGCTATAGAATGAACCATTTTTAGGTCGAGCCTAGGCAGCGCACATGTGCTGTCTTGAGAGACATGCTGTATTCAGTCTGTGAGCTTAGAGATTGCACCCTACTTTGGATTAGCTTTTGTCAGTGTTATTGAAATTCGTAGCCTATAAGGGGCTTTTGGTTGTTAAATGTCTCAACTTTTGCCAATAGTTAACCCCCATTGAGTAATGCTGCAAGGCTTGTATGCTTTTGTTCATAAATTTCGTGTCTGTGGTCTAAATCTGCTTCTTTGCATATTGAATCGCCGCATATGAAATGTAGGTTTAGGGGAATAACAACAGAGCATATTGATGCTTCTGTGTGACCTTGACTGTGAAGTGAGGGTTGGTATGGGAAACGGAGAACCCCTCTCAGGTTGAGACAAAAAACATATAAAATGTGTAAAGGAAAGCTCTCTAGATCTCTAGAATGTAGTTTACGTAAAGGAGTGCATTAGAATGGGTTTACTGTGCATTATGAGTTCTCAATTCCACACGGATTGCAACCATATGCCATAAAGTGACATGGGCATGAATGCCAATTTAGAGTAGCCAGATCGGTGTGGGTGCTCTTCCTCTTCAATTTTCCTATAGTATACTGGTACTGCCCCTTTTGTTGTTGGGATCATATCATACAAAATGTGTGCCTGGGCAAAAATTGGTTTACTCATGTCCATTTGTACAGGCGCAGTCATGATTCTGTGATTTTTGTACTTTAGCACCAGTCCTTTGTTGTAATTTGCACAGACATGCAGACTACATTGTTTGTCAGTTAGTGCCCGTTGTGCCAAATAGGTTGCCAAATTTCTATCAGGAAGGAGCCACTCTGCATATTCTCATCTGACAGATGGACACAGGTTTGCAGGAAAATTTTACTTGTGGAATCTTTACCTTCTCTCAGGTACTTTGTTTTCAACACAACCCACTTTTGTATCAGTAAATCTGGAAAACTGGAACCTCAAAGGTTGTATGACATTTATTATTATTTACCAAATTTTCCCTGGCCATTAACATTTTCAAAAACACTTTACCAGTTTCCCATGTGGAAACTAGGATAAAAAACGTGAGTGTTACATAGGTATCTAGAGACGGGACACACAGCATTGGAATCTTTCATAACAGTTCCAGCCTTTAAAGGTGTGTGTGTGTTAGTGTGTGTCTGTGTGTGTGTATTCTTATGAAACCCAAAGAAATGTCTATGGTCCCTAACAAGTCCATTAAGATTATCATGCCAATCAGCGCAACCACAGTACCACACAGGCACAACACCATTAATACAACAAAGGCTACACAAGAGCAACAAAACCTATAGCATGTATGTAGGTATTTATGTGTGTATGTCTTTATGTTGTATTTGCACAGTGCAACAACCTTACCAAAAGACAGCAAAGCTTTATAGAGTTTTAAAGATACAGTCAAAGTTTGGTAGACGGGGTGGCTGGGTTCTGTGAGAAGAAAGGGACTGTTACTGCACTGGGATGTAGTGCTTTTAAAGAGGTGTGTCTTCTGACGTCACAAGGGAGCGCTCTTAAACTCTTCAGCAGCTGTAGTGGAGCCCAGCAGCAGATCTTCTTTGCCATGACCGCAGCGCACTGCCTCTGCTATGAAGGCTGTAACTTCTGTTAGAGAATCATGCTGGCCATCCACATATTTCCACTCAGCATAATTTCACTCAATGCCACACAGTTCCACTCCATATAATTCGACAGCAGACCACATATCTCAACTCAACAACAGAATTACACAACGTACTACTTGCGTCCAATCCACACCACAGAATTCCACATCTTGCCACAAATTCAACAGCACACCACATAATTAAACTCCAATACATCCCACTCCACTACACAAAATACCATTCCACATAATTACACTCCATGACACCAATCCCACTTTACATAATTCCAGTACACTTAATACCACATATATAATATACACATAATTCCACTGCACACCATGCCACATAATTCCACTATACAAATCCACTCCACACCAGACAATTCCACCACAAACAATTCCACAACTAACAATTACAATCCAACGCACATATTTCTACTCCACACCACATACATCTACTCCACTCTAAACCAAAACATATGGGTAAAAGACATTGCCCTTTACAACACCAATAGCTCTCTCACAAATGCAAGACCTATTGCATTGCAAATTCTTGTTCATTTTGTAAGTGTTCTTAAGAGAAGGACAACCCCAGGGCACAAGTCGAGGGTACAAGCAGGTGGGCGTTGTCCACACAGTATTCTCACAGATTGCATGCTATCCACCCTTCTAAGAAGTTGGGCCCCACTAAAATATATAGAACTCGTTCCAGAATAATTTTCAGACACCAGGAGAAATTCAGCGAATCCTGCACATAGTCTGCTTTCGTTCAGAGTCACAATGTACAGGTGATGAGGGAGCTTTGCTATTTCAAATTCTAGCAAGTTGCAAAACAAAGGGTAAAGTGAAGGGGCCATCAGGCCTCCTTTGTTTAAGTATCCTGGCTGGGAGCTATCTGGAACCTCATGCTTAGAAGCAGATGAAATGAACGGGAAACAAAGGTGCACAGGATGTTATCAATTCACATCTACTAAAGAGAAGCATACTTTTGACTTTGATCATCCCTGTATATAAGAGATATGCATGCATGTACTGTAAGAATGTTGGATGTGTTGGCCTCAACCAGTATTTACACCAACGACAATTTAATACCACAGTTTTTTTTATTTCTGTCATGCGCTACTCATACCAATGCAGGGTGTCAGAGCACTTTACATCTCACATACACATTATAGATTGACAATAAATCATATGTGTGTAAATCAATGTATAGGATGTGTTACAATGTGTGGGGGTCACATGTCCTTCATAGCTCATTGTGCTATATTAGAAGGATTGCAATATTAGAACTACAAAATAACAAGAGGACACCTGGGTTAAGAACAGTAACCCATTTTACTGACAACATAAAATAAAAGTAAACACAAGGAGATGATGGACGGAGCGCTGAAACATTTCAGACATTCACCCCCAGTCACAAATCTGGGTTGAATCCATCATCGTTCTTTAGCTCAATTCACCACCCCAGTTTAGACACAGCTATATGCAAATCATTCTTGACCCTGTGCCTCATGGGAACAGTCCAGCCCGAAATGCCAAGCCATGTCTTCCCTGGACCGGCAAACAAGCATCCTGGGACCGGTTTCTGTCTAACAGCCCTCATCAGCCAGGCTAGCTTGAATCCAGTGGCAAAGTGAGTGAGGGACCCACGTCTGGGCTGAGCCTGCCAACTTAGGGTGAACAAAGAAAAACACAAGGAGATGATGGACGGTGTGCTGACACTTTTCAAGCATTCACCCCCAGTCACAGATCTGGGTTGAATCCATCATTGTTCTTTAGCTCACTTCACCACCCCAGTTCAGACACAGCTATATGCAAAACAGTCTTGACCCTGTGCCTCATGGGCACAGTCTAGCACCAACTGCCAAGCAATGTCTTCCCTGGACCGGAAAAAAGCATCCGGTTTCGGCACTCCGTCCCTCATCTCCTTGTGTTTGCTTTGTTTGCCCTAAGTTGGCAGGGTATGCCCAGACTTGGGTCCCTTGCTCACTTTGCCACTGGATTCAAGCTAGCCGGGCTGATGTGCGTCAACATTGCTATCACTGTCTCTGCTCCAATCTCATTGCGAGTGGGGCTGTAAAAATTGGAAAATTACCAGAAGTTTTAAAAACAGCTCAGTCTTCTGCTGGGTCTACCAGAGACAGAACACACCTCTGCCATTTGATCACCTACTGCTTTATTTCAAGCAACCTCTACTCCCAGAGCAAGCAACCTGTCCATGCTAACATACTGTGCCAGCTGACAACTCATAGCATTCACCCACAGCCCAATAATGCTTTACGGCATGATTTGATCAAGATCCTTCCTCAAAACATTAGATAATCTTGCATTGAGCCAATCTCCCGGCTTCACTATCTTCCATGATCATTCCACATCTAGGACTTATACTGTCGAGACTCCACAATTTCCTTAACTCATTACTGTCTCAAGAGTTCTCAACCCTTTTGAAAGGTTATTAGTGACCCATTTTATGTTAATACCACAGCCTACCTGGCCAACTACATCTTCCACAAATCAAATAAATGACATTCGTTGTACAAGAGCTTGTTAAATCAACTTTCGGCCCCATCCTATTTTAATTCAACAATGCAATCAATTTTGAGCCCACCGCTTCCAGTAATTTATCTTATGACGTCCAAGCCGATATGCCACCAAACTACAGTCCCTCCAGGATTTTTCACCATGCACTAATAGATATTGAGGTAAATAAAGTGCAAATTTTGAGGTACACTGTGATTTGTCCAGCATTTTTATGGCATTTTCTCTTATTCTATTCTGCGTATTCTGACAAAAAAGTATTGGACTTTCATAAAAGCATGTTAAACTATAATGGGAGTGGAGTTGTTAGCACATTGTAAAGTTGAGCAAAGTTGAGCACAACATTACCCGTACAATAAAAAGAACACACATCAAGAAGCCATTGTCCCACCACCATAAAGAATCCAATAGCTGGCACACCTTCACCTCCTTTCCATCGTATAACAATCCAGGAAGAATGCACATACCCAATACAAGATGTTCTGCTTTACTCTCATAAGTCCCAGTTATAAACAGTCTTCCCATACATACTTCTTCTGCCACGTTATCAGTCTCAACACAGTCACGGATGTCTTCCACTCCCAAATGCTGAATACCCTCCCAAAGAGTCACTTACTTTGTTGTCCTAACAGCCCCATACCCAAACTCATCCATGCATGATTTATAAACATAAATGTCCTGATGATTGCTTCCACTGGACAAACCTGGCTTTGTTTGGAGTAACTAAATAGTAGCAACCTGTCACTCATACCTGGCTAAATTGTCTTTGAGTTCTTTCATAGAGGTTCTTTGTCATAAACTGGTATACAAGGTTTTTTTTAAAACCTCTTTTTATTGAAAAGGAACAGTTGATACATTACATTGCACCAATTTTGTGTCATACAATTGTATGACACAAATCACAAATTATAATCTGTTCCATTTTACCGGGATACATTGTGTTATCATCACCATCCCTTGAGGACCCCCCTTTATCCATTATCATCATCCTACACAGCATGTCGCGATTGAGCCCCAGGTGCAATGTACAGGTAGCCTCTGTATTCATTCCACACCCGTCCCCATTTTTGGGGACAACCTCTGTTTTGATAAATAATCTTTTCAGCTACCATACACCAGTCCATGTCCTTCCAGTCGTTTAGCGATGGTGTTGCTTTAATGCCCAATCACAAACCATGCTTTCCCATTGCAATCTTCAGTGCCAGGGTCACCCCAGTCTGTTCGACCCCTCCCCAAATCCGTGGCATCGCATACAATAAGCAAGCCCTGGTGTACAAGGTTTAATGCTGGTTTAGTTTGTGGACACCCACTACTGCTGTAATTGTAATACACAGAGACAAACAAAGCAATTTCTAGTTTGGTTTTGGATCTATCTGTCATCTCCCACTCTTTGTTTGTGCTCAGAGTGTTCTTAGAGGCAAAACAGTCTACACTTTTAGGAACACATTACAGCCTTCTTGTCTTCTGATCAAAGAGTTGATGTGACTAGTTATTACTCAGTTCTCCCGCCATCATCTGCTTTTTTTTATCAAACAAACCTTCCTATGAAGCATTTGAAATAAGTCAAGTGTCAGTGGCTACATCCTTAAATATTCCATCTTCCTCATCCACATTTTTATAAGATGTTGTTTTGCTGTTGCAATGTTATTTTAGAAACCCAACTCCATCACACACAAGAGAGGGCCAGAGGAGATTTAAAAATCAACAGGTATTTACTCCCCAACCATTAAAATGGAACACAACAAAATGCAGAGGTCTAAAGACATAAAGAAATAAACAAAACCTAAGTTGTAAAGAAGTCACAAGCAACCCCCAAATTAACCTGTGCTGAACCTTCTGGTAGCTTGGCACAAAGCAGTTAGGCTTAACTTAGAGCCAATGTGTAAAGTATTTATAAAGCACTTCAAACAGTAATACAGTGAAAACACAACACAAGAAAAATCATGCACCAATTTAGAAGAATAAAGTAAAATGTAATACATTATTTAAGACTAAAATAAAAAACAAATTCAAACAATAGAACCAGAGATATGCAATTTTAAAGATTTAAGGTAACTATTGGGCCTAAAAGCATAAAGTGCCACTCGCGGTAATCTGGTTGTGAAAGTCACAAGCGCAGGCCGACTGCGTTGGAGTGCTGGCCAGATACGTGGACCAGGCTAGTCTTGCTGGAAGAGTTACCTTAAAAAATCAAAGTGTGAAGAGTTCTTTTCACTGGAGAGGGGTCTGCATAGATCAGTGAGAGCATTGTGGATTGTCGTTGATATAGCACGAAGAGCAGCCTGGGCGTCGTGCACAGTTGTCACTGTGTGGTGAAGATCCTGTTGGGCATCAGGGACGGTCATTACTGGAGCTTCCCGTTTGCAGTCACTGTGTGCTGTCAATGCTGAAGGGCAAAGTGCAGATCTCATGTTGATGGTTGTTGCTGGTGGCCTCTGTGGGGGAAAGAGTCAGTTTCACTGGAGCACCACATCGGCATATGGCAAGGGTGGCAAGACCTTGCCACAAACTGGCCCATTCACAATTGCATAGAGCCCAAAATGACAGAATTCCTCCTTTTCCTGGAAAGGGAGCTCAACTAATGAAACACCAAGGGCCGAGGATGTGAGGGGCACCTCTTGGGGATCAGGAACTCACTACAGCAGAGACCAGCAGGGCCCAAGCAAGTCCAGTTGCAGGTCCGGGCAGCATGTCAGCTGGGCAGATGCAGGGAGACCTCTGGAGTTTGTTATATCCCTGTAGCTCAGAACAGGAGGTCAGTCAGCTGAACCTAAAAATCACTTTAGCCTAGGAAGAAGGATGCTGGTCCAGTATTTCTTCTAAACAAGCAAGAAAGCAAGCTGCTGGCATCAGAGTTGCAGGACATCAAAGTGGCAGTGATTCCGACAGCATAGTGACACAGTAGTCTTTCTTCTGGGACTACAGTGCTAGTTGAAGAGCCAGGTCTTCAGCTTCTTTTGGAATTACAGCAACTATGTGGAGGTCCTTATATGGAGAGGTAAGTCGATCCAGGACCTCACCGCAAGATGGGAGAATGACCAGCCTCTGACTCAGCTACTATGAATGCAGGGTACTTGGTCTAGAGAGAGAGAGAGAGAGAGAGAGAGAGGCAGATCAAAGGTGTGTAGTGGGTGGATGAAAGTGAAGGCGTTTGAGGTTGGATGGTCCAGTGTTGTGCAGAGCCTTGAATGCATGCGTGAGGAGCTTGAACTGACAACATTTATGGATCGGGAGCCAGTGCAGATGCCTTAGGTGGGTAGTTATGCTGTTACGTCGACAGAGGTCTAGGATTAGTCTGGTGGTGGAGTTCTGGAATGGTCTGGAGTCTTTGAAGAAGGTGGGCTGGCCTTCCTGCATAGAGGGCGTTGCCGTGGGCCAGTCTGCTTGTGATGAGGGCCTGGGTGATGGTGGGCCTTGAGTCACAGGGGAACTACGCGTAGCATGCGCAGGATAAAGAAGCAGGTGGCTGTGACGGCCTTGACTTGTGAGGCCATGATAAGTGTGCTGTTGAGGATGTTTCTGGCACACTCAGTTGAGGTTGGTCAGGGGCCGAGCTCTGAGGGCCACCTGCAGGAGTCTCAGGGGGAGTTCTTGTTTCTGAAGCCCAGCACTTCCATCTGGCAGTATTGAGCATCAGGCAGTTTCCTCCATCCAGTCTGTGACACTGGTCATACAATTGTGAAAGTTGTTATTGGTGTTGGAAGAATCATCTGCGATGGCGAGTATGAGTTGTGTGCCATCTTCGTAAGAGATGATGTTGAGTCTGTGGAATTTGATGATGTAGGTCAGCGGTGTCATGTAAGTGTTAAAAAGGGTAGGGCATAGTGACGAGCCTTGTGGCATGCCACAGATGATTTCCTTGTAGGTGAAGGGTGGAGGCGCACTTGTTGGGTTCTTACTGTGAAGAAGGAGGTGATCCACTTGAGTGCTTCTCCCTGGATCCTAATGTGGTGGAGTCTGTCGACAAGCGCATAGTGTAAGACTGATTCGAATGCCACTGAGAGGTTGAGGACAATTAAAGCAGCTGTCTCACCTCACTCAAGAATGGTGCAGATGACGTCCATGGCTGTGATGAGGGCTGTTTCAGTGCTGTGGTTGCTATGGTTTCCGGTTGTGACCTGTCCTGGAGATGATGGTGTTCCAGGTGTTTGGCGAGTTTCTTGTTGCTTGCTTTCTCAATTACTTTGCCCAGTAAATGTAGTAGGGAAATAGGGCAGTCATTTTTTAGTTCACTGGAGTTAGCCGACGGTTTTTTTAGGAGGGTGCTGACCTCTGCGTGCTTCCAATTTTTGGTGAAAGTGGCTGTTGCTATTTAGATGTTGATGATGGTGGTGAGTTTGAGGCCGGTTTTGAGCCCATCTAGGTTGAAGCTATGGTGGGGCACTTGTCAGTGGCTGCCCATGAGTGTACTGTTTTCATGATGGAGGTTGGGTCCTGGTGGGTTTACTTCAGTAGCTGGGTGACTGTCATGCTAGTGGTGATGGTGGGGTGGTTGAGGAACTTGGACGGTTTAGGCTGAGGTTTGAAGTTTCTGTAGACAATGGCTATCTTATTGTGGAAAAATGCAGAGAGGCTGTTGTTGAGTTCTTGTGAAGAGGTGACATTGTTTGCTGTGGCTGGGGGTGTTGGAGAATCCCTTGATGAACGTGGAGAATTCCTTCTTGTTGTTGGGGCTGGCTCTGATTCTTGCTGTGAGGACTCTTTTCCTTGTTTCCTTCAGTTGGTGGTTATAGTAGTGGTTGAGTGCAGTTTTCAAGTGGTCCGATCGGTGGCAGTTTTGTTGGTTCTCCATCTCCTCTCTAGCTGTTTGCAGTGGCATTTAGAGTCCCTGAGATCTTCAGTGTACCAGTTGACTCGCTTCTTGGTTCTTCTGTATCTGTTGTGTTTGACCGTTGCAAGTGCGTTGGTGCAGTTTGTAATCCAGGAGATGATGTTTCTGACACCAAGGTCCAGAATGCTGGTGATTTCTGGATGGTTGGATGTGAGTTAGTTTATCCAGTCTGCTTCTGTGACATTGCTCCAGTTGCAGCCAGGTTGGCTGGGCCTTCCTTGTGGGGAGAGGGGGGGACTGTGAGATAGGGATGCTGAAGGGTACTGTGAAATGGTCTGCACATATGAGCTGAGTGGTGTGGCTGTATGTGATTCTGCTACTGGAACTGAAGATGGGGCCGAGTATGTGACATGCGGCATGTGTGGGGTTGCAGACAAGTTGGGTGAGTCTGCTGTTGTTTAGGCAGTTGATTTGGGGTCTGTGAGGTCATACAGAAGGATATGTACTCTTTGTAGTCAATGGCAAGGGGGTGATGATGTCTATGATGAGTTTTGTGAAACTGGTTCATGCTCCTGGGGAGCAGTGGCCAAGGGTTCCCTTGATTGTTGTTCTTTCAGAAGTCTAGAGTTTGAAGTTCATGTGTTCCATAGCCAGGTGTTGCAAAGTCATCCTGTGTTGCCTGTGCACCACCATTTTATGTGGATTGGTACTGGTGGTAACTGACTCTGACTGTCCCTGGGCTCTGTCTAACCAGACCCAGGGCCAGTGCTATGTTGAACACACAAGTGAAACACCCAAATGCATTAGAGTACACTATATATTAGGGTACACTTACAATTGGCGTGACCTACCCTATAAGCCTCTAGTAAATAATAAGGCAGAGGGATTAAAACTATCTATAAGTCCCATAGTATATAATAGGGTATTGTAGTTTAGAGTCTGGCAGCCCTTTCTTTACTTGCATGTGTGCACTGCTGAGCACCTGAGGGCATTTTAAAAGCAGCCCTGTGTTGCAGCACTGCTTGTAAAAGTAAATTTAATGCAAACTCAACTTTGGTGGCGGGGCACTTACAAATTAATAATATATAATATTTGTGCATATTGGGTACCCCCAGGGTCTCCCCTAGGTGTCCCAGGGATGGGAGGTCTGGTAAATACATGGAGGGCCCTTATGAAAGATGTTTTATATGCCCTGGGGATAGCAAAATTGCACATTTCACTTTCCCCATTGTAGAAAAGTGGCTCCCAAGATCGACTTTGGTGTAAGGAGCACTGTGGAATGTGAATCTATATTATATGTGCATATTCAGAATCCCCAATATCTCCCCTAGGTGTCACCGGGGTGGGGGCCTTGTAACTATGAGCAGGGTCCTATAAAAAATGCTTTATGTGCCCTGGTGTAGGAGAAAGCGCACATTTCATGTTCCCCATTGTAGATCCCCAGCCACAGAGGAGAACATTGCATTAGTTTATGAATGCATAAATATTGCTTGGAATTCAATAATATCATTCAAGGACTGAAGAGAATGTTTTAGTTGAGTCCAACAACATGACATTGTTGAATGTATCCAACAAACACAAAAATGAATTTATAAGGCTTTCAAGCCTGTATGCCAAAACTCAGCCTTTCCGTGGTCTTCTCTGATTAGTCAGAGTTAACAGGATTATCCAGGCTGCTTTGATGAAGTGATAAGTGTCTCACCCAGGAAGAGGGCTCTGCTACACAGGAAAGCCAGAGCTGGGGGGAGGGGACATAAAGCATGAAGCTTTAAAGGAGGAATAGGACAGACAGGAAATGTCAGGTCCATCTACCCCATCCCCAATGACCCAGCCAGATGGGAGACTTAAGGAAGGAATCTGCAGATGTTAGAGGGTGGAGAGATATGGAAATGAGCCATACTGAGAGTTGGTTTAGTTAGCTCTTCATACTCTGCTGAGGTTACAGCCATGTTCAATTTTGAAGGAATAGTGCTTTCTGGGAGAAGATTATGCCACACTATGGAGGAAGTGGTCATGTTCTGTGGTACTGCCTTGCATCTCATTGGATGGGAGTGCTCCCTTTGCGTGACCATAGAGAGCACTGAATAAATATGTGAGAGGTGCAGAGCCTCTCAGACCTGCTGCTTGAAACTCAGAGAAGAAAGATTGCCATGCTGGCACCTTGATTTCCACCACCAGGCCCTGCATTCTGACTGTGCCTGCTGCATTATCTGGAATAAATCCCTGTGGATGTACCTTGCTTCTAAAGAATTAAAGAGTGGACTTCATGCAAGCTGCAGGTTAACAGGGCCCTCCTGGAACATCACCACCAAGATACCCCTGCCTGGAGTGCCTCTAGTGGATTTATAAGGGTTCTGTCCAGGTGCATTGTAGGAACTGTAGTCCCAAACTTTCAAAGACCATCCAGACTCTTGGAACCTCATTTATGAGGCCTCTTGCACTGCTGGAACATCACTTTTTGTGATGTTCCGTGGGGCAGGAGCCTGCTCCAGATTTACGAGGCAGCACAAAGCCACTTTTTGGGGGTTAATGCTGCCTTATAAAAATTGTTCCCTTTATCACAGTTTTCTGTTTTAAAGGGGCTTGTAATTGGTGTTGCTGGAGGCGTACCCAGCAACATCCATGGCTTTTGACACTGCCCCAGATTTATGAGAAATCTTAAATCTGAGGCAGTGCCAAAAACTGACGCACAACGAGGAGAAATATCGAATATCGAAATGAGGTCATGCTGTGCCTGCCATTAAGTATGTCCTAGACGATGGGCGGAAGTCTCGTAGAACAGGTAAGAAGCGGGGGAAGTGCAAGGGGAAGTGTGTGAAGGAAGGAAGACAGAAGAGATGACAGAAGGTGGGAAGCAGAAAGGAGCAAAGAGCCATGAGTAAAGGTAAAAAGAAGCAAAAGCAGAGAAAGAGCAGGGGGTCTAGTGAGAGAGTGGGGGTGAGCAGCATGAGTGCAGGGCTGGATCTGACATGGTTTTCATTGTTAGGAGGACAAGTCTAGATAAGTTGGGAGATGGGTAAGTAAAATTTGCCAATTGGGTGTAAGCCAATTTTATCATGTTTAAAGGAGAGATCAAAAACACTTTAGCACTGGTGAGCAGTAGTAAAGTCCTAAAAGGCAAAAATGGGTTCAGAAAACTTGATGGGGAAGGCAAAAACTTTTGGTATGGCCTTGCAGAAAGGCACAAGTCCAAAACGATCTGTAAAGTATTAATGCAGCACACAAACAGCGATAATGTGAAAAAACAAAAACAAGAAAAGTCCCATGCCATTCTAGAAAAATAGAGTAAATGTTAATAAATAAATGTACACCAAAATGTATAATATGCAATCAGTAGTACGAAGTTATGAATTTTTAAGGTTTTTAGTGAAAAATAGCAGTAAAAAGTACAAAGCGACAACACGGCTAACTTGTCCCGTGAGACCGGAACAAAGTCATAAGTTAAGGCTGACTGTGATGGATCATGGGTTGGATACAGGTACCAGGTTTGCCCCGGCTAATAGTTACCTTAGACTTAGAAGAAATTCTGTAGATTTCATGGAGAAGGTAGATGTCATAGTGGAACCAAGCAGCAGGCTGTAGCCGAGAGAAGGTTGCCAATGACAAGGAGCCACAGAGCAAAGTTTTCGTGAGCCTGTCAAAGAGCTTTGAACAGTAGAAGTTGGATTTTTTTTAAAAAATTGTTTTTATTGCATTTTTCACAAACAGCTGCCATAGTGTATGCAATTAGGAACACATAGGTTGAATAGTAATCGAGATCGAAGTGGCACTATTCAATTTAAACATAACAAAATAACCATGCAGGTGTGTACAGTAAAGGCGAAAAAGATAAGGCATCCATTATAGTGAGCTGGCAAGCACTTCATTTACCGCAAATGTAAAATTCCCTAGGAATACCACCAGGTCAAAACAAGAATGGCAGTTCACATGGCAGACAAAAGTGAAGGGAAATGGCCAAGATTCAGTCTGTCAATTCAGGGTGGAGAAACAGATAGGAGCAGAGTGGTTGCCAAATGTTTTTAGGCCTGGAAGGAAGAGGCAGCAGCGTTGCATACACATCACTGGTGGTGTCGCAGTAGATTAGGTTCCTCATCCAGGTTTTAACTGTTGGTACTGTAGGGCCGCCCCAATGCATGGAGATCTGTCTCTTGGCTATTAATAAAGCAATGGCAGCAAAGCGTCGAGTCTTAGCACCTAGCGGTTGGACATGTGCAAGCAATGGGGAGGGGGTCAGCTTGGATTCTATCACCAGTGCGAGATCTCTGAAGACTGCCTCCAAATACGCCAAGACCGGGGGACAATTCCATGCTGAGTGTATAAAATCAGCATGGTCCGCTGCACATATAGGGCAGCTATGGGATCTGGCATGGTCCATTCTGGCAAGGAACTTTGGGGTGACATAAGCTCTATGTATGCTCTCAGTTTGTGCCTGTTGGCTATCCTACCGGCAATCGATACTGGAAGTGCTATCCACTGCCATATTTGCATCGACAGTCGGTCAATCGTGGGACTGTAAATTAGGCGGATGACTTTTGATGCTGTGCGATGCAGTATAACACCCAGATTCCGAGGGGGATTGTCACACCAGTGCAGAGGAAAGTCCAGCATGAAGGGGAGCATGGCATTCGTCAGCGTAAATATTTCGGACTTGGTCCAGTTTATAACCAGGCCATAGAAGACCCCAGAGCGCACCACTTCCCGAAGGAGAGGAGGGAGGTAAGTCTCAGGCCTGCGAACAAATATCAGAATGTCGTCCGCATAGAGGGAGGCCAGGAAAGGGCCCGGTGGAATCTAAGACCACACTGGAAATGTCACTCCTGGAGATGCCGCACACGGTGGGTCCGTAGTGATTATAAACAGTATAGGCGAGAGTGGGCAAACCTGCCTGGTGTCTCTATAAATTGAATTGGTCCGTAAGTTCACCGTTCACCAGAAGCCGGGCTACCGGGCTTGCAAAGAGGAGGCGAAAGAGATCGCAAAAGCCACGAGGGAAGCCCAGTTTCTTGAGCGCTGCAAGTAAGAAAGACCACACTAGGGAATTGAATTCCTCAAGGAGCTTCACCCGGTGATGCAAAGAAGAGGGGGGGGATCACCTGACAAGGCGCATGCGTGTAGATCTTTCAGCACACTTTCGGGTGCGTCAAGATCACGCCGAATGGTGCACAGATCTCTCGCCTGTTTAGTCATGCAGATGCCACGAGTAAAGACTTTAAAAGCTTCCCACAGAGTGGTGTAGCGAGGGACTGAGTCCATATTAAGTGGGAGGTATTCAATGATAGCTTCATTGATTTCATTTTTAAAGACGCCATCGAGAAAGGCATCAGATGGGAAGCGCCATGGTCTGCATGGTCGTGTGATGCTGGTAATTGTCAGAGATAGCAGCATCAGTGAGTGGTTAGGTAAGGTTCGGGGTGAGTGACCCGTCAATAGTGCATGGACCATGAGGTCAGGGGTCAGGTACCAGCAGTCTATACAGGACCACGTACCGTGTGGCGCTGAGTAGAAGAAAAAGCCGCTATCAGCAGGGTGCTGACGCCCCCAGTCGTCCCATAATAGGTGGGTCTGCAGCAGGGTCTTAAGCTTCTTTGCGGAGCGTAATTTGGTGACCTGACCCGTTCCTGTAGTGTCAAGGGTAGGTTGCAGCATGAGGTTTAAGTCTGCCCCCAATATAATGGAGTCAATGGGGAAGCTGGAAATGTTTGTGGACATGTCAGAGAAAAAGCCATATGCGTCTATATCAGGGGCATATATATTGATCAATAGTATCTGCTTCATGCCAAGGCTAGCCTCCACTAATAAATAGCCACCCTAAGAGTCCTTAACTACTGTGTATGCCTGAAACGATATTGCTTTGTGAAATAATATGCAGACCCCATGGGCGTAGGTGCTGTAACTGGCAAAAAAAACATAGGGGACCTGTTTTGTCGATTAACACCCCAGGCTGAGGCAAAGTGGTTGTCTGAAATGGGTGCATAATTGGTCTCCTGCAAAAAAGCTATGTGTACCTTATGTCTAGCACTGTAAGCCAAGACCTGTCTTCCCTTGTGGGGTTAAGATAGGCCTCTCACATTCCCTGACATGCATTGCAACTCCAGTGCTCCTGCGTTCCCACCCTGTCGTGTTATACAAGCCATAGTAGGGTGTATAGAAAAGTGTCAGCTTGTGCAACTGTGTGAAGCCAGCCATTGTAATATGCTATGCCCTGCACATAAAAAACTTTTGTAACATAATATAAAGGAACACCCAACCCACCACCCGACACCCACATCGGATATCCTCCCAACCTGTATTGGGTGAATTCCATTTTTCCCCAACCAAACAGTAGGAGATCTCCTAGGGGAGAGGCAATGCCCAGAGCAGGCCGCTGAGGTAAACATAATCATTATAGCAAAGCACGTGCAGCTAGTATTGAAAAAAGAGAAAAGTTTCACAATCAAAGAATATTTCGTCAGTGCATCTGATGATTGGTAATGAGTTTGACCCCAGCGAGGCAGTCTATGGAAGATCTGGCCTCAATATTGTACAGAGTGGATAGACAGTTCATTTTCCAGGGGATGAATTGGAATTCGGTCTGTTACGCTTCCCAAAAATCTGCAGCATCTGTAGCGAAGTCGAAAATGTTGGTCTTGCTATTGAGCCGGAAGCGTAGCCGCGCAGGGTAAAGCATAGCATATCTAATGTTCGTTCCTCCCAAGGTCCATTTTATGTCCTGAAATGTCCGCCTGGCCTCCTGAACAATGGGAGTAAAATCGGGGAAGAAGGAGAGTGATATGAAAGTTTTTCACTATCCCTGGCCTCGCGTAAAGCGGCATCCCGTCGTGGTAGTTCAGGAGCTGGGCTATGATGAGTCATTGCGGAGCACCAGTGGCCGATCTGGGAGCGAGTACTCTGTGGGCGCGCTCAATTGCAAATGTTGAGGAGAAGGTGTCTCTCCTAAAGAGTTCCACCAAATATCGCCCCATGTATGCTTCCATGGGTCCAGTGTTGGTGAATTCTGCCACCCCGGCTATCTGTATATTATTCAGTCGCAATCTGGATTTGAAATTCTCCGCTTTAGCTGCTGTAGTTTTGAGAAGTCGTTCCTTGTGTTCTAGTCACTTGACCAAGGTCGATTGTGCATCCTCCACTTCGGAAAAGCGGTGTTCCCCAGCTCCGATGTGGGTCTCATGTTGCTCAATGCATCATTGATGGCATGTTCCTGTTTCTAGTATTTTTCCTCGTTGCGTGACTCCTACGCCTCGCCGCCTCCCCATGGGGAGGCGTAGGGATCTGGTTTACAATTCCTCGTAAATTTGGGAACGCTTTAGATTCTATGGGTGTTGGATGCGAACACCTATAGAACGACCCTTTGACCCAGTGGTCTGCGTTAAATGGCTACATATATACAATGCCATGAAGAGCCATGTAAAGTGACTTTGCGTGGCCTTGTAAAATGCTGTGGCACATTGCATCAACGGAGCGTCAAAAAACTAATGCTCCAGCTAGGGCCTTGTAAATGAGGCCCTTAGGGTTTACTTTTTCCAGGCATTTGGAGAGGAATGTGCACATGAGCACTGTAAAAGCAAGGGTTTAGCCACTAACAGGGTAACTTGTGAAAATTCATCAGAATTATGGTGGACTCTAATTGGTTCTACTTATGAAAGCATATGGTGGTAAAATTCCTCTGTTAGCCTTGTATGTTTCGGAGGTTTTATACTTGCCTTCTAGGTATATTTGGGAGTCCGCTGAGAATGTAGCTTTAAAATGCATATTAAACTTACTCAGACGTTAACCCCACATCATGGTACCTCAGGGCAAGTTCCCTCTTCTCAAGTATCCTAAATAAGATGACTATAGATGAATACTCAACAAAAACATCAAAGCTATGGTGAGATGAAATCCTCTCTAGTAAAAAGAAATGGGCCAGAGCACTTGTCAATAGAATTGATGAAATGAAAACTACACACAGTGGGAACAATAGGAACGTGGGTGAGCTCCCCAAATACACTTTCCCTGAGAGAATCATCCCTACAAGTGACCCACAGCAAAATATGAGCTATTTGGCTAAAACATCTTCCATTTGCTTTACATTTAACACCCTTGGGCAATTAGATCGTTTTATACACACCACAAGTTCATCGGATCCCAAGCTGTGCATTGAAATTCTTAATGTATGGCTCGGTTGATCTTTTTTAGACCGGAATGGCATAAACCTGCTAGGGTAAAAAGCGACTTGTGTCAATGTTTCTTCTGTGTGAATGGCTCAATATGTCCTATTGTTATTGATTGCCCTTTAATAAATGTGGTCGGATTACGTTTTTGAAACCTTTATTTTTAAAATATCAGGTACAGTCTAGTTATAAAGCAGTTGCCTTTTTGGTTAACATGTACTTTTTCAATGTTGCAGCAAGTATAACACCTTCTGTACTTTGCATCAAATATGGAAGTCTAGCAGACAGGAATCTGTCACTTGTAATCCTGGTGTCCTATACCATGTTGATGTTTTAAGCTTTATCCTCACTTCGTGTTTTACTGCTCTTAATATGCTTTATGAATATTTGTCCCAATAAACGTACTTTATTACCAACCTCACCTCAAAAAATAGAGTGGAGTGGGAGAGAACTGAAACCTGCAAACAGGAGTAAGGCTTGTAGATAAATAATAAAGTCTGTAGAAACGCCAGTGATAGGGTAATGCGCTAATCTGCCACTCTCAGTACCATTATAAAGACTTACAGATGTTCCAAAAAATGTGCAAGGAGTCTGGGATGGTTACTAACGGTCTGGACTTGGGCAACTGACAGTCTAGAGTGCATAGGGGAGTCTCTGGCAGTGAATGCCATATAGGAAAATTAATTAAAAATGAGCAATCTGTTGGTGATGTAGTAGGCATAAGGCCTGTGTATATGCTAGACGGAAGCCACTAGGCATTAGTGACTGGTTTGCAGTGGTCTTGCTGCATTAACTTTCTTGTTTCAACATGCTTCTTTACCAACCTTATAAAACCATTAATATACTAACTGTGAAATATTTTCTGCACTCCTCCTCACTTGCCACTCTCTCCTGAAAAATAAAACCCTTCTACAAATCTGCCTCCATTTCATCATCTCTGTTAGCTACTCATATCGCTCACTGGGATAGCCAGCTTCCTTTGACATTGCATGCCCCAGAGAAATAGCCTTGTCTGGTCAACCAACTGGATATGAGAGATACAATCTTTCATCGTGAAAACAGTTGCTGGTGGACCAGTGCCAATCACCCAAGCTGATATGAGCAAGACGGACAGGGGTTTGGCAGTCAGGGCAATGGAGTAATTTACTCCATCGCCTTCCCTGCACCTCTGGCTGCCAAATTATGAAACCGGCAGTCATTTCTTAAAGCATTGCCGGAAACTGCTGTTAATGTTTTTTGCAGCTTGACACACAGCTCCATCAAGCATTGGGGAACCGTATGGCAAACTCTTTTCTTTTTTATTTTCAAAATGAAAATTCCGAAGTGGGATTTTATTTTTGCAAATAAAAGAGAAAATGCTCCCCTCACCACAGGAGTCCTCTCCCATGGTGAGGGGACCATTTTGTCATTTTCACTGCCTGTTACCATCAGGGTTTACCTATAGGTCGGCGGAATTAGAGAACAATCTCCAATGGCCCTTATTCCATTCATCTGATGGAGGGGTTTAATCATGGTGGAGAAAGAGTAGTCTCTGCTGTGATAAAACCAAAGATTCATCCACATTTATTTTAAATCAGGCTAGATGACCTCAGTCTTGGTGGTATGGACACTCCATTGCAAAATGGTATCCATATCGTCAAGATATAAATCAGCCCCTTTATTATTTGTGGTGCACCACCATTCATCCAAGCTGATAATTCATATTATTGAATTGGTGGGATCCAGAACTTGTGTTTAGCACTGCTACTCAGTTTTCAAAGTTGACACTTAAAAATGCATACATTTATTTGACATCAAAAATGTATTTTTTATTGTCAACGGCTCTTTGATTGGGCCATTTCAATTGTTGCTAATTATACCTGAGTACAGTTTTTGCACCTTAGGTTTTTCGGGAACATGTAGGTGGATCAGGTGGTCTTGGGTAGCCTTACTATGATGAAGACCAGGGCCATGTGCAAAGGACGGAACCTAAACAAGCACCTGAATGCAAGAAAGGCAGATTATGAGAAGGGCCTCAAGCCCTGGGAAGAGGTCCATTAGCCCCAAATCAAGTAGAAACATACTGTTCAAAGTACAATAAGAATGGTAGCATGCACACCTTCTTGTACTCATGACTGTTCTTTAACTGCTCATAACAATGTTGCGGCATGCTGACTGATTGCGTGCTGTACCCCAAATAGCACGCATAAATGATTCACATTGTGTTAGGCATGGCCTCACATGCCGAAATCAGAAGCACAGCCTGGAAACAAAATCTTTTTCTGCAATAAACCAATGCTCATCCAGTAAACTGTGTTTAATCCATATCTTTTATTTGTATTTTCAAGTTTATCCATTGTTTATCCATTCACTCGAAAGGCAGAGTTATTCTACATTTTTTCAAATGCCGCTGGCATGGCCATCCAGGCCATACCAGTGGCACGTTGGGATTAACTAATTCATCATGGTTAGCCTCATATGTTTTTCACCCAATGCATTTCGGGCTCTACAGCCCTTTATCAGGGGTAACTGGAAAAACAGAATCCAGCATTCTACTCAGTTCCCATAAGACTGGCATTATAACACAAACGTATTTGAAAAAACTAGGATTTTAGAAGTGAGGTGCACTGTGGGATTGTTAGCAGTAGAGCAAATAGGAACTGCTGAAAAAGAGGTATGGTTTCCCCTGGGAACCTTTAGTTCCTTGGGTGCAGAGGAGCCAGGAGTCATCGCCACCCACATGCTAATGCTAACCATAAATGGGGCCGCCATAGGGCACTCTTCTTAGATTATTTCCTGGCCGTGTGGAAGAACAAAAGAAGGTTGGCACCTGCTATTTGAGACTAGTGAGGAGACCTGATGGATAGGACCTGCTCCTTCTTGTACCAAGGACAAAGAAGTTGACTCCAAGGGAGAGTTGTCTGGTCTACTGTGTGACTACAGGGACAAATAAAGCAGCAATAGGCATTTTTCCTCCAGTGCTCATCTTACCAGTTTCATCTGGACATCGACTGGTCCCTACTGCGACCTCTGCTACTGGAGAGAGTCCGGAGCCCTAAGTGCTGTTCTTTGGGTTTTGGGACACTTGGCTGTGTCTAGCTGGACTTCTGCTACAATCTAAAAAATGCTGTGTGACATTTTTCAGAGTCTGCTGGACGACTAGGGCAACCCATCTGATCTGATTCTGTCAAAGTGTGACTTTGCTGGGCTGAAGAAGCAAGTTTCTCCCACTTGGAGCTTCTTTGAAGAAGCAGATCTTTTTCTGCAGGCCCAAGGCAAGAAGGTATCCAAGCTTGTGTAACTCATTTTCATATACAGCCTGCATCCTTGTCCCGCTGGGGGATTCTGAGCTCAGAAAAAGAGACTAAGGTTCTGATTTAGAGTTTGATGGACATCAGCAATGGAATTTTCTGTCCGCCAAACTCTCAATCTGCCCAACAAATTTTTAGGAAGATGGACTAGCAGGTTTACACCCACAGAGTACATTTTAATAGATCAGATTAAACTATCATCAACCCCAATGGATAATTCATTGTCTTACAGTGACCACAAACAGTTATTGTAATAATAACATCAATAGGCTAAACAACAGCAATTTTGGCCTGTCAAAATACAAATGTACTTTAATTGTGGCAGACATCCATAAATCCAACAAGGGAAAAGGACACTTCAACAATGTGTACAGACCAATGTCTATATACAAATCGTGCTGAGAAGACACATTAGTAAGTAGAGATTTGAATTAAGAAAGTTGTATGAGGCATACAATGAAATATGATTGTTCCAGTCTTCAGCCTCACATTGGGCAGTCTTCATGTTTTGCACAGACATTATGTTCAGACTCAGGTATAAGCTAGAACAGATATCCACAGATCAGCAACAGCTGATAACATAAAGTCTGAGTTTTAGGCTTTGAGACGCACATCACAAGTGTCTGGTATCTTTGATGAAACTTATATACTTTGTCCAAAACTGAGAGGCAGCGTACTGCATAATAAATCACCATCATTACACCAATGCTCAGGCAACTTGCACTGTAGAATTCTACAAAAACAGTCTCTGTGCAACAATCCAATCTATCTTCCAATGCCTTGCTTGTGGCCCAGCAGATGACAGGGTGGCCCATCCCAGGAAAGATTAAGAAGAATCCGGCACATGCATCAAGCATTGTACCGGCCGCAAACGGGCCGATTCGCAGAATCGGGCCGTTTGTGGCCGGTAAAATGCCATTTCCGATGCATCAAACCCAAAACCCATCCGCAATATAGGTAATCGCAAATCTTGCAATAATCTAAATTGCGAATGCTTTTAGGGAATCGCAAATTGTGATTCCCTATTTGGGATGCATCAAAGCCTTTCCTAAATGAGGCTTCGCATTTAGGAAACGCTAATTACCATCAACTGCAAGTTGATGGTAATTTGCAAACACTTTGAAAAATGCCCAAAATTCATTTTTCAAAGTGCCATATGGCGCACACATATGCCCTTAGGGCATATGTGTGCGCCACGTGAGCATACATGCCAAATTTGGGGGTGCAGCAGCGTGGACTTTGAGGCCCCCCTAGCACCCTTCAAATTGCGAATGCAATTTGCGAGTACCTATTTGGTACTCGCAAATTGCGAATGGCTTCCCATTCATTCCTATGGGCCTCTAGGCCCATAGGAATGAATGGGAAGCCATTCCTTAATTGCGAATCACTATTTGGAATTCGCAATTAAAGAATGTGTAGGAATCACAAATATTTTTGCAACACATACATGCATAGGCAATTGCAATTCCTTAATAGCGATTCATTAATTATCACTATTAAGGAATCATAATTGCCTAGCTTGATGCATGTGCCAGAAATTATCTTATGTAATAGGCTAGTGTTGGAAATGGCCCTTTTGCAGGGTTATCCCTAAACTTCTTGCTTTTTCCTCCTATTTTTTCCTGACCTGTGTAAGTTGGTTTGAGGACTCTGGGCACTTTCCCACTGCCAATCAGTGCTAAAGTGCATATGCTCTCCGTGTAAACTGTGTTATGGATTGGAGTTCCCATGATTGGCCTATTTGATTTATGTGTCAGTCCCTAGTAAAGTGCACTGCGAGTGCCAGGGCCTATAAATCAAAAGCTGTTGGTGGGCAGCAGCACGGGATTGTGCCACCCACGCAAACAGCCCGTAAAGTGTAACTCTGGCCTGCCATTGCAGAGCCTGAGCGCAGCCTGGGGCTGCCATGTCAACTTGGCAAGTGCACACACTTGCCAGTCCCTAAACCTTCCCTTTTCTACATGTTAGTCACCGCTAAGGTAGGCCCAAGGTACCCCTGTGGGCAGGGTGCATTGCATGTGAAAGGTAGGACATGCCCTGGTGTGTGTGGCATGTCCTGATAGTGAATTACAGCCTACTTCGTTTTTCACTATTGCAAGGTTACCTGTTCCCCATAGGCCGGAATGGGCAGCTTGATTATAAAATCCTATAATCCTTACTGACCCAGGGAACATGGTAGAAATTTGAGTTTAGTATGCCTGAACTCAGAATGATAAAATACATCGTTTAGTGAAGATGGTTTTAACAATCTGTGTTTGAAAATACCACTTTTAGAAAGTAGGTATTTTCTTAACCTAACCATCCAGCCTGCCCCTGCTAGCTTGTGTATTGTCTGTCTGATTTGTGAGTGACAGGGGTTGGGGGAGACTCCAGGAGACAGGGTGAGTCAGCACAGAGCTGAATAGACCTATCTGCACATAGATGGGTGGGAGGACTCGCACCTGGGTCTCAATAGGTCTGTGCCTGCCTTCCACAATGCTGGCTCCACGTCCTGTGGTGCGTCTGATGACCCTGGCCCACACTGACAAAGGAAGAAGGTGCACACTGGCAGAATGCACCCAGAACTGGTTTGAACTAGGTACAGGACCCTCTGCCTTCAGAGGACAAAGTATTTGCTGGTATAAATATTGGGGCCCAGACCCTAGAACATTAGATTACTTCTGAACTAAGGAACTTGCCAGGAAGAAGGACCGGGAAAGCTGGAGGAGGAGTACTGCCCCTATGCTGCGTGTTGAGGGGTTGGCCTGCAGTGGTTGCTTCTGTCTTGTTTAGAGAAAGGACTGGATTGTGCTTTCATCATCCTGCTGCTAGAGTTTTCTCCAAGGGCTTGAAGTAGAGCTTGCCTCTTGTTGGAAGTCTCAGGGATAGAAAATACTTCAAAGAACTCTTTTGGACCAAGAAGACTGCCAAGAAGAAGAGATGGAGAAGCTGTGAGGAGGAACTACCACTTTGCTGTGTGCTTTGCTGTGTTGGCCTACAGTGGCTGCTTCTGTCTTGGGCAGTGAAAGGACTGGACTGAACTTTCTGCAATCTACTTTTGTGAGTTTCTCCAAGGGCTTGAGGTAGAGCTTGCCCCCTGTTCAAGAAGTCTCAGGAACAGCAAAGACTTCAAGCCCGATGCGGTCTACGACGCCGCTGCCGACTCCATGTCCTGAAGGCAACGCCGCAACGCCGCAACGCAACCTTGGTCTCACCGACGATGCCTGTCGACACCTCCACAGAGCCGCTGCTTGCACCGTGACCTGTGGGCACTGCACTCCGCACCACCTCACTTCACACCGATGCTTTGGCACCGCAGCAAGCACCACCGCAACGCCGCACCATGACCCTGGTCTTACCGACTATGCCTGCTGATGCCACCACCGAGCCGCTGCTCGCACCGCGACCTGTGGGCACCACACTCTGCAACGCCTCGCTTCACGACGACGCCTTTGTATCCCCGATGCCGCCACTCCACACCGGACTCGACGCCGCTGCTTGCACCGTGGTTCGAGGGCACCGCTCGTAAAGTTACACGATGCACCGCCCTCATCCCGCACCACAGCCTTGGCTTACCGACGCCGGTGCCATCGACTCCAGTTCGTCAGCCGACGACAGCGCTTCAGCAACGACAACACCGCTGCTGCACCGTTACCTGCCAGTACCTTGACGAGCACCGCCTTCATCTCACACTGCGACCCTGGTCTCAACCGACGACGCCAACTGATGCTGCCACCGAGCCGCTGCTCGCAGCACGAAGTGAGGGCACCGCGCGCCGCACCACTTCACTTCACACCGCAGCACCCGACATCTGCCGACGCCAGCACTCCTGATTCCATCAGAGAGGAGATCGACCTACAAAGCGTGGGGCAACAAGAGGTCATCGACGACCTGCATTTCTGAAAAGTACTGTTTGCGGATCTTTCCGACACCGTAGCTAACCCGCGACACCGCGGTCAGCCAGAACTATATGGATTTGGTTGTTTACGATGCCGTGATAGCCCCGACGGAGATATCGACATCAAGAAACTGTTTTTCAAGGATACTGTGATCACTGAAGCTTTTTAAAGTACTGTACTGTGGATTTTTATCGTATTGGTCTTGTTTTAAGTATATAAAAATATTGGCTATTTTTCTAAACTGGTGTAGTGTCCTTTTGTAGTGCTTACATTGTATTACTGTTGGTTTTGTGCAAATGCTTTACACACTGCCTCTAAGATAAGCCTGACTGCTCGTGTCAAGCTACAAAGGGGGTGAGCAGGGGTTATTTTAGGAGTGTAACTTCCTTACCCTGACTGGGAAGAAGGGTCCCTATTTGGACAAAGGTGCAAGTCCTTGCCAACTAGAGACCCTCATTTCTAACAGCTAGCATTCTATTGCAGTTGTTGTTGATGATAACACTTTTAGAAGCCAAGATCAACTCCTGTACAACATAACTTGCCATCACGCATGATCTCAATAATGTATTCTTTGCAAAAAAAATGTTTTAAATCCAAACAAATTATTCAACTCAATAGCACTTTTACAATACTAAACAAACCACATTCTGGAAGGAAATATGCTCATTAGTAGATTTAATGTAAAATATGATAGGTTCATTGAGCAGACAAAAAAATCACACTTGCATTACAGTCACTTAACATCAGGCAACAATGTTTTCAATGCATTTATGCCTAAAGTCAGTACCTTCATCTTCATCACTGTTAAGTCATCAACATCACTCTTTGATTCCTACTAGTAATCGTCATCAGGGATGCAGAGTATTTTATGCAGGGCAATATTTTGAAGCATACAACTTAACATAACAATGGAGCACACCTCGCCATGAGAGTATAGGAAAATCCTTCCAGTCTTGTCCAGGTACCTGAAAGGTTGCCAACTTTATTTCACAATTGACTTACCTGGTGTTAGACTTAGCCCTTTTTGCAGGGTCATCCCAGAACCTTTTGCCTTCCTCCTGTATTTTTTCTGACCTTGTGTTGGTGGTTTTATCACTCTTGGCACTTTATCACTGCTGATCAGTGCTAAAGTGCACGTGCTTTCTTTGGTAAACCTGGTAAGATTGGTCTACAACTGTTTGGCATATTTAATGTACCTGTGAGTCCCTTGAACAGTAGTATCCCATATACCCAGGGCCAGTAAATTAAATGCTACTGGTGGGCTTGCAGCTCTGCTTGCACCACCCACCGAAGTAGCCTTTTCAAACCAGTTCTTGGACTTGGCCCTTTTTGCAGGGTCATCCCTAGCCTTTTGTCTGACACGGTGTTGGTGGTTGTAGGACTATGGGCACTTTAACACTGCTGTTCAGTGTAAAGTGTGTGTGCTCTCTGTGTTACATATGGTAAGATTGGTGTACATCTGTTTGGCCTATTTAATTTACCTGTCAGTCCCATGTAAAGTGTTATCTCATGTGCCAGGGCAGACAAAGCCCAGATGTAATATAAATATAGGGGCGGTGACCCCATGAGTTGTTGAGCTGTTCATGTGACTTGGGGGGCCTGTTGCTGGGCTCCAGGAGGAACCGCCACAAGGGACTGCCTCCCTGCTGGAGGGCCCTGTGTGCTGGCCTGCCTGGACCCATCTTTGCCCCTTGAACTGTGCAGGACTTAGCGCCTTGTGAGCGCTTTATCTTACTTCAGGAAGAGCGTGTTCCTGCAGCACGAGGATGCGATGTGTCTGGAGAAAACCCCCGGCATGGGGATTCCCTCGTGTGCTCTGGGAGGAGCGGGAGCCTACCCCGCAGTTGAGAGGAGCCGCTGAGATCGGAGCGGGAGCCCACCCCGCTCCCATGCACCTTTGACAAGCGGGTGCCCACACCGCATTTGGTGTTTCATAGCGGGTGCCCACCCCATGTTTGGTGTTTGCCGGTGGGTGCACACCCCACTTATGTGTTTATGTTGATGTGACTTGCCCACCCTGCTCTGTGGTGCCAAAGAGAAATCACCACCGCGGCCTGATTTGGCACTGGAAGCCAGGAGTGTCCACCTGTCTGTGGGCAGGGCCAGGAAGAGGTAGTCAATAGAGCATGAAGACAGGTGGAGGAAGTCTGATCGAGGGTGGGAACCTACCCCGCAGTACTGAGCTGCCTGAAGGAGTTCGACCGGAGCCTCGCAGGCTCCATGCCGAGGCCCTGGTGAGTGGAGGGTATGCGGAGTACCGCCGCAACCCTGCCGACTGTGCCTGCAGGAGAGCCGGGCCCCGTGTGCTATTGGGAGCCACGCGGGTCACCCAGAAGAGTCCGGTGAGTGGGGCTTCACTTGGCAGCCAGTGAAGGACCGGAGAGCGCGGGCCCCACGTTGCTGGCTGCCGACAGATCCAGTTTCCCCCAGAGGGCAAGGAGAAGCCCACAACGAGCTCCGGTGAGTGGGCCTCAAATTTGGCATTAGTGCTAGGGGCAGCCGCCCCAGGGGGCACACTTTCTTTTTCCCGAGTCCCGTGAGGAGAGGGGCTCCAGGGGCACTACAGTGCCCAGGGTGATGCCACAGTTGCCCCGACAGACAGAGGGCAGCTACAACGTTTGGGGAATATCTTGGTAGTGGAGTCGCGTGGAGGCTCCCTAGGGCCCAAGGTGCCCCTGCTGAGTTCCTTCGTGGGGGCCATTTGTTTTGTAGAGTCCCAGTGGGGACCCCGGAGGCACAGTTAGTGCCAATGCAATTTTTCCTCTGGGGGCATTTTCTTTGGTGACAATGAGGGGGTGAGAAGCACCCCACGCCCCAGTGCAGTGCGCACTTTGTGTGGGCTGCATAGGTGGCAAAAGGGCCAGTGGGAGACCCCAATACAAGCCCTGATATTTTGGGACATGGGGCATTTGGGCCCCCTGGAGAAGGCCAATTGGCCTGGGGGTCAGGTTATTGTTGGTAGGGCACAAAACCCTAATGTGATGCCCCTTACATCATGTGTTTATGACTATGGTAATTTATGCTTATGAGGTGATTACATAATGTGTTTATGCTGGGTATACCTAATGCATAATGTGTTTATGCTTCTGAGGTTATTGCATAATGTGTTTATGCTGGTGAGGCCTAATGCGTAACCTGTTTATGCTTGTGAGGTTTGGGCCTAATGTATTGATGTCTAATGTCATGCTATGATATTTGTGGATGGTGTCTAATGCTAATGTGATAATGCTGAGGTCATTTTGGTACCAGTAGTTACTGGTTGTGTTTTATATTTACTACCTGCATTCTGATGGTTCTGATCGTGGCCAGATTGCCCTGGTCCTGTATATAATCCCCTGTGAATATTGCCTAGTGCCAGTTGGCACAGTGTAAATGTGTGATTATGTTTCTAATGTGTTTATGATAATACAAAGGCTATTTTTGATATAACCTTGTGTGGAGTCTCTTTGGTGGTGTGCCTAGTGTGTTGCTGCTGTGAGTGTGTTGCGCAAACGCTATACACATTGCCTCTGAGATAAGCCTGACTGCTCGTGCCAAGCTACCAAGGGGGTGAGTAGGTGTTATCTTCAGCGTGTAACTCCCTTGCCCTGACTAGAGTGGTGGTTTTTGCCTGGCTTTGGAGCAAGCCTTAGCCAACCAGAAATCCCATTTCTAACACCTGTCTCATGCCCCTGCCACTGCAGGGCCTGTGCGCGCAGTTTACTGCCGCTGTGACGTGGCCTATAAACTGATTGCACATCTGCAACTCCCCTTTTACTACATATCAGTCAACCCTGAGGTATGCCCTAGCTAGCCCTATGGGCAGGGTGCAGTGTAGGTAAAAGCTAGGAAATGTGTCTCAACTGTGTTGCATGTCCTGGTAGTGACAAACTGCCTATTTGGTTTCTCACTGCTGTGAGGCTGCCCCCTCAAGGTTTGCATTGGGGATTCCCTTATATGTGCTTCAGTGGTAATTCCTGACATGAGAGCTGTAGCGTAACCATGTGTGGCAAGTTTGAAATAGTAGTGATAAATCCTGATTATTGGTGAAACCAGATTTATTATTACTATTTTAGAAATGCCACTTTTAGAAGTGGGCATTTCTGTGTGTTTATACCTCTGCTGGTTCGTGAACTGACTGTCTGGTTTTGGAGTGACAGGGCCAGGGGATGTTTTTTCTCTTTAGACGGACACTGGGGTGGGGGTTGATGTGTGACTTGCCTTTCCTGTATGAGTCAGGGCTGGGCTGAATAGACCTGGGCTGCTTTGAACAATGCCATCTCCACCTTCTGTCAAGGAACTACACCAGAGAGGACAGAACTGGTTTGGACTGGACTCAGAGCCCCTGCCAAAAGAGGACAAAGATTTTGTGTAATATAAGTAAAGGGGCTGTGACCCCATATGATGTGAGAAGACACTGTGTGGGACTTGTGGCCAGCAGGCTGCAGGACTGCCAGGAGGGACCGCCTTGAGATGGGACTATTCTTGGGGGATTATCTACAGCCAATGGGGCTGATAGAAGCACTATCACTTTGTTCTGAGGCCCTTATCCTAGCCTGCCTGGCTGTGCCCTGCTAGCATGTCCCCAGTGCTCTCTCAGGGGTGCTGTTATGCCCATTGTCTTGGTAAACTGGAGCGCATGGTGAGCGCTTTGTTGACTTTCAGGGAGCACTTATAGAGTGCAGTATTTTTCTTTTCCCCTACTGTTTTGGGAAAAGTGCATGAGGAGTGCTTTCAGGTGCCCTGCAGAATGTACAACACTGCACTTCTCTCGTGATGATGGAGTGCTTCCTCTTTGTCCAATTATCCTAGTTGCGGCGAACGGAAATATGGGGTGCCTTCTTGAAGCACTTTAATGTGCTCTAACAGCAGAGAGAAGCTGTCACCCCACAAAGCAAGGGCCGCCTGATTCCTGGGAGCACGAGTCCAAGCGGTTCTGGAAGTGAGAAGAGTGGCAGAGTTGGCTGGCACCCAACAGGCCCGCCAGGAGTTTCTGATGTTCCGACCAGCAAGCTGACGGATGTGCACAATAGTGAGGAGCAACACCTCCTGCCAGTTAGGAGAGCTCTGTGTGCAGCCTGAGCAATGAGAGCCCCTAGCCTGGCTGAGCACGTTCCCTGGGTGCAGTCAAAGAGAAGAGAGGTTGGTACACGGCAGCACCACGTGGACGAGGGGAGCTGCCTGCTTTCTCCCCTGGCACGAGAGGAACAGTGAGGGCACCCGCGAGGGAATTTTCTTTGGGATTAGAGCATCCCGGCTATCGGTAGCTGCCACGCATGTTCACGGTCAGCTGCACTTTGTTCTATTTGTAGATGCTGGGGACCGAATGAGGTCTCTCTGCCAACAAGGGTGCAATTGGTTTAGCTATGGTTGCGAGAAGGGGTCGCAGGCATTCCCTTTAGGGCATTGCTCTACCCTTGTCACTATTGCAGGGTGAGCCCCGGATGGGCCCCCACCACAGTGGCCTCGACGACTGCAACATATGTCTGTGGGCATTTGCCACTCACTGTTGGGGGCATTGTGTGTAAATAACCACCTTGGTGCTTGAGCTCTGTTGATAATTTCTGCATTGATTATGCCCTAATGTTTGTAGGTGATGTTCTCATCACATGTTGGGGAGGTGTGCAACGTACACATGTTTACTTGCTTGCACCCAATTGTGAAGATATGTGCTATGGCTTTGAAGCCCTGTGATGGATCTGTATATCATGCTCAATAGTGACAATTCTCTATTGAGTGTAACCTACGAGTACTCGCTAGTGCAATAATTGTATGCATGAAAATTGCCTAGTGGCAAGGTGATGTTGTGATTTATGTGATTGTGATCTAATGTGTTTTTATGGATAGTACAAAGGGTATTTTATATAACCTTGTGTGGACTCTCATTTGTAGTGTGTCTAGTGTGTCACTGCTGTGTGTGTGTTGCACAAACACTTTACACATTACCTCTGGGATAGGCCTGACTGCTCTGCCAAGCTACCAAGTGGGTGAGCAGGGGTTATCTTTAGTGTGTAACTCCCTTGCCTTGACTAGAGTAGTGGGTTCTGCCTGGCTTAGGTGCATACCCTAGTCAACCAGAAACCCAATTTCTAAAATTGGTTGTCAGCGGTGAGGATAGGACTTGCGTTTGTGCAGTACCACAGTGACGCATGGTTGCACTACTAACTCTGCTTTTAGACAATCACATGTTTTGGATTTCTCCTGATTTTTCTCTCATTAGTCATTTTTTTATTGTGTACTCCTGCTTCAGCTCTTACGCCTAGGAGTCTTGTGATGCACTTGTGTATTTAATGCCTTGCAAAAATGGAATCTACCTTTGACCTAAATGACCTGTTGAAATACAATAAAAGGGTTATGCAGTGAGAGTAAAATAGTAGTGACTGCAGACGACACCGAGCAAGCCCTTCAGAAAGTCATGTTCAAGAGGCAAGAGCATGAATGAAGACATGAGTACTCTGAGTGGAAGGGTTCCCAGTCCGCATACCAAGAGGATGGTGGTTCTGTGAGAGACAATGGAAAGTATGAAGAAGAGGGAGGAAATGACTGGGCAGGGACGACAGAAGGTAGTGAGGATGCCATGGAGAGGGAGTCCCCTGCTGGGTCTAGTGCCAGGAGTAGTTTCCTCTCCCTTTGCCTGTCCCCAGAGGAGTTGGCGGACATGAGGTAAGAAAGGGATCATCTTATTACAAGTGCCATAGGATATAATGCAGTTGTAATAAGGCGCTCAAGATATTCATCATGTTTGTGACAGTGTCACACATCCACAAAATTAAAAATAAGGTCTTTCGTGTTGACACATTGGGTGCCCTTTCTTTGGAATATTAACCTCCATTGAAACATCCTTGCTATGTGTGCATTTTGTAAATCATTATCTAATGTATAACTTGTTTCTGTGTTTGTATGTCTGCTTTCAGCTTCCTCCGGAGAAAACGAGGGCAATGCTGACTACATTTCAGGTGTTCACTAGGAGTGCCACTGGGAGTTAAAAGGAGGAGCAACCCAACAGAAAGACCCAGTGGCACTTAGGGTAAGGGGACTAGCCAGAATGCCACTTCTCATAATGATCCTGAGGCTTTCAACTCTGGTCAGCACTTTGCGGTGGTACCTGAAACATCAAAGCAACAACATCTGCACCTGTGCCCACAACTACCACCAGCACCACCCTCACTCCAATCTCCACAGTATCCAGCCAGCACTAAGTTGGTAAATGGACCTTGGGTGTCCTTTGCCTCAGGCCCCTCTCCTCCTACTCTCATCATGCAAGCACTGGCAAGTGGCACTGTTGTATGCAATCCAGGGTGTCAATAAGCAACGTGTTCAAATGATTTACATCTGGATGGATGAAATGTGCTCTGCATTGTTTGCCACACAGAGAGGTCCTGCCTCTTGTAGTGTCTTCCCTGACGCCCGTGCTTCCAGCACACCTGCCTCTATTCCTCTCCTGACCCCTTTCCAACCTCTCACATTATTCCACTACCTGCCATCATTACAACACCTAACCACATTCAATACACCACCCCAATGTCACCTTCTAGCAAATTCCTTCACCTCTCTCCTCTATTTTACCTGCCGCTAAATAACCCCAAACCGTGAAACACTGCCAAATCCATAAACCTCACCATGCCCCTACACATTCCTCCCCAGAATCCCCAGGCCCTATCCCCCAAAAAGAAATCCTTAAATCTCCATTCCATCTCAAAACGTATGTGCTAGGGCTAAAATCTGCTCATGGAAAATGGAAAGCCCTCTGAGGAGCAAATTGCAGAAAAAGTTGGGAGACCATTGCCACGTCTGAAGGCAAGAAAACAAAAACTGTGATAAAACACTCATTTTTAAGGTAGATTCATTTCCCCCGGAGAAGATTTCTGTTGTCCCTTTATAATTTAATTTCTAAATATTTAATATTGAACATTTTGTGTTTGTTTATTTGCAGATCGGTTGTTGTTGAAAACGTTATAATGTGTGAAGGATGTAATTGCCTATTTGAAAATGCTTCTGAAGTTAAACATTTACTTGAATTTCCAAGTGTTGTGATTTCCTATATGCCTACTGTGGGAGATGTAGTTGATTCCCTTTACCATGTGAATTGAAAGAACTGAGAGACTGAGGGGGATATTCTCAAGGAGCTGGGATACCTATCGCAAACGCCAGTTAGCGATAGTTTTTTTAACACCGTCTAACCCTAAAAACTATCGCCATGTTAGTGGTGTATTAACAAGCTGTCGCTACATGGCGATAGTATCAGGGAGCGGCAGCGAAAACTGCCGCTAACATCACCGCCATGGCGATAGGAAATCCAGCTTTTAGAGGGCGATAACTACCGATAGGCCCATTAGTGGCAAAAAAACTCACGTTAGTCAGCCCACGTGAGTTTTTTCTTTTTTGCCTCTAATGCAAAAAATAGCCTATCAGTCAACCTCCAATACAAAATAGGCATACAAACCAATAAAATGCAGAATGGAGCCGCCAGGGCTAAGTGCAGCACACATCAACACCCCCTGCAAGCCAGCCGACAACCAGGATGACCAGATTGAGAACCTTGATGCCTCGCTGGACCTGTGCCTGGAGCCAGGATGCCTCGCTGGACCTGCGCCTGGAGCCTGGATGCCTCGCTGGACCTGCGCCTGGATGCCTCGCTGGACCTGCGCATGGAGCCTGGATGCCTTGCTGACCTGTGTGAGAAGACCACCTTGCGACCCTTGGAGCTGTTAATGGTAGAGGCGCTCCTGCGCACCAACGTAGTGAGGTCCGCATCGCATACTACGATCCACCACTACACTGGGGTGCACGAAGGGGATTACCAATGTTGTGTGCCGTCTTCCTGCATCACAGACCCCATGATGTTGGACTGGCCGTATGCTGTGGAGAGTGAGGCCCCTGTGCTATGCCGAACTTGTGTGGTGTGAGCACTGCAACTTCACACTAAGGGGGCCCTGCTGCATCAACTGCATCGGGAGGTCAACCAGCAGACTAGGCAGTGACTACTGTACACAGGCTAGTGAAATCACACCTATATGAGGCTCCTGCTGGCTGAGTCACAGAGAGTGCAGTGGATTGCACCATAGTGTCAATGTCCAGGTAAGGAGAAGGTGGGACGTGTTGCACAGTAGAGCCGGGGGTGAGTCGCACAGGCCTATCACACTTAGATGACGCACCCCCAGTGGTGGCACTTCCGCAATGGCGGAAGAGCGTTGCCCCACTGCATCAAGCACTGCAGAAGAGGAACAATCATCACATGAAGATAACTCAATCAATCAATCAATCAGGGGAATTGTAAGCGCGCGATTAACCTCTGAGGGTCTCAATGTGCCCAGAGGGGGGTCCGCAGATCTGTTAGCTGAAGAGCCATGTCTTGAGGGTCTTCCTGAAGGTGTTCAGGGAGGGGGCGCATCTGATGTCTGCCTGTAGCTCGTTCCAGGACTTGGCTGCAATGTGGGAGAAGGATCTTCCGCCTTCTCTGGCTATGTAGATGAGGGGGGTTTCGGCCAGTGCAAGGATGGAAGATCGGAGGTTTCTTTTGGGTATGTGGAAGTTGATTCTGTTGTTGAGGTATTTGGGTCCATTGTTGTGTAGGTATTTGTCGGCGCGAGTGAGGACTTAGAAGGTGACTCTTTTCTCCACAGGGAGCCAGTGGAGTCTTTGTCGGTGTTGGCTGATGTGTTCGTGCCAGGGAATGCCGAGGACGAGTCTGGCAGCGGTACTCTGTAATGTCTGGAGTTTGCGGAGTAGGGACTTCTTAATGCCAGAGTAGAGTGTGTTTCCATAGTCCAGTTTGCTGGTCGTCAGAGGTGCGTTGTTAACGATGTACTGCCTGCATTGTAATGGTCGTCTCCCAATGCGAAAGGCAACCCATAGGCTATGCCGTTTGCGTCCGTCTGTCCCTGGACCGCGTTCTGCAACAAGGAGCCTTCCTCTTGGACACTCCACTGCTATGATGCCAGCACCCTCCTCGCCATCAACCCTGGATGCCACCTTGCCTGCCAGGACCAACCTCTGCTCCGGACCGGACATCGCCATTGCCATCACTGACGGCTGCAGTATCACCCGCAAGGAGCACCCCAAGCATCAAGGAGGAGGAATTGCCTTCACCAACAGAAGCACACTCCGACTGACCACTCACTCTAATGACCTAATGGTGACCATGGACTACCTCAACTCCCAGATCCAGACCAAGCCCAAGCACATCCTCTGTGGCACTCTCATGTGCAGGCCCCCCGGGCTATGGCCCCCATTCTCCAATACCATTGTAGACCTCATTGCACTCCAGGGTCTCCCATCCACCTAAGACATCCTACTCGATGAACTCATGTTCCACCTGGACAACCCCAGTGACCACAACACCATCCCCTCCTGGGGAAGGTCCCCTACATCAGACGCAAGCAGCAAGTCACCTCAACAAGCCACATACCAGCACACAGGGTCGCGCATGTCACCTCAGCCAGCGGGAACTTCAAGTAGAGCCACAACACCGGACTCTCCTGGACCGACCATCATTGGTAATATCACGTCTTCACCTTGCCCACTGGACGCCACCGCCATCATCGCACCCCCTTGCAGCTGGAGCAAGGCCACTGAAGAATGTCTCGTCAACTCCCTCCGCACCAACACTCCACCAATGCTTCCAAAGGATGACACCGCAGCGCGCAACCACCACCGATGGATCTCCAACAGCACCGACATGTGAGCACCGCTCATGAACAGTACCTTCCGCCTGCCTGATGGTAGGCATGAGGGTGATGCAGTGCCACAGGGATAGGCTAGCCCCACGCATTGATGAAGTTGCATCATGGTTGTAACACGACTGCAGCAATGCATGACTTTAGCACAGACAGATGTGTCAGGATTCCTGACGTATCTGTCATCACTTGCGTCATGGAGCGCTGTTCAGTGAATACAGCGCATTCATGCTGTCGCAAGAAGGGCGTAGTGAGTAGTGTTGCAATGCTGTCTTGTCGCAGCGCTGCAACACTTTTCATGACTGGGGCCCAGGAATGCGCACTATCTTATTGATGGTGCATATTCCTGCACTGTAGTTTTGTCACAGGGCAGCGCTGCAACATTGCTTGCAGCACTGTCCAGCACCAAAACCTACTGAGATGAAGCCCCAAGTGTTATCCCCATTTTTAAGACCAGCTATTTTCTTGTCTTAAGTAACTGGCTCTAACTGCAGATAGAGACAATTTTTTTGGTCTTCAGAACTTCAAGGATCCCCTTGTAAATATGGAGTAGTGGGATTTGCGGCAGTTTTTGCATGGGACCGCTTCTCCTGCATATAATTATCGCTAACAGAAGTTGCGATCTTTACAACGGACGTTTTCGCCTAAACACTGTCGCTAACGGCTGTTAGCGACTGCTTGGTAATAGGGACGATCAAATTATCGCTGCATTAGTGTCAGAAAAGTGCCGCTAACACGGAAATAACTCCTTGTGAGTATGCCCCTGAGTGTGGTGTGAGGGACTTGTGTGTATGGCATGCAGAGTGGCTGTGACTACATTTTACTTTATTATTTAGGTAATAAAATGCTGCAATAGCTTCCTGTGTTGGGGTTCACATAGAGTAAAAGCCATACATGAAGTGTTCCTATACTTAGGTGTTCTATATTGGTAAAGTGTCTGGCATATGAGTGGAGTGGTGTTCTGCCATTTATATAAAGTGTATGATTTTAAGATGTAACATAGCAGTGAATGTGTTGTGGTAATATCAATTTGAGCTAAATGTTTGAATCAAATCATTGTAGAGTCTGATGCCACTGGATAAACAGGATCACGGATACCCTCATAATAGTTGTGTGTTTTAATCTAACCACTTATGTTTAGTGTTAATATTAGTATATATACACCTTAATGGTAAATATAAAGGGGCAGATTTATGTTCCCTGGCGCATCCCTGCAAATCAGCATGGATGCGCCAGGGAAGATGCGTCACAAAAGTTTACCCTTGCGCCACAATAGATGCGCCGCATTTACAATGCAGCGCATCGTGGCGCAAGGATAAACAGATGCATGACGCATCTGATGGCGGAAGGTCGGCGCATTGCTGGAGTTGCGTCGCAAGCGCGACGCAGCTCCAGCAAGGCTCGGGGGTGCCCTATCGTTACAATGCTGCATCAATCCTTACGCCTGCTTCAAGCAGGCGCAGGGTTTTAACGCAGCATGGCCGGAAAAGTGACTGAGTGAAATCTTGTAGATTTCACTCAGCCACTTTTCGGAGGCGTTCATGCGCCGGAACGCCCCCCCCTTTGCAGGTACGCCCACATGTGGCGCAAGCTTTACAACGTGACTCATCTCCCTAGATGCGTCACGTTGTAAATGGGGCGCAACATGGCGCAGGGTTTACGCCACCGCTGCGTCACAAAAGTGACGCAACGGCGGCATAAAAGTGGCGCAATTCCGTTATAAATCTGCCCCAAACAGTTTAATTATAGTGTGTTAGCACAATATGTATGTCATAGCAAGTACATTTTTACAAAATGTTCAGTAAGTGATTATTTTATGTGGGTGTATATTGTGAGGCATGTGGGCAGGTAGGGGAACACAGTATACTATGGTTAGATATGCTTTGGTGTATATTAAAAATAAAAAAAGATGATCGATGAAGTGCTGAAACTTTTCAACCGCTCACCCCCAGTAAAGAGATTTGGGTTCAATCAATCATTTTTTTGCTAACTATTCCACCCCAGTTTGAACCCAGCCATATGCAAATCAGTCTTGACCCTGTTCCTCAAGGGAACAGTCCAGCCCCCATTGCCAGGCCAGGTCCTCCCTGCACCGGAAGCAGGCATCCTGGGACCGCCCAAAGTGGGAAGGGTAGACCCAGACGTGGATCCTGTGCTCGCTATGCCACCAGATTCAAACTAACCTGGATGATGAGGGGGTGATCCTCTGAAATTGGTCCCAGTATGCTTGTTCATGGTCCAAGGAGGACCTGGCCTGGCAGTTCAGGCTGGACTGTTCCTAAGGGGATCAGGGTCAAGATTGATCTTTACATGGCTGTGTCTAAACTCAAATGGTGTGGTGTGCAAATAAATTTTGTATTTAACCCAGGTCTGTGACCGAGGGTGAATGTTTGATTTGTTCAGCATTCCGTCCATCATCTGCTCTTTTTGCATTTGCCACCCTAAGTGGGAAGGGATGCCCAAACGTGGGTCCTGTGCTTTCTATGCCACCAGATTCAAGCTAGCCTGGCTAATGAGGGGGTGATACCCTGAAACCGGTCCCAGGATGCTTGTTTCTGGCCCTGGGAGGACCTAGCATGGCAGGCCCGGCGAGACATTTCCCATGGGGAGCAGTACTAAGACTGATTTGCACTTGGCTGGGTTAAAACAATCCCCTTTCAGGCGTAGAGTGCCACATAAATTATGCACGAAAGCAGCAGAGAACTCTGGGTTATTTCCAATTGTAGGTGGAGAGCACCTCCTGTATAGAGCACCCTACAACACTAGTGATACTCTGAATTTGCTTACCTCAAATATCTGCTTTCTAAGTTAGGGTTAGTGACATTGGTAGTTAAGATAGTACATTTAAAAATATTTCAAACTTGTACTGACCTTACAATTTGTTGTAACATTGTGTTGTTCATCCACTACTGCCAGATAGAGTCCCCGGGCTTGGAGAAACAGTGACATGTTAATTGAGTAGGATGTATGGGCTTTGGGCCAGATGTACGACACACCAATTTGCGTGTCGCAAATTGTGTCGCATTTGCAACTTGCAATTTGTGACTCGCAAATTGGGATGCACAACAGTGTTTGAGACACTGTTTGCGATTTCCAATGGGGTTGCACATTGCATGCCTCATGCATATTAATGAGGCTGGTGCAATTTGCGACCCCAATGACAATGGCTGCCGCTCCCAGGGATGGTGGCCTGCTGGGTCAGCAGACCACCATGTCTGGGACTGCTTTTAAATAAAACATTTTTTTTTTTATGTAGCCAGTTTTCTTTAAAAGAAAACGGGATGCATTTAAAAAATAAAATTGAAACTTTTCTGTTTCATTTTTTAAGGCTAGGCAGTGGTCCCTGTGAGCACTGCCTGCCCTTATAAAATATTGTCAGAGCCACTCAGAAAGGGGAAGGGGTCCCCTGGCGACCCCTTACCGTTTGCGAGTGGTTTACCACACTTCTAAGAAGGGTGGTAAACTCCGACTGTTTTGCCACCGCATTTGAGGTTGCAAAACAGTCATAGCTTCTTGAGTCTCTACTAGGAAGGGACGCTCTTGGAACACCCCTTCCTAATAACGAGTCGCTAATTCTATTTTGCGAGTCACAAATTATTTTGCGACTTGCAAAATAGGATTAGTACATGGTCCACACGTTTTTAGCGGTCGCAAACGGGTCTAAACCCATTTGCGCCTGCAAGAAACGTTAGTACATCTGGCCCTTTGTGGGCAGGGTTTGGATATCTATGGTCTTTCTCCTCTAACAGCTAGAAAGAAATTATACTCGAAATACAGTGCATGGCCATCCACTCTCTCTCCCTCTCTCCCTTTTCTCGGGTATACCCCCATCGATATCGCAAGGAAAATGCGGCAGACGGATGAAATACTTTTTTCCGTCACATAGTCATAGGATAGATGCCCTGCCATGGTGGTGGATGATTCAATAAGTTTCGATGGCCCGTCTGCACCTGCCAGACTCTAAATGTGGCCCCAGGTTTGATAGTCCAGCATTTTACAGTAGATGGCACTTTCCTCATCTGAATTGACCATCCATGTGTTTAATGCAAAAGGTGGCCCGCAGTCAATACAAAATCATATTAATTATTGCACATTATAGATAGCTTCCTTTGACGTTTGAAGGTTATTATGTCAAACGTGCAACAATGCTAACAGCTACTAAGCTCAGAAAAGAATAACATATTAAAATGCACGGAACTAGAAACATATGCAAGCAAGATACAAACTAAACTTCAAAAATATATAATGTATACACCGACGTTGGTAATCAAAATACGAAGTTGATGACCTTGAATACAATGTAAAATACATACAAGAATATTCCAGAACAGCGTGCTGAGACAGAGGTTCAGGCTTTGTGGTAAAAGCAATGCGCGTGAAGAATTAGCTCCAGCTTTCTTGCTCAAACTGGTGCTGTGTGGGAGTTTGCGTTTGAAGGACAGTTCTTTTTCGAGCTTCGCATGTCTTTTGGAAGGTCGTTCCAAGGCTTTGCTCCAGTCGACCAGCAAACTAGTTCAATAAATTGATGATTATCAAAAAATCAAAATGGGCACGTTTGGATTTAATGTACTAAAAATTATTATGTCTAACTATGCAGAAGTGCATGGAATTATGTGTAAACCGGCCAACCGGCAAGATCTCTCGCGAGAAATTAAGATGAATTTAACACCATGCATGTACCAAGGCACGCTGCAGGGATGTTCAGGAAGGCAGCATTTAGTTCATGCTACTTCTCCACACCTGAAAATGTTTTTGTTTTGCATTCGAGGGCTTGTCACTGGGCCATGAATTTCTTTCTAAATGGGACTTTGCCCTTGAACTGAAAATTCCAGACTACGATGTCCCAACATTTTTCCAACCTGACACCCGTGAGAAAAAGGATAAACATTTTAAGGTCACTAAGGCAGTAATTGTGGGAACCGTGAGTGGTGGCTGGTCCAGTACACAATGTCCACATAAGGTATCAAACCAGATAAAACTGTGCCTTTTGTGCAGCTGAAGCGTTCCCTCTCAGCAGACACATTTTTCATTTGCTTGTTCCTAAAAAACACCGGCTGCAGTTTGCATTTTTCTGAGTAATAACTCAAGTTGGCAACACATACTTAGATGCACCGATATCTTCGCTACTCTCTTGAAGCACAAAAAAAGGAACCGTTTTCCTAATTAGATTATTTATTACACACCTCAGATAGAAACCTAACTGAACAGTGTCTTGCATTCATTCTGTAGGCATTTAAGCATGACATGACAGATGCCATACCTTCAAACCTGCAGCGAGAAAGCTTTCAGCAGGATTGCACAGCTGATGAGAAGCACTGCATGGGCTTGGGAACACCGGTTCCAAAGCTTGGCCTATTCTAATTAATAAAGTGCAGATGTAGCCTTATAAATCAGTCGACAATCAGGCTTTACTTGAAGTATGCAGGCATTACAGGGTAGCTGGTACAGTGTGTACTCTCTTTTCTGGCTCCCATTCAGTACCTTTGATTCATTTCTCAGTATTAGCTCGCCTAAGTCATTTTAGGAATCCCTACATCATTAACTAAATATGTAATATTCCAGAGAGGGACTCGTGGAAGGAATGCTCAAATTCCGAACGAATGGCAGATGTGGAGAAATAGTTTAGCACGATTACGTTTATAAACATTTTCAGCCTAAACTGTCATAGCTCCTGTCATTTATGGAATCTGTTTCCCTTGAATAAAAAAATACAAATGGCGAACATCTAGTTACCGGGACAAAAAGCCGTGTTTGTTTTATCAGAAAGAAAGGACACAAAAAAAACCAAAAGACACGCTAATAGAGTGATGTTACTTTCATAATATATGCCTGTATTCAAAGGACCGGGGGCCAGATGAACGACCAAGGAATTTGCAACTCACAAATTGCGTCGCAATAGCGACTCTCAAATTGCGAGTCGTAAATTGGTATGTACAACAGTGTATCAGACACTGTTTGCGATTCCTAATGGGGTGGCAAATTGCATGCCTCATTAATATTAATGAGGCAGGCACAATTTGCCACCCCATTAGGAATGGCTAGCACTCAAAGGAATGGTGGCCTGCTCGCGACAGTTGGACTGCTTTTAAATAAACCATTTTTTAAAAAAAATACAGCCCATTTTTCTTAAAGGAAAACAGGATGCATTAAAAAAAAAAGAAAAATGTTTAATTTTTTGACCCATTCACAAAGGGGAATGGGTCCCTTGAGGACCCCTTCCTATTTGTGACTGGTTTACCACCTACTTGAAATAGGTGGTAAATTCATACATACAAATGCAATTCGCTATCATGGCACGCCCCTTGCTACTAACAAGCCGCAAACCTCATTTTGCGAATTGGTAAAATTTACTGATTCGCAAAACGAGGTTTTTACGTGGCCATGCCCTGAACTGAGGTCCCAAACGGGGCAATTGCCTTATTGGGACTACAATTTAGGGTAATACATCTGGCCCAAAGTCCTCTTTTTTATAGCTAAATACGTGATACTTTGTGAAACCTGTGAATTAAAAAAAACACAAAAATAGACACAGTGTGGGATCCTTTGTGGCAGTAGGAAACGTTCCTGATACAGCCAGAGTGTAATCAATTAATGGAGGGGGGAGGGTACTAGTGCCAGCCACACCTTCCCCTGCACAGATTCTTCTTTGCCCCCCTGACAACATCCAAAGCCCTCAAACCCCATTCAGTTACCCGAGACCTACCTACTTGCTTTGCCACTCATGCCAGTCCTTTTTCTGGACAAGGATGTCCTCAGCCCTTCTCTCTTATTCCTACAGCTCATTCGATCCTTGGTGACCATTCCATCCTTCTCATACCTACTTCTCTAGACACAGGCCTGCATTTTCTAGCATATTTAGCTTGTGTACTGTTTGCTTAGTGGAAAATAAGTCTACATACAGAAGACATCTGAGAGTTTGAGATCAGTTATCCCTCTTAACATAACGATTTGTCCTTGATGATTTTATTTGACAGTGACATATAGGGCCCAATTCACAAAACTAACTTAAGACAAAATCCTAAACTTACTACCATTTTGGTATTCACAGAAGGCACTTACTCATTTCGGTATTCACAGAAGGCACTTACTCATTTCGGTATTCACAGAAGTTAGGAGTCCTAACTTTAGGACTCCTATGTGCCTTCTGTGAATACCGAAAGCCTTAAAGTTAGGATTTTTCTCAGTTTAGGAGTAGTAAAGTTAGGACTCCTAACTTTACTACACCTCAACTGAGAAAAATCCTAACTTTAAGACTTTTGGTATTCACAGAAGGCATTTAGGAGTCCTAAAGTTAGGACTCCTAACTTTACTACTCCTAAAATGAGAAAAATCCTAACTTTAAGACTTTCGGTATTCACAGAAGTCATTTAGGAGTCCTAAAGTTAGGACTCCTAACTTCTATGAATACCGAAATGAGTAAGTGCTTTCTGTGAATACCAAAATGGTAGAAAGTTTAGGATTTTGTCTTAAGTTAGCTCTGTGAATCTGGCCCAAGATCACTAACTCTAGGGACCGGATTACCCTTAGTGCATCCTGGCTCTGATTGCTCCATCATGCACGCTTAACTAGGTTCATCAAGTTCAAAGAGGGACAAAGCACTATATTGCGTATAATGCACTGCTTTCAGGGAAGATGCAAAGTTGCTGCTGCCACGAATGAAGGACACTAGTAAAATAAAGACAGTTGTATGAAGCAGCCACTAGATCTTCAATAATGCAGGCAGAATTCAGTTTGTACTTCTAAGGAAAATAGCAAAGCTCTGTGCAGAAGGCTGCAGTCACTAACTACCTTCAAGTAGATATCTGGGGAGTCCATGTGTCCCCCTTTCCCCCTTTGAGAAAATGCCTTAAGGGGGCACACTGGCATTGCACCACTCACATCCATATTATGGCATGGCTGCAGAGGTAAAGTGTTTATCATAGTGCCTCCTGTTTCGCACAATAGCATTGGGTCTTGCCTCCATGTTAATGAGGTAATGACCCATTAAGAAAGCGTTGGACGAAAATGTGGGCAGGAGCTATCTGTTTTACAGAAAGGACCACACAAGCTTCAATGGCCCCTTCAGTAAAATTACAGGGACCTGGGGGCACACAAAACAGGTGCACACACTCTTGTTGTGCCTCTGGGCACTGTATGTAATATGGGCCTTGATATTTTTCAGAGTAAAAAATATACACATATATGTATGTTCTCTGTTGAAAACAAAGGTTAAAGTGACATTATCGTTAGGTGAAAATGTGAGGTAAAACATTTCTTTTTTAACAAACCAAACCACTGAAATTCACCTGTTATAGTTATCTCAAGTAATTATAGCTCATGCCCTAAAATATAGAAAATAGAAAATAGAATAACTTGCGCCCCTTCCATGCACAGTGTTTACATCCATTATGTTTTTTCAGGTGTTGCAGTGATGTTATCAATGATGCTAATGAACATGTCATCAGTGATGTAATTGGAGAGTTAATTAGCAGTACATGGCAAGGGAGAAAGTTATTGTTGCTTCGGGGCAAAAGTTATAGTATGTTTTAACTGACATTTTAAGCTGACTATAACAAAACTTTAGAGCTTTTGATGTGTTAATGTGTATGTTTTTTTAACTTAAAATATGATGTCTATTGTAATGCGTGGTGTGGTGTTGGGTGCAGAGCCAGGCCTGCACCCATTCTCTTGCTGCTGCACACGGCTGACTATGTCATGTAATAATAGAAAGGGTGTTGTTTTAGGTATGGCAGCCCTACTGGCTTCATCAAGGGGTCAGAAAATCAAAATATAAAAAGCAGGACTTTTGGCTTTATCCAGGAGTCAGTACATCAACATATATTAAGCAGACCTACTGGGGTTGTAAAAAAAAAAAAACTACACTCAAATGTATATATTATAAATTAACACATTTCAATGTTTAATATTTGTGATAAATTATTTGCAATACAGCATTTAGTTAAAAAAAAATAACATTAACATGCCTTTGAGTCTTTATTTAACGTTATTCAGTGCAGCTATAAAATCAACCAGAAGGGAGGGTCCCTGCACTGCAGCTGAAGAGCATATAGTTCAGCAATTGTGCTTTGAAAAAATGGTAAGCTCTCTAGGATTCATGGATTCAATTACCCAGGAGAATTACTAAAACAAATTTAAAGTGTTGTTTGGAGTGACTGCAGTGCTTCATTCAGCCCCTCGCAACATACTAAAAAAGATTGGTGGTGCCTCTGCCTCTTCTAGGGCAATCATGAGGTTCAAACAATACCGAAAAAAAGCCCTTATTAGGAATTATAGGGTGCTCCCAGGCTGTAGCTGTGAATGTGAAATGAAGTGCTACTCCACTCATTTCTACATTTATTTTATATTTTTTTGTTTATGGGAGGCGTACAGCCACAGATGGCATGAGCATTCTCAAAGCCCCTGCCCGCTGGGAGCAGACTTGGTGTTTGCTCCTGTTTAGCAGGAGTTTTGAAAATGCTCCCGCCAGATGGGAGCAAACACACTTGTGAGGGCAGGAAAACCGCCTTGTTCTGGGGGTGGACTCCCAGGACACAGCTAGTGAGCTGGCTACTGGAAAAGGGTCCATTAATGGCTCAGGAAGGAGGGCCATGTGCCCCTTCTCCCTTTTTCTAAAGTTAGCAACCCTAGGTGATGGGATCCCCTGGGCCTTTTCAAGGCTCGGATGGTGGGACTGTGTGGACCCCCTTCCTCTTTTTGGTGAATTTTGGCCCAAAGGTGTGCTCTACAGGGCCTATATGGCTGGAGGATGGGGGCCACAGGTCCCTCCCCTTTTTAGAAGCAGCCCCCGGGGCGGATCCCCCGAAGCCTCCAATGGTTCAAGGAGGAGTGCTGCATGGCCTTTCTCCACTTATTTGGTAAATTTTAGCCCCAGGGTTGGGTTTTCCTGGGCCTATAATGGCTTGGTGAGGGGGGTCTGCATGGCCTCCTCCCCTTTTTGAATGCGGCTCCGGAGGTGGGCTCTGTGCAGCCTATAATAGCTCAGGGAGGGGTATCGCCACATCCTCCTCTTATGGAATACAGGTTGGGGGCTCGACATGGCCGATAATGGTTTAGGCAGGGGTCCGTGAGACCCCCTCCCCTTATTGAATGTGACCCTGAGGGTGGGCTCCCAGGGGCCTCTGATAGCCTGGCAAAGGGGGATGTGTGGCCCACCTCCCCTAATGGAATGCTTCCTCAGGGTGGACTCCACAGACCTATAATGGATCAGGAAGGGGCTGCATGTCACCCTCCCCATGTTAAATGGGCCTTGAGAGTGGGCTCCCTGTGACCTCTAATGGCTTGGGGAACGGTGCCACATGGCCGCTCTCCCCTTATTTTGTGAAATTTGGCCCCCTGGACCTATATTGGCTCGAGAAGGGGGCCCCTCACTTTATTGGATGAGGGTTGAAGAGGGGGGCCCTAACCTTTTAATATACGTATTGACCCTGGGGGATGGGGTCCTCAGGGCATTTTCAAGGTTTAGGGAGGGAGGCCTTTAATTTTTCAATGAGTGGCCCATTCCCTTTTCAAATACGTAGGGCCTTAAGGGTGAGCTACCCAGGGCCGTAAGTGGCTGGGGGAGGGGTGCTTTGCACCCCCTCCCCCATAATAAGCAATTTTGATCCTGTGAGATGTGGTCCTTTGGGTCTAATTAGGATCAGGGAGGAGGGATGCGTGTACCCCTCCCCTTTATTAATTACTTGGCCCCGAGTGATAGAGTCCCCTAGGCCTAATAAGGCTTTTGGAAGGGGGCCACAGGGGCCTCCCTCCCCTTATGTTGGTATAAGTCACTAGTGATAGTGTCCCTAAGGCTAAAACGGCTTGGGGAGGGGGCCACACAGCCATTCTCCCACTTTTACATAACAGACGGCCCTCAGGGATGGGTTCCACAGGACTAAAGGAGTCTTGGAGCCCATCTCCCATTTTAAAAATGGACTGACACTGGGTGTGGCATCCCTGGGGCCTGGGAATGGATGGTATGTGGCCTCACAGCCTCCCTCCCCTTTTAAAAAATGAACAGCTTTGGGTCATGCAGGTTAATGTTTGTTTTCTTTAATAATGGACATATGTATCCTTTTTATAAGTCTTCTGAAAAATTCCTGTAGTTAAAGAGTTATTGATGATTCTTCTTCCTTGTGTGACAGCAGAGGAAGTTAAAATAATGTTCTTGAAGATTTGTGGTGAGCAAGGGTCAGAAGGCCAGCCATTAGTGCTTGCTTTGACAAGATCCACAAATTCATTTTGTGATAGTTATTTGAAGTAATGCAGAGGCTGGTTTAGCCTACCGTTGGAGTGGATTGCTGCAAATGGGTTGGTGCTGATGTTTTAAATAGGAGTCCATTTATAGACAACAGAGGCAACCCTGAGAACCTAAACCAGGGGCAAATGCTGATATACTAACAGAGGTTCAAGGTGTTACAACATATATCAACCAACAAAAACGTGATGCAAACTAAATCATACAAATTGTAACAATTCAGAAAACCATTAAGGAAAACAAACTTTTTAAAAAAGAGAGAGAAGAGAAGAAGGAAAGGAAAATATGTAAAACCCATGTACAACAAAACATACATTCATAGAAAATGTTTGATTAAATTCATAAAAAATATTAAAACATCTAAGACAATGGGGCTCAAACACAGTACACAAACAATAAAATTAAATCAACAATATGGTGTGTAATCAAATAAGTGGCAGAGGGAAGGGTTTAGACATAGACAAAAGGTTCAGGACAAGACTAGAACAACACATGGCATAACAATGCGTCCTTCATCAATTGCGGCCACATATATGCGTTGACGATGTTTCGACCATTGTAGATATTCACGGTCATCATCAGGACAAAACAAAAGCTACATGAGCATCCAAACCACTGGAGTAAGACATCTCTTCAATTTGGGTAATGAATCCAACCGATTTTGGTTTGAATTATGCCAAGGACTGATAGAAGAATGAATTATAATTTAGAAATTGGAACAATGAAGATTTCATCATATATGATGTTTAGGATGGCCCACACTTTGGGCCCGATTCACTGAAGTAATCTTAGACAAAATCCTAAACATACTACTTTTGGTATTCACAAAAGGTATTTAGTAGTAGTAAAGTTAGGATTTTGTCTTAAGTCTGTCTTAAATCTGTCCTAAATTTGTCTTAAGTCTATCTTAAGTCTGTCTTAAGTCTGTCTTAAGTCAAACTAAGACAAAATCCTAACTTTACTACTTCTAAATGCCTTCTGTGAATACCAAAAGTAGTAAGTTTAGAATTCTGTCTCAGATTAGTTCTGTGAATCAGCCCCATAGAGATTAGGAGAATTGGCCCGGAATTTAGGAAAATAATCAACTGTATCACGCATTCAAAAGATTAATGCGTCAAAGGCATGCTCCAAAAGATCAAACATGCCCCTCAGGCTCTCAAATTCCTGGTTCACATCCGGGAATGTAGGAGTCCAACATGTCTGCTTTGGTTGTGTAATAATTTGCCAGTTTGTCAGTGAAATCTTAAGTAATGAGGAATGTTCCTTCTGTGCATTTAGAAGGTAGAGATGGTGGTTGAGAGTGAGTTGGTGAGCTATGGTATTTTTGTAGAGTAGATTTGTTGTGTGATAGTGCTGCAGCGCAGAAACCTAGGTAACGGGGATCAAGACCAAACCCAAACCTAATATTCTCCCTTCGTCACAGACCAGACGTTAAGTTAACACATTCTCTCATTCATTCATTGGTGGGGCTCAGAACACCATCATTCATACTTCACATTCACTGGTCTGCACCTACAGGAGGAATGAAAGTTCCAAGCGCTGACATGAAAGGAATACCTTATAACCTATAAAGAGAAAAAGTAATTTGCATATCTATAGTCTAATAAATATCCTTAAACCTAAACATTAATATACTCCTTCCATGTGATCAATGGATCATTTAGTTGGGTTGGAGTGGTGATTTAATCTTCGCTATGAGACACTTAAAGATCCTGATCTATCTCCTCTCAATAAATGACCAAACACATTTCTTCTTGATCAATATTTTGTTTATCTAATAAATGCAAGAATTTAGTTAATCATTACGCAAATCACACAACATCATATTTACCTAGTCTGTCTATCAGTCGTCCATTAAGTCATCAAATTCGGTCCTCAGCACACTACAGTCCCAAGATTTGGTCAAGTACCAGAGACGTGCAAGCATCGATCAGTGCCCATACATTTTTAGGAAGTCTTTAGTTCATCAAGAAATTGGACAGCAATTCAGTTCGTCAAAGATTCAGGAACGCAGCAGTCTTGTCGCGTCACCGTCGTCTCCGTGAGCAACATGAAAGTACGAGCAATCAGCAAAAAGATAAAAAAGAATGACCTCTCTATTCTAACATCACTTTTATAATGAAAGTAAAGACTAAAATATACTTTTTAGGAAATTTGGGCTAATCCCATTGGTTGTTTGAGATCGTCCGGTGCGGTTTCACACAGTCCAGAGGTTTAAGTAATTTTACTTGTCGGTTCCGGTTTTTCTAAAAGTCTTTTGTCAAATTTCTTGGCAGGCCTCCCGTCGTGACCTTGCTTAGGCACATCGAGTCTGGGTTCATGTTGAGGCCACTGGTGCATGCGGTTGGAGCAGGCGCACTTTGCCTGAGACCTCGTGGAATGGTGGCCATCACTTCAAGTTAGTTCGTCGGCCATCTTGGTTTTAGGCCCAAAGGATAACTTAAGCAAAACAAACACAAAGAGCAATTAAAGCATAGAAATAACAAATAAAATGTTAAACCCTCACTAATTCCCGTATGTGTTTGTAATTATCTAGCATATGGCGACATTTAAAGCGTTTATATTCACCCAGTGATGTCATCTGGTGCAACATACGATAACGTCACAAAAGCAACATATATCATTCGATATTCTATTTTTCTAGTATTAATATGCGTACATAGGTTAATTACAATTATTTCATCCATGCATAGTGCAAATCCCACGTGTATTTCGTATATTAGTAATGTTGATTAATCTTCACGCAAACACATTAATAATATTATAATTAATAGATTATTCTAATTAGTATAAACATGCAGAATATGGGGGTATACAAAATTTTGCACTACGCGCTCCATCAATAGACAAGGACATGTGATGTTGTGAAGAGTGGCATGCTGTTTATTTTGTTTGCGAAACCAGCCATGTCCATTTTACACTCCACGAAAGCTCCCCCCCGACTTCTGCACAAAGGGGTGGTCCAGGTGACTGATCGGCACCCTCCCACTGACTTCCTGTCAGGCTTATATGGCTGGCATTACATTTCCTTTTGTGGGATGCAAATGGGCTCCAACACTGTATTAAGCAAACTGCAGTCCATCGCTATATGAAATGTATGGTCCAGGCAGTACTCATGCATCAACAAACACACCTATCTGGCACCCAATTCTCATTCCTGGGGTGATATGGATATAACTGAGAGTACCACTTGGGTATCACCAGGGGTCCAGGAGTGTGGCCATTCTCCTATGTAAAACTCTCCCCCTGACAATCACAAAGACCCAACTAGATCCCCTTGGTCGGTATGTAGAACTAGAGTGCCTCCTGGAAGTAAGTCAGCTTAACCTTCTCAGTGTCAATGCCCCCTGCAGGCCCACAACGCCACATTTGAGGCATGTCATCTGGTGTTGGTGGGGTTCCCTCAGGGTCACATAATCATGGCGAGTGACTTTAATGCCATACCTGGCGTTAAAATAGACACATGGACAATGGCCGGGCCATTGCCTCTCAGTCTCACTATGACCAAAATATTACAGAACTGGATCAACACTTTCGGTCTCTGAGACATCTGGAGGACATGTCACCCCCATACCTGGGAGTACCCTCACACTTCAGAAGCTCAGAGTACCCTATACGTATTGAGATTTTCCACCTGCTTGTACCAGAAGAGCTACACGTCATTAAGGTTGACATCCTTCCCCGTGGAATCTCTGTTCGCTCCCCAGTCCACCTCCATTTAGGTTTCCTGTAGTCCAATACATAGCCAATGTGGTGGCTTACTGCATGAAATCTGACCAATCTTGATTGCATCGACTTGCTGGCTTTGGAGACTGATGCCTATTTTCAGGATAACCAAGGTACAGTCACTGCTGCTGCCACGCATTTGGGGGAAGTCAGGGCCACATTCAAAGAACAAGCCAAAGCATACGTCCACGTTAGAGAGAAGAGAAAGCAGCACCACATATTAAAGCTTTATAGCTAAGATCCTGTCACTGGAGAGGCAATATGCCCTTGATTGGAGCTCCACCACATTACTCCAATTAAAGTTAGACAAGGGTTCTCATTGTCAGCTGGCCCTAGATGAGGCCCCCCACTGCTGGACGGCAACCGCCATGTGGGTCTATGAACATGACAATAGGTCTGGGAAGCCCCTTGGTTGGCTGGCCACTGCAGCTCATGCAACTAGAATAGTGTCCGAAATTATTGATAAGAAGGAACGCCACCACAGCACTGCAATCCAAATCACCCAGGCCTTTGTTTAATATTACCAGACTCTATGCACTCAATTACCCCGGGCCCTGGTGGAACAAATTAACCCCATCCTCCCAGATATCCCTCTACTTGCTCTCTCAAAAGTCCAGTGAGACATACTGGAGGAACCTTGACCTTAGAGGAGGCAGAGGTTGCCCTATCAGAGCTTAGTGCCAGAAGAGTACCAGGTCCAGATTGTTTCCTGGAACAACTCTACAGCAAAATCTGAGATGTGTTGGCCCTACATCTGCTCGACCTCTTTCTAGAGGTGATTACCAATGGATGGTTCCACCTGGAGCTGGAACTGGCTTCCATAGTTCTGCTAAGCAGAAGAAGGATGCTATTCCTCCAGAAGAGGCAAGAAAAAGAGTGAGAGATGAGAAGTTGTCAGTCAGGACCAAGATGGGAGCTTATGGACTGGATCCGAGGATCCAAGTGATCAGATTGAGTGCCCTCATACAACCAGATGTACATAGCAAAATATGATTTTTACCATTAAAATACTCTTCTTTTGGTGACTGGGGCACTGTCAAGACTATCACCTTTTTCTTCTTGCCTCTCCTTGACATTATTCGCAATAAGTCTCTGACATCCATTATACGAAAAATACTGGTGCAATTCTGACATACGGGATTTGACTGTCCCAATGCGACATATTGTACATCCACAAAAGTCGCTTTTACTTATTATTTTTTGAACGAACACTCCGTCTTAAGAAGGCTGCCATGAAATCATGGTTTGGCAGTCCCCTTTCTATCTCCAAACACGGGAGATAAGCGGCACGTTTTAAATCCGTGAGTGTAACGAAATTTAACTGATTCGCTGATCGCAACGCGAACACACGCTTTTCTTTCTCTGGAGCTTCGCAATTCAGGTATCAATACACTGTATGTGTCTGTTTGTCAATTGACTCAACGCGCTATACGAAGTCCAAGTATTCATACTTGACTCACTGTATTTTCCTGATAGATTTGTTTGCTACCTTACTGCGAGAAGCCCTTAAATAATACGGTTCCTGCATGTAACGTTAATGATGTAAGTTTAATTTTACACATAATTTTTCAAAAAGTATCAGGATTTGAGGCAGGAACTGCGTCTACTCTGTAATCCATTTGTTCTCAACCATTGAGTTTCTATCAGTAGAGGTATTTATGAATTTTTTGTTTAATTCACTAAATGTGCTTCATCAACCTTACCTGTTGTTACTTTCTCTGACAGATTTGTGCTCTGTTTAGATTGTCAGGAACCCCTAAGCAATATGGTTACTTTGCTTAATACTATAGATGCAAGTTAACCCCTCAACATCATTCCTAAATAGCAATATAACTCTAGGCAACAACTGCCTTTACTTGATACTGCGACTGATTAAGTCTGTTTAGCCTTTTTTTAGGTACTTAGTTATATAACTGTACATGATCAGATTTGTGCATAAACATTTCAGTTATTCAGTTATATAACCATGTAGGAGGAAGTGTGTTCCTCCATGTCTTAACCAGCAGTGACTTCAATGCAAAAGAACCACTATTACTGAGATAATGGCATGCAAATACAATGACTAGTGGCATCGATACCTGGTTTACAGTGAACTTAGATACCAATGAACAAACAGCTATTGCCCACGACCATATTATTTCTGTCTGGCAAATGATTTGGTTTTATACATTCAATAGCAGCCATTTGTTCAATATACGTAGACGGAGTCCAATGTATTAAACAAGTTCTCTTTCTTCTGTTTAGCAATTGATAATGCAATGAAGAAATTAATGTCGTCTAACAATTAGTTCCCAAATATTATATAGATTTACCTACTGTGAAGTGAGTGTACCACATTTTGCCACTTACTCCCTCTGGGTGCAACCTTTTCACTTTCTAGAGGATGGCTGGCCTTTAGTTTGTTCTATACTGTCTGTGAAACAAGTGAATCTTTCCTCTACCCTATTTAGGGTTTTTACTTCTCACTCGAAATCACTCTCTTCTCTTAAATCACATCACACAGGTGTGTAAAAATAGCTTTTAATAAAAAACATTACATGTTAATTGCTGGTTCCTCTTTTTGCGTACAGATAAGGGTCTTTTAATCAACATACTCATCATCCTGAAAATGGTCTAACGGACTGAGCCACAACGAGACCAAAACGTCAACTATAACACCTATTCTATAGTTTAATGTATTGAAGGCAATGTTTGTTTTGTATAAACTTTCCAAATTGCCTTAAAAATTAATTTCTGTTGAAAAGGTGGCCACAATTGTAAACTGTGAAGGAGATTTAATCAAGTGTATACTCTGACTTCTGGTTACATTGTGTTGTTTGTTTGTTTTTTATGTACCCTATTTAATTGAACATATTGGAATCAATACTAAATAAATTTTTGAATAGATACACCTGTGTTTTATGTAATTCTTTTTTGTTTAATTTATTCACTGATAATTTGATCGAACTACCTTCTGAACAAACCTACTGAGAGTTACTGTTATAGAACTCACTCAAATTCAGTTACGTAAACTTTGTTAAAAAATTTGTTTTAATAAATCCCTTGTAGACACACTTACCTGCTCATATCAAACCGCCCAAGACATCATGGGTTTATTCGGTATCCCACTTTTTGTGATACAGATTTAGTCTAAGCACCTCACACAAAGTTTATGTTGTCCAACAAACTTGCAGATCCTGCGGAATAGCGGGAACTACAAAACACCATCTGATGCTGAGAGCACAAAAACTTTCTAGTTCCGTTGAAGCAGTTTTTCTTTTTGCATCACAATTGGGCCATAGGCCAGTGAAGGAAATGATAACTCTGTACAAATCCAAATGTTGTTCAATTGCCCCCTATGGGGCTGGAGTTTGAGGGCATTGAAATAGTATTAGTCTGCAAAAACTCTGAAATAGTTTCTTGTACAGATTTATTAACGGTCCCCTCAGGATCATCTACATTCTTTTGCCATGCCAAAGTGGGTCTGAATAACTTGGATGACTTTATCGGACTTGTCCTTCTTTTGCTATGGTTGAAAAATTGGCAATCCCCTGATATAAGCCTCTCTAAATGTATCCTTTTAGCCTGCCTGGCCTTGGATACTAAAGATAGCAGTCCTTGGCTAGCTGATGCCAGAGTGCTTTTACTAGACTGGGGGTCCCTGAATTCTTCACCAAACCGGACTCAATTGTCTTTCATACTAGAGCCCAGACAATGTCTCTTTTTTTGACGAGGCATATTCTATCTGCTGATCCGAGGCATTTCAGCTGTCTTCCTTGGGAAACTAAGATTCTTTACTGCCTACATATGATTTTGAGTTCTTCCTTACTTAATCAAGTAAGACTCAATATAGATTTCACTTGACCAGGTTATGCCTGAGGTCCTTACACTGCCTTTTTAGCTTTTCCTCAGCAATGAGCGTGGTTTGATAACCTACCTGCCTGCCCTTGTGGCAATAGCTCATGTCAAAGCACTGTGCATGTATGCTTTTCTGCCCTTGATATCAGTCTGTGAGATTTTGTTTTTAGTCCAGCTTTTACACTCATTACATTTGACTTCGCACAAAAAGTGCTTTTCGTGCTTAGAGGAGGTAGGTTTGGCAGAAGTCTGTTCTTCTTTTTGTCAGAGGGTCGTTGACCATTAGAAAAATATATTCCTAACCAGCTCATATTCAGATTTGGTTACATCCTTTTATTTCTTTGTATTGTATACTTTGGAGATACTTGTATATGCAGACTTTGCCGAGAACTTTTATCCAGGCAAAGGGAGGATTTTTTTACTGTTTATTGTTGTTTGTGGTGATTGTTTTGGACATGTTTTTTATGATGATCCTTTATGGCTGAACTGTCTAATAAAGTCTATCACTGACTGGCATGAGTGCCCAAATAGAATGATCACATAGTTTTGGCCAGAAATAATGCAAGTATATATGAGTGTCACAGATTGGAGCTTTAATTCAGAAGTGGATGATCCTACCAAGTTAACATTACACAATTTAATTAGGTCACAACAAAGTTTGAAGGGAAACTATGGGTGGTAGCTGTGAAATGGGCAGCAGGCAATTCCACAGAGAAATACATAATAAGTTGAAACAGGAGCCACTACTATGAAGGTCAATTGCACAAAACAATACCATCCCCAAACTAGTCCAAGAAAATAAGGATTGTTAAAGTTTTACAGCAGAAAGCACCAAGAAAAGGCAAAGTGTCAATGAAGGACAATATTTGTTCTTCACCTCGCCCCATCGTAAGTCCTGCATTGAAACTTTGTTACTTTTTAGGTTCTTGTTTTGTTCCAGTAGGATAAAACAGTCAGCTGTAGACAACAAGGACTTGACAGGGAAAAATCTTCTTTTCAGCTACGTAAAAAAAGGTGGGGACAAACTAACAATCCACAGCAGGCTAGGTCACATCTGTCTCTTAGACGGTAATGCTTTATCCTTGCCATCCAGAAGTTGGCAAATTGGCCAACATTTGTTGATGCCGGGGAAATCATCAGGACAGACATCCAGGCACCAGGTCTTTGAATAGACAGTGATCTCACAGGGTCCAGAACAGTCAGCTTTCCATTAGGTAGCTCCAGCGCAGATGGTTAATATACCTGCTGCAAAGAACATGTACCATGCAGATCACAAAGTGCATATTATGTAAATAGATCAGCTGGCTACTGCTTTTGTCAAAGAGATCCTTTTGATACTTGTAGTTTATAAGTGAACATCCTAATATAGAATAGTGAGTTTTGAAGCGTAACAAAAAGCTGCATGCAAACTGGGGATCACTGACATAACTTCTAAGCTCATAATATCAACCTTCAAAAATTATCGACATACAAATATCGATAACATAAATATTGATATACTATACTTATTTTAAAAAATACACAAATATCGACACAAAAATATCATCAAACATTAACATCGATATCACTAATATGGATGAAAAAATATCATCATAACTAATATCGAAAAACATTAAATAAACATACAAAATGACACAAATATCGATTAAAAACAAATAGACCACACAATTTCACCAAAAACTAAAATATCGACATATTACAAATATTTTTAATAACACAGTATACATAAAAAACAATATGACAAACACACATAGCATATTAAATGAATAAAATTAATGTTAAATAAATTAAAATTCAAAAAATACCTTTAACATAATTAAATTCACCATATTAATTACTCCTTACAAACACAATATATAAAATAAATTATTTTTATTATACATTCAATACAATATAAATTACAAATAATATACTATTATACTTTTAAATAAAGTAAGAATAAAAAAATGTTTTAACTGAACATTAATTGGCATTTCCCATATAAGGAAACAACTGCCAAATTAATTGAAAACATTAGTAACAACCAATAAAAAACACCTACAACTTAAATAACCCAATAAGGTTAAAAGCACAATTAAACAAACACTATGTGCCGATTACGATCCTGTAAAAACCGGGTACAAACCGTCGGACGGAGCATATTCTCCGTCCGACGCGTACCCGGTCGTCAAAATATACAACCATGGAATTACGATTCGCACGGAAACACCATTTCCGTACGAATCGTACAAAACCCCGACCGACAAAAATAAACATAGAAATGCGATCCGGGAAAGCGCCGACGTGACGTCGGGACGCACGCAGCCTGCCATTCAGGAACCAGGAATTACGATTCGCACCGACGTCATCCCGCACGGACAATATTTTCTGGCTGCCAAAAACTGCCGGGAAATCAGTACGACGCGAACAAGGAGTACCTGTACGCGATGGACAGACATGGGCCCGAACCTACGTGTCATCCCGGCCCTCATAGCAGTCGACCTCCTCTACAGGTTCGGACGCAGACGCCGCAGAAGGTCAGAACCACAAAGGGAGGGGGGAAAGGGGGGGGGTGGCAGGACCAGGGGCAGGCCACAAAACCCCCACCAAAGTCACACAGCACACATGCCCTGGACATACCTGACCCTCAGGCCCTGGTCACTACGAGGGGGTGGGGGCGTGTCCAGCAAAGCCAGCGACGGCCACAACGGAAGTGCTTGATGACGCGAACCGGCAACACAACAATACAGGTACGTCCCGTACCCACGCCTTAAGAGCGTGGGTACGAGTCGTACCACACCCACACCTACGTCACCCCAACAATGGCGGATGGCTCGTACCCACGTGGCAAAGGCCTGGGTACGGCCCGCACAAGCATTCCACAGCGTGGATACGGATATCTACGGACCGTACCCCCACCCGCGTATGCATGGAGCGTACCCCCCACCCCAACAGTGTAAGTACGACCCGTACCCTCACCCGCGTATGCATGGAGCGTACCCCCCACCCCAACAGTGTAAGTACGACCCGTACCCCCACCCACATATGCATGGAGCGTACCCCCACCCCAACCGTGTATGTACGACCCGTACCCTCACCCGCGTACGTATGGAGCGTACTCCCACCCCAACAGTGTAAGTATGACCCGTACCCCCACCCACGTATGCATGGAGCGTACCCCCACCCCAACCGTGTATGTACGACCCGTACCCTCACCCACGTATGTATGGAGCGTACCCCCACCCCAACCGTGTATGTACGACCCGTACCCTCACCCGCGGACGTATGGAGCATACCCCCACCCCAACAGTGTAAATACGACCCGTACTCTCACCCGCGTGCGTATGGAGCGTACCCCCACCCCAACAGTGTAAGTATGACCCGTACCCTCACCCGCGGACGTATGGAGCGTACCCCCACCGTGTATGTACGACCTGTACCCCACCCGCGTACGTATGGAGCGTACTCCCACCCCAACAGTGTAAGTACGACCCGTACCCCCATGGAGCGAACCCACACACGTGTATGTTCTAAGCGTACATATTGTTAAATAGGAGGGGTGTGTGCAGAGTCCTCCCAGCAGTGCCCAGACACAGGAGGGGTGTGTGCAGATTCCTCCCAGCAGTGCCCAGACACAGGAGGGGTGGGTGCAGATTCCTCCCAGCAGTGCCCAGAGACAGGAGGGGTGTGTGCAGAGTCCTCCCAGCAGTGCCCAGACACAGGAGGGGTGTGTGCAGAGTCCTCCCAGCAGTGCCCAGACACAGGAGGGGTGTGTGCAGAGTCCTCCCAGCAGTGCCCAGACACAGGAGGGGTGGGTGCCTATCACTCCCAGCAGTGCCCAGACAGAGGAGGGGTGGTTGCAGATTCCTCCCAGCAGTGCCCAGACACAGGAGGGGTGGGTGCAGAGTCCTCCCAGCAGTGCCCAGACGCAGGAGGGGTGTGTGCCTATCACTCCCAGCAGTGCCCAGAGACAGGAGGGGTGTGTGCCTATCACTCCCAGCAGTGCCCAGACACAGGAGGGGTGGGTGCAGAGTCCTCCCAGCAGTGCCCAAACACAAGAGGGGTGTGTGCAGAGTCCTCCCAGCAGTGCCCAGACACAGGAGGGGTGGGTGCAGAGTCCTCCCAGCAGTGCCCAGACGCAGGAGGGGTGGGTGCAAAATCCCTTCAGCAGTGCCCAGACGCAGGAGGGGTGTGTGCCTCTCACTCCCAGCAGTGCCCAGAGACAGGAGGGGTGTGTGCCTATCACTCCCAGCAGTGCCCACAGACAGGAGGGGTGTGTGCAGAGTCCTCCCAGCAGTGCCCAGACACAGGAGGGGTGTGTGCAGAGTCCTCCCAGCAGTGCCCAGACACAGGAGGGGTGTGTGCAGAGTCCTCCCAGCAGTGCCCAGACACAGGAGGGGTGGGTGCAGAGTCCTCCCAGCAGTGCCCAGATGCAGGAGGGGTGGGTGCAGAGTCCTCCCAGCAGTGCCCAGACGCAGGAGGGGTGTGTGCCTATCACTCCCAGCAGTGCCCAGAGACAGGAGGGGTGTGTGCCTAACACTCCCAGCAGTGCCCAGAGACAGGAGGGGTGTGTGCCTATCACTCCCAGCAGTGCCCAGAGACAGGAGGGGTGTGGGCAGAGTCCTCCCAGCAGTGCCCAGACACAGGAGGGGTGTGTGCAGAGTCCTCCCAGCAGTGCCCAGACACAGGAGGGGTGTGTGCAGAGTCCCCCCAGCAGTGCCCAGACACAGGAGGGGTGTGTGCAGAGTCCCCCCAGCAGTGCCCAGACACAGGAGGGGTGTGTGCAGAGTCCTCCCAGCAGTGCCCAGACACAGGAGGGGTGGGTGCAGAGTCCTCCCAGCAGTGCCCAGACACAGGAGGGGTGGGTGCCTAACACTCACAGCAGTGCCCATGGAACGCAAAGGGTGGAGTAGCCACAGATACCATGCCCACAAATTTAAGTCAGGTGCACAAAGACCCTGCAGTACATGTACCACATGTGTGCGAGGCTGGGAGTATACGCATGCATAGCGCTGAAAAGAAAACATGTCCACATGAAGTCATGTCAATAGTCCACATACACAAGTACAATGACTACCAAGGATGCCACGAATGATGCAGGTGGAGACATTGCTCAGCATGCATGTGCAAAGTTGAAGGAGTCTGTCACACACCCAGCTAATGTACACACAGCTCAGCGCTAAATATTGGGAACACCCTGCAGGGAAGATGTCAGGGTACACAGAGGAAGGAATACACCTTTGGACAATGTCACCATGCAGCAACTGCTTACATGAACAGAGAAACCTAGCTAACACCGTGTGATGGCACACAGATCCCAGGGTCCCCCCTATGACCAGCACACTACTACATTTCCCACACACCCAACACATGAACACCACCCAAAACCATGTAGCAGCCCCACCAACAGCAATACCAGCAAAGCAGTAGTGTTCCAAGGGGAAAAAAATAAATTGCTTTATTCAGCATGAACCAAAAAATCTTGTCTGTAGGAAGTTCAATATTTACAAAGCCCATTGGGCAGTCCACAAGTCACAGCTGGATGGGGGACACAGTGGGATGCGTGTCCCCTAGCTTGCCTGCACAGTTAGATTCCGTCGTCTTCCACAGGGGTGAGGGCATCATGTGGGGGGGAAGAACCAGGCACCGCAGGGACAGGAGGGCGAAGGGTAGGCGTCGTGGGTGCAGGGATGGAGGACCCCACCACAGGGGGTGGGGCAGGGCCAAAGGCGGAGGCCAGGATCTCGCTGCACACCTTAGCAAGGTCCTCCAGGGAATCCCCTGCACCGAAGCAACCACAGGCCCCAAGGAGGGGGGGGTCAGAGGGATGGGTCGCAGCGCCACTGGGGGAGGGTGTAGACAGGGGGGGGGACCCAACCACCCTGACCGGGGACTCCCTTGACCACTTGCGGGGTGGTGTCACTGTGGGGCTCAGGGACAGAGCGGCCATGAAGGAGTCTTTGTGTGAGATGTGGCCAGGAGAGCTGAGGGGAGGGGATTTGGAGGGAGTGGATTTTGTGGAATGCGGACTCCCACTCTGGCTGCGTGTCTTACGTTTGCCCCCCGACCCAGTGGGTGTGCCTACTTCACCCTGTGTGTGCGTGCCAGGAGGTGTGCGGGTGACCTTCCCTGCTGGTGTGGTGCCTGTGTCCGTCGTGGTGGGTGCATGCTGACATCTGGGTGTATGTGGGACAGGCATGGGAGTGGCAGGTGTGGATGGGGCAGGGGTAGGGGATTGGACGTAGCGCTGCAGGAGACCCACTGCTGCAGTCAGTGTCGAGTCTATCGACCTCAGCAAGCTGCGTTGGTCAGCCTGCGATGAGTGAATGCCCTCCAAGTATGCCTCCATGTTGTTGAGGACCTGGCTGTGGCCATGGAGGACATTAAGGATCGCAGCCTGACCAACCTGCAACTGCCGCTGGATGTCCACAGACTCGGCATTGGTGGCAGCAGTGTAGACAGGGGCAGGGGGTGCGGTGCCTGGCAGGAAGGAGACATGTGGTGACCGGGCACGTTGGGAAGGGACACGAGCAAGTGGGAGGCGGCTGATGGCAATGGAGGGGGCGGGGTGTGATGTTGTGCCGCTGTCAGATGGTGGTGCAGCCTCCGCCCACTCGGAGAGATCATCCTCGGTGGTGCCAGTGGACATGTCCTCGGCCTCACTCTCCTCCGCCTCTGTACCACTCAATGTGCCAGCCACGATGTCAACGCTGGCACTGGTGCTCGGTCCCTCCGCTCCGTCTGTGCTCATGTCTCCCTCCGTGTCCCCCGACGATGCTGTGGGCAAGGTGAAGAGACAGCAATTAATCACACACCTGTATACATATGTCACATGAGTCCAATCTACATAGGTTACAGTGCATAGCCTGAAAAGAAAGATCAGTAACATCTACAAAACAAGGTACATTTGTAGGGCATGCAACACACAGTTGGTTGACCCACCATGCCACTGAAAAACTATGGAGAGCATGACACAATAGCAAATGACATGAAATGGATTTTGACAGAGGAGCCAGGCCCTGGGGACAATCCAGCACTGCATCTGCACCACACAGCGTTGCCGAAAATAGGGATGAGCAGGGACCATATCCATGAACTTGAGGCACATGATGCATTGGTAATACTGAAAACATGCACAACATGACTGGCTCACTGCACCTTGAGTGTATGTCCAGACAAACATCACACACTGGCCAGACCTAGCAAGGAGACATCAGGATTTGACATGTAGGCTTTGCCCGCACCAACCACCCCCTACATGAGACAATTTGTTGAGACACAGGAAGCACTTACATCTCTTAGTCTGGGTGAAATACACAGGGGCTGCATTAATGCAAGATTGGACACCAAATACCCAAGGTGCGCCTGTCCAAATAATCATGTACAAATGGTCATCATCAGATGATTGTAACAAGACACACAGGCACTGGCCAACGTGAGTATGAACCAGGAAAATCAGGTCAGGCTGTACAGTGGACACTTGTACTACATTTCACGTCAATATACATGGTGCCAGGGGACAATGGCACAGAGCACAACCTATGCTGTAGACACTGAGAGTGTCCACGTTTTGTGATGACACACATGACACCTAGGAAAATATGCCCCAGGGGACAGTAGTGGCAACACAGCTCCATGGTCCTGAATGGGAATGACTGCAACACACGCCACCATCCCTGCACTATGCGTATCGCACACTCATGCACATCATGTCACAGGCCACAACATAGGACATGCACACTGTAAGGCATGACACTTGTGAGACTAACTCCCATGTCTGGACTCTGCATCAGTGCCAACTGACATGGAACCCACATGTACTGAACTGGACAGGGCACAGGCAAGGTCCCAAAACCTGTTACACACCACCCCCACACATGATGCTACATGCATAGTTCACGTGGAGAAAGTGCCAGCCTAGATAACGTTGTGAAGGAGTGACTACACACAGACCAGGGAACACATTGCAAGGAGGGGAAGGGAGGCAGGAGAGCACAGCTATACAGTGGGTAACTGGATCTGCACAGCACCTTTAAACCCTGGCAGTGTATCCATGCAACTGTGCACTTACAAATGCTGGTGAAACACAACAAGCACACATGTACCTACCCCCTTCCTGCTGCTGCATCTCCTGTAAGCGCCTCTCCAAGTCTGGAAAGACCACCGGCAGCACACGCTTGTGGATGTGGCTCAGTCGGCGGCGCCCGCGGTTCTTATGGCTCTCAGGTGAGTCCCCCAGCAGGACCTGTGCGATCCTCCGCGTCAAGCACCGGATATCCTGCCAGCGTTTCCTCACCTGGGACAGGCGCCGCTTCCGACCATCCGCACTCCTCACGGCGCAGACGGCGGTCAGCCATATCTGCTCCTTTGCAGAGGCGCCTACCTGTGAGGATGAACAAGTGACACTACATCAATACACCTGGCACATCTCACAGAGACACATATTGGAACACATTTGCTGTTTACAACAAGGCATAGTATGCATCCAACGCATTGCACCTTTGTCATAGGGACATGATACTCTGGGGAAGGGCAAAAGCAGTACGTGCCATTGAAAGGACACAGGTGGAATGAGGGCAACTACACAATCAATGATCCAGGCTCACACTGTGCATCACAAGCTACACCAGGATCATGTGCAGCACCTCTAAGCAGTCACATGCCACAGGCCACTGACGCTACCGCAGCAGAGTACACAGAAACACACAGGCACAGGACATTTACCTGCCATTGCCAGATGCAGCGACAAACCTCACTCTGCACATGTGCCACTAGACTGGGGCGGCTCACAGGTGTGGGGCTGGCTCTGCACGTCAGACACACAGCACTGCTCCCTGCTCACATCACATCACATGTCCAGGGTATATCCATCCCTCATGCAGCTGGGGTGCTACACTCCACATATGCACCCACCCATATGACAGGGGAATTACACACACACCGATGTCCAGGGTACGAACACATCATGTGGACACTCTCAGCACAGGTACACAGAACTAACACACATCTGTGGGTACAGTCACCTGTCACACTGGGCTGACCACATAATCACATGAGGACTGTAGAGGCAACATTCCCAGGAGGATAAGACAGGCAGAATGTGGCATGCACCATGCAGTGATTGTCACAGTAAACACGATGCAAGTGAGGACGGCAGACATGCACCACTGCATGCTCTGGCTGGGAGACATCAGGCATTCCCCCCCCCCTGGGACCCCCCCTACAGTACATAGCATGTGTGAGACACCTGGACACAATGCCAGAAGTCACAGTCACAAAAAAGGGACACAGTCACACTACGAGTACGCATACGCGAGGACACCCATAGTGATAGTGAACGTACAGGCGTGTGTACGGGCTGTACCACTACGAGTATGCATACGCGCGGACACCCATAGTGATAGTGAGCGTACGGGCCGTACCACTATGGGTGTTCTTGCGTATGCGTACTCATAGTGGTATGGACCGTACACATGCCTGTACGCTCACCATCACTATGGGTACACATACGGCAGCACTCCCATAGTGATACGGGAACGTACACAGGCCCTCTTAGCAGAAGTACGGTGGTTTTCACACATCACAGTGGTGACAGGCAGCACACAGGAAGGAATAGGGCTGACATACTTGTCCATGGATGGACATCAAGGCATTGTCTGGGCAGTACTACATGTGTGGGGCACAGGTGTGAAAGGCTGTGATGTGGCACATTACTCCTGAGTGGAGAAGGCACCAGATGTATGATGAGATGTGTACACATGTAATGTGTGACGGTGCAATGTGTGCCAGGCATGCCCTTGACTCCTTTGACATGTGTGCATGTCGTACTGCACACTTGGGATGAGCGTCACTGGCATGGCACGGACACCAACACACGGAAGTGTCCCTTGAGGCCCGGTACAGGGGTTACCACACTTGACATGTCACTACCCACGGTGCACGATGTGACTATGTCATGTATGTGTGGGGGGTTCCCATTAGGTTGATGTTGGAGCTCCCTCAAAAGCTGCAGCTGTTGCAGCAACCAACATGTGTCTGTGTGTAGATTGACATTGCACACTGTTCCGCACACTATGCCACATGTGGTATCGGATGTGAGGTGCGTATGTATGCATGGGACACGGAGTAGCGTAACAAGGACATGTCTGCATCCTCTCTATGAATGTGTGGTGAGTCATGACATGTACACCTTAATGGCAAGGTGTGTGGGCTGTCCTAGTGTAATGTCATGTGACCTGTGGCTCTAGTGTTCCGCTACCAGTCTCTGCAATCGACATCCTACTTCTGCTGATGTGTGGATGTATGTCACTCCTGTGTTGCGTCTGGCTGTTCACTTGCACTGGGACACAGCTAATCCCATGCCATGGCATGTGGAGGTTCACAATCTCCGTGTGTAGCTGGGTCTTGCTAGGAGTGTCACCTGGCAGCCATACGTGTCCAGGGCATGTGGCACATACCTGACTCCGTATGTAGCATATGTGTATAGACAGATTAACATGTGCTCAGTACAAATAAATTGTTGTTGTGGTGCACTCACTCTTCCTTGTCACTTCCAAATTACTGCAGAGCGCCGCCTCTTCCCCGACCAATTCCGGACTTGGCTGCCATGCGGGAGAATGACTGTATCCGGTGCTACCGCTTCCCCCAACGGTTGATTCTGGAGTTGACGGCGAGACTGGCACCACACCTGCAACTGCTGCACAGGTATCCTACGGCACTGACACCCAAGCTGAAGGTAATGGCAGCCCTACATTTTCTAGCCACAGGTACCTTACAAAATACCATAGCTCATGTTGGTGGCATGTCCCAGAGCATGTTCTGTCGTGTGCTGCATGATTTCTTAGAGGCCATGTTGATTCACCTGGATGACTTTTATTTATCAAAAAAGATTCCTTTCTGTGTATTACTCTTTTAGTTGGTGACCATGAGGCCTACACATTTAGATCAATAACCTTTGATTTTTGACTGTGACACTGGACAAATATTATTACTCCAGACTAGAATATACTTTTTGTTACTCTCAAAATTTATTTTTCATAGGAAAACACTTATATTCAATAAAATCATATTTTAAAATTGCATTCAATATATACTCTGATTGGGTGCTCTGGTACAATCTTATATATGCTATCTAACAATTCCGTATTACGGTATCTATCTCAGAGTCACACACAGTTCAAATCATGTACTTTCAAAATTGCAAATTAAATACTACACAAATACATTTCATATGCTTTAAAAAGTCCCACTGTCGACGCGTTTCGGTGCATAGGTTACAATAGTAGCACCTTCCTCAGGACGGACGAAAATTTAAAACCAAAGTTTTGTTCTTCTTTTTTAAGTGTAGGGGTTGAAGTCCTTCTGTGGGTGTTCAGGACAACTTTATCACCTCTCAACTTTTGTGATTTTAGACCACTTCACCTGGATGACTTCATCCATTTTCCTACCCCTGAAATGTTGACTGGGGTCAAGCGTGGATTCTATGCCCTGGGAGGGATGCCCCATGTCATTGGGCCCATAGATGGGACACATGTGGCTTTGGTACCACCACAGGCACAGGAGGTAGCGTACCCGAATTGCAAGAACTACCACTCCATCAATGCCCTTGTGGTGTGTCTGTCCAACATGGTGATTTCACATGTCTGTGCTCGTTTTCCAGAATCAGCACACGATGCCTACATCATGAGGCGTAGCAGGGTGCCTGAAATGATGACGCAGCTGCGCAACGAACGAGCATGTGTTGTTGGTGGGTACACTCTGTCTGTCCTGTATTTTGCGTAGACTTCCAGCATGACCGCTTCTCCTGTCCTACTAATGTCCATGTGCTTTCCATGTAGGGGACGCTGGCTATCCCAACATGCCATGGCTGATCACACCTCTCCGCAACCCCATCACGCCGGCCCAGCTCCGCTACAACACCGCCCATGGCCGGACAAGGCGAGTGATAGAGAGGACGTTTGGCCTCATGAAGAGCCGATTCCGATGCCTCCACAAGACCGGCGGCGCCCTCCCATATGCCCCGGCGAAGGTCTGCAAAATCTTCATGGTCTGCTGCATGCTGCACAACATGGCAGTTGAGAAAGCTGTGCCACTCATCCTGGATCAAGATGACCAGGACCATCCACCCGTGGAGGACGAAGTGCTTGGCAATGGGGCTAGTGATGTGGAGGATGTGGAGCCGTAACAGGACATCCGGACTCGGCTCATACGCGACTTCTTTGCTTAGTGGTGAGTACCAGTGTCTGAGTGTGCACGCATTGGTCCCCGTGTGGCATGTGTTGCGATGTGTGTCTCCACCTGCATGTATGGCACGTGAGTCAGAGGTGTGTGTGGATGTGTCACTGGAGTGATGGTGCCAGTGATGGGTGTATTTCCACAGTCATATTTGTGACCTAGCATGTTGTCATCCATACATGTGTCGAGTACATGCACATGCAAGTGGCTGTGCTTTTTGTGGCTGACTTCTTGTGTGTCTCTCTTCCCCAGGTACTTGCGCATGCCGTCTGCTGGTTGCATTGTTGTGGTGAGGTTCTGTAGCGATCCGAACCAGGGAATTCGGTATCGTAGTACTGACACGATTTCGGTACCAATGAACCGCAAATGATCCATTATATACATGACAGTGTTTTCGCTGCGCAACTAGCATGAATTCACTGGAAAATAGGGCATTCTGTCATAAAAGTCATGGCATCCATTTTAGTTACGGCATCCATCTTGTTTCTTGCCCTCACATAGTCAATGAACGGACGATGACCCCGGCAGAGTCACCTTGTTAAGGACACGTAAGCTCGAGCCCGAGAAAGGCTGACGCTGCATGACGAGGCAGAGTCAAGCTACCTCCCTTGCCTGAGGCCACTCCTGCTATACTGGTTCTCGTGTCCGTTGTCCTGACTGAAAGGCCGAAGACCGTAGCCATGCCCGTTTATGATCCATAAACACCTCTTATCCTACATTTCAATCCTTTGCACCTGGCTCTGCTCTTTTCCTTCTGGGCTTTTACAATGGGGAGGTTACGATTTTTATGATGGGGAGGATCGGGCAAAGAATGGAAAACTGTCGAGAGGACCTGATCGAATACCGAAAACCTACGACTAATTATTGTTTGATGTCAAATTTACTGTTTGTTTGGGATACCGGGTTGGGCATGAGAAATATTCGTGTAATGTAGCCTAAAGACATTTTGCGTGTATTTAAAGAGTAACCCACTTAATGCAATTTGAACAGTCTCGTAGATTCTTCCTCTGTGTGGTTCCTATGATTTCTGTGTCCCTGCAGTAAATAAACCTTGGTCTTTTACGCCGCCATCGAGAAGCCCGTGTCTCTGTTTATTTGTGCACCGGGACAGGAGGAACTCAGGGGTCTTCGGGTGTTGTTTCCCTGACACCTCTGGACTCTTAAAAGTCCAGAACCTCAAATTGGCGCCCAACGTGGGGCGAAGTCATCCGGTACCGGTCCAAAGCCTGAAAAGTTCGAGAAGTTTCGTGTGAAGATTCCGGAGGGAGGTACCCCGCTTCATCGATCCCTGCATGTCGTAAAAGTGGCCCGACGATCTCTTCCACGAGGGTTCCCGTTCCCAGACGGCTACAGAGGACCGCTGCCTTGACTGTCGCCCTGTCTTGGACCCGAGGTGCAGACCTTAGTACGGCGAGACGTAGACGGGTTCTCCTTGGTGACGTCTTCCACATTTCAGTTAAGTATTAAGTGGGCTACGCTCAGTTTTGTTGTTCCTTGTTGCTCTGGTTTAATTCGTAGATTATCATTGGTTGCTCTCGTTTAGATAATCTCTGTTTTGGTATTGGTTCATTTTGGTAGGCCTAAGTTCTCTGCGCATTTTGGTTGGAATTTGTCTTTGTTTGTCATGACTACCAGTAGTAATTGTTTCTTGTCCTGGTTACGTTGCAACGGGGATTCCCGGTTGGAGGATTCGTGTTCGGTTCCTCCGATTGGAACTCCTACATATGAGCTCTATTGTAAACATGGTGTTGGTCCTATTACGTATAATGAAGTATGGGTCCGGTATACCAGAAAGGATGGTGTCCTTAGTTGGCCACCGCATGGTAGCTTCGAAACGGAAATACTAGACAATCTAGAAATGAAGTTGTTCAAGAAAAAAAAGCCCGGCCGGCAATGTTTGATTCTTTTCGCGTATGGCGCAAAGAAGCCAAACAGAGAGAAATTAGGAAAACGAAGAAAGAACAGAAAGAGAAAGGGTTGACTTTAATGGAGTCTGCTAGGCAGCTGCATGTCAACGAGACTGAGAAAGCAATGGAGATGGCGAATAGAAAATATAATTTGGCAATTGATAAATGTTACCCTGTATTGCCATCATGTCCTACTAAGCCGATGGAGGATCATGAAAAGGATCCTCTGTTGTCTTACCTGTTGAATTCACCCCCACCGTATGCACAGGGTATTACAGTACCACAGTTGCTACCTGTTGTACAGCCAGCTGCTGGTCAGCCTGGAATAGTTGCTCCACTTCCTTTGATTCCAGCTCCTATCCTTCCCATGGTTAATGTTCCTTCGGCACCCCCTCTTCCTGGGGCGCCCGTTCCGCCTTTGCCTGTAGTTTCGCAAACTGCTTTACCTGCTACTCCTACCCTTACTATTTCATCTGCTTCAGCTGTTCTGTCCCCGAACCCTGTGAACATTCTGACTCCGCTTTCCGTTCGTCGGAAAATAACCGACTCTGTAACTAATATCTTAACTCCTCTCTACAGGTCTTTAATTGGGACCCCCGTTTCTGACTCTATACAGAGACGTAGCCAGCTTCCTGGTCCCCAGGAACGAGACACGTTAGATTCGACAGCTCTTAGGTGGATGTCAAAAACTGTGAAGTATGATGCACGAAGAGTGTTAGATACCTTTATGCAATGGAATGAACCAACTCAACGTTATGTTTTTGACGTGATGTGTTCTCTTGTGCGTGAAGAATGGGAAGATGATGATTTAGACTCCGTCCCCTCTGACCTGATAAATATTCAGCAGAAATTTGCCGCAGGAATGGTGATAGGTCCAGAAGTAAGGGGAGCGATAGAACTGATTTTAGCCTACAGGGATGAGTCCCCTCTTCGAGCGACAAGAGACCCTGATGGTTCACCGAGTACTACTAGGAAAAGACGAGGTCAATATCCGATGAGGGAAGTTCCACCGATATGGCGTGATGCAGTTCAAGCTGATGCGGCTCATAATATTGCAGCTGCTCCGGCACATTTCCAGAGAGTGTGGATACACATCCCTTGGAAACGGGCCGAAGTGTTAGCCGTAAAACAAGCGTTACCGGACCCGCGTAAAAATCCTGCTGGTTATTACAAAGAGTTAACGCAGACAGTTCAAGCGTGTGTCATGAATTTAGCAGACATTGAAATGCTATTTGGTAATGTGGTGCCACAGCCTATATGGGCCAAAATTCGGCAAGAGAACCACCCAGTCGCCTTAGGAGGTGATTGGGCAGCTATTATAGCGGCAGATGCGCAACAAATTGGCGGTGCTAAACCTGAACCTCTGATTGCTGCTTTACCTGGCAGAATAATTACTCTAATGAAAACGCTGATGCCAGCGTTACGAGTCAATTGGGATAAATTATCGGCATGCAAGCAAAAGAAGGACGAAAGCGTCTCTGACTTCTTCACTAGATTTGAAGAGACCTTCGTAGACCACAGTGGGCAAGATATGAGTACTGAGGGAGGCCAGAGATTGTTTGTTGACAAGTTCGTGTTTAATTTACTACCTGAGCTTAGTAACAAGTTAAAGGATTCTGAAAGTGCATGGGCAGTGTCGACGACAGCACAGATACTTGCAACTGCTCAGTATTACGAGAATAGAGAGAAGGAAGAGAAGGAAAAGTTAGAAAAGAAAACGAAAGATCTAAAGACCAAAGTTCTTCTGCAACAGGCGTATCCGCCTCGTTCGAATCAGTCAGATTCACAGCAGCGACCCCAGTTTCAGCCACAACCACAATTCCAGCAAGGGACGGCCCAAGGATTTAATTATGGTTTTTCCCGACAACAGTTAGCATGGAATCAGTGTGCTTATTGTAAAAAGGAGGGTCATTATAACAATGAGTGTCCGGTACTGCACCCACAAACTAGTGGTGTCCCAGCTCAGAGAGGTAATGTTGGGTTTATGCAAGCTCCTAGAGGTAGAGGACGTGGTACGATGACACCACAGGCTGATCGCCAATCGAATTATTTTGATCAGCGAAATATACAACCTACGCAACCAGGTAGATCTCCACAGTATCATGTTGGAGATTACTATGATCATAATGAAGACATTCAAAGAAGCGAGCACTAGGACAGCCGCAGGCAAAGAGAGGGAGTAGTATCAGTTCCAGTTGATCAGAGTGGACCTTATGTCGCAGTAGTTACCTCAGGCGTGGTCGAACCGTTTCTGTTGGATACTGGTGCGGCAAAAAGTTCAATTATGCATGCGAAACTCCCTGGCGCACCTTTGTCTGGCTTAACGAACACTTCGGTAGGATTCTCAGGCGCCCCTGTTCACAATCCTGTTTCTAGTCCTTTGTCAATATCTGTTGGGCCATGCGAACTAGAAGCACCCCTTATCCTAACAACCGGTTGTAATGAGAATATGCTTGGTTTAGATCTGTTGAAACGCCTGCACGCGACACTGTACTGTTCTCCTTCAGGAGTACAGCTCACTTTAGGCAAAAGAGTCATCTCTCCAATGTATATGTCGATGGACAAACTCCCAAAGGAGCTGCGTTCTCTCCCTGATACTCTTTGGGCGACTGGTCCTAATGATGTAGGCCTCTTGGAAATTCCCCCTTATGTGGTAAGTCTGAAAGCTAATGTTAAATTCCCACGAATCCCACAGTATCGGATTTCGAATGAAGGGGAACGAGCACTCTTATTGATTGTGAAAGACTTAATACAGAAAGATGTGATTGAGGAAACGAGAGGGAACGTCTGCAATAGTCCTGTTCTGCCGATTTTGAAACGTACTGACCCTTCCAAACCTCCAATTTACAGATTTGTGATTGACCTCAGAGAAGTTAACAAAATAGTGATTCCACAGTTTCCTGTAGTCCCAGATATCACTGCATTACTGACGTTGATTCCTGCCTCAGCTTCATGGTTTACAGTGATCGACTTGAAAAATGCCTTTTTCAGCATTCCCATAGCCGAGGAAAGTAGAGACATTTTTGGTTTCTCCTTAGGAGGTCGCAGTTTCAGATTCAAACGCGCTCCACAAGGTTATTGTGAAAGCCCTTCTATTTACAGCCAAGCATTGAAGAGTCAATTAGATGCCCTTGTACTCCCTCATGGTGTTGCTCTGATCCAATACGTAGATGATCTTTTACTTGCCGCTGATGACAAGGAAACTTGCAAAGCAGCTACAATTTCTTTGTTACGTCATTTGTCAGACTTACATCACAAGGTGTCACCTTCTAAACTGCAATATTGTTGCCAAGAAGTGACCTACTTAGGTCATCTTTTGTCAAAGGAGGGAAGAAGGTTGACCCCAGAGAGAATCAAAGCAATTTCGCAGATGACTGTACCAAGCACACAAAGAGAAGTGCGTGCGTTTTTGGGTATTACGTCATACTGTAGGCAATGGATCCCAAATTTTTCTCTCATGGCGAAACCATTGGTAGCCCTGACTGGAAAAGGTGTTTCAAGCCCTTTGCCATGGTCTGATGAATGTCAACAGAGCTTCTCTGACTTACGTGATGCGCTGTGTTCAGCTCCTGTGTTGGGTACTCCTGACTACAGTAAGCCGTTTACTCTATATGTCCATGAAAGAGAAGGTTGTGCATTGAGTGTATTAACGCAACAATTTGGTGACAAACAGCGGCCTTGTGCATATTTCTCATCCACATTAGATCCGGTAGCCAGAGCGTTGCCAAGTTGTTTGAGAGCTACAGCGGCAGCTGCAGTGTCTATTCGACAGTCTGCTGGACTAGTCATGAACAACATGTTAGTAGTCATGGTTCCACATGCTGTGGATACACTCATGAATCGAACGAAAACTCAGCACCTCACCAGTGCTAGACTATCAGGCTATGAGCTGACGCTTTTGGCAAGTCATATTCAGATCAAGCGATGCAACATATTGAATCCAGCAACACTGTTGCCGACTACTCAGGAGTCGAGTGATTCAGAGCCCCATGACTGTTGTTTCAGAACTGAGGAAGAGACAAAAGGTAGGATTGATTTAAAAGATACTCCATTACTAGATCCAGATGGCACTTTATATGTCGATGGGTCTTGTTTCAAATTACAGAATGGTGATGTGACGGACGCGTATGCAGTTACGACCTTGAGTACAATTGTGGAGACCGCAAGAGTGAGTCAGAATTCTGCCCAGGCTGCAGAATTAATTGCATTGACAAGAGCGTGTGTTTTAGCTGAGGGAAAGAGAGTGAATGTGTTTACTGATAGCCAATACGCCTTCGGCGTTGCCCACAATTTTGGGCGTCTCTGGAGAGAAAGAGGTTTTCTCACATCCCATGGGACTAAGATCCAACATGGAGAGTTAGTCAGCGATCTATTGGAATCCCTGACTCTACCGAATGAAGTTGCAATTGTGAAGTGCAGTGCACATCGGAAGATTACGGATGATGTTGGCCGTGGGAATGCGTTTGCTGATGAGGTCGCTAAAGAGACGGCCAAGAACATGATGAGCCGAATGTACGTTGCAACGTCTGCAAGATGGATTGCTGAATCTGGGATGTGTGAGAATACGATTGAAAGTGTGAAAACAATCCAGAATGAAGCAACTGAAAATGAGAAGAATGAATGGAAGGAGAAAACGGGTAAAATGGATTCAAGTGGATGTTGGGTCGATTTGTCTGAGCAGCAGCGTTGGATGTTACCTGATGCGTATGTACTTGCAGTAGTCACGATGGCGCATCGAGCGGCGCACATCAGTTCGAAAGGGATCTGTAAAATGTTAGCTCCAGTATGGAAGAACGATGGAATTACTAAGTGTGCAGAAAGAGTGGTGAAAAATTGTATGGTATGCCTGATGCATAATCCTAGCAAGGGAACCCCAACCCCAACTGGCCATTTTGCTCCCCCTTCTTGTCCCTTTGAAGTGATCCAGTTGGATTATATCCACATGGACAGGTGTAACAATCTCAAATACGTCCTAGTGGTAGTCTGTGCCTTCTCAAGATGGATTGAGGCATATCCGTTGAAGGATAACACTGCTATGTCCACTGCTAAAATCCTCCTCAAAGAATACTTCCCCAGGTATGGTATGCCGCGGATTGTTTGGTCGGACAATGGAAGTGAGTTTGTAGGGAAAGTTATGAAGAGTGTGTGTGCGGGTCTGGGTATTTCCCAAAAATACCACAGTGCGAATCACCCACAATCAGCGGGTTTGGTTGAAGGGTACAATGGCACCCTGAAGCTGAAACTTGCGAAAATTCAAGCTTCCACTGGTCTCTCTTGGCCAGACGCACTGCCTTTAGCTTTACTGTCCACCAGAGCGACTGTACACTCTCGAGTAGGGCTTAGCCCATACGAGATTGTGTTCGGCCGCCCTGCTAATGTTTGGGGAGTCCCTAGGCCAAAGGAATTCAAACAGATTGAATACCCAATGTTGATTGATTACCTTCATGATCTGACTGCTAAATTGAGCCTTATTCATCAACAGGTATTCGAATCCTTGCCTAAACTGCCGGAGAGTCCAGGCCACACGTTGAAACCAGGCGACCAAGTGGTAGTCCGGAACTTTGAACGTACTCGGAACCTCCAGCCAAGATTCGTGGGTCTGTTTCAAGTCCTCCTCACCACAAGAACCAAGAACTGCAGTCCGCCTAGCTGGAAGGAAAAATTGGGTGCACGCCAGCCATACGAAGCGTGTCCCTCTTCCACTCCCCTATGATAACTGGGTTAGACAGGGAATTGGTATATCTGAGACAGAACCTGTTCCTAGGCACATCCCTTTCAGTAATGCAGAGTACATAACGGACCACCCACGAACGGAAACACAGAACTTTGACACCCCAGCAGGAACCGCTCCTTTGAATCCTGAACCGAGTATTGTACAAAGTGAACATTTGTCAACTGTGGAGTTGAACATTTCCGCACCTATAGACCAGCTATTTCAAGACCAGACAAGACCCGGAAAGTACAGATATAATCTACGTTCTCATATTATGAACTAATGACATCGCATAATTACCCTTCTGTTTGAAAACTGTTTTGATCTTACTGCATTCCATTCAGTCAGGAAGTTTGCTCAAAATGTTTATCTTTTTGTTTTTTTTATTGTTTCTCACACCTTGCCATCTGGGTTACCGTAGGGTCGTAACGTGTGCCTTGTTTTAATTTGCAGGGAATCAGACACTAGGTCGGTTTCTTCTGTTTGTCTTGGGAACTCCCAGGATAAACAGAGGCAAGTTTTTAACAGGTACAAACCATCCGTTGCGAACGGTTGTAGAAGATGGAGCTTCCTGAATTACGACGGGTTAATGTCATAAATGTGCACAAGACAAAGCTATATGACATATTGTATAGCAAATGTTTTCTAATGCAATGTACTCTGACACTTCTAATTGTTTTAATAACTTTGGTAGGCGGAATTATTTTTGGTATTCAGTTGATCTTTACACCTGTTGCATCTACAGTATCTCCCCATGCTCCTGTTTCTCCGACTGTTGTTTCTCTTCATTCTTTCCATCCTTTTCCTGCCCACGAGCAAGCTCGACGCTCTGAGTTTATAAATAACACTTTCATTCAACTCTTGCACCAACATCAACTAGTGGTTAATACAACAAACTGCTGGGTGTGTGGTTTGATACCACATACCATGGACAAGGGCATCCCCTATCTGGTCCTGCCTTTTAGTTATAATGGATCATTCTGGGCATTTCAGACCATGTTCGCTTATGCCCTAGAGACCTATCCTCCACGACCTCCGCGTTCCACTCGGTATAACTCTGCTAATAGAGCCTTGGTAAAAGGAATCACCGACATGGTGAGAGATGTCAATAATACTCCGTTCATTCCCAAGGATGAATTATGAGTTTACATGGGTTGGAATGTTACGGAATATGGCATTACTCTGGGTGAGAACAAACGTAAGAGCTCAACTCCGATCTGGGTCGTACCCCACCAAGGTCAAGTCTGTTTGCAAGGAAATGGGAGGAATCCGAAAGCTCGACTAGGGAAGAGTGACTGTATCGAAACATATGTTTTTCCGTCACAGTCTTCCCCGGCATTCTTAGCTGCTAAGGGTACCTATTTTGTTTGCCAAGACAGAGCATACACATGGCTGCCTGCTGACTTCTCAGGCTCATGTTACATCGCTCAACTGTTACCTCCGACATACACTGCTGCACCGGACTATCACAAAACTAGAGTTGTGAGAGGTGTTTTCAGTAAAGAAGATACTGCTGGCCAAGAGGCAGGAGACTTTTTCAAGGGTTTCCTTCCATTCTGGGGGCCTATGGCCAACAGTAGAAACTTACGTCAACTAACACGGGTAGTTGAATCCACTATCACTGAAACGGCGGGTGCTCTTAGTAACCTGACAGCTGAGCTCCAAGCGGATCGCCTCATGACGTTACAGAACCGTATGGTCCTTGACGTGTTACTTGCAGATCGAGGTGGAGTATGTAAGATGATCCAATCAAGTTGCTGCGTTTTTATTCCAGATAATGCGCCAACGGTGTACAAGGCCATCTCTAAGTTACATAAGATTTCTGACTCTATTCATGTAGAGGAAGGTGACTGGTCATTAATGGGATGGTTCTGGAGCGTGTTGTCTACGTGGGGATGGAAGGTTCTGATAGTCACTGGTGTTGCATTAGTATTTTTATTTTCGTGCTGTCTCATTGTTCAGTGTGGTCCTGCCTTATGTAATCTCTGCATTTCTACATGCGTAAGAAGACCACCTGTTTTTAGAGATATGCCACGGGATAGAGTAATGCTCCAACAACATATCAGTGACCTGATGAACATAGAAATGGACTCTGACATAGAGTGAGTTATTGCCTATGTAAGGGCAAAAGGACGGTCTGAGGTTCTGTAGCGATCCGAACCCGTGAATTCGGTATCGTAGTACTGACACGATTTCGGTACCAATGAACCGCAAATGATCCATTATATACATGACAGTGTTTTCGCTGCGCAACTAGCATGAATTCACTGGAAAATAGGGCATTCTGTCATAAAAGTCATGGCATCCATTTTAGTTACGGCATCCATCTTGTTTCTTGCCCTCACATAGTCAATGAACGGACGATGACCCCGGCAGAGTCACCTTGTTAAGGACACGTAAGCTCGAGCCCGAGAAAGGCTGACGCTGCATGACGAGGCAGAGTCAAGCTACCTCCCTTGCCTGAGGCCACTCCTGCTATACTGGTTCTCGTGTCCGTTGTCCTGACTGAAAGGCCGAAGACGGTAGCCATGCCCGTTTATGATCCATAAACACCTCTTATCCTACATTTCAATCCTTTGCACCTGGCTCTGCTCTTTTCCTTCTGGGCTTTTACAATGGGGAGGTTACGATTTTTATGATGGGGAGGATCGGGCAAAGAATGGAAAACTGTCGAGAGGACCTGATCGAATACCGAAAACCTACGACTAATTATTGTTTGATGTCAAATTTACTGTTTGTTTGGGATACCGGGTTGGGCATGAGAAATATTCGTGTAATGTAGCCTAAAGACATTTTGCGTGTATTTAAAGAGTAACCCACTTAATGCAATTTGAACAGTCTCGTAGATTCTTCCTCTGTGTGGTTCCTATGATTTCTGTGTCCCTGCAGTAAATAAACCTTGGTCTTTGACGCCGCCATCGAGAAGCCCGTGTCTCTGTTTATTTGTGCACCGGGACAGGAGGAACTCAGGGGTCTTCGGGTGTTGTTTCCCTGACACCTCTGGACTCTTAAAAGTCCAGAACCTCAGTGGCACTGCTATTCCTCATGGACACGTCATCGTGTGCTGACTCAGCGTTACAGGCACGGACACGTTTGGAAGTCTCCTTAGGGTAAGGGATGCATCAGGGGTGTATTGGGTGTGGCAGTTGTTCACGATGTATGCACACTGCCCCTGTCGATGTTTGGTTCCTCTGCAGACATGTTGCATCACCATGGTACACATTACATGCAGCTGGGTACACCTGAATAGATGGTCAGACTTATTGACAGTCATCAGTGATGGGATTGTGGAATGTGATGATGGCATCAATGTGTGTAACACTGCCCTCGGACACATACGGTTTGCATTGGCTTGACATGCTGTGGGACTTCCACATCAGCGGATCAATGGTGTATGGCAGGCTCTCCGTGAGCAGCAGGGGGTGTTTAGCTGTTAGCCGACACTTGTGTGCCAGTTCCATGGCTATCACGCATTTGTGCTGCAGAAGGGGGGTGCCAGTGTTGGACCCACATGTTACTCCACATGAACTGTTCATGTGTACTCCGAGTTGCCTCTGCAATCCCGAATACATGACTAATAAAGGTGTCCCTATGCCTCCAAGGTGCCTCTTCTCAGTCAATGCTGGTGTGTTGCCACGGTGCATCCGGCATGTCTGGCATGGTTTTCCGTGATAGTGGCTATGTGTCTATGTGTAGAGTAGCAAGATGCAAGCTGTTTGTGTGGGATTAGACTGTGTATTGTGCATGATGTCCATGACTGTGTGGGTATCGTGACATGTGCCATCCCCATGCATCCAACGTTGGCCAGGCCACCATTCTCTGCATCCACCTGACTCAAGCTTGCAGGACATGGTTCTGCCACCTGTCTACACATACCTGGGTGCCCCCCAGGACACTCGACATGATCCCTGACCTCTGCGCATGACTGTTGCTGTACTCAATATGTCTGTCGGCACGGTTGTGCGGCCACCCCCTCAGCTGGTTGGGCCCATCACGGGTGTGTATGGTGCTCCATGTCTGTCTTGCCTAATACACTGTGACCCGTGTGTCCTGTGCCAGACTCAGGCCCCAGGGTGTGGATGGTTGAAGTCAAAAGAGAACTCAGGCATGTTTAGACTTTACAAGACACATGTAAGGTAATAATGCAAGCAGCAGGCATCTTCTCTTCATGGTGTGACTTTTTATTTTAGGGGGGGGGGTTGACATGAGGGGCTTTCCGGGTGTGTGGAATCCAAAGTTCACTAGGGGAGTTGGTGTCCTTGCCAATAGAAATCCTCAGAGTCCATGCCACAGTCTTTGTCAACATTGGTCAGACAGTGACCAGCAAGGCCATGTGGCAGAGAATGTCTTTTGATGCTGTGCTGCTGTTGCTCCAGTGGGCCAGGTGCAAGGCCAGGTGTCCTGGGAGATGGTGCTGTAGCGCCGACCCTCGCGGTCTTTTCCGTGGACGACCCGCCCTTCTGCGGGAACCCTCAGAAGCAGGCCGTGACGATGTTTGGGATGCTCCATCGGATGTTTCCTCCTCCTCCTCCTGATCCCTCCCTGTGGGCGGTGATGTTCTACTCCTTCTGGCACAGGGAGGGTTGCCCATGTTGTCGGCCATCCGACGGAGTGTACTGTGAATTCCCGTGAACACCGTCACAAGCTCAGCCTGTCTGTCCTCCATCCTCCGTTGGTGTTGCAGTAGACAGGCATGTTGCTCCGCATGTTGCTGGGCCTGCTGGGTCTTGATCTCATCGAGGGTCCCCTTCATATCATTGAGGGTGGACACAACCTGGGCCATGCCCGTGGTGTCCTGCCGGTATGTGTCCAGGATGTTTCGGACATGGGAATATACCGGTTCCCCAGCCAACTGGTCAGGCTGGCGCCTCCGCCGTCCTCCACTCCCACCACCCCTGCCCACTTGCACCTGGCCTGCCCTTGTGGGCACATCGGGTCTCCGTTGTCGCCTGCCTCCTCCTGGGTGCCCGGGACACCGTGTCCCTCCTGGCCAGCCTGGCTGCTTTGTGGTGGTGGGGCAGGGATCCTGGGTGTCTCCTGGGATGTGGCAGGAGTGGGGGTGGTGGTTGGCCCGTTGTACCTGACGCAGGTGCTGCAGGTGGTTGGACACCAGAGGGGCCAGGTTGGTCGGGGTCGTCCACAGAGTGGTGAGAGTCGTCGCTGCCGGTGGGATCGGCATCCCACCGAGCCGGGTCCTGTGAGTCTTCCCCCCCAGTGTTGGGGGATGATCCACGACGTTGACCTGTGTGTGAGAGAGACAATGTTAATTTTGTTCCATGCAACATCCATGTTTCATTAGTTTTAAAGTTGGAACATTTCCTCTGGGAATTTGGATATGTCTTGCATTCCACTCACAGTGCACTTGTGCATGGGTATGTCCCTTGGGCACAGCTTTGGCGACTTTACCTATAGATGGCACAGTCTTCCTTGCTGCGTCAAGTGTGACTGCGGTCAGCAGTGGAGTGGGCAGGTGTGGCAAGCCGTGCATTAGCGCCTTCCGTGTAGCACTGTACGTGGGCACATGAAGTTGTTCCACGCACTTATATGATGCAGGTAGCTGTCGTTGTGCTCGTGCACAGGTTGTGACATGGCCCTGTGTTTTGCCACGGAGGAGAGGGGGGGTGCTGGCACTGGCCACCCTTGTCTACATGCACGCAGTCCACCTGCTGACGAGCAGACATTCCCACACACCACAAGGCTGATTTGCTCTCCCTGTGTGTCCCTTTCTCGCTCCCTCTCTGTCCCCCTCTCCCTCCCTCTGTGTGTCAGCCTCCTCCCTCTGTCCGCCTCCCTGTGTCTCCCTCCCTCTCTGTCCCCCTCTCCCTCCCTCTGTGTGTCGGCCTCCTCCCTCTGTCCGCCTCCCTGTGTCTCCCTCCCTCTCTGTCCCCCTCTCCCTCCCTCTGTGTGTCAGCCTCCTCCCTCTGTCCGTCTTCCTGTGTCTCGCTCCCTCTCTGTCCCCCTCTCCCTCCCTCTGTGTGTCGGCCTCCTCCCTCTGTCCGTCTTCCTGTGTCTCCCTCCCTCTCTGTCCCCCTCTCCCTCCCTCTGTGTGTCAGCCTCCTCCCTCTGTCCGTCTTCCTGTGTTTCCCTCCCTCTCTGTTCCCCTCTCCCTCCCTCTGTGTGTCGGCCTCCTCCCTCTGTCCGCCTCCCTGTGTCTCCCTCCCTCTCTGTCCCCCTCTCCCTCCCTCTGTGTGTCGGCCTCCTCCCTCTGTCCGTCTTCCTGTGTCTCGCTCCCTCTCTGTCCCCCTCTCCCTCCCTCTGTGTGTCAGCCTCCTCCCTCTGTCCGTCTTCCTGTGTCTCGCTCCCTCTCTGTCCCCCTCTCCCTCCCTCTGTGTGTCGGCCTCCTCCCTCTGTCCGTCTTCCTGTGTCTCCCTCCCTCTCTGTCCCCCTCTCCCTCCCTCTGTGTGTCGGCCTCCTCCCTCTGTCCGTCTTCCTTTGTCTCCCTCCCTCTCTGTCCCCCTCTCCCTCCCTCTGTGTGTCAGCCTCCTCCCTCTGTCCGTCTTCCTGTGTCTCCCTCCCTCTCTGTCCCCCTCTCCCTCCCTCTGTGTGTCGGCCTCCTCCCTCTGTCCGCCTCCCTGTGTCTCCCTCCCTCTCTGTCCCCCTCTCCCTCCCTCTGTGTGTCGGCCTCCTCCCTCTGTCCGTCTTCCTGTGTCTCCCTCCCTCTCTGTCCCCCTCTCCCTCCCTCTGTGTGTCAGCCTCCTCCCTCTGTCCGTCTCTCTGTGTCTCCCTCCCTCTCTCTCCCCCTCTCCCTCCCTCTGTGTGTCACCCTCTGTCACCTCAGCCCAGCTTCCTAGGCACACACTTTTTGCAGATCTTTGACTGGCCCTTGGCTTGTTGATGTGAGTTTGTTTCTGATCAGCAGGCACCCATTGGGTGTAGTGTCTGTGTCTGCGCTGCTGCTGTGGTGGTGTGTGCTGCCACTCTTTCACAGTGTTGGCTGTTCATTAGCTGCTGTCATGTGCAAAAAGTGCCTTCACCCCCATGTCTTAATGCAAGGTGTCCGCCATTTGCTGGCAAGTCTTTCCTGTGTGGGGACACACTGTTTGTCTGGCTGGGACCTAGGCCATATGGGCAGAGGGCATTGTTGTCTGCTTCTGAGTTGCACTATGTGATTTTTGGGGCCCACACTACCGCCATCCGGGTTACCGTGTCTTGTGTTGGTGTTTTCTGTGGCCTGTGACTTGACATTGTCCAGCTGGGTGCATGGGGCATGGTGGCGCCAGTGGCATGTGCGTGTTCATGGAGTGTGGTTGAGTCATGCAATAGCTTGGGGTGGTTGCGTGCCTGTTTGTGAGTTTGGTTGTGGATGACGTTCCCCCCATGTGTGGTGAGTTGTTTGTGTACTCACCCGGGTCTCGGAGTCCGTCTAATCCGTCCACTGCCTCCACCGGCAGTATGGCCATCACCCTCTCCTCCCAGGGATGGTAGTGTACGGGTCTGCGGGACGGCCCTCCTCCAGTGACTTTGGCCTGGTTGTGTTCATCCGTCATCTTGGCTCGGACCCTCCTCCGCAGATCGTACCACCTGGCTTGGCATTCCTGCTTGTTCCTTCTGGTGTCCGCAACAGCATTCACAGCATCGACGATGGTCTACCACATGGCTGTTTTTGCTGAAATGCTGGTCTGTCTGACCAATGTTCCAAAGAGGTGTGGCTCGACTCTGAGGATTTCATCGACAAGGACCTCCAACTCTCGGCTAGTGAACTTTGGATTCTTGTTAGTGGGCATGGTGAGGGGTGTGGGTGTGGATGGTGGGGGGGTGTGTGTGGATGGTTGTGGGTGTGTGGGTGTGGTTGTGCAGGTGTGTGTGTGAATGTGATGAGGGGGTGTTTGTGAAGGTGTGTGTGTGAAGGTGTGCAAGAGTAAGGTGTGGTTAAGGTTCTAGTATGGTGCTGTAGGTTGTCTGTGGGGTCTGGCAGCAGTGAGTCTGTTGCAAAGGCTCATGGTTTGTGTGTGTGGGCCCTTTTTATTGGTCCATTGGTGGGTGTGGCTGTGTTTGAAGTTTGGGTGGGTGTGTTATAAGGAGTGGTTGTGTTTTGGGCCTCTGTTTTGGATTTTGGCAGTTGCAGGTCAGTGATTGTGTTGTTTTTGAGCTTGTTGGACATGTTTAGTGGCTTTGTGCCATTCGAATGGTGTATTCTTGTGTTGTTTTGCTTTGTCCTGGTTGTGTACGTGCGTTTTTAACGTGTGTACGGTGTGTACTTCGGGCATTTTGTTGTACAGTGCTGTCCTTGTGTCTGGCTTGGTACGACTCGTACATGCGCGATGTTGTGTGAAGGTGCTGGTGTTGGGGCCTGGGGTACGCTCCATACGTCCGTGGGTGAGAGTACGGGTCGTACATACACGGTTGGGGGTACGACACGTACACGGGTGTACATGCACGGGTGGGGGTACGACTTGAACGTACACGGGTGTACATACACGGGGGGTACGACATGTACACGGGTGTACATACACGGGGGTACGACACGTACACGGCTGTCCATACCCGGGGGGACGACACGAACGTACATGGGTGTACATACACGGGGCGGGTACGACACGTACACGGGTGTACATACACGGGGGTGGTACGACACGTACACGGCTGTCCATACCCGGGGGGACGAGACGAACGTGCACGGGTGTAAATACGGGGGGGTACGACACGAACGTACACGGGGGGGGTGCGACACGGGTGTACATACACGGGGGGTACGACACGTACACGGGTGTACATACACGGGGGTACGACACGTACACGGGTGTACATACACGGGGGGTAGGACACGTACACGGGGGTACACACACGGGGGGGGTACCACACGTACACGGGTGTACATACACGGGGGTACGACACGTACATGGCTGTCCATACCCGGGGGGACGACACGAACGTACACGGGTGTAAATACGGGGGGGGTACGACACGAATGTACACGGGGGGTACGACACGTACACGGGTGTACATACACGGGGGTACGACACGTACACGGGTGTACATACACGGGGGTATGACACGTACACGGGTGTAAATACACGGGGGGTAGGACACGTACACGGGGGTGCATACACGGGGGGTACGACATGTACACGGGGGTGCATACATGGGGGTACGACACGTACACGGGTGTACATACACGGGGGTAGGACACGTACACGGGGGTACATACACGGGGGGTACGACACGTTCACGGGGGTACATACACGGGGGGTACGACACGTACACGGCTGTCCATACCCGGGGGGACGACACAAACGTACACGGGTGTAAATACAGGGGGGGTACGACACGAACGTACACGGGGGGTGTACGACACGTACACGGGTGTACATACACGGGGGGTACGACACGTACACGGGTGTACATACACGGGGGGTACGACACATACACGGGTGTACATACACGGGGGTACGACACGTACATGGGTATACATACACGGGGGTACGACACGTACACGGGTGTACATACAGGGGGGGTACGACACGTACACGGGTGTACATACATGGGGGGTACGACACGTACACGGGTGTACATACACGGAGGTAGGACACGTACACGGGGGTACATACACAGTGGGTATGACACGTACACGGGTGTACATACACGGGTGGGGGTGTACATACACGGGGGGTATGTCTCGAACGTACGGGGGCTGGGGGGATTGTTGGACGCGTATGCGGGCACATGTCTCCATGGTTGCTATGGGAGTTTGGTGCAGACGGTGTTTTTTCCATACGGTTGTAACATCGGACGCACGGGATGGATCGTGATTCCGCGGTCGGACTTCACTTTTCACATTTGTACGGTAAATCGTCCGAGGACGTGTCGGACACATTTTCCGACCCGAGGACGTGTGGGGAATTATTCCCAATGCGATTCGTATGGTCTTTTTCCCATGCGAATCATAATTGGCAGTTTGTACGGCACTTGTACGATTCGTACGGTAAAAAGACCGGATACGAGTCGTACGGGGAAAATTTTTACCGGATCGTGATCGGCACCAAAATAAACTAAAGAAAAAAGTATTTTATGCTCCAACAGCAACACGAAGAATAAGGGAAATCTCTGCTGGATTGCTTCTGCAACATTGGACTTCCTCATTGAAAGCTCTGATTTCAACTTCACAAAGTAAGTAAAATATCTCTTTAATGTTACAAATATATAAAATAATCGTAAAGCACAATTTACCATAATTAAATATTTAATGTATATATTTTTTAAATTATATATCCTCTACAGAAATTCCAAAAGACACTCAACTAAGTACAAACATGATCAAAACACCACCTTGCCAAAAAAGTAAGTATAAATCTAAATTAAACTTTTAAAACAACTAAAAATCACAACTCAAAAAGCCCACTAACCACACAAACCCCAAAATACAGAAAATGTTGTTAAGCATATTTATTAAAATTATAAAAAAAATTCTGCAGGAAATAAAAAGAGACACTAAAGCCAAGCACCAACAGAAACACCCCAGCGTCAAAAAAAGTTCAACATATTCAAGGCTGTAAGTACAATTTTATATATAAAAGTCTGTATTACAATAAAAACCATTACAATACATTTAATATTTTTCATATACATTTCTCATAGCATTAAAACATCAGAGTGACTGAAGGTGCAAAATTCACAACTTCTCAGAAAGGGACATTTTTAGTATGCTATATGGGATGTGTCTCCACCCAAGAAAAACAGACAGACGACAAAATTAATTGGAAATGCAGCAAATATTATTCAAATGCGTGTTATTGGAGGGCTACAACAAAAGAAACTTAAATGTTAAGGAACATAACCACCTCCCTAACATAGCTGAAATAGAAGTGAGAGACGCTTTATAAACTCTGAAAGAAGCTAACACTAGCTCTCAAAAACCTACTACTGAAATACTAAAAGACGTACTCCGCAGAGTTCCAGAACATGTAACTGGCAATTTACCCTCTGTCTCAAAGTTAAAAAGGCTAATAGTTAGAACAAAAAAATCAACTGCTACCACCCCACCTACCCACAAAACTTTCAGTTTTAATCCAAAAACCACCTGAACTCACTGTAACTCATAATGAAGAGCAATTTCTACTTTATGACAATAAATCTAACAAAAGGATTATAATTTATGCAACTCCCACAAACTTACTTAAACTACAGAATTGTGAGACATGGATGATGGATGGAACTTTTAAAATATGTCCTAAACCATTTTACCAATTGTACAAAATCCATGGACTGTATTATAATACCAACATACCCTTTATATATACCCTGTCACCAAACAAACAAACCACTACCTATGTACAACTCTAACAAAAGTAAAGCAAGACACTAATAATTACTATCGCCAAAAAACCATCATAGACCTTGAACAGTCAACCATACAAGCCATCCTGAAAAAACTACCCTCACACAGCAATACAAGGTTGCTATAACCACTTTAATCAATGCATATGGAGACACCTTCAAAAATCTACACCTAGGGGCGATTCCGATCTGGGACGGAAAGCTCTCCAACCGAGCTGGATCCGGAGTGTTTTCCGACCAAGCGAGTGCGATGCGGCCGCATGCTGCCGGACTCGGTTCGGTCGGGCTCCCATAGAAGGCAATGGGAGCTGGTCGTACGACGCGTACATGGACTCCCATTGACTGAATGGGTATGTCTCGCACAAGGGCCCCCCCTACAGTGAGCACGCATCGGTGCCATCCGCACCATACACGTCTGTGTTGGGGAGACCCTTGGGTCTTCCCCTGTATCCGAGTCATAAGGCTGGGGGTGACGGGGGTCTGACGCGGACTCCCAAAGGCAGCTTCCAGATGGTTTGCGATCCGGAAACTTCGACTCAATCCGACTGTCCAACATGTACATCGTACTCACTCGGTCTTGAAACGTCTCCATTGCGTGGTGTGAATCGTGTCCGTATGAGTCAGTTGGAGCGGGTCGGATCCGGAAACGGTTCGGTCGGAACACACGCATCCGCCACGGTTTTGCAAGGCGGTCCTTTTCTGCCCGCCTTGCTGAACCAAAACACAGGCCAGCATTGCGGTGGTGCCTTGCAGGCACTGCCGTAGGGATTAGAAAATCCCTTTCCGCCAGTCTTTTTGCAGCAGTCATCCCACCGCGAAAACACAGGTGGAGGCTGGACTTGGGGGTCAGTTGCGGGCCCACTCTGTGTTGGGGGTGCACTGGCGGGTACCCATGGTACACCCCTGCATTTCCCTGCACTGCATGGCAGGCACCGTGTGGTGCCTGCCATGTAGTGCAGGGAAATGCATGGCATGGCATTTTAGCATTGCGTACGGTGCTGCAGCCAGCAGCACCGTCGCAATGTTAATTGCCCTGGATGCACCCGCCAGTATGGCGGTGCGTATCCTAATTGCACTGGTGGGACCGCCGCACGTCTGGCGGGCTGTCCCAGCACCGCAACGATAGCGGGCGGAGTGATGCCAACCTGCTAACTTGATGAGCCCCTAAATCCCTACAATAAATCAATAATACAAAAACATAGAAAAATCGTAATTGTGAAATGAATTTTTAAATAAACTTGTCTTTGCAAACATCTAAAATATAAATATTATGTCAATAAATTTTTACTTTTTTAAGAGATATTTGACATAAATATGTTTTATATATTTAAAAATATCAATAATAATTTAATAAATTGCATTTCCCTCCCATTGTAAATACATTAAAATAACTTACTTTTTCGTTGCTGAAGAATTGAATCCAAACTGCCATAAATAAATCCAAACGTGTAAAAATCCCAAAACTAAGTTTAAAGTCCCCCCAAAAAATCGAAAAATACAGCTGTGTAAAATATAATCCGCCGACAGCATACCCATAGACTTGAATCCATTAAAAACCAGAAAAATGTAATTAAAAAAAGAAACGCTCCAGGAAATTCCGAAAATTAAAGGAACTGTAAAATAATTATAAGTTTACTGGAAACTAATACACAGTTCCTAAAAAAAAAGCAAACTTCCCAACGGCAATTTCCAAACGACAAAAACCTGTGGAAAAAAACAACACAATCCCTTCCACACAAATATACAATAAAATCATTAAAAACACACATTAACGTACTAATAGCACCATACTCTAAACATTATTAAACATATAGAACATACCCTAACACCTACCTATCAACGCACTAACCGCATTTCGCATACGCAGGCCAACAAACAAAACCTCACAAAAAACACAAAATACAAACATTACATACACTATAGACTACCTAACTACCTTCACTCTACACCTAAATTAAGCCTAAAAGTAATTAAATTAAACTTACTTTAACCGATGCGACAAGGCTTCGAACCGCAAGCTTCTCCCCTCAGAAATGACCTAAAGCAACACAGATAGCCTACAAAATACAACTTAATTTAGAAAATGTCTACCTAATTGAAATAATAAAAATACCTTTTTACATTAAATTCACTGTACATTTCTGTATTCCTTCAAAACATTTTTTAAAATACTATGTAATATTACTAATATACAAAATGTTTTTTCTTTGCTGTTTAAAAATGTTAAATTATAATAGTAAATACTAAAACATAAATAATATTTATTATTATACATTAAAATAAAATATGTTAACTTACCAATGTTAAACATATTTTTGTTTTTCAAAATGCTTTCTTAGCTTGATAATTGTATTTGTATTTACAATTTAAATAGTATTATTCAAAATATAATATGATTAATTAGAAAATAGGCAAAAAATATAAAAAAGTTATACAATGAAAAAATTGCAAAAAAAAAATATGTTATTGGAAATGTATACTATGGGGGTGATTAGGATGGTGGGCGGATCACCAACGCCGGCCCGGCGGTGGCGATCCGCCCGCCATCCCAACCCGAATTAGCCCCCGCCATATTTTAATAGTGGGTGTATCGCGGCAGACACAAGGTGCGTCCGCCGCTTTACCGCCGGTCGGCAATCGGAGCTGGGGCACAATATAGAGGCGGTGCCTAGAAGGCACCGCCATCCATATTATGATGCATGGTTTTAAAGGCCTTTCCATGGCGGCGTCATGGAAAGGCTGGCAGGGATGTGCTTTGTGGCCCATTGCGGGCCCCCAGGGGGTGGGGGGGAAGGTGGTGCACTTGAGGAGTACCCATGGTGCCCCCCTCCATTCCCATGCACAATGTGGCAGGCACCGCGCGGTGCCTGCCACCTTGTGTCTAGTGGCAGTGTGGCTAGTGTCCCCTAACAGAGCCTATTTGTAAACTGATCTTACCAAAAGCTGTATGGCCTCTTATCTAGAATATTGTTAGCGTTGTTCAACTCTTTAGGTGAATTTAGAGGATTTATCTATTCAACAAAAGTTATAGAAATACCATAAGGAACCTGAAGAAGGGAATACTTTGAGAAGAATTAATCTGAAGAGTTTAGTGTAGAAGACTTAATATATTCCTACCTTTGTTTATGATGAAATTCATCCCAATGTCATTAATTGTGGGTATGTAGATAGAAATCCGTGGCAATCCGTCGTGTACTTGGAACTTAAGCCTGGGTGTAATACTACAGTCGGTATTACCCCATTTGTGACCCTAGTAAAAGATGAGATTTCAAATGCGTGACTAATTTATTATGTGTTCTTTATGAGTCAATATATCTTTCAATTCATCACGTTCCCATTCAGTAGTTGATGATCTCATAAGTTGGACCTAACTTATAATAAAGCAACCTGCTTTCAGAACTAATACTGTTTTTGCAAGCGACCTCCTGGGTAACTAACAACATTATTTGGAAAATCAGGTGGAGCTGTACAGCCTGAAACCTCACATCCCCATTCAGTAATTAAAAATATTCTAGAACTGTAACCAATGTATTAAAAAATGTATATAAACCAGTGGACAAATACATTGTTTTTTGGAAAAAATTTACATAGTTACCAAGTCCACCATTACAAAAAAACTAAAAAATGTTTCAAGCTGACTTTACTTAAATATTATGGGGTCTATTAGGATGGCAATTGGAAAACCGTCCCGACTGTCATGATAGCAGAAATCAACCGTCCGCTGGTACCGCAGCAAAAGCGGCGGTCCGATTAGGATCAACCGCCAAAAATTCTAGACCGCAGTGGAACGATGCCACGAAAGACCACCGGTAGTGGGCGGAGCTGGTAAAAATCCGTCCGCGGCGGTTGTATTCGCGGCAGAAACACACAAAACTACCGCGAGGCCAAGGGCATGACCGCACGTAAAATTAGGATTCCATTTAGGTGACAGCGGGACGATCCGCTGTTTCTGACCGCTGCAATCGCAAACAGTGATGAATGGGAGAGCCGGCCGCCGTGGACGCTGAGTGACAAATATGGCGGTTGACAAAAAAAACACACAACAAGGCCACCAAGTGCACACATCAAACTAGCTCAGCTGCCAAAAACACCTAACATACCCCAATGACACAACCCCAGGACAACCCACAGAACACACCTGACAGCAATGCTCGATTTTGACACACCCACATAGCTGAGTATAAAACCAGCCCCTTCCCTGACCAGAACCCTATGCACTACTCCAGCCCTGAAGGAACTAAACCCTGCAGCACATTGGATAGGCAAAACCCCATACATCTCACCAACACAACAACACACACACACACCACCTACACCACCCCTACCACCCTCACAACTGCACCTTAAACCATTTGCACATCACATACCGTAGCACAAAAGAAAATTCCCAATTTCACTGAGAGTGAGTTGTCAGTCATGGCAGATGAGATAATCATTGTAGAGCCACAATTGTTTGGTACCATTAGCCACCAGAGCACAAATGTGGGCAAATCGACAAGGTCAATGCAGTAGGGACCACCCTGCGCAGCAAGTAGGAAATCCTGAAGCGGTGGCATGACCTGAAGAGGATGGTGAAAGAGAAGAACAACAAGAACCATCAGCTGGCTCAGATGACTGGTGGTGGCGCTCCCATTCCACCAAGAATATTCACTGCATGGGAGGAGAAGCTGCTTGCGATACTGCATCCAGAGAGTCTCACAGGAATAGCCGGGGGAGTGCAGGCTGGTAAGTACAAACAAATGTATACCCTTGCACTGCTATGTACTGACTTGCACAACTACAAAGCTAAACCTCCTAGGCCCAATTCCATTAATCTGCACCACAATACCTAACACAGGTCTCACAGATGTAACATACACTCCATCTGAATCACCCTGAAGGTAGCCAGAAACATTCCCAGGGTTGCATGTGTACAGGCAGCCAGCACTACAACTCCCATCAGAACCCCTTGTTCCACAGCTCAGCAAGATGGAGCACTCCCCCACACCCAGAAACATGTGGCAGCCATTGTATTACAACAACCAAACTTACAGGTAGGTAGCCATCTTCCCAAGAAGGGGTGTTTGGTGGTGGGAGGCCTGCACTACAGCTCACACCAGGCCCCCCTGTCCCACCCCTGAGCAGGATGTAGCACTCTCCCCCACACCCAGAAGCCTGTGGCAGCCATTGTATTGTTCACCTTCTCCTCACAGGTAGGTAGCCTTCTTAACAAGGAGGGGTGTTTGGGGTTGGGAGGCATGCACTACAACTCCCACCAGGCACCCCTGTCCCATCCCTGAGCAGGATGTAGCACTCTCCTTCACCCAGCCAGAAGCATGTGGCGGCCATTGTATCCCACCAACCAAACTTACAGGTAGGTAGCCATCTTCACAGGGAGGGGTGTTTGGTGGTGGGAGGCCTGTACTACAACTCCTACCAGGCCCCCCTGTCCCACCCCTGAGCAGGATGTAGCGCTCTCCCCCACACCCAGAAGCATGCAGCAGCCATTGTATCACAACAACTAAACTTACAGGTAGGTAGCCATCTTCACAGGGAGGGGTGTTTGGTGGTGGGAGGCCTGCACTACAGCTCACACCAGGCCCCCCTGTCCCACCCCTGAGCAGGATGTAGCACTCTCCCCCACACCCAGAAGCCTGTGGCAGCCATTGTATTGTTCACCTTCTCCTCACAGGTAGGTAGCCTTCTTAACAAGGAGGGGTGTTTGGGGTTGGGAGGCATGCACTACAACTCCCACCAGGCACCCCTGTCCCATCCCTGAGCAGGATGTAGCACTCTCCTTCACCCAGCCAGAAGCATGTGGCGGCCATTGTATCCCACCAACCAAACTTACAGGTAGGTAGCCATCTTCACAGGGAGGGGTGTTTGGTGGTGGGAGGCCTGTACTACAACTCCTACCAGGCCCCCCTGTCCCACCCCTGAGCAGGATGTAGCGCTCTCCCCCACACCCAGAAGCATGCAGCAGCCATTGTATCACAACAACTAAACTTACAGGTAGGTAGCCATCTTCACAGGGAGGGGTGTTTGGGGGTGGGAGGTCTGTACCACAACTCTCACCAGGCACCCCTGTTCCACCCCTGAGCAGGATGTAGAACTCCCCTATACCCAGAAACATGTGGCAGCCATTGTATTACAACAACCAAACTTACAGGTAGGTAGCCATCTTCCCAGGAAGGGTGTTTGGTGGTGGGAGGCCTGTACTACAACTCCCACCAGGCCCCCCTGTCCCACCCCTGAGCGCAGGATGTAGCACTCTCCCCCACACCCAGAAGCATGTGGCAGCCATTTTATTGTTCACCTTCACTTCACAGGTAGTTAGCCATCTTTACAGGGAGGGGTGTTTGGGGGTGGAGGCCTGCACTACAACTCCCACCAGGCACCCCTGTCCCATCCCTGAGCAGGATGTAGCACTCCCCCACCCATCCAGAAGCATGTGGCAGCCATTGTATCCCACCAACCAAACCTACAGGTAGGTAACGATCTTAACAGGGAGGGGTGTCTGTGGGTGGGAGGCCAGCACTACAACTCCCAACAGGCCTCCCTGTCCCACCCCTGAGTAGGATGTAGCACTCTACCACATACCCAGAGAGATGTGTCAGAAATTCAACCCAATTGTGACAAAAGAACAGGTAAGTAGACAGTGCATGCACCCCACCATTCCTCTCAAAAAGCATGGAGCCATATGACAACACCAGCCCTCAAATCCCACCTAAATTGACACTGATCCAATAGCCACTTACAGTGTGCAGACAGCTAAGCGTATGGAACTGTCACAGCAACCATAGTTTGGCTCACCAAATCACATGTTCAAGAAATTCAGGTCACAATGATGCAGAGCATTGAATGCTATCTGTAAGTTCCATGGGGGCAGAGCTGGAAGGACCATATGAAAAAAAAGCAAGCATGGTCTGTAGAACAAATAAATAAATGCACATGAAATGACAAAGGTATGCATGAGATAACAATGGCTAGTTCATGCTCAGATGTAACGTCTGCCAGGCAGAGCAATCAACAAAGATGCTTCACATAAAATCGTTGTGCTGCTAGTCGTCAGATGACATGTCCTCGTAATCACAAAATCTGCACGTGGCAATTCACACCATGGACAAATAATGTGTGTACCTCCGCATCATGTCATGATGCACAGTACTGTGCAGACATACAATGTGAGAACTACTAAACTGTGTGGTGTATAACCTATAAATAAGATACATCTAACACCAAGCTTGAGGGGTGCACGTCAATGACCATTTCCCCTCTGTCCCACAGGTGACCAAGAATTGACAACAGGGGATGACGACACCAACCTATAGAGCCAGTCTCCACCCCCTGAACATGGACTCTCTTATGATGACTCCCTGGATTTCGAGGAGCAAGAAGCCGGCCCATCAGGCATGCCAGGGTGCAACTGGTCCCAGGACCCCACTGTCCTCCCCGCCACCACATCAGCAACAACTTTGCTGACCCCTGCTGTAACGACCTGTGCGTCCTCCACCACCACCATTAGTGCTCCCTGCAACAGTCTTCCTGCCTCACAGAATGACCACCGCACCCCACCAACTGAGGAGGGCAGGGAGAGTAGGCGGGTGCTTAGAGTGGTGATGCAACAGGTCCGTGACAGCAGGGCAGGTGGGAGGGCAAGTGGGAGTCAAACACAACTAGACACTGGGACAAAATCCCTGGCCAACATCGCCAGAGTCCTTGGGGCCTGTTAACGAGCCCAGGGACAAACGGGCCAGGCTCGGGAAGATTCCTGTGTGCTCCGTCTGCTGCTGAGGTCCATAGAAACCCGCATGGGCCAGACCGTTGACCTCTTGGGCCAGCTAGGGGCAGTACTGAGAGACAGGCCCAAGGCCAAGCAACACCTCCACCTCCCTCCAGTGGCCCGCAGGATGACAGTTCCCCAACCTCCCCTGAGGCCACAGAGAGGGGGGAGTCCTCAGACCCCACTGGTCCCACAGCAGAGGCCCCTCAAGGGGCCGTCCAAAGAAATCACAGGGAGGATCCCATGGCAAAGCACCAGCCAAACGCCAGTCAAGGAGCCAGCCATGATGGCACCCCTCTTCATTTACATACTGTATATGTGCCCTGATGTTCAGTTTGTCTAACAATGATTAGTGTTTGTGCCTTGAAATGTGTTTTTTGTTTACAACAGTGGAGGCAATGAGGATGCATGTGGAAGAGGTGTGGCGTAGCGGGTGGAAGAGGTGTGGCGCAGCAGCCAGGGTGCCTGACTCCGTACTACATGGTTCATGGTTCGATCCCCGGTGCCGGCGGCAGGTTAGCCTAGGCCCATGTGACTCTGGGCAATAGCTCACTTAATCTTCACGAGGGCCCCCAGTGCCGGGACACCACTACGGAGGTAGCTGTGCGCTTTACAAATACTGGTATTTCATTTCATGCCATGTACTATTTGTGTTGTGTTGACCTTGTTGTGTGTATCTCTTATATGTGTGATGTTACATTTAGTCAAAAGACAGTAGGTAAACTGCTGTACTTGTTATTCTGCCAAAGCATTTTTTTACAGGACATCATCTCTATATTACAAACTGTGTTCAATTCATGACAGACGCAAGTATTGTGTGAATAAAGGTTTATTGCAGTGCATGTATGAAATTTTGCAAGAAAGTGATAGTGCTGTACCAATTTTTGAAATCCAAAATTCACAGAGCAGTTGTTGGTGGTAGTAGATGAAATTTTCAGATCCACGTGCACAGTCATTTGAGTCATTGATCCAACTTAGACCCTCCATTCCATGTGGGGGAGTTCAGTGACGGTCAACAATGTGAACGCTTCACTCACAATGGAGGTTATCAGGAGCAGGTTGTCACTTTCTACGGGGATACATAGCCATCTGTCTCTCATTTGTCCTTCTTCGGATGACCCCTCTTATGTTTTTCTGAGGGACCCTCAGGTGCAGGCTGCCATTTTTCAGGGGACTCTCTGACAGAATCCTCATCCCTCCCTGTGGCAGTTGCAGATGTAGTAGCAACAGATGTGGGCACACAGGGAGGTGAGGTCATGTTGTCAGAAATCTGGCAGAGGCAGGTAGGTATGTCCCTGTGCACCTGAGTCTGGTCATCAATTCTATCCAATTTGGACTCCATTCTGGACATGTGTGAGTCCATTCTGGGCATGTGTGATTCCATTCTGGACATGTGTGAGTCAATTTTGGCATAATGGGCAGCCTGCTGCTGTTGCATGTCCTTGAGGATCCCAACTACCTGGCCAAAGTCTCCGGTGCATTCTCAATATGCATATAGAATGCGTGCCAACTGTGGGTCTGCTTGGCCATCAGTACCAGCTGCCTCACGGGACCACTCCCAGGGCCACTCCCACCACCCCAACCCACACGAGCAGGACCTGTTGTTGCAGGCACAGACAACACTGAGCCACCTTCATCGTTGACACTGGTGTTGTTGTCTGCCAACTCCAGAGTGCCCTGTGTTGATGTGCTCTCATTGTTTTGTTGCCTTGGTGTGTCCGTGTTGGTAGAGGTCATCTGGGGCTTGACAGAGGTTGCCGGAGTGGTCACAGGAGGTGCTGGTGTTCGAGCTGCTGGTGCTGCATGCTGACCCACACCAGAGGGGCCAGGTAGTTCATCGTCATCCGTTAAGGGCTGAGAGACGTCTGCACCAGGGAGCTCATGGTCAACCAGAGTCTGGGACTGGGATTCCTGTTCTGTTCCTGCAGCGTCCCCAGCAGGCCCTGTGGGAAGATAAAATACACAATGTTTGTGGTATTTTAGCACAGGTCGTAGTATCATACACATTACATTTGCTATTGTACATTATGATGAGTGTAGGTACATTAAATAGTCCTCTATCGTCTCTGACCCAGGCCTATGTTTCCTGCGAACATTTTGATTTTACCAAGAAGTGTTTTGGTGAGCATGTCCAGCTCTGTGCATAAATGGGCATGTTTTGTTTATTTGACTGTACATAGGCATTGACTGGCATATGTCACCATATGCATGACACAGGTGTTTTGGTATTTCCCATATCTATGCTTTTCCAATAATATACGTACTCTTCCTCTTCCAATACGTTTCAAGATTTTTTCATGTGTGCTGGCATTTATGCATGTAGTTTGCAGTCAAATTGGTGTGCTTACCTCCACACTCACAGTCCAGAATTTATGTGGCGTTTGGTTTATGGTATTTTGATGAATGTGATCATACTTCTTATCTCGTTGCACACAAGTGAATAGCTGTCAGTAGCAAATTGCGTAACTGCTTTGATTTGTGCCTGATCACATCATGTATATTGTCCTTGACCTCCGGTGAAAGTTGAGTTAACCAAGGCTGCTTTCCTGCTTTTTCAGGCTCAGAGATCTGAAGTACAGAGGTTTGGGTGCTTGTGTTATGCTGCTGGTGGCTGTACCCCTCCTACCACCCAGTCCAGCTTACTCCTCGTGGACAAAGTATCAATGACAGTAAGGGGAGTGCAGTGACAAGAATGCTGACAACACTGCATGATGTGGGAATTGAATGCAACTCCCAACAGTGCTTTGTGTACATGACACCATGCAATAGTGTCAGCCATCTTGTTGTGGCCCTTCCATTCACTGTCAGGTATCCCTTGTCACTGATGGACATGTTGCTTTGTGTGTGGGTATTGATGTGTGCTATGACTGCAACTCACACCATGTCCTGTACTCCACACACCTTGCCAGCCAGCCCAGGGAGCACACCTAGGACAATGCATCCACAGTGAGAGGACATGTACAGTGAAGATGGCTGAGAGTTTGGACTGGTTTGAGAGGCCCAGGGCCTCATTGTGACTTGTAGCCAATTCATACATATGGCCCATGTGTCAGCCATCTTGCTGGTACATTTCCACTCCCTGTGAGATGAGCATGGTTCGAGGTGGGATTATTGGGCCATGTAGGAGGAGGACTGTTGGCTGTGACTACAATTCCCATCATGGTTTCAGATACACCCACCTTCCCAGCCATCCCAACCTTCCTTCCTGTGACTCTGCTTTCCTGTGAGTGAGTGAAACAGTGCTGGCAAGATGGCTTACAGTGGTGGTTGCTGTTTTGAGCCCAAAACCTTGCTGTGTTTTTTAGTAGGTTGTTACATATCATGAAATAGTTACATATTACTCTGAGATTGCAGGTATTTTGTTTGTCAAAGTGACATACACATCACAGGCCCATTTACTTAATGTTGTTATGGCTTTGCTGACAGTGATTTGTATCACTGTGTCCTTGACAGACTTCACTGTCAAGGACACAGTGATACAAATCACTGTCAGCAAAGCCATAACAACATTAAGTAAATGAGCTGTGTATTTGCTATCAGTATTGGATATTTGAGTATGTACTCATCAGGCTCTGGTACTCCTGATATTCCACGGATGCCCTCCGGTGGAAGGATGGTCTGTACCTTCTCCTCCCAGGAAGTGAAGTGCACAGGTGTTGCAGAATGGCACCGCCAGTCCGCTGACTCAGTTTGGGCTCTTTGTTAATGAGTTTCTTGACCCTCCTTTGCACATCATAGTACCTGTTCCTGATTTCGTCCGTTGTGCGCAGACAAGGTGCTTCAGCGTTCACCTTGTTGACAATCCTCTCCCATATATTAGTTCTCTGGGAAAGGGGGGTCTGTTGGACTAAGGTGCCAAATAACTGTGGCTCTACTCTGAGAATTTTATCTACCATGACTTCCAACTCACTGTCTGTGAACTTTGGATTCTTCTTTGGGGGCATGGTGATGGGTGGTGGTGGAGATGGATGTGTGGGTGAGTGTGAAGGTGAGGGTGAGTGAGTATGAGTAAAGGTGTGTGTTTGTGAGTGTGGTATTTGACAGGTGCTTGTAGTGTACAGGTTGTGTGGTGGGTGAGTTGTGAGTGTCTGTATCAGTGCAGTGTAGTGATGGTATCTGATGACAGGTCTGTTACATTTGCAAAGGATCATGGTAAGGAGTTTGGCCCTTTATATAGGTGGAGTTGTGGGTGTGTCTCCATTTTTTTGTTGCCTTTGACAATGCTTGTTTGGACTTTTTCTGTCTGTTTCTAGTGTATTTTGCTGAGCATGACAGAAATGTTCCATTGACCACAACGGATGCTTCTTCATGAATTAGCGGGGTAGTCCAAGTCTGTCCCATTCACGCTAAGCTATGTTGCTGCATTCGCGTACGAGTTGGTTGCGTCTGGCTCTTTTCCAGACATTTCGCTTGGACGGATTGATTCCCGTACATGTCGGTCATCCTTATTGTGCTCTGTGCAAGTCGTTTGTATTTTACACGTGTTGCAGTGTACTACGTCGGTCGGACAGCGCACATACGTGTCGGTCGGAAGCCGTTCCCGATCTGTGTCAGTCGGAAGGGTTTCCGAGCGAAATCAGGCCCTAAGTGTACAAGTCACATTTTCACTAGAGTTATCAAAATCTATTTTCATCCTGAATTGTATTTTGAATACAAAGTGAAATACAACTTTTAGGTATATTTTCCCAGAAATAATTATAAAATGGGCTTTTATTTACAATAAGACCTTTCTGTAAGAAAGTGCAATTTTACCTACACAGTTACAAACAGCTTTTGGTGTCTGGTGAGTATAGGTTAATATTTCCATAAATATTCATGTTTTCTCACTTTTGTGTCATTAGGTTTGAGGGGCACACTTCTGGATAACTGTGCTAATGTATAAAAGAAGGATTTCTACATGACAGAACCACCTGCAGCAAGCCAGGACACAATGGAGTTTCTTTGAACCGTACTGATTGACTGAATAAAGAATGTTGTTAGGTCCATAGGACCACAGCCTACTGCTAAAAAAGGTTTGTTCAACTTAATTTTTTTAAATGATTTCCATCTTTCTTTTAGGAAAACAGGCTACATCTAAACAAAAAACAGTTGTATTTAATAACAATCACAGACATGGTGGTCTGCTGACACCAGCAGGTCATTATGTCCATGACTCTAACCAATCATAGTGGGTCGCAGTTTGCAACCTGCCTCATGGAAAATGATGAGGTGGGTTGAATTGCGATCCATTAGGATTCAGAACTTTGGCATAGATGTACATACATTTCCATTTGAGAATAACTAATAGTACATTTTTGTGATTCACTATTAGGTAATCGAAAACAGTGATATACTACAGTGTGTTTTGCACTGTTAGCAAATCCCAGCGAGTCACAAATAGACCTACCTCAATAATATTCATTAGCCAGTTCACAATTTGCGACCCATTGAAAATCGCTAAAATCACAGGGATGGTGAACTGCTGGGATCAGCAGACGACCATGTCTGATGCTGCTTTTAAATAAATCAAGGATTTACGCAGCCCGTATTCCTTAAAGGAAAACATGATTTGTTTCAAAATATAAAATGAAAATCTTTCTTTTAATTCTTTAAGAATAGGCAGTGGTCTGCAAAACCACTCCCTGCTCTTAAAAAACAATTTTGAATACATTCACAAAGGGAAAGGGTTCCCTCGGGACCCCTTACCATTTGCGAATGGATTACCACAAACTCAGTGTTGGTGGTGAAATGCAAATATTTTGCAACTGCTGTTCAGTCACAAAATATTCACACATACCAGTACAAGTTGCTATTAGGAAGGGATGTCCTTAACATGACCCTTCCTAATACCGAATCGCTAACCTTTTTTGCAATTCGGTAATAGGTTACCAAATCACAAAATGTGGTTTGGTACATAGAAAAATGTTTTTTTTGCGGTTTCGTAATAGGGCAGTTTATGACCTAAAAAAGCATCATACATCTGGCCATTTTTGAACTGACCAAAGAGTATATAGGTTGGTTTGCAAAATGTATTTCTGTTCACAAAATGCTAGTGAACAATGTGCAACCCCTTTAAGAGAATGGGACATTTGTGCATCTGGCCAAAGACCACAGAGGATACGTGCAGTGCTGTCTTCTCAATTTAAAATTAATTGTCCAATATGGATAAACGTGCTACTTCAGTACCAAGAAGCAGGCCAAAGGTGTATTGTTTTCTTGAATGGAAACAGAATTCTGCCTGTTAAATTCCATTTCAAGAATGTTTTCTATCAAAGAGAAAAATTGCTGCTATCAAAAATGGTCGACATGTTTCAGCCTACTGGACAAACGGTCCACGGCTTTCTTCAGGACCTATCTGCGAGTATTACTGCTACTGCATGAAACAACATAGTGTATGAAAATTAGTGTAAAGAATAAGAAAATGCACATACAGGTTGGAATAGATACAACCTCTGATGTCATATACTGATCCTTCGTATCAGCGAAATGTATAGGACATCCGTCTGATACGAGGACTGGACCTCACCTCGCCTGGCACCGGCTCAGGTCAATAAGGCCCCGCTCTGTCCGTCATTGCCTCAAGCTCTGACCGAGCTGGGGATTCCCAGCTCGGTCGGAGCTTGAGGCAACAATGGAATTCCCAGCTCGGTCCAGTAGGCTGAAACATGTCGACCGTTTTTGATTGCAGCAATTTTTGAAACTGCTATACTTGCACTGTTTTTAACTAGGATTGCAATTGATATCCTAATAAATATAGTCTCTCTCTTTTGCAATTCATATTTTAGTCCCTTATACACTCTCTGCACTGCACTTTTTCATTCTCACTCATATTTTGGGATTCTTCTTGTAGTTGGATGAAAGTCAAACTTATTTCTATCCTTCTGTCTCCTCTGTATGACCCTTTAGAGGACACAATCTACCCATTATCCCTCTATTATCAAGAGGGTAAGTGGTAGGTTGGCTGGAAACTCAAATGATGGTAACTATCACTTTGGTGAGTGATGGGAATCCAAACATTAACAAGGGTCTTTTCACTCTTTAACTATCTGTATTCATTATGGCTTTACTCTTGTTGACATAGGTGCCCAGTTTCTTCATTTCCTTCGTTAGGCAGCTGGTATAATAGACCCCAGATTATATGTTTGTTTTGTGAGACTTAACTTAGCAGACAGGTGTGCCAAGCCTTTAAAAACACCAATACATTATATAAGTAAGACAATACAAACAACACAATTTCCAAATCCAATTTAAAAACATATATTGTATTTCCTTGAACAGATAAACAACAAAATTACAATGATCTAATGTAGGAAACCAAAGATTTGAATTTGTAATGATTAAAAGTAAAATTACCACTTAGAAACAAATATCTCTCAAAGGGTTAAAACAGGCCATGCTGGACCAGGACAAAGTCAAGAGTTCTTTACACTTACTTCCAAAAGTGTTTCTTGAGGCAGGAAAGTTGTTCACAGCATCAGCCCAGGGTTCAGATGCTATGTTTTATCTCTTGAGGTCTGGGACTACAACTCCCACACGGCACATGGTCAACCTTTGGAGCTTTTTACAGAAGTTGATGCAAACTGCTGGAACTTCTTCCAGTAGGTCTCGTTGAGGGTTCAATGTGTCAACAACACCAATCCCGAGCTCTAGAATGTCTGAGATGGTCTTTCGGATGTTGGTACTACAATTCCCAAATGCACCTGGCCAAATCCTAAAAAGTCCACTGAACGCACTCCATGATAGGGACCTCTTGGTGGAGATGATGCAGGTGGGCTCTTTTATCATGTAGCTTGCAGGGAGGCCACTCCTTAATCCTTCTTGAATGCAAAGTTGGTAGGGCTGTAGTCCCAGAATGTGCAGCGGGAGCAGTCCTTCATTGTGTAGACCTTTGGGGTGCAGATCAGGTTTCCAGCAGGTCAATCCTTCTTCTCCTTGTAGTTTCAGGCAGCAGATCTGAACAGCTATGCAGCTCTCCCATATTTATTCCCAGTTTCTGGGCATCAAGCAGGGGGGGGCAACCCTGACCAATGAGATATACATTGCACCACCTGATATATGACTTCTTCCACCAAAGTTTACCATGTTTGTGTCCCAGAAAACACTATTCTCTTAAAAAAGTATCTCCATTGGGGCTAGATCTGTCTAAGCCAACCCACTGGTGTGGTTACATTTCACTAACACACCCCTTTTAGCTCCCTGACTAATCTATTTTTTTGAGGCTCCTATGTGGCTGGAGATGCAGGATGTGTCGTGCAGCCTGTGCTTGTCCCACATTGTCATTCTCCCTTTGAAGACCAGTTTGACACCCCCACCCTCTTCCTTTTGGCTTCAACAGCTAAAGTTCTCCACCCAGAGGATATCCATTGTCTACTCTCACAGGACGCTTCACACTTCATCAAGCAGCTCCAGCTGAGCCTGGGAAAGACTGGCTAATCAGGAGAGGGCCGCTTGCAAGCTGGATTTTGGCTCACAGAAAAGGAAGTTTAATAGTAATTACAAATCTAACAGTGGCAAGTTGTTGGATTTGTCTTAACTAATAATAAAATACAATATCGCAATGTTAGCCTATGGCTCCATTCACTACAATGGGTAAAATTGGAATTGGCAGAAATTGGCAAAAGAAAGACAATTGCATTCACTCAAATAGGGACAAAACAAGATCAAATGTGCTCCAACAAAGCCTTGGAGTAACATGGCCGCTCATATTACTGCAGCACACTCACATAGATATCAATGGATGCCCCAAATAATGTACCAAATAATAGAGATCAACAGAGGCACCAAATAATAGAGAAAAATCGTCAACTAACAGGAAAACATTTTATGATTAACACATTTTGTAATTTGTTTTTTTAATTTTGTTCATTTGAAAAAATGTATATAATTTAAAGAATATTACAACAAGGCTAACAACACATGGAACACACCTGCTAATGCGAGGGAGGAGGCAGTGATTATCACATATCTGCAAGTGAAACCCATTAAAAGACCATCCAATCGCATGCAGTCTGAACACATAAGAAGTGAAATCGCACACCAACCAATTTATTTCCTTCACTGTGTACTTCAGTGTCTTAGTATTGGTGCCCTTCATTTCGAGGAACAATTATTAAAAGAGGAAGCAAGGGTTTGCCGGTAAAGGATCAACATCTTTTGTATGTCCAGGGAAACAGTCATTGCCAGATACTGCCTCTAGCCTAAAATGATCCTTGACATGCTTTCAGACTGGAAACCAGCTGTGCCCACTTTCCTTGTGCCTTAGGTGTAATTTTTTGCACCCGTATGGCACTTCAGCAACCTCACACATGGGAACACCTTTCCCTCAACAGACACCACAGGCACACCATCAACATGCAAGCTGTCTGTGATGCCAGGGGCTTTTGTGGAAGCTTACACTACAGCTACATCTTCTATTAGTCACCTCTTCATATTGTCTGGTCGCTGAAGATTTCAGTGGCATGTAGCTCATTGGGAAGTAATACAATTTCACACCAGATCCACATGCCCATGTGGGGGATAGCATCTTAAACATAATGACTTATTACTAACTACAACACAAAAGCTCCATATCACCCTTATCTTAACTTCATGAATGGATACATGATGCAGTACACTTAAAAAAAAACACATTTTAGGAAATAACATATGGCTTTGTTGCAGGTCATACAGGGTATGCTCTCTCTTCCTATAACCTCACAAACATCTAACATCCAACCACAGTGCCTCAACGGAATTACAATCAAGCACAATCACATACACAAGCCATCGTAGAAAGCACTTATTGTATCCGCAAGTTGCCCTTGAGATGTCTTGAACATACAGGGTTTGCTGCTGTACAACGCATAATATGTGCACAAGATAGCAGTAGTCTGTTGAATGCTGAGCAGCAGTGCCAAGCAATGGAGCTCATATACAGACATCAACCCTGATTTACAGTCACATCCAAGTTTCCAGGGTGGGGCACAGGACAGAGGTCAAGGTATGCTGGTTCAGGACTGAACTGTTGACTAATTGTTCACTTAAGCTGCTTGCTTGATTGCTGCATTTACGTGGTTGAACAGACTATAGTCAATGAGGAATGGTATACCATTACACTGTTTACGTAAACAACACTGAGATATTGTTTTAATGCCATAATGTCACAATCAAGGCTGCTAAGACAGATACGGTTGTAACCAAGGAGGCTGACGTGGGAGAGTGATGAAAGTGGGATAGCGTTCCTCACTAGGAGTGTCCACTCTCTTAGACTATTGAGAGAAGATTAGAAATGCACATGCAATGGAGGAGTGTGTAGGGGACTTCACAGAGATGCCTGTAGGTTCATGGCTGTGGGCAGGTGTGTCTTGCACAGGTGGAACAAGCATCTGTGGCTGCTGAGCTAGTGGTTGGGGAATGAAAGTCTTTAGATTGTTTCTGTGTGGGGCTTACAATACCCACATCCTCTTCTCCCTCTTCTTCTTGTGCAAGTGTTGGTTACTGAGAAACTTGCTTGGAGAAGGTCTTTCTTTTCACCTGGGATTGCTCATCGTCCTCGAAGCCCGTATGGCACAGCATTATCATAAAGTTGAAATACATAAAATAAAGTTTTGGATCAATACGTGTACTAATTAGTTTCACAGAGCAGTTCAGAAATAAGTTAGTAGCATGAGAGCCTCAAAAACATATGACTGTATGGGGAAACATCCTTTTCCACACTTTCTTTTCCATGCAATGCCAGTACCATGCATGCCTTTACAATGCATAATGGTAAGTGTAAATATATCAGAGGAAAGATGAACTGAGAAGGTTGGCCTGGGAAGACCTTGAGAGAGCCAGTGTGCTCAAAGACACCAGTGCTTTTGGTAGGTTATTAGTCAACCCTTATTCGCAACAGATGCTAGGGGCATGGATTCAACGATACTGGGGGAAGTTTGGGAATCCCAGATTTCTAGAAAAAATATTTAACCCAAATGGTATTTCACCTCAGGAGCTGAGAGAAGATGCACCAACATATTGAATCTTGGCTTACCAACTTAGCTCTTCCCTTACAGCGATTGAGGTCGAGGATGCCCTGGCGAAGGACATCCGCTTGAAAGCCCCAGGCCCCGATGGTGTTTGTTTAGACCTGTTTAAAAGCAATCCTCACCTTTGGGCACCCCTGCTGACCAGCGTATTCAGGGCAGCGATAACTGGTCTCATCCCAACATCCTGGAAGGAGGCCATAGTGGTACCAGTATACAGAAAGGGTAACAAGACCCCGCTTGCTATAGGCCTATCTCCTTAATTGATGCCACTGTAAAGGTGTTGGGGAGGGTTATTCTTGCCTGCCTCAAAACCTGGGCAGGTAACTCTGGGATAATGTCCAAACGCAATATGGCTTTAGGAGGGGGTGGGGACAAATGGACAGTGACTTAATTTGTCTTTGATAATGGGTAAGTACATGAAGGCCAGGAAGGGGTCTATCCACTTGGTCTTCATCGACCTATCCAGCGCCTTTGATACGGTCAATCGGGAGAAATTGTGGGTACAGATGGATAAAAGTGGCATTGAGGAAGCTTTTATCTCCCTCCTGCGTAGGTTGCACACGTCCACCAATGTTGCCATACAAAATGGCCCTGGGGGGAGAAGACCAAGCCCATTGTCTCCACAGAAGGTGTTCGGCAGAGGTGCATTCTGGTCCCATTTCTCTTTCTACTGTACACAAATAGCCTTGAGGCATTCCTAATAGAGAAGGCACTTGACTTTCCGAGAATAGGAGGCAACCCGGTCCCTTTGTTCTCATATGCAGATGATACAGTCTTAATGGATTTAACAGCCAATAGCCTCCAAAAATCACTGAATGCTTTTACTGATTTTATGTCAGCACTGGACCTAACAGTACATTTTATTAAGTCTTATATAATGATGTGTGTTCCCAATCAAACCAAAACAAGAACATTTACTGTAAAGGGTAAGACCATTGAAAAAGTGTCTCATTTTACATATTTGGGGAATGTTTTTAATAACAAATTGAATTTGGACCCTCTTGTCACCTCAAGGGCGCAACATACTAGCCGGGTTGTGGACGGTCTATTTTGCTTCACCTGGAAATTAGGCCACAAGCCAGTAACAGAATTGATTACTTTATATAAATCAAAATGCCTGTCTGTCGCATCCTATGGGGCAGGAGTGTGGGGACATCATAAAAGTACTCAGTTAAAAATTTTAGAAAACAAATTTATAAAAAGACTATTGATGACCCCAAAACGTGCACCCACAGTCTTTTGCCATTCTGTCTTTTGCCCACAGTCTTTTGGATCTTATAGAAGACTGAATTAATATTGCTCCACTGGTTCTCTGGGCTAAAATTTGGACGTCTAAGTACATAACGTTCTCAAGGGAAATTATCAAGGATTGTATTAACCTAGATAATGCCCGGGCGATCCCATGGTTCCGTTTTGTTAGAGAAAAATTCAATGTGCTTGGCCTGGGTCACTAATATGACAACCCTGCTAGCATTCATTTTATAATCGTTTTCATACAAATATGAAAATGATTATAAAAGAAGCATACTATGCTGATGAAAATATGCATCGACGGCAGTGTCCCTCAGATCTGTCCCCCACACAACAGCAATTTTATCTGTCCTTTACTTTTAATGCACAGACTCATGACCAGATTTCGCCTTTTCACTTTGCACTTTCTAGTGGCCTTCCCAAAACAGTCAGGTTGGAGTGATAAACTCACTGCTTGTCCATGCGATAATTTAGCAGCTCAGAGCACTTTGCACTTCATGCTGTTTTGCACACTCTATAAAGAGCCAAGGGCACGATTTCTAAACCCAATCTTGAGAGAAATCCGTCCTTGTACCGACCAGGATGGTTTTAATTTTTTACACTCTTTGTCTACTGTTTCTATTTGCACTGCCATATCTAATTATATCAGAATTGCATTGTCAAGAAGAAAACTTTATGAATTGTAGTAGACAAATCGGTGTTTTAATTATTTTAAACATTTTTAATATGTACTGATATGTTGGAAGCTGATAGGGGGTACTAAAGCCCGCAGTGCAGAGCCTTGAGTATGTGGGATGAGGGCACTGAGCTTGTAGGCTTAGTTTCTTAAGTAAATTGCAAATTGCCTTAAATGTTCCTATCCTGAGCTTTTAGTGATCTTAGTCACATTATTGTATACATTTTACATGAAATTCTTTACAGTTTTATGTATGTATGTAAACTGTTATTGTCCGCTTGAACCGAATTAAGTTTTTGAACTATTTTCGAAGTATAAGTGTATGTAAGTGTTGGTAAGTATTATAAAGTTATTTTTTTAATATGAATATGTTTATATCATTTATTTTAAATACATTAAATATAGCAATATATATATATATATATTCACTGAAAAAACCATAGGTTTCAGGGGTGTTATAGTTAGCTGGACTTTTCACTCGTACAAAACCATTGAAATTTCCCCGTTATAGTTAGTTCAGCTAACTATAACTCGCGCGCCCACAATGCACTGCTGATGACATCACATATTACATAACTCATGACATGGTCAGTGACATCACTCATAACATCACTGATGACATCTAAAATCCATCCATCATCCATCCATCATCCAGTGAATGTGTGTTTTTCTGAAAATTAAATATGTTTTATATATGTATATCTCAAGGTCGATGGAAGAATATATGGGTATATAAGTGTCTAAATGGATGATTTGTTTTTGAAAAAATGATTGTATAACTGACTGATTAAGTGTATCTTAGTGAATACATGGCTTAGTGAGTAATGTTTAAATATGTAAATATCTGTACCGTCTCTCACTTTGTGTATAAGTGGCTGCATGGGTTGGTGAGTAGCTACATGAGTGTCTATATAGGTTATTAGTTGTTTTTTTGAGTATCAGTATGAGTGTCTGAGTGTCTGAATGGTTCGGTGGGGGATATTACGTAGTGCATAGGTGCATGAATGAGTGACTCACTGTATGTGTTGAAGACAGCATGTGTGCAGGACTGTATGGGTGGATGAGTGTGTGTATGGGTGTGTTAGTGAGTGAATGACTGTCTCAATAGTGTCTTTATGAGTAACTACATATGTTTTAAACTAGTATATGTGACTATTGGTGTATATAAGTGAGTATATGTGAGAGTGAGAGATTGGAAGAGTTCCTATATGAATAAGTATGTGTTTCTATACGTGATTGTTTAAAAGACTAAGTATGTATACGTTTCTGTAAAAGTAAGTGTGGTGGTGTGTATTTAACTGTATATGCAAGGAAATGGATGTTTGCTTCTTTATTAGCATGAGTGACTATGTGTGTGAGTAACTCTATGGATGAGTGGCATTGTGTAACAGGATGTATAGGTGTATGAGTGCATATGATGAGTGAGTACATGTATGAGTGACTGTATAGGACTGTTGGTGAATGAGTGGATGTGTATGTGGATCTTAGAATTACTGAATAGGTTGTTGTAACTGGTATTGGTATGTCCATTGTTTTGAAAATTGTAGTTTCTATTTTTGAATGTGTGTTTTAAAGGTTATATTAGGGTGGGAGGAGGTCTGCCACTCTATCACAAGGATGATGTAATTAGTGATGTCATCAGTGATGTAATTTGATATGTCATCAGTGATGTCATGAGTGATGTCACTGACCATGTCATGAGTGATGTAATATGTGATGTCATCAGCAGTGCATTGCGGGCGCGCGAGTTATAGTTAGCTGAACTAACTATAACGGGGGAATTTCAATGGTTTTGTACGAGTGAAAAGTCCAGCTAACTATAACGCCCCTGAAACCTATGGTTTTTTCAGTGAATTTCTAAGGTTTTTTAAATGCTAATTCCTAACTATAACGTGCCTGAAACCTATGGTTTTTTCAGTGAATTTCAAAGGTTTTTTAAATGCTAATTTCTAACTATGCCTACAGAGGTAGGACATGTGAAGAAAGAAGAAAAAATGCACAGAAAGAAAAAAAAGAAATTCAGAAAGAAGCAACAGAAGTCCTCAAAGACGAAGAAAAGTGTAGGAAGAAGGATAACGTGCAGAAAGAACAAACAGAAGAGCAGAAAGAAGCCTTGTTGCAAAATCATCCTGTACCCTCAACTTTTTCAGACGGATACTGGTGGTAACTGAGTCTGACTAACCAGTCCTAGAGCCGGTGCTATGTTAAAAGATACTTAGAATACAGAGAAAACACCTACATACACTAGGGAACACTATGCTTTGGGGTCCCCCTGTGATTAGCATGACCTGCACACGTTAACTCAGGCCGCGTCCCCTCCCTTCACCACTGTGTAAACACGCCCTGTGGCCGATTTTAGTTGGGAGATTAAGTTCATCTGAATCCTGAGGGTCCCTAGGGTCCAACTAGCCCACTAGGTACCTCCAGTAAGCGCAACAGAGCTGCGTGGCAGAGAGGTGTAAAAAGTGGCACGCCCTGGACCACCTCTCTGCAATGCAGCTCAGTGGTGCTTACTGGAAGCACCTGGTGCGCTAGTTAGCCCCCAGGGGCCCTCAGGATTGAAGGGGAATTCAATTAATCAATCAGGGTACTTGTAAAGCGCGCTACTTACCCGTGAGGGTCCCAAGGCGCTGAGGGGTAGGGGGGTGCTGCTACTGCTCGAAGAGCCAGGTCTTGAGGAGTCTTCTGAAGGCGAGTAGGTCTTGGGTCTGTCGTAGGTGGGTTGGGAGGGTGTTCCAGGTTTTGGCGGCGAGGTAAGAGAAGGATCTGCCGCCGGCGGTCGTACGTTGGATGCGGGGGACATCTGCGAGGGCGAGGTTGGCGGAGCGGGGCGGAGCTGGCGGGTGGGGGTGTAGAAGCTGAGTCTGCTGTTCAGGTAGGCTGGTCCGGCGTTGTGGAGTGCTTTGTGTGCGTGGGTGAGGAGCTTGAAGGTGATCCTCTTGTCGATGGGGAGCCAGTGCAGGTCTCTCAGGACGGGGGTGATGTGACTGCGGCGGGGGGCGTTGACGATCAGTCGCGCGGAGGCCTTTTGGATGCGTTGTAGCCGCCGTTGGTGTTTGGCTGGGATTCCTGCGTAGAGTGCGTTGCTGTAGTCCAGTCTGCTACTGATGAGGGCCTGTGTCACTGTTCTTCTTGTTTCGGTCAGGATCCATTTTAGATCCGGCGGAGCATGTGTAGAGTGTTGTAGCAGGATGAGGAGATGGCGTTGACTTGCTTGGACATGGAGAGGGAGGAGTCGAGGATGAATCCTAGGTTGCTTGCGTGGTCGGTTGGTATCGGTGCTGTCCCCAGGGTGTTCGGCCACCAGGAGTCGTCCCAGGCTGAGGGGGTGGGTCAGAGGATGAGAACCTCCGTCTTGTCCGAGTTCAGTTTCAGACGGCTGCTCCTCATCCAGTCGGCGTTGGCCTTCATGCCCTCGTGAATGTTGGTTTTGGCGGTGTGAGGGTCCTTGGTGAGGGAGAGGATGAGCTCGGTGTCGTCGGCGTAGGAGATGATGTTGAGGTTGTGGTGGCGGGCCACTTGTGCGAGGGAGGCCATGTAGATGTTGAACAGCGTCGGGCTGAGGGATGAGCGCTGGGGGACGCCGCAGATGATGTCGGTGGCTTCTGACCAGAAAGGTAGGAGGCGGACGCTCTGTGTTCTGCCGGAGAGGAAGGACGTGGTCCAGTCAAGGGCCTTCTCCTGGATTCCGGCTTCTTGGAGGCGTGTCTGTAGGGTGCGGTGGCAGACCGTGACGAATGCGGCTGACAGGTCCAGGAGGATGAGGGCTGATGTTTTGCCATTGTCCAGTTGGCGTCTGATGTCGTCTGTGGCGGCGATGAGGGCTGTCTCGGTGCTGTGGTTACATCTGAATCCGTATTGGGACGGGTCCAGGATGTTGTTGTCTTCGAGGTGGGGGGGTCAGTTGAATGTTGACGATTTTCTCGATGACCTTTGCAGGGAATGGGAGCAGGGAGATGGGTCGGAAGTTCTTTAGGTCCGTGGGGTCCGCCTTGAGGAGGGCGTTGATTTCAGCGTGCTTCCAGCTTTCCGGAAATGTCGAATTATATCCCCAACTTAAAACGTGCCATAGGGCGTGTTTGCACACGTCACCTCAGGCCCCGTCCCCTCCCTTCCCTCCCTTCCCCACTGTGTAAACACGCCTTGTGGCCGTTTTAAGTTGGGAGATTAAGTCCCCTTGAATCCTGAGTGTCGCTAAGGGCAAAATAGCCCACTAGATACGTCCAGCAAGCGCCATTGCAGAGAGGTGTAAAAAGGAGCACGGCCTGCACCACCTCTCTGCAACACAGTGCAGTGGTGCTTACTAGGCCTGGGCGAAGCACTACGCTACGCTCGCGTAGTTTGCGAAGTTCGCGCTACTTCGCACTACGCGAACTGCACGTAGCACAGTGCGAACACGCGTAGCGTAGTGTTGCGTAGTGCTGCGGTCATTTTTTGCTTGCTCGCGGTCCTCAACGTCAAGTTGGCGACCGCGAGCAAGCAAAATGACATCCCGGCGAGACTTTTTCCTTGTTCGCGATCAGCAACTGCCAGTTGGCGATCGCGAGCATGGAAAATAAACCTCCCGGCGAGATTCCCAACGCGAGGAGGTCAGGTTTCTCATTGCGAGTGGTCGCGTATGCTCGCGACCGCTCGCGATGAGAAACTACCAGTTCGCGTTGAGAAAGCTGAAGCTCGAGTAAAAATCTACTCGAGCAGCAGAAAACTACAGCTCGCACTGTGCAAGATGCCATTTTCAATGATTGCACAGTGCCGGTTGCTTGTCCGCACTGTGCAATCATTGAAAACAACATCTTGCACAGTGCGAACATGTTACTACGCAGTTCGCGAAGTGCTACGCGTAGCTCGCGTAGTGCGAACTTCACTTTGCGTAGCTTCGCGAAGTGCTACTTCGCGAACTACGCCCACCCTTAGCACTGCTTACTGGAAGCACTTAGTGGGCTAGTTGGCCCCCGGGGTCCCTGAGGATTGAAAGGGAATTATTTATTTCCCCAACTTAAAATGCGCCACAGGGCGTGTTTGCACACGTCACCTCAGCCCCGTCCCCTCCCTTCACCACTGTGGCCATTCTAAGTTGAGAGATTAAGTCCCCTTGAATCCTAAGGGTCCCTAGGGTCAAACTAGCCCTCTAGGTACCTCCAGTAAGAGCCACAGAGCTGCGGTGCAGAGAGGTGTAAAAAGGGCGTGGCCTCAGAACACCTGTCTGCAACACAGCTCCCTGGCGCATACTGGAGATACCTGTTGGGCTAGTTGGCCCTCAGGGTCCCTCAGTATTGAAGGGGAATTAATTCCCCAACTTACAACTCGCCAGAGTGCTGCAAGGAGGGGGCGTGGCCTCCGGCGCAATGCTAGTCTTTTATTTATTTAATTTTTTTAAGAAGGAGGGCTGTGTGGCCCCCTTCTTTTTCTAACTTATTGGCCCTGGGGACCGCATCACCCAGGGCCTGCTTCCTAATAATTTATTTTTTTAAAGATTTGGAAGGGGGCCACATGGTCCCCCTCCCAAGGCCTTAATCAGCCCCAGGGACCCCAACCCCCGGGGCATGGCCTTTTAAAAAAAAAACTATATTTAGGAGGCACCCCTCCTTATCCCCCGGGGCCGGCCATTGTTTTTTATTATTTTTTTTAAAACATATTTAGAGAAACACCTAGGACATGGTGGACAAACCGTACGTACCTATCACCATGATGATTTGCGTGATATTCATTAAAAGGCGACTATGCATTCAATGAATCCATGTGGAATGTATTTACACTGCTAGTGAAGCTCTGGCATGTCTGATGCCCTACCATGCCTAATCCCGGCGTCCCCACCGGTGGGTACTCTCCAAGTAGACACCCTTGTCGTTTATTTATACAAACATGGGTAGCTATTGACGGGCACATTTAATACACACGCACACCAAGCCATTCAAAGGGGATTCGACAAAAATTCGACCAAAACTATGCAAAAAAACCCTCTCACGGTTAATAAAACACACATCCACCGCCGAATGTGTAATACTTTTTATTTTACTCTCTGGAAAGGAGACGAACCTCATGTGAGAGTCACAGCGCACTCCTGGCTGAGCCCAATGCTGTGTTACACCCACCAGTGCCCGCCAAGTGCCACACACCTCTGTGTTGTATTCCACCAGCTAGTGCGTATGCAATGACACTCCCTAGCCCATGTGCACTGTAACACCACCCCGTGAATATGTCATGCCACACTTGCCTTCGCAAGGGTTATATTGCCCCATCTAACGTGCCTTCCTCGATGCCTATGTTATAACGCACAGCGCTATGCCATACATATTACAATCTGGGATCCATATCTTTGTCACAGTGAATATGCAACGTTACACTCCCCAGCACATATTTTATATTACAACTTTAGAGACTAGTTAGGGTACACAACACTGTCCTGTGCATATTACACTCCAAGGCGCATATCGCATAGCACGTGCTAGTGCCTGTGCTATCTCGCGCTCTCCAATGAATCTGTCATTGCGACAATGTATTGCATATTATATTTCATGCCCGGTTCATCTTATATCACACTTTTTGGTGCATAGTTTATACCATACACTATATCTAGTTTTCATTTTCAATCGTGCTCTCAGGACTTTGTTCTATATAACACTGCGTTCACCTACCCTTTTCACGGGCATTACATTTTGCGATGGGGGTGGAGGGTCAGGGGGTGTTTCTGCCAAGTGAGCCCGGGAGTCACAGTCACAAACGTCCTCTTCTTCCTGAATAAAAGTGAGATTATGCTGCATACTTGTTCATATTTTAAGTAGTTCGCAAAGACACACATTTTAAAAACAATAAAGTTCCTAATACCCACCTTCTCTGAACAGTTAGCTTGCTGACCCATCCCCCTCCTCCCTATCCTCTGTTGTCTGAATCCATGGACTAGCCTCCTCCCTCCTGCCATGCATGGTCTGATGTGCTGCCACTGCCCTCCATTTAGCATGATGTACCAATCCAGTCCTCCTGCCCTCTTCCCCAATTCTATGCCCCATCATTGACCTCCTGCTTAGCCTCTGTGCTTAGCTTGCTGCCCCTATTCTCCTTCCCCCTGCCCTCCAATGTCTTTGTGAATGTCCCTGTTCCATCCTTTTTGCCCACCATGTTCCATGGACCTGCCACTCCGATCTACTCTGATTATTCTGTTGAGCTGCCACTCCCCTCCCACCTGCCTAGCATTGTCAGATGACTGTAACCTGTCCCTGCCACCTCCACCTTGCATGTCCACATGCCATGCCCCTATCCCCTTCCTCCTGTCCTCCATGTCCATTTTACTGCCACATCCTTCTGCCCTCCCTGGTCTGTTGTGCTGCAAGTGCTCCTCCTGCCTGCCCCGCGCGGTCTGTTGTGAGGTCCCTTCCCCTGAACTCTCTTTTATGTGCCCAGGTCCTGACCCTCCTTCTATCCTGCATGCCCCTGCACCCTCCTCCTTGCCCATCATAGCCATTGTGCTGCCACTAACCCTCCCGCTTGCCATGCATGGTCTTCTGTGCTGCCACGGTACCTCCCACCTTCCCTGTGTGGTCGGCTAGCTGCCCCTGACCCCCTACCACCTTCCCTCCATGGTCTGTGTGTATGCCATCATAGTCTCACTGTTGCTCTCTATGGTGTGTCTTGCTTCTAGTGCCCATCCTGCCTGACTTCTATGGTCATCCTGCTGCTTCTGCCCTGCCCCCTGCCCCCAGCCCTGTGTTTCCATGTGCAGACCCCTATTCCCTCCCTCCTGGCTTGTCTGTTCCATTGTAATGCCCCTGATCCGTCCCTCCTGCCCTTCATGGTCTGTTATGCTGCAGCTTTCTCTCCTGTCTGTCCATTATGGTCAGCTAGCTACCATTGCCTCTTTCCCATCTGTTCTCTGTTGTCCATGTGCATGGTCCTGTGCCCTCCCTATTGCTTTCTATAAATTGTTGTGCTGCACTCCCGTCCCTCATGCCCTTTGTGGTGTATTGTGCTGCTGCAAACCCTGATACCTGCCCTGCAGGGTCAGTTTGGTGCACCTCTCCATGTCCCTCCTGTCCTCTGTTATCCAAGTCCATGTCCCTACCCCAATTCCTCATGCCTTCCATGATCCAATGCACCATACTTGCGAACATTTTGAACTTGGTAAGAGGGAGATTTTGAAAAAAAACTGGGGTATTGATTTTCCCCTTTGAGTTACATTGAAAAAGAGGAGATTGTAGGCAGGAGACAGATCAAATAAAGCCCATTTGAGCTTAAAAACATTGGACGTTTCCTGGCTGAATCGGGTCTGTTGGCATGTATGGTTGTACTACCACTGCCTCTTCCTTCTGCCCACAATGGTCAATTATATTGCCACAGCCTCTCTTGCCAGTCCTGTATTGTTGGTTTGTTGCCCCTGCCCCCCTTTCCGCTGCCCTCCATAGTCTGTTGTGCTGCCACGGCCCTTCCTGCCTGCCCAGTGTGGTCAAATTGTTGCCTCTGTACCCTCCTACCTGCCTTCAATTTTCAGAGTCCGTGCCCCTGGCCTCTGCCTCTCAACAGTATCCTAATGAACAACTAGATTGCTAACATTCTATATTTATTACAAAAGCGTGGAACGCCTGACGTCATCTTGATGTAATCAAAACTGTAATACCTAGAGCATTTCCTTTAGAAATTGCATATATGAGAGGGTCTTATTTGCATCAAAATTATGGTTAGTGCTCTAAAAAACTAAAATGAGGACATATTTTCTGACTTTTCAAAGAGCGACAAAGCACTTTTAAATTATTTGCTATCTTTATGTTTTTTTATCCAGTTGACCACTTGATTAAATGTTTCACTTAGGGGAGAGGATGTGGTGTTACTTCCAGAGCTGCAGACTTTGCAACTGGGGAAGCAGGTTGGAGTTTCTGCTGCAGCTCAACATTCTGTTATTCTGGTAAAATCACTTAATCTCCCCATGTCTACAACCAAAATGAATTTGTTCTTGTGTGATGTAACCAATGCTCATGTAAAGCACTCCAATATCTGACAAGCCTGCACTATATAAAACTGCAAAAACACAAAAAATAAGTGTTTTGCACACTTCTGTCATTGGGCTATACTTAGGCTACATCTGGGTGATATTTGGGCTACATTTGGGCTCTTTTGTCTCTGGTGGCCATCTTGGGAGATTTATTTGTTATGAAGTTTCCTAATTTCCTCATTTACTGCAGTCTCCTCATTAGGAAATGCTTTCAGTTTTTTACTTTGATTCCATCAAGAAGGTATTCAGATATGTCACACATTTGCCATAAATTCTGAATGTTAGCACACTAGTTGCTCATTAGATCACTGTAGTAAAGCTACTGCTCACAACAGAAGTCTGCTGCTGGTATTAAAAGTGCATGTTTCAGTCTGCATGTCAGAATTTATTAATGAAATAGAAGAGGATTTGAGAAGTCACTCAAAATGTGCCCTCATTTTTCTTTCAAAAATAACAATTGATGGACAGAATGCAGAACAATGTCATACATTCACCCCAGTACAGAGATCTGGGCCTAAATCCATCGTTTTTTTGCTCACCATGCCATTCCAGTTTGAACCCAGCCATATGCAAATCAGTCTTGACCCTGTGCCCCATGGGAACAGTCCAGCCCGAACTGCCAAGCCAGGTCCTCCCTGGACTGGAAACAAGCATCCTAGGACCGGTTTCGGGCTTTCAGCCCTCGTCAGCCAGGATAGCTTGATTCCAGTGGCATGGAGAGCAAGGGACTCACGTCTGAGCATACCCTTCCCACTCGGGGTGACAAATGCAAAAATAACAATTGATGGACAGAATGCAGAACAATGTCATACATTCACCCCAGTACAGAGATCTGGGCCTAAATCCATCGTTTTTTTGCTCACCATGCCATTCCAGTTTGAACCCAGCCATATGCAAATCAGTCTTGACCCTGTGCCCCATGGGAACAGTCCAGCCCGAACTGCCAAGCCAGGTCCTCCCTGGACTGGAAACAAGCATCCTAGGACCGGTTTCGGGCTTTCAGCCCTCGTCAGCCAGGATAGCTTGATTCCAGTGGCATGGAGAGCAAGGGACTCACGTCTGAGCATACCCTTCCCACTCGGGGTGACAAATGCAAAAATAACAATTGATGGACAGAATGCAGAACAATGTCATACATTCACCCCAGTACAGAGATCTGGGCCTAAATCCATCGTTTTTTTGCTCACCATGCCATTCCAGTTTGAACCCAGCCATATGCAAATCAGTCTTGACCCTGTGCCCCATGGGAACAGTCCAGCCCGAACTGCCAAGCCAGGTCCTCCCTGGACTGGAAACAAGCATCCTAGGACCGGTTTCGGGCTTTCAGCCCTCGTCAGCCAGGATAGCTTGATTCCAGTGGCATGGAGAGCAAGGGACTCACGTCTGAGCATACCCTTCCCACTCGGGGTGACAAATGCAAAAATAACAATTGATGGACAGAATGCAGAACAATGTCATACATTCACCCCAGTACAGAGATCTGGGCCTAAATCCATCGTTTTTTTGCTCACCATGCCATTCCAGTTTGAACCCAGCCATATGCAAATCAGTCTTGACCCTGTGCCCCATGGGAACAGTCCAGCCCGAACTGCCAAGCCAGGTCCTCCCTGGACTGGAAACAAGCATCCTAGGACCGGTTTCGGGCTTTCAGCCCTCGTCAGCCAGGATAGCTTGATTCCAGTGGCATGGAGAGCAAGGGACTCACGTCTGAGCATACCCTTCCCACTCGGGGTGACAAATGCAAAAATAACAATTGATGGACAGAATGCAGAACAATGTCATACATTCACCCCAGTACAGAGATCTGGGCCTAAATCCATCGTTTTTTTGCTCACCATGCCATTCCAGTTTGAACCCAGCCATATGCAAATCAGTCTTGACCCTGTGCCCCATGGGAACAGTCCAGCCCGAACTGCCAAGCCAGGTCCTCCCTGGACTGGAAACAAGCATCCTAGGACCGGTTTCGGGCTTTCAGCCCTCGTCAGCCAGGATAGCTTGATTCCAGTGGCATGGAGAGCAAGGGACTCACGTCTGAGCATACCCTTCCCACTCGGGGTGACAAATGCAAAAATAACAATTGATGGACAGAATGCAGAACAATGTCATACATTCACCCCAGTACAGAGATCTGGGCCTAAATCCATCGTTTTTTTGCTCACCATGCCATTCCAGTTTGAACCCAGCCATATGCAAATCAGTCTTGACCCTGTGCCCCATGGGAACAGTCCAGCCCGAACTGCCAAGCCAGGTCCTCCCTGGACTGGAAACAAGCATCCTAGGACCGGTTTCGGGCTTTCAGCCCTCGTCAGCCAGGATAGCTTGATTCCAGTGGCATGGAGAGCAAGGGACTCACGTCTGAGCATACCCTTCCCACTCGGGGTGACAAATGCAAAAATAACAATTGATGGACAGAATGCAGAACAATGTCATACATTCACCCCAGTACAGAGATCTGGGCCTAAATCCATCGTTTTTTTGCTCACCATGCCATTCCAGTTTGAACCCAGCCATATGCAAATCAGTCTTGACCCTGTGCCCCATGGGAACAGTCCAGCCCGAACTGCCAAGCCAGGTCCTCCCTGGACTGGAAACAAGCATCCTAGGACCGGTTTCGGGCTTTCAGCCCTCGTCAGCCAGGATAGCTTGATTCCAGTGGCATGGAGAGCAAGGGACTCACGTCTGAGCATACCCTTCCCACTCGGGGTGACAAATGCAAAAATAACAATTGATGGACAGAATGCAGAACAATGTCATACATTCACCCCAGTACAGAGATCTGGGCCTAAATCCATCGTTTTTTTGCTCACCATGCCATTCCAGTTTGAACCCAGCCATATGCAAATCAGTCTTGACCCTGTGCCCCATGGGAACAGTCCAGCCCGAACTGCCAAGCCAGGTCCTCCCTGGACTGGAAATAAGCATCCTAGGACCGGTTTCGGGCTTTCAGCCCTCGTCAGCCAGGATAGCTTGATTCCAGTGGCATGGAGAGCAAGGGACTCACGTCTGAGCATACCCTTCCCACTCGGGGTGACAAATGCAAAAATAACAATTGATGGACAGAATGCAGAACAATGTCATACATTCACCCCAGTACAGAGATCTGGGCCTAAATCCATCGTTTTTTTGCTCACCATGCCATTCCAGTTTGAACCCAGCCATATGCAAATCAGTCTTGACCCTGTGCCCCATGGGAACAGTCCAGCCCGAACTGCCAAGCCAGGTCCTCCCTGGACTGGAAACAAGCATCCTAGGACCGGTTTCGGGCTTTCAGCCCTCGTCAGCCAGGATAGCTTGATTCCAGTGGCATGGAGAGCAAGGGACTCACGTCTGAGCATACCCTTCCCACTCGGGGTGACAAATGCAAAAATAACAATTGATGGACAGAATGCAGAACAATGTCATACATTCACCCCAGTACAGAGATCTGGGCCTAAATCCATCGTTTTTTTGCTCACCATGCCATTCCAGTTTGAACCCAGCCATATGCAAATCAGTCTTGACCCTGTGCCCCATGGGAACAGTCCAGCCCGAACTGCCAAGCCAGGTCCTCCCTGGACTGGAAACAAGCATCCTAGGACCGGTTTCGGGCTTTCAGCCCTCGTCAGCCAGGATAGCTTGATTCCAGTGGCATGGAGAGCAAGGGACTCACGTCTGAGCATACCCTTCCCACTCGGGGTGACAAATGCAAAAATAACAATTGATGGACAGAATGCAGAACAATGTCATACATTCACCCCAGTACAGAGATCTGGGCCTAAATCCATCGTTTTTTTGCTCACCATGCCATTCCAGTTTGAACCCAGCCATATGCAAATCAGTCTTGACCCTGTGCCCCATGGGAACAGTCCAGCCCGAACTGCCAAGCCAGGTCCTCCCTGGACTGGAAACAAGCATCCTAGGACCGGTTTCGGGCTTTCAGCCCTCGTCAGCCAGGATAGCTTGATTCCAGTGGCATGGAGAGCAAGGGACTCACGTCTGAGCATACCCTTCCCACTCGGGGTGACAAATGCAAAAATAACAATTGATGGACAGAATGCAGAACAATGTCATACATTCACCCCAGTACAGAGATCTGGGCCTAAATCCATCGTTTTTTTGCTCACCATGCCATTCCAGTTTGAACCCAGCCATATGCAAATCAGTCTTGACCCTGTGCCCCATGGGAACAGTCCAGCCCGAACTGCCAAGCCAGGTCCTCCCTGGACTGGAAACAAGCATCCTAGGACCGGTTTCGGGCTTTCAGCCCTCGTCAGCCAGGATAGCTTGATTCCAGTGGCATGGAGAGCAAGGGACTCACGTCTGAGCATACCCTTCCCACTCGGGGTGACAAATGCAAAAATAACAATTGATGGACAGAATGCAGAACAATGTCATACATTCACCCCAGTACAGAGATCTGGGCCTAAATCCATCGTTTTTTTGCTCACCATGCCATTCCAGTTTGAACCCAGCCATATGCAAATCAGTCTTGACCCTGTGCCCCATGGGAACAGTCCAGCCCGAACTGCCAAGCCAGGTCCTCCCTGGACTGGAAACAAGCATCCTAGGACCGGTTTCGGGCTTTCAGCCCTCGTCAGCCAGGATAGCTTGATTCCAGTGGCATGGAGAGCAAGGGACTCACGTCTGAGCATACCCTTCCCACTCGGGGTGACAAATGCAAAAATAACAATTGATGGACAGAATGCAGAACAATGTCATACATTCACCCCAGTACAGAGATCTGGGCCTAAATCCATCGTTTTTTTGCTCACCATGCCATTCCAGTTTGAACCCAGCCATATGCAAATCAGTCTTGACCCTGTGCCCCATGGGAACAGTCCAGCCCGAACTGCCAAGCCAGGTCCTCCCTGGACTGGAAACAAGCATCCTAGGACCGGTTTCGGGCTTTCAGCCCTCGTCAGCCAGGATAGCTTGATTCCAGTGGCATGGAGAGCAAGGGACTCACGTCTGAGCATACCCTTCCCACTCGGGGTGACAAATGCAAAAATAACAATTGATGGACAGAATGCAGAACAATGTCATACATTCACCCCAGTACAGAGATCTGGGCCTAAATCCATCGTTTTTTTGCTCACCATGCCATTCCAGTTTGAACCCAGCCATATGCAAATCAGTCTTGACCCTGTGCCCCATGGGAACAGTCCAGCCCGAACTGCCAAGCCAGGTCCTCCCTGGACTGGAAACAAGCATCCTAGGACCGGTTTCGGGCTTTCAGCCCTCGTCAGCCAGGATAGCTTGATTCCAGTGGCATGGAGAGCAAGGGACTCACGTCTGAGCATACCCTTCCCACTCGGGGTGACAAATGCAAAAATAACAATTGATGGACAGAATGCAGAACAATGTCATACATTCACCCCAGTACAGAGATCTGGGCCTAAATCCATCGTTTTTTTGCTCACCATGCCATTCCAGTTTGAACCCAGCCATATGCAAATCAGTCTTGACCCTGTGCCCCATGGGAACAGTCCAGCCCGAACTGCCAAGCCAGGTCCTCCCTGGACTGGAAACAAGCATCCTAGGACCGGTTTCGGGCTTTCAGCCCTCGTCAGCCAGGATAGCTTGATTCCAGTGGCATGGAGAGCAAGGGACTCACGTCTAAGCATACCCTTCCCACTCGGGGTGACAAATGCAAAAATAACAATTGATGGACAGAATGCAGAACAATGTCATACATTCACCCCAGTACAGAGATCTGGGCCTAAATCCATCGTTTTTTTGCTCACCATGCCATTCCAGTTTGAACCCAGCCATATGCAAATCAGTCTTGACCCTGTGCCCCATGGGAACAGTCCAGCCCGAACTGCCAAGCCAGGTCCTCCCTGGACTGGAAACAAGCATCCTAGGACCGGTTTCGGGCTTTCAGCCCTCGTCAGCCAGGATAGCTTGATTCCAGTGGCATGGAGAGCAAGGGACTCACGTCTGAGCATACCCTTCCCACTCGGGGTGACAAATGCAAAAATAACAATTGATGGACAGAATGCAGAACAATGTCATACATTCACCCCAGTACAGAGATCTGGGCCTAAATCCATCGTTTTTTTGCTCACCATGCCATTCCAGTTTGAACCCAGCCATATGCAAATCAGTCTTGACCCTGTGCCCCATGGGAACAGTCCAGCCCGAACTGCCAAGCCAGGTCCTCCCTGGACTGGAAACAAGCATCCTAGGACCGGTTTCGGGCTTTCAGCCCTCGTCAGCCAGGATAGCTTGATTCCAGTGGCATGGAGAGCAAGGGACTCACGTCTGAGCATACCCTTCCCACTCGGGGTGACAAATGCAAAAATAACAATTGATGGACAGAATGCAGAACAATGTCATACATTCACCCCAGTACAGAGATCTGGGCCTAAATCCATCGTTTTTTTGCTCACCATGCCATTCCAGTTTGAACCCAGCCATATGCAAATCAGTCTTGACCCTGTGCCCCATGGGAACAGTCCAGCCCGAACTGCCAAGCCAGGTCCTCCCTGGACTGGAAACAAGCATCCTAGGACCGGTTTCGGGCTTTCAGCCCTCGTCAGCCAGGATAGCTTGATTCCAGTGGCATGGAGAGCAAGGGACTCACGTCTGAGCATACCCTTCCCACTCGGGGTGACAAATGCAAAAATAACAATTGATGGACAGAATGCAGAACAATGTCATACATTCACCCCAGTACAGAGATCTGGGCCTAAATCCATCGTTTTTTTGCTCACCATGCCATTCCAGTTTGAACCCAGCCATATGCAAATCAGTCTTGACCCTGTGCCCCATGGGAACAGTCCAGCCCGAACTGCCAAGCCAGGTCCTCCCTGGACTGGAAACAAGCATCCTAGGACCGGTTTCGGGCTTTCAGCCCTCGTCAGCCAGGATAGCTTGATTCCAGTGGCATGGAGAGCAAGGGACTCACGTCTGAGCATACCCTTCCCACTCGGGGTGACAAATGCAAAAATAACAATTGATGAACAGAATGCAGAACAATGTCATACATTCACCCCAGTACAGAGATCTGGGCCTAAATCCATCGTTTTTTTGCTCACCATGCCATTCCAGTTTGAACCCAGCCATATGCAAATCAGTCTTGACCCTGTGCCCCATGGGAACAGTCCAGCCCGAACTGCCAAGCCAGGTCCTCCCTGGACTGGAAACAAGCATCCTAGGACCGGTTTCGGGCTTTCAGCCCTCGTCAGCCAGGATAGCTTGATTCCAGTGGCATGATCTCTTGACTGGGGGAGAATGTTTGCATTGTCAGCATTCCGTCCATCATTTGTTTGTTGTAACGCTTTTCGCCCTAAGTGGGATGGGTATTCCCAGACGTGGGACCCGTGCTCACTACGCCACTGGAGTCAAGCTATCCTGGCTGATGACGGCTGATAGCCAGAAACCGGTCCTAGGATGCTTGATTCCGGTCCAGGGAAGACATGGCTTGGCAGTTCGGGCTGGACTGTTCCCATGAGGCACAGGGTCAAGACTGATTTGCATATGGCCATGTCTAAACTGGGGTGGTGTAGTGGGCAAAAGAACGATGGATTTAACCCAGATCTCTTGACTGGGGGAGAATGTTTGCATTGTCTGCATTCCGTCCATCATTTGTTTGTTGTAACGCTTTTCGCCGTAAGTGGGATGGGTATTCCCAGACGTGGGACCCGTGCTCACTACGCCACTGGAGTCAAGCTATCCTGGCTGATGACGGCTGATAGCCAGAAACCGGTCCTAGGATGCTTGATTCCGGTCCAGGGAAGACATGGCTTGGCAGTTCGGGCTGGACTGTTCCCATGAGGCACAGGGTCAAGACTGATTTGCATATGGCCATGTCTAAACTGGGGTGGTGTAGTGGGCAAAAGAACGATGGATTTAACCCAGATCTCTTGACTGGGGGAGAATGTTTGCATTGTCAGCATTCCGTCCATCATTTGTTTGTTGTAACGCTTTTCGCCCTAAGTGGGATGGGTATTCCCAGACGTGGGACCCGTGCTCACTACGCCACTGGAGTCAAGCTATCCTGGCTGATGACGGCTGATAGCCAGAAACCGGTCCTAGGATGCTTGATTCCGGTCCAGGGAAGACATGGCTTGGCAGTTCGGGCTGGACTGTTCCCATGAGGCACAGGGTCAAGACTGATTTGCATATGGCCATGTCTAAACTGGGGTGGTGTAGTGGGCAAAAGAACGATGGATTTAACCCAGATCTCTTGACTGGGGGAGAATGTTTGCATTGTCAGCATTCCGTCCATCATTTGTTTGTTGTAACGCTTTTCGCCCTAAGTGGGATGGGTATTCCCAGACGTGGGACCCGTGCTCACTACGCCACTGGAGTCAAGCTATCCTGGCTGATGACGGCTGATAGCCAGAAACCGGTCCTAGGATGCTTGATTCCGGTCCAGGGAAGACATGGCTTGGCAGTTCGGGCTGGACTGTTCCCATGAGGCACAGGGTCAAGACTGATTTGCATATGGCCATGTCTAAACTGGGGTGGTGTAGTGGGCAAAAGAACGATGGATTTAACCCAGATCTCTTGACTGGGGGAGAATGTTTGCATTGTCAGCATTCCGTCCATCATTTGTTTGTTGTAACGCTTTTCGCCCTAAGTGGGATGGGTATTCCCAGACGTGGGACCCGTGCTCACTACGCCACTGGAGTCAAGCTATCCTGGCTGATGACGGCTGATAGCCAGAAACCGGTCCTAGGATGCTTGATTCCGGTCCAGGGAAGACATGGCTTGGCAGTTCGGGCTGGACTGTTCCCATGAGGCACAGGGTCAAGACTGATTTGCATATGGCCATGTCTAAACTGGGGTGGTGTAGTGGGCAAAAGAACGATGGATTTAACCCAGATCTCTTGACTGGGGGAGAATGTTTGCATTGTCAGCATTCCGTCCATCATTTGTTTGTTGTAACGCTTTTCGCCCTAAGTGGGATGGGTATTCCCAGACGTGGGACCCGTGCTCACTACGCCACTGGAGTCAAGCTATCCTGGCTGATGACGGCTGATAGCCAGAAACCGGTCCTAGGATGCTTGATTCCGGTCCAGGGAAGACATGGCTTGGCAGTTCGGGCTGGACTGTTCCCATGAGGCACAGGGTCAAGACTGATTTGCATATGGCCATGTCTAAACTGGGGTGGTGTAGTGGGCAAAAGAACGATGGATTTAACCCAGATCTCTTGACTGGGGGAGAATGTTTGCATTGTCAGCATTCCGTCCATCATTTGTTTGTTGTAACGCTTTTCGCCCTAAGTGGGATGGGTATTCCCAGACGTGGGACCCGTGCTCACTACGCCACTGGAGTCAAGCTATCCTGGCTGATGACGGCTGATAGCCAGAAACCGGTCCTAGGATGCTTGATTCCGGTCCAGGGAAGACATGGCTTGGCAGTTCGGGCTGGACTGTTCCCATGAGGCACAGGGTCAAGACTGATTTGCATATGGCCATGTCTAAACTGGGGTGGTGTAGTGGGCAAAAGAACGATGGATTTAACCCAGATCTCTTGACTGGGGGAGAATGTTTGCATTGTCAGCATTCCGTCCATCATTTGTTTGTTGTAACGCTTTTCGCCCTAAGTGGGATGGGTATTCCCAGACGTGGGACCCGTGCTCACTACGCCACTGGAGTCAAGCTATCCTGGCTGATGACGGCTGATAGCCAGAAACCGGTCCTAGGATGCTTGATTCCGGTCCAGGGAAGACATGGCTTGGCAGTTCGGGCTGGACTGTTCCCATGAGGCACAGGGTCAAGACTGATTTGCATATGGCCATGTCTAAACTGGGGTGGTGTAGTGGGCAAAAGAACGATGGATTTAACCCAGATCTCTTGACTGGGGGAGAATGTTTGCATTGTCAGCATTCCGTCCATCATTTGTTTGTTGTAACGCTTTTCGCCCTAAGTGGGATGGGTATTCCCAGACGTGGGACCCGTGCTCACTACGCCACTGGAGTCAAGCTATCCTGGCTGATGACGGCTGATAGCCAGAAACCGGTCCTAGGATGCTTGATTCCGGTCCAGGGAAGACATGGCTTGGCAGTTCGGGCTGGACTGTTCCCATGAGGCACAGGGTCAAGACTGATTTGCATATGGCCATGTCTAAACTGGGGTGGTGTAGTGGGCAAAAGAACGATGGATTTAACCCAGATCTCTTGACTGGGGGAGAATGTTTGCATTGTCAGCATTCCGTCCATCATTTGTTTGTTGTAACGCTTTTCGCCCTAAGTGGGATGGGTATTCCCAGACGTGGGACCCGTGCTCACTACGCCACTGGAGTCAAGCTATCCTGGCTGATGACGGCTGATAGCCAGAAACCGGTCCTAGGATGCTTGATTCCGGTCCAGGGAAGACATGGCTTGGCAGTTCGGGCTGGACTGTTCCCATGAGGCACAGGGTCAAGACTGATTTGCATATGGCCATGTCTAAACTGGGGTGGTGTAGTGGGCAAAAGAACGATGGATTTAACCCAGATCTCTTGACTGGGGGAGAATGTTTGCATTGTCAGCATTCCGTCCATCATTTGTTTGTTGTAACGCTTTTCGCCCTAAGTGGGATGGGTATTCCCAGACGTGGGACCCGTGCTCACTACGCCACTGGAGTCAAGCTATCCTGGCTGATGACAGCTGATAGCCAGAAACCGGTCCTAGGATGCTTGATTCCGGTCCAGGGAAGACATGGCTTGGCAGTTCGGGCTGGACTGTTCCCATGAGGCACAGGGTCAAGACTGATTTGCATATGGCCATGTCTAAACTGGGGTGGTGTAGTGGGCAAAAGAACGATGGATTTAACCCAGATCTCTTGACTGGGGGAGAATGTTTGCATTGTCAGCATTCCGTCCATCATTTGTTTGTTGTAACGCTTTTCGCCCTAAGTGGGATGGGTATTCCCAGACGTGGGACCCGTGCTCACTACGCCACTGGAGTCAAGCTATCCTGGCTGATGACGGCTGATAGCCAGAAACCGGTCCTAGGATGCTTGATTCCGGTCCAGGGAAGACATGGCTTGGCAGTTCGGGCTGGACTGTTCCCATGAGGCACAGGGTCAAGACTGATTTGCATATGGCCATGTCTAAACTGGGGTGGTGTAGTGGGCAAAAGAACGATGGATTTAACCCAGATCTCTTGACTGGGGGAGAATGTTTGCATTGTCAGCATTCCGTCCATCATTTGTTTGTTGTAACGCTTTTCGCCCTAAGTGGGATGGGTATTCCCAGACGTGGGACCCGTGCTCACTACGCCACTGGAGTCAAGCTATCCTGGCTGATGACGGCTGATAGCCAGAAACCGGTCCTAGGATGCTTGATTCCGGTCCAGGGAAGACATGGCTTGGCAGTTCGGGCTGGACTGTTCCCATGAGGCACAGGGTCAAGACTGATTTGCATATGGCCATTTCTAAACTGGGGTGGTGTAGTGGGCAAAAGAACGATGGATTTAACCCAGATCTCTTGACTGGGGGAGAATGTTTGCATTGTCAGCATTCCGTCCATCATTTGTTTGTTGTAACGCTTTTCGCCCTAAGTGGGATGGGTATTCCCAGACGTGGGACCCGTGCTCACTACGCCACTGGAGTCAAGCTATCCTGGCTGATGACGGCTGATAGCCAGAAACCGGTCCTAGGATGCTTGATTCCGGTCCAGGGAAGACATGGCTTGGCAGTTCGGGCTGGACTGTTCCCATGAGGCACAGGGTCAAGACTGATTTGCATATGGCCATGTCTAAACTGGGGTGGTGTAGTGGGCAAAAGAACGATGGATTTAACCCAGATCTCTTGACTGGGGGAGAATGTTTGCATTGTCAGCATTCCGTCCATCATTTGTTTGTTGTAACGCTTTTCGCCCTAAGTGGGATGGGTATTCCCAGACGTGGGACCCGTGCTCACTACGCCACTGGAGTCAAGCTATCCTGGCTGATGACGGCTGATAGCCAGAAACCGGTCCTAGGATGCTTGATTCCGGTCCAGGGAAGACATGGCTTGGCAGTTCGGGCTGGACTGTTCCCATGAGGCACAGGGTCAAGACTGATTTGCATATGGCCATGTCTAAACTGGGGTGGTGTAGTGGGCAAAAGAACGATGGATTTAACCCAGATCTCTTGACTGGGGGAGAATGTTTGCATTGTCAGCATTCCGTCCATCATTTGTTTGTTGTAACGCTTTTCGCCCTAAGTGGGATGGGTATTCCCAGACGTGGGACTCGTGCTCACTACGCCACTGGAGTCAAGCTATCCTGGCTGATGACGGCTGATAGCCAGAAACCGGTCCTAGGATGCTTGATTCCGGTCCAGGGAAGACATGGCTTGGCAGTTCGGGCTGGACTGTTCCCATGAGGCACAGGGTCAAGACTGATTTGCATATGGCCATGTCTAAACTGGGGTGGTGTAGTGGGCAAAAGAACGATGGATTTAACCCAGATCTCTTGACTGGGGGAGAATGTTTGCATTGTCAGCATTCCGTCCATCATTTGTTTGTTGTAACGCTTTTCGCCCTAAGTGGGATGGGTATTCCCAGACGTGGGACCCGTGCTCACTACGCCACTGGAGTCAAGCTATCCTGGCTGATGACGGCTGATAGCCAGAAACCGGTCCTAGGATGCTTGATTCCGGTCCAGGGAAGACATGGCTTGGCAGTTCGGGCTGGACTGTTCCCATGAGGCACAGGGTCAAGACTGATTTGCATATGGCCATGTCTAAACTGGGGTGGTGTAGTGGGCAAAAGAACGATGGATTTAACCCAGATCTCTTGACTGGGGGAGAATGTTTGCATTGTCAGCATTCCGTCCATCATTTGTTTGTTGTAACGCTCATTTTTCTTTCTGCGGCTCTAATCATACTTTCTATGGCAAAATGAACCCCCTCATTTTGTTCCTTTTTAAATTAAATGTTTTAAGAGTTACCACTTTATTCCAATCAAGATGGCTTCAGGTGTGCCATACGTTTATCATAAGTAGGACTGTTAGCGCATTAGTTGGTCTTTGGAACACTCTGGGAAACTGCAGTAGAACACAAAGAAATCAACTGACAGTCTCTGCCCTTGTTGGATGTACATGTTTTACTGTGAATGTCAGACTTCATTCTCACATGACTGAGAAAGATAATGTGAATTTACAGAAAATATGTTCTCAGTTTAGCTTATAGATCACCTTCCAAACTTCTGTGTGAAAAACATGAGAAAATAGTTTTCTCTCAAACATGATTCATGATATCCCAGCAGAAGGCTTTTTCACATGGTAAAAACACCTTAGAACATGCCACAATTCCTAAAATGAGTATGGTACCATCAACAAATGATTTATAATGTAACTAAAGTCTTAAAACTTTCTATTAAATGCGATGCTTTTTAATGAGGTGCTATCATGTATATTGGTCCCAAGATGGCTGCCAACACTTCTTGGATGAAGTGCTGACAGCCAAATCAGATCTCACGATGAGATGTGTGGTTAGGCTCCGCCCAGATATATATGTGATTTTACTTTTGATTTTCTCAGGAACTACTGAACGGATTTACACCATTTAAGCAAAAGGCATGACTCTGAACCAAGGTCTACCGTTCTGCCAAATTTGGTGTAATTCCGTTCAGCAGTTCGGGCTGTAGCTGCGTCTAAAGGTCCTATGGGAAATAGCATGAGGAAAACATGTTTTGGGACCCCCCTTTTTTCTCAGCTCCCGCTACACGGATCATGCAAAGACTTTCAGGATAGGAGCAGAACGGAGCTGGCCAAAAGTTTAGAAAATTTCGCGAAGATTCGTCAACGTGCGCTATATATATATATATATATTCACTTAAAAAACCATAGGTTTCACACATGTTATAGTTAGCTGTACATTTCACTCGTAAAAAACCAATGAAATTCCACGTTATAGTTAGATCAGGTAACTATAACTTGCGCGCCCACAATAAACTGCTGATGACGTCACATAGTACATCACTCATGACATGGTCAGTGACATCACTCATGACATCAATGATGACATCTGAAATTACACATTGTGGATTGCGGTCGCGCAAGTTATAGTTACCTGATCTAACTATAACGTGGAATTTCATTGGTTTTTTACGAGTGAAATGTACAGCTAACTATAACATGTGTGAAACCTATGGTTTTTTAAGTGAATTTGCAAGGTTTGTAAATGATAATTCCTAACTATAACGTGTGTGAAACCTATGTTTTTTTCAGTGAATTTGTACGGTTTTTTAAATGCTAAGTTATGTATTTTTTTTTTTTTCTGGTTTTTCACTATGCGCACACCCTGCGCGCACGGTGCGCTTCGCGCGCCGTGTGCGCGCTGTGGCCGCTTGCTGCGCTTCGCGCACCGAGCGCCCACGTTGCGCAGTCCATTCCGTGCGCGTCTCGCCTTTTTTTACGCCGTTACATTTGTTTTTTTCTCCCTTGTGGGTCCTTTAATGTATTTAATAAATGTGATTGTTACTTCATTATTTTTATTTTTTTATTTGTTTTGCCGTGCGCGTACGGTAAGCTTACCGTACGCGTACCCCGCAATTTTTAAAAAAAATTATTACATTTATTTTTCTGACTTTTGGGCCCTTCTTGGACCCCCTGACAAACACTAGGGGGTCTGCAACTCTCTTCGTTGCCCCCGTTTCACGTTCTCCACCTTTGTTTCTCAGTGCGAGAGACAGAAAATGGCGGCCGACACTTCCTGATTTTGACCGATTCGAATGTTTACAGTCATGTAACCACCAATCAGAATTGAGCTCTCGCACGTCACCGTACGCGTACGGTAAGCTTACGGTAAGCGCACGGAGCGCGCTTACAGATATATATATTGATTTAAATGCTATTTTCTCAGGACCTACTGAACAGTTTTACACCAGACCTACAAAAGGCACTTCCTTGACCTTATGGCTACCTCTCTGCCAAATTTCAAGTAATTCTGTTCAGCCGTTCGGGCTGTAGCTGTGTCTAAAGGTCCTATGGAAAAATGCATGGGGAAAACGCGTTTTGGGACCCTCCTTTTTTCTCAGCCCCCGCTTGACGAATCCCCCCGAGACTTTCAGGGTAGGAGCGTAGCGTAGCGCCCCATTAGTTTTGAAAATTTTGCGAGGATTCGTCGACCGGCGCCAAAGTTATTCCAAATAGAATGTTGCGGATTTCCTATGGAAACATGGTCCTAACTATAACTATCTACTGGCGACTGCCAGTAGATAATTACCTACTGGCGGTCGCCAGTAGGTAGTTATAGTTAGGACCACGTTTCCATAGGAAAACCTCAACATTCTATTTTGAATAACTTTGGCGCCGGTCGACGAATCCTCGCGAATTTCTCAAAATAGGTGGGGCGCTACGCTCCGCTCCTACCCTGAAAGTCTCGGGGGGATCCGTCAAGCGGGGGCTGAGATAAAAGGGGGGTCCCAAAACGCGTTTTTCCCATGCATTTTTCCATAGGACCTTTAGAACGAGCTACAGCCCGAACGGCTGAACAGAATTACTCAGAATTTGGCAGAGAGGTAGTCCCTAGGTCAAGGAAGTGCCTTTTGTAGGTTTGGTGTAAATCTGTTCAGTAGATTCTGAGAAAATAGCCTTTAAATCAATATATATATCTGAGCCCGCTTACGGTACGCTTACCGTACGCTTACGGTAAGCGTACGGTGGCGTGCGCGAGCGCGATTCTGATTGGCTCTTAGATCTTAGTAAACATTCGAATCGGCCGAAACCAGGAAGCGGCGGCCGCCATTTTGTGTATTTCACTCTGAAAAAAAAGAGTGAAAACAAGGAAAGGGGGCAATGAGGAGAGTTACAGACCCCCTAACATTTGTAAGGGGGTCAAAGAAGGACAGAAAAGTACAAAGAAAACATTTATTGATTTAAAAAAAAATCACGGGGTACGCGTACGGTAAGCTTACGGTAAGCGTACGGTAGAAAAAAAAAAAAAAAAAAATGAAAAACAGATTTAAGTGTTTAGATATTAGGGGGCTCTAAAAAGAGCCGTTGTGTTTATGAAATGATTTTTTAGTGGTACCTACAAGTAAGTACCGATGCAGAGTCTAAGGTTCAAGAGGAAGACTCTGTTCCCTTCATCATTGAAGTGCACACCATCTCCTCTATAAATGTCTTGCATGTCATAACGCAAGTTGTTGTGGTAAATGGCACCCATACCATAGTCACGGAGGAAAGCAGAAACAGATTTGTTGACGTGCTTTCTTGCTTTGTCATCGCACCGCGTGCCCACCGTGCGTGCACGGCACTAACTGCGTAAAGTGGGCGCGCGGTGCGCGAAGCGCACCGCGTGCTCACTGTGCGCGCACGGTGCGCGAAGCGCACCGTGCGCGCACGGAACGAACTGCGTTAAGTGGGCGCGCACGACACGAATGGCGTAAAGTAACTTAGCATTTAAAAAACCGTACAAATTCACTGAAAAAACCATAGGTTTCACACACGTTATAGTTAGGAATTAGCATTTAAAAATCCTTGCAAATTCACTGAAAAAACCATAGGTTTCACACATGTTATAGTTAGCGGAAATTTTACTGATAAAAAACCAATGAAATTCCCCCGTTATAGTTAGTGCAGGCAACTATAACTCACGCGACCGCAATCTTCTGCTGATGACATATGTGACTTTATGAAAAAAAAATATTTGTAATATATGTATAGCCAAAAATGTATGGAAGAAGACATGGGCAAATAAGTGTCTAAATACAGTATTAGCATCAGCAGAGGATTGCGGTCGCGTGAGTTATAGTTGCCTGCACTAACTATAACGGGGGAATTTCATTGGTTTTTTATCAGTAAAATTTCCGCTAACTATAACATGTGTGAAACCTATGGTTTTTTCAGTGAATATATATATATATATATCCGTCATGTGATCAAGGGCGGGATCGCCCGAAATGCGTAATGGCGGAGAATGGCTAATAAATAAACTGCACGAATAAGATTGGGTCTGCGCTCGTTTGTTTTCCAACGAAGGGAAGAGTGAGGCGAGTGGAGGTGATATATATATATATATATATATATAAATATAGTGTTTGTGCAATGGCGCCAACCAGATTGATAAAGGGCACTGAGGCCCTTGACGGTTGCTTGGCGGCCCTCTCTTCCACCCCTAACTATTTTCTCTACTGAGGAGGGAAGTTATCCCGAAACCCGAGCCTTGTCTCGGGCGATATTTTTAAAACCCGGGACATGTATCGGGTCTAGAGATTATCCGTTTAACAAGTACTTACTTGCACCCACTGGGGTGAACCACTCAAGAACTTCATGTACCAGCTTCCCATGGGGCAACCCGGAGGAGGAGCTAGCGGTGTGCGCTCCATTGCGATTGTTTCTATAAATGGCTCCCTTGAGCTTTGAGCTGACGAGCTCCTGGACGACGCACCTGCGTGCCTGTGCGGGCACTGAGGCCCTTGACGGTTGCTTGGCGGCCCTCTCTTCCACCCCTAACTATTTTCTCTACTGAGGAGGGAAGTTATCCCGAAACTCGAGCCTTGTCTCGGGCGATATTTTTAAAACCCGGGACATGTATCGGGTCTAGAGATTATCCGTTTAACAAGTACTTACTTGCACCCACTGGGGTGAACCACTCAAGAACTTCATGTACCAGCTTCCCATGGGGCAACCCGGAGGAGGAGCTAGCGGTGTGCGCTCCATTGCGATTGTTTCTACAGATTGATAAAGGCTTCTAGTAAGCCGAAACGCGTCTCTCTTTTATCTCTGGGATTGAGGGTGACCTAATTTAATAAAACAGATGCCGTATCCTGACTACCTCGAGTTCGTGCTTTCTTCCATGGATGTTTCTGTGGGAGCTGGTTGTTGTGTTCATATATATATATGGTGAATTTGTAAGTACACATGTTCTCATGCAATGGCCCAGGCACTAATACATTCACTGCTACAATCGCCAGAACAGTACCTATGCAATCCAGCATTCTCCCTGTCACTCAGTGAGCACTTTTCCAATCAACTTGTCAGCACCGTGTACTTATGCAATCACTGCTCTAATACCCTAGCACTTATGAATTCACCATGTTCTCTTTTTGCCGTACTCTAATCATTCAGTCACTAACCATGTACTTATGGAATGACCCAGGCACTAACAGATGTAGTGCTACAATCCACCGAGGACTACCTATGCACTCCAGCGATCCCCCGGTCAGTCTTTGAACACTATGGATGTCATAGTTGTTTGGATTAGTACATGGTAGTGGCTGGGTGGCTGGAGGAGTGCACGGGGAGTAACAGTGTGATTGCAGGACTGCATGGGTACTACCTGGGGAATTGAAGGAGCAAATAGGAAGTGTGTAAGTGGTTAGAGGACTGTTTTGTTAGCGCATAGGGGATTGTAGCAGTGATCACTTAGTGCCTGGATCATTGCATGAGTACATAGCTAATGACTGAATCATTAGAACACTGCAAGGAGAGTACCTGAGTGAATTTATAAGTGCTTGGGTATTGGCAGAATGTTTGGATTGGTACATAGTAGTGGCTGAGTGATTGGAGGAGTGCACGGGGAGTGACAGGGTGATTGCTGGACTGCATGGGTACTGCCAGGGGAATTGAAGGAGCGAATGAGAAGTGTGTAAGTGGTTAGAGGACTGCATGGGTAGTACACAGGGACTGTTGCAGTGCATGTGTTAGTGCCTGGATCATTGCATGACTGCATGGGTAGTGACTAGATGATTAGAGTACTTCGAGAAGAGTGCATGGTGTATTTATAAGTGCTTGGGTTTTGGCGCAGTGATTGGATAAGGACACAGGACTGGCTGGGTGATTGGAGGACTGCATAGGTAGTACCAGGGAGATTACTGAACTACATAGGTGGTCCTCAAGGGATTGCAGCAGTGCATGTGTTAGTGACTGGGTCATTGCATGAGTACATGGGTAGTGACTGGATGATTAGAGTGCGGCAAGGATAATGCATGGTGATTTTAATGCTTGGGTTTTGGCAGAGTGATTGGATAAGTACATAGTGCTGGCTAGGTGATTGGAGGAGTGCATGAGTAGTGACAGGGATTTCTGGAGTGCATGGGTACTACCTGCGTAATTGGAGGAGTGAATCAGTAGTGTGTAGGTGGTTAGAGGTCTGCATGGGAAGTGCTAAGGGGATTGTAGCAGTGCATGTGTTAGTGCCTTGGCCACTGCATCAGTACATGGGTAGTGACTGGATGATTACAGTACTGTAAGGAGAGTACATTGTGAATTTACAAGTGCTTGGGTTTTGGCAGAGTGATTGAATAAGTATATTGTGCTGGCTGGGTGATTGGAGGAGTGCATAGGTAGAGACACGCAGATTACTGGACTGCATAGGTAGTCCTCAGGGGATTGTAGCTCTACATTTGTTAGTGCCTGGGTCATTGCATAAACACATGGTTAGTGACTGGATGATTAGAGTGCTGCAAAGATGCTACATGGTGAATTTATAAGTGCTTGGGTAGTGGCACAGAGATTAGATAAGTATACGGTGCTGACAGGGTGATTAGAAGAGTGCTCACAGAGTGACAAGGGGAATGCTGGAGTGCATAGGTATTGCTCTGGAGATTGTAGCAGTGAGTGTATTAGTGCCTATGCCATTGCATAAAGAGTGCACAGGGAGTGACAGGGGGTTCTTGGACTGCATTGGTAGTGCTCTTGGGATTGTAGCACTGCATGAGTTAGTGCCAGGGCCATTGCATGAGTACATGGGTAGTAACTTTATGATTAGAGTGCTGCAAGGAGAGTGCATGGTGAATTTGTAAGTACACATGTACTCATGCAATGTCCCAGGCACTAATACATTCACTGCTACAATCGCTACAGCAGTACCTATGCACTCCAGCATTCCCTCTGTCAGTGAATGTAGGGAGACACGGACAGCAGATGTGCACTCGCACGACGTCTCTTCTCTGGCGATCTCAGCTGCTACTTGTTGGCAGAGTGGTAAGAGCGTGTGACAGGTGGAAAAACTCTCCTTTTACTGAGAGAGCAGTACATTGGTGAAAGCAATGTGTATAAATATTTTAGAGTCAATGATTAAAATAATATCAGAGTTTAACATGCTGGTGCCAAATTGAGATACAAGATATCGACCAATGTTTTTTGATGATCTTTTTATATGGACCGCTCATCGGTGAAAATTTAGACACTACTTTTATCCGATCTTGTGTGGATTTGTTTATAGGGGACAATAGTTCTTCTCTGGATTTAAGTTGACATTGTTTTTTTGATTGCGTTAGTATTTGGTCCAGATATCCACATT